>NC_050583.1:37960213-38598963 GCF_013368585.1 Megalops cyprinoides
CACTGCCATTGCACCTATGGGCAAGGTACTTAACATAAAATTTCCCCTGTAAATATCCAGTTGTATAAGTGGATAACACGTAAAAATGATAAGTCACTTTGAATGATAACGTCTGCTAAGCAACCAATGTAATGCATTTTGAGAAGCTGCTTGTTCAATTTACAGTGTGCACTGTGGAAAAGCCAGTGGGCTCTGGGTGTCTCAACAGCTGCGGGCAGTGTCTGTCCCTGAGTACGCCGAAGCCCTCCCCGACTCCCAAGCCTACATCAAAGCAGAGAGGAGGCCGTTATATGAAAGCCTGAAGGATAGTGAGGGTCAAGTTCACAGCTATTTTATCTTCTGCTATTTCAAGGAGGAAAGACAAAATTGTACATTTTTGACACACTACATAATTGTTCACTGTGTAGATGAGAGCTGTAAATATTCATCTGACAGGTTAAAGATGCCATCTAAAGGAACAGGAGAGTGGATGATGAATTCCTTTCCATTCACAAATTCACTGGTAACCAATCCATGCTGATCAATGGATCAAAATGGATGACTCTTGTGAGATTTACATGACATTCAGTTAAACAGAACAAGCATGCTAGTAAATGGAGCCATAATCCTCTGAGAACCGAGTTCAGTGCTCCCAATCGGACCAAATGAAACTGTGTCAGTGTTAGTCTAAATCAGTCTGATAAAGCCTGGTTCTCATTTAGGATATAGGCTCCAATCCCTTTCATACCTTACTGGAAGAAAGTGTTGAAAGTCTGAAAGTGTTGAAAATCTCCTTATATCTTAGACAAGGTTCAAAGTTCAGAATGTAAAGTAATTCCCTGTCCAAGTGCTTTCAGCTCATGTAGCCTGTCTGAGTGGGCCTTCCTGTGGAAGGAGGCTCTTCCCTTGTTTGTACACTTAGACATTGTAGGAGGCAAAGCCATTTGTCCTCTTCTTCTTCCTCTTTAATGTGACTTACATTCCAGTGTTTGCCGAGTTGGTTTGGCCACCAGTTGTCTCTGGCAACTTTTTGTCTCTAGCATGTTTTTTCATGTAATGCTCATGAGTGAGTTATTGTCCAAGCATGGTACACAGTTGGCCTTCAGAATTGATCAGGGATCAGTGATTCATCTCCACTCTAAAGACACTGAGTGCCAGAGGCTTCAGCAAGTTCTAGTGAGCAATTCATTCCCATTGGGGAGAGAAGGGATCACAGCGAAACACTTGAAATCAAGCCCTGAATCTTCCCCAGTTTATTTCATAATTAGATTATGGTACTGCACTCACGGCTCCAGGGTACAATTGCTTGCAATTACATTCAAAGCAGTCATGACACACAATGGTGTGAGTGTGAGTGTGCAAGCATTTGAATGCATGGGAGTGAAAATGTGGCAACATCATACATTTGTGTGAAAGTGTGATCACATGTATCTCAGAACTGACAAAGGTGAGTTTTATTAAGCCTACTGAGCCAGAAATTCTTTGCAATAGGGAGAGAAAGAGAGAAAAAGATAGAGAAGTAAAGGAGGATGGACAAAAAGGTGGGGCGAGGGAGATAATCCCATTCAGAGAAATATTTTTTTTGGATCCCCAGTGGCACTGACTCCATCATCTTGAAGCAAGAGCTGCAGGCTGAATATGTCTCTAATCAATAAATCTATCACTTGTTTGCTTAAGTTTGACTAAAGCAGGGGTGGCCAAACCTCTCCTGGAGAGCCACTTGTCCTGCATGTTTCAGATCTCTCCCTGCTCCAACACAGCTGATTCAAATGATCAACTCGTTATGAACTCCTGAAGCTGCTGAATAACAAACTGATCATTTGAATCAGCTATGTTGGAGCAGGGAGAGATCTAAAACATGCAGGACAAGTGGCTCTCCAGGAGAGGTTTGGCCACCCCTGGACTAAAGCATTTTCTTTTTCCATGAGCACAGACCCCTTTGCCTAGGAAATGCACAAAATCAAACATCCACCAACAAGAACCCTAACACTCCTGTTCCTGCTATTTTATCTAGAGCTCTGGGTCCATATTTATCGACTCTCTTACAGTGGGGAATATGTCTGAAGTGGTCGAAAATTCTGAGGGTGATATCAATTTTGTCCCACTCTTGAGAGAAAAAGCTACTTACCAAGATTCTTCAGTTTTAATAGTACTCCTACCTCAGGAGTCCTCACAAGCTGCCTTAACTTGTTTGGAGTTGCTGAGCAGTGGCCACATGGAGGGTGCATAAAGCATGCATGTGCTTTTGGGAGCGAAAATGCGTTTTACATACACTTGACATCACAGAGCTGCTAAGAAACATATTGGTCAGATAACAATGGCATTTTATTTATCACTGACCTTGTAAGAAACGTTGTCACTACTTACCTCTAATAATAACAACTTAAACTTTGTTACTTGGCAACAGGGGAAAGTTTTTATACTAAAATAATTTTGTCTCACTAGGATGTCACCTTCTCAGTGTGAAGGGATACCTCCAAAACTGATGGGTGATGACTCCATTCCCATGAATTCCTGCAGCTGCACAGCTCAATTACAACATGTACATGTAGAACATTTATGCTACATTTAAGTATTTATAGCAATATGTGGCAGTGGATAAAAGCCATAAATGACTTAAACAATATTTCATGTATTAATTATGTCATCTATAGAATTCATAAGAGCATACGTAGTGTTGTGGAGATGGGAAATGGGCTGTTGCGAAAGGAGATCTCACGTTCTCCATAACTAAATCCAGCAAAAGCCCCAAAAAAGCCAGCCGCACAATAACAATAACCGCACAATTCCGCATAATATCTGCAAGCCGGAAAACTTGTTCACATATGTGATTTCTAGCATTATTATTCCTGGTGGAAATCAGGAATTAAGGCAATATTAACCATCATGAAGAAACATAATGATACAGTCTTATCAATCATTTTATTATTTTGATTATTAACATTATTTTATTGCTTTCAAGTTGCCTAAGAATAGAAATGATCCATGATTATTTGCTTGCATTCATTCATGCATTCAATGCATCATTTGCTTGCATTCAATCATTTAATAGATTTTTGATCATGTTCACTACTTCACTACTGCATTAAACTGAATTTATTGGGGATTTTTTCAGAATATGAGAAAAAAAAGTGAAAAATAGGGCTACTGCCATTTGTTAGCAGTGCTTCACATGTCATAAAAATCAACTAATATCTGCTCCTAGGAAATTGTATTACTCCCAGCTGAGAGTAGGAGTAATAAGCTTCATAAATATCTCCCATTACTTCCTATGAGGTGGGAGTTTTTTACTCCTATAAGTATTTTTAGCAGGACTCTTAGGAATAATTCTCAGAGACTTAATAAACAGAGGCTCTGGTTACGTTTACAGACAAGTGAACAATTCCTTTATGAAGGGGGTATCAGTCCCATGAGATGATCAGCACTGTTGAGCCGGAGGGACAGTACATGTCAGTATGTATTGATTTTTGTTTAAATTACATTAACAACTATTGTATCACAAACAAAAGCTATGAAATGCAGTATACATTTTTTAATGCTTCTGCTGACTGCAACCTTTGTTGAAACTGAAAAAAATCATGTTTCTGTTCTTTACAAAGAGAGGCATCCACCCTCAATAGTTCATTGAAATCCACTGGCTTCACCAGCCATACAGGAAATGTAAACAGCAGGTTTTTTAAAGAAATGGGAAAATCTCCATGCTACAACTGTAACAAGTTTTATTACCATAGGTTCAGCATGTTTTGTAGGTTTGTATTAGAGCCCGACCGATAAATCGGCGTGCCGATATTATCGGCCAATATGAGCTAATTGCAGATACAGTAAATTGGTATCGGTGTTTATAACGGCTGATAAATGACAATTAAAAAGAAATGGCGAGACGGAAGATGCATCCTTCAACCATGTTAGGAGTGTTGTCGTTGTGTAGTTTGTCCACCAGAGGGCACACTACAACTCCAATGTTGGCAACACACGTGCTTGGGACGCCACATATCACAACAACCAGCTGACCCAAGAAGAGTTGCCCACGATGGAGATCATCTGTGTTCATGGTAAATTGATAATTGTCACGTGAAATACATTACCTAAATAAGAATAAATATCCCCCATCACTTCTCCTCTTAGCCTAAATAAGCCTGACAACATACATGTCAGCCATGCCTGGTTTTGCTGCAGTAACGTGAAAGCCGGTACCGTCAGTCAAACATCAAAATTATGTTTAATGTTATGGTAGTTGAGTGTTGTAGGCTAAGCTGTTGACAGACTTGATTATAGGTTTATTTATGAAACAGTGTGGCAGTTCCAGTGAGTAAACAAACAACGGTCCTATCATTTCTCCCTCGTCACTTCTAAAAATTCTCTGGCAAAATCGCTTACAGCAGCTTATAACGCTGTCCATTGCTAAATTAGGTTACCCACAAAGCTAGCTAATGCCATGTTTATCAGTGGAAGACCGCTAACGTTAATGAGCGGCTAAACTATAGTGTTTAAGTTTTTTCTGCCTAAATGAAGCAATGGTAAATATATCTGTGACTCGCATGTCTGTAGTTGGAGTCAGTGCATTGGAAATTATTAACCCTTTCGCGCATACGGTCACACCGGTGTGGTTAGCTGTTTAGCGCGTACAGTAAAATTGGTGCGATTAGAACACTAGATTGGAGAAAATCTAGCTAAGTTTAGCTTTGAGGAAACAGCAATTTAACTCTAAAAAATATAGCAAATGCTAACTGAAAACTATGAGAAGCTTAATAAAGTTAATGAAAACAACGAACCATGTAACACGCGCTACGTAGCATAAAAAATAAGTTGCATGCGAAAGGGTTAAACCAAAGGGGATATGTAAATAAACATGAGCTGAACAAGTATCTATGGCTTGGTAGCCAAACAAAGTTATCAAAGTTAAACTTTTTTTATATTTTTATACATTTGACTCTTATTTATCAAAACTTACATATATTTTGTTGTACTTGTTAAACAAGTTTATTTTTAAACTGCATTATGTCATGTTATCTTGGTGAGGACTCTTAAATAACTACACATAACAAATGTTACGGAAAATCTTTATGTTATGTGTTTCTGGGAAAAAAAAGATATATCGGCCAATATTCATTGGATTTTTAAATCCTCAAATATCGAAATCTGTATCGGTCTTAAAAATCCTATATCGGTTGGGATCTAGTTTGTATGTCACAACATTTGACTAGTCTCAACTTGACAATTTTGACAAAAATATTAAAAATGTGGTTTGAAAAGATGATGAAAATTACATTGATAAACCACTTTGTCTGTCATATTTGCAACTGTGCAAAATTGTTAAAAAAATATATTCCAACACACGTTTTTCATAAGAAACATTCCACAAATCCACTTGCAATTTTTCAGATTGTTGAATCATGCCCTAGCAATGGTTTGGTGGTCCTGTTGAAGATAAAATTCCTGTTAAAACTACCACCTCAGATTGTACCACCATGAGACTATATATTGTGATTCTGTTGCAATCAAAGAACAAAAAGTTTTTGACTTTGTCATTTTTTTATTATGTCTGAGTTTGCTCACAACATCCAAAATGAAAAGCAAACATCTCAAGGATGCTTAAATTCTTTATGAAAAAAAAAGCAAGGTAACAGGAAGCTATTCAGGGGTCATGGCTACTTTGGTGGATACGTGTTTTAGTGGCTTTTATCGTTTTAGCAGGAAAACAAAGGTACTGTACTTCCATGACTTTGGGAAAGTCACTCTACCAGTTAGAGAGTGACTCTATCTTAAGGGGCTGCCAAATGGAAATTTATGTGGGCTTGAATCTAACAGCCCTGTAATGTTTAATTTCACATCCTTTCAACAGTGCTCTAAAGACCAACAAGAAAACAATTTGCCTCACAAGCAGCAACCTTGCCATGTATTTGAAATCAGGGTGAACCCGGGGTGCAGCAACATGTGCTGATGCGCCATTTTTCAATGCACAGGCAGAAAACATGGTTTCCACCACTCAACACAGGTTACAGTCTGAATATTTGGCAGATGGCAGTGCCTTGTTTAAACAGGGCTCATGTACCTTTTAAGAGAATCATAACCTTACTGAATGCATAGAAAAAAACAGGCTGTCATATTTTTTGCCTTTGAGCTTCTCCCAGTTCCTCATGGATGAAGAACTGATTTTGCAGTGACCTGTCACTCAGGCTCCTTGACCTGAAAAACATCAAATGTATAATGGTTCTTTTAAATGATTTTAAGCAAATGGGGGACAGAGATGACGTTGCTCGACAAAATGAAGTAGCTAGGGGGAATCTTTGTCAATTCATTACGTGTTAATGCCTCAGCCAATTCAAAACCCGATATGTGACACACACATCCCCACATCCCCTCTGCACTTTATTCCCTTCACTGTCTGCAGAATCAGTGGCTGACAGGGCCAAGTGAAGCCGGATGGCTAATGTTGAGTTGAAAAAGACTCCCCTCCCACAGTTCCTTTGGTTTTACCTCATGCAGCTCGCATACAGAGTAGCCCACTCCCTGCGGGCCAGCAGAGAGTCCGCTGTAGCGTAACTATAGGGATCAGCAGGCGGGGATGGAGTTAGGTGGGTGGGTGGTGCTGCTCCTTGGGTGTTGCGGCTAATTTACTGCGTGATGAACACGTGGTTGATATTCCCAGCAGGAAACACATGTGCTGTGCTGCGTTACTGAATATGTATGCAGGAGCTCAGCAGCAAAAAAGAAGAACTCAGAATCCTGCCCCCAAACCTCTGAGCACTTCCTGTAAGCTGTTCAAACACAACACAGGCAGGTGTCAACTTAAAATAGAACCCATTCAGTTCTGAACTTTATTTAACGAGCCCTGTGGGGGAGATCGATAAAGACGTCGAGCTGGAACAGGATTGATATCAGTGGAGATACAACTCTGGGTAATTGTGAAGGGCCGGATCAAATTCTGGCTGCATTTCCCTTCATTGATCAGCGACTCCTGACCAGCCGGTAGGCAGAGTGCCTGGGTTGACTCAGCGGAGAGGTAATAAGACTGTGCCTGCTCCTCGGCTCGGCCAGTTAAGTCTCCACCATCCTAAATACCCTCCTTGTGAGACTTCCTGGTGTTACAGATGTCTCTGCTGGCTTGCTCTCCACAGGCGTGAAGTACAGGGAATTTTGGAGACTGCACCTGCTGTCTGCATCGCCTGTGCCTACGCGTGCCTGTGTCTGATAAACATGTACAGCAGACAGCATGCTGTCTGTCTGTGCACATGCGCTTCTGCTGGCCCCAAAATTTGGTGTCGTTTATATCCACAATAATATCACTCACAGGGAGTGGGGATGTTTTACTTCATTCTTACGTTCTCAAACCTTATGTTTTCAAACGTCATCATCACGCAACACGCATCAAATGTTACATGTTCCACTGTTCCATCTACAAACATGTTTAGCTATATATGAGCCTTAGTACTGCAGATTAGAGATAATTACGATGTCGGACGTCTTCCCACACCGGAGGGCTGCACTTAGGGGGATGAAGGGAGAGGTGCACGGCCCTGTCTGTCACAGCCCCAGCTGTTGCACCCTCCATTTTGTTAGGGGTCATGGCGTCCTGAGTTCATGGCAAAGTGACCCTCAGAAGTAGCCCTGGAAAGAACCCAGGGCCGCGTTCAAAGTGTCAGTGATCAATGCATCCTGCAGTTCACATTTATTCTTGCAGATAGCTGAATTCTTCATCAAGGCACATTGAAGTAACTACATGTAATCGCTGCAGGTTACAGATAGTTACAAAATTGTTTGTTAATCTGTTGTGGTTTTGTACCCAACAGTTTTGTCATTTAAAAAAAGCTACAAGCAGCATTCTCTGGATGGAACTCTTTTCTACATTATGATACCAAGTCAGCTTACCTGCTAACAAATGATGCAAAAGATCAGTTGCTTCTAATTCAGGCTGTGTTTTTAGCTCTTAAAATCATGTTTATCCATTTTCTCCTTAACTGAATCACTTTGTATATGCAAATTACCTGTTATTTCTGCAGCATAGTTCCAAGAAAAAGAGGATTACTATTTACATCCCCCATCCCACTAACTACATGCTAGAATCCATAGATGACATAGATGACAATTACTGTCATTCTTACATCTACTGCCATTCTTAGTCACATCTGTAAAATGTGAATTAAGAGCTGCAACTGAATCTTCATTTATATCTTTATTAATACCCTATTTTTTCCTGCTTCACAGCAAAGGTACTGCTGGTGTTGGTTATGTGTAAAAAGTAGAAGCAGCAATTTCAGTTAAGTGCAGTAAACAGGTCTCACATCTCCCACTGTGTGACAACTGTCAACAGTATAAAGGAGGCAAAACGTGCTTCCTCTGCAGTTTACCTGGGAGGTCAGTCCATGACTTTCTAGCCTCTGTTCACTGCTGTTGTATGGCTAATTGGCATTTGAGATGTTGAGTGCAAATTTATGCAGGCAAATATCAGCAAGGGTAAACCCATATCATTTCATTTCTTTTCTTTTCATTTCACTGATCTCCATTAGGATTTCAATTCAGCACAAGTTCATGTGTGTGTAGTAGTGGAAGCTGGCTGCATGTGTGGTCACAATGTGAGGTGTTTGTCTGCATTGTCAGGAGCCAGAAAGCAAGTGTAAAACTATGTTGGCCTTTTGTGCTGATTCAGTATTCATGAGGAGACTACGCTCCTGACACTTATTGTCACTCTCCTGTTCCTTGCCAAGCAAGAATAAACAGAGATGCTCTACTGACAGACATGCCAGCTTAGGGTCATTCAATGTGTGCTTGACATCAGCACCTCCAGCATGGTGTGTCCCTTCGGTTTGCGCTGCCCCAAGATCAGATAAAAGGCCTTAAGCACAATCCAACTGGTGCCTCATTTGTTTGAATGGAGTGGTGGTCAATACCAATTTGGCCTATACACCAAAGTTCTGGCATGTCTGTTGTTTTATTCCATGATCTTTGCCGCGTGTGTTTTGATGATAATGGTCCAGTGATTCAGCCCAGAATTAGCATAGTCAGTCTGGATGCAAAAGAAAGCCCACGAGCAGATCCTAATCCAAATGGCACAAGCAAGCGTTGCTTTCAAGATGGGATCTTCTTTTTTGTGTGAATGTATGCCAGAATTCTTTGGCAATCATCAGTCCAAATGGATTGGCGTACTGACACTAAGCTGAGGAAGTCTGCTTGTTGTTCCCATTAGTGCACGTGCACCTCAGCACAGGGCAGCTAAGCAATACAAGTCTTACATGCCCATCCCCCCATTTCAGATTACAAGTTTCAAAACTGTTTCATATTGTATTTACCCTCAACACTGAATTTTGCCTCTGGTTACTTGCCATATTTTTAAAACCTGGAGTCCAACAGATGGAGCGTCTGTCTGCTTTTATAAAGTCTGAGTAAGTGGGGCCTATCCAAACTGACAGATTTAAAACACTGAAATGATGTTTGGGCTTTCCTGGTCCACAGATGACAACATTGTGGTTGGGATCTTTCAGGTGCTATCGGAGAGGCTTGATAGTAATTGACCTGAGGCTGCAAGCCCCTTTCCCACACCAGTTTTGTTGGTGATTGTGTTGTATTATAACTGGCCTCATGTACTCTGACATCAGAGGCCTCAGAGCCAACTCCCCAAGGGCACCCAGCAAACTCTTTGGTTTGCTGAATTGTCCTGTAGGTGCAGACCCGGAAGTGAAAAGGGAAGGAAGACCCAGAAAGCCAAATGACCTCTGTGAAGGCGTCCTCCATTGTTACATTACATTTACAGGGTGTGTACATCTGCTGGTGACCTCTGAATGCTCCCAGTTGACATTGACAGGGAAGTTTACAATACATTTTGCAAAGCTCATTAAATCATCCACCAGCCAATGACATAGTACATCTAAGCGGTGCATTCTTTTAATCGGTCATCAAAGTCCGGGCTTTCCGTCTGTGCTTGTGTTTCATCACACCGTGTTCTTCTAAGAGACGCAAGGGACTCTTTTTTTCTGTCAGCGGGTAATAGAGACAGAGGAAAGGAACTGCAAGAAAGACAAAAGAAAGCAGGGAAGAAAGAACAGGAAAGGGTAAAGTAAGCAAACAAAAGCACATTAGAAACCTCAGACTCTTTTTAAATTAAAAATTAAAAAGGCCAACTCTTTTGCTTTTTTACCTATATTTTCTATGCCTGACTCAAGTAACACGACTCTTAAAAATGAACAGCACAGCAAGTTGCACTGCACTGCTTTTTATATCGATGTGATGTAAAGTGGAGCGGCAATGTTACATGACAGATGAGAGAAAACTATAGATCAAGTACAGCTGACTGTGATTGTGAGTAATTTGATTTGACTGAGGGCTGTTACTAAGTAATTAATTTTCATTCTGATTCATTTTTAATTTGCCAACAGTTTTGTTATGTTTTTTTCAGATAACATAAACTTGTTTGTAGTATGTTAGTATGTTGCAGTATGTTATTCAGTGAATAGGGAGTGTGATTTTTTTTAACCCACCACTAGCACTCCACTGCCCTCCAAAACACTACTTTATGCAAATACCAGCATTGAAACAGTAATGTATGCAGTTTGCAATAACAGTAAAATGGTTCAGAGGTACCCATGCTCTCAGTAGTATTATGAAATACACAAGTTGATTTAACATTTGTTTTCTTAAATTATTTTCGGCTTATTTACAGTGTTCATTTGAATAAATGCTTCGTGAAAAATATTTTAAAAGGACACAAATGTATGGGGATCTTGTGGTTGTGTGCGACAATGTTTTTCATGGTGTCTTGTGCTCCCACAGAGAGAAGGGTGGAGTGTTGAATCTTGCCAAGTCTGTGTTGTGTATGCGAATGTGTTTCAGGCTGGATAATTTCCTCTTCCTGATCCAGTCAAATGGTCTGCCGTGGAGCAGAATCCCAATGAGTCAGTGCTTTGAAGATTATCCTAGAGGTGTGTGCTAACGTTTATTCAATACCAATATGGAGGAGGACGTGACTTGCTCTGACCAACAAAGGAGTGGGAACAAGCACGTTTTCTCCAGTGAATTGCTAAGATGAATAGTAGCTAATGGTGTCCATGAAAAAAAACATATGAACATAAGTGACATGAAATCTCTTGTAGTGAGATGAGTAGACAACTCTATCATATCAAAAGCCATTGGACATGGGTAGGTATGAATAAAACATGTCTTTATTCCAGAAAATTGCATTTTGATCCACCTTTGGACTAAATGACTGCTTCAGTGCCTCATGGAAGACTGATTCCTGGTAGCAAGCTGGTGGTATTGAGCTCTACTCCTCCTCTAAAGCATTAGTAAACTACTCCTGAAGAATTTCATCTTGGCCTTGCCATAATTCTATGTTCCAATTCACGTCAAAGATGTTGTAACTGGTTGATGTCGGGGCTCTGTGCCAGCCACTGCAATGTGTCAATGTTATTTACATCAAACCATGTATAATAATGCCCATGGTCACACCCATTTTTCTGCCATCAGATGGGCTGTTGCAGGACTTTTGGTAGGATACCATATGCCACTGATCTGACTAAGAAAAACAAAAGCACTCATCAGGTGTAAAGATGGTTACAAGTGCCACCTTACGTCGTGTTGTTTGTCAAAGGGTGGATGAGAGCACGGATGAAAGTCTCCATAAGAGGCGCCAGTAAAGCCCTATAAAACCCTGTGCCACAGGGAAAAGCATGTCGTCGGATGGAATTCACAGCAGCCCCGTCACCTCTGTTGTGTGACAGAAGGTGGCAGACTGTCTGTATGCGGTGATAATGCTTCTCATGGACGTGCAAAGCCCATGCCCCGAATGGATAATCCTTTGTTAGGTGAAATGCAGGCTGAAAGGGAACTAGATCCCCCCAATGAGCTAAGACATTTATCAACATTTATTGCCCGCCTGTAGCCATCACAGGCACAGGTGGTGCAGCA
Source organism: Megalops cyprinoides (assembly GCF_013368585.1). NCBI lineage: Eukaryota > Metazoa > Chordata > Actinopteri > Elopiformes > Megalopidae > Megalops > Megalops cyprinoides. The sequence continues at coordinate 37,972,091 of NC_050583.1, forward strand.
CGTCACAGTTTTTGGATTAGATGCATTCTGAAAACCAGTTTCCTGTTGTGTTGGATGGAGCCTCTTCTCCAGGGACTCTCGGATTACGGCCTTGTCAAAACCGGTCCAATCTCCTGTGGCATCACCTGATGTAGAGGACATTCAGGGGCCAGCATTTCTGTCAGTATTCCTGTTTCAGCTAGGTTGCATGACTAAAATAAGCACTGTCTCTCACAAATAAGAACACACAGCAAAGGCAGTGAAGAATATTTGAGCAGCTCTGAAGTGGAAAATCTCCCTTTTTAAATAATTCCTGGGCATTACAGAATATTAGTTATTACTAAATTACTCTTTAGGTCTTTTATTATTTCATGTTTTCAAGGTCTGGTTTGTATTTCAGAATTTCTGTCCTAACATTGCAAGAAGAGGCATCAGTGAGAAGAATATTATGTACTGTACAAGTTCATTGATCTTGAGTAGAATTTTAAAAGGTTCCAAATTCCAATCTTATATTTCAACAATACATTTTAAAAACAGCCTTTTAGCTTGTAGGCGATTCCCCCAGGAGCACTGAAGAGTGTTGCTTCAAGTGTGGGTTGATGTTGAAAGATTATGATGGGTACAATGTATTTTTTTTTCCCTTTGTGAAACAAACGATGAGCAGAAACAAACCCGAGGTTGCAGTTTGGCCCCCCTAAAGAGCTGACAGGAAATCGCAAAAGACCGCTAGGCCTTCCGAGGTTTTTGCAGGACAGGTGGTAATCACGTCGGGGCCTGCAGAGGACTCTCCTCTCCGATGCCGTGTTTTATGAAGCGTGCTAAGAAACGGACTGACGACATTGGGATCCCCTTGAGCATGATGCCGCTTGCCAAGACTGTCTGCTGCAGCGGCGGGTCAGCAATATGGACCAGAAAGAAATGAGTTTCTGAATAAACAGAAAACAGGTGAAAAATGGGGGACAGGAACACACACTGTGGCTGCTTCTTGACACTTAATGCTGTGCTGTATAATGTCTCCAAGTGAGGCCTGAAGGTTGAATATATTTACATCCAGTGCGGCTGCTGTTGGACGCGGTCTTGTGTTATAGGAATTCTTAAGGAAAGAAGTCCCAATGTAAAGTTCAGGTTTGCAGGAATTTTATTTGTGGAATGTTATTTAATTGTTTTAGATCCCCACTTCACTCCTCTGAAAGGATGAGGCTGCTACGTATGCTGCGTCTGCACCTGCAGACACTGTAGCGCCTGAGGAAGCTCTGCAGGCAACAGGCATCATCACCATTGGTTACTGGCATTTAGAGGCCACATTTCTTCTACTGTTTTTGAACCATTTTGAACCTCACAGTAATTCATACCTGAAATTAAACCATTGATTTCCTTGTAGCGGTAGAATCCCTAGCTCATTACTCAAAGAAATTGCATTTACAGTAAATGACCTTGGGTGCTAGCTGTAGGGCAGAGCCCTCACTGTGGGGAGCTGTCAGAATTATGCTGTAGGCAACACATTGGGTAATATATCCTGTACTTCTGTCAACACGATGAGGCTAAACCAAATGTTTTATAATACTATTGTTTATTTATTCATATTGCCTAAAAAGAGATTTTGTTTTAGAGAGGCTATGGTTTTATTGTGTTTTTACATGTGAGAGAATTATATTCTTTTTCTTCTGACCTCAAGCAACCTGTAGACAGTCTCTGGCCTTGGTGTTTTAGGGATTTTAGTAGAAATCGACTATGCTCTTGTTTAAGCAAAGAAGTCAAAAACAGATGTATGTAGATCAAAAGAATATCAGAACATGCCTTCGTAAAAATTCCACCATTAGATGTATGTGTAAAGAGAAGCCTGAAAGTTTCAATGTTTTTTGGCAAGCTGCCTTCATCAGTAAAACGGTAATATTCTGTCAGTATGTAGACCAAACTCAAAAATATCTTCATAGCTGTTTATTACAAAGGAACTGTCAATCACTGCCTGTGTTTTCATTAAGACCTTCAGTGAGTTCCAAATCTGAGATAGACTGCAGACTGCACTGCTGTTTGGGCTGATGTATTGAAAAAGAAGTCCACATCAAAACTTCTGGGTTTTTGGGTCAGTATCAGTGTTTGTATTGACACAGTGTTGACATAGATTGACCAGAGGGATTATGAAAATTAAAATAATTAACAGAAAACTTCACCTCACTCCCTAAGTAAACATAAACAGGAGAAAACATAAAGACCAAACAAAAACAGCTCCTACCTCCATACAGAGTTTCCAATAGTTTTAGGTTAGATATTTGCACTATTTATAAAAGTTTTACAAAACTTTCCTCAAACAACCACACAACACGTCTGAAGCAGGAGCGGGGAATCTCGACCTTTGACCCATGACTGCAGATTTATCCCCGGTCCTCAGACTGAGCAAGCTCGGCAGGCTTATACAACGGCATAGCTTTTATGTCCTTGTATGTAACATTGAATTGGAAAAAAAGTGTTGGAGTGTGGCTCAATGATTTCAATGCTGATAACCTTTGTGCTCTCAGCAAAAGCATTCATAAAAATGTTCAAACGTATTAAATGTTTAAAGTAACAGTTGTCACCTTCACTACCAGTAGCTACATTTATATGCCATTCATCATATCAGTACCATCAATCAAATTTAAAATTGATCCTGGCATTCACTTGACTCATTTGTAACAAACTACAGAATCCCATACTCATAAGCGTACTAATCTTTGGTAATTGAAAGAAAACAATGACATACATACTTTAATTGTAAAATACATACCCTATAATATTTTAACAATCAATTTGCCTGTTTTTAGAAACTACCATTGAATAAGTATGCAGTAGCTACAGTATCTACTACTGTAGATACAATCAACTGGGTAAACTATGAAATGGAAATTGTAGTGTGTGACAACCAAGCACTTCGATTAGAGATGTTACCAGCTATTAATAATGATATATGTTCCCATTCAAAAAATACTCACAATATCCTGTCAATTATAAAGAAAAAAGTACCTGGTGTCACTAAAAAGTGCTGATTAAATTTAAGACTTCAGATGATTCAGACTGCTCCAGTGCAATTCAAGCACTGATTTTTGTGCAGAATCACATGATATTAATAAAAAAAGATTCCTAACTTCCAGACATCTAATGCTCACTGTATCAGATGTTAAATCAAGGCATGAATCAGAGGCCAGAGCTCTGGGCAGCAAACCTGCAGCACTGTTTGATAGAGGGAGTGGAAGTGGCAACTCACAGAGAAAAGAAAACGGAAAATAGAACACAGGAAGCCTTATTTCCATTATTCAGTACACACTAAATTCCATCTGACTTTCATCTGACATATCCAGTGACAGATTTATCAGCATGTTAAATTACCATGACTGTGGCTGTCAGCTACCGCCTACCACCACAAGGGAAGCTTGAGGAACAACAGCTTCACTCATTGACTTGAGTTTTTTTTTTTAGTTACGTTTTATCCTTCCCTGGTTTGTGATTTTGTGTGTTTGCATTTGTGTGTTCATTTGGAACAATTCCCTTCCTGTGTGCCTCTGCTTCAGATAAAGCTGGGTCCCAAGATATCTTTGCCAGCTGTTTTAATTAAAGTAAATCTAAATGAAAATATGCAGTGATTCAGAATTTGACTATTATTCATACAGTAGAGTTCAACTCTCAACTCTTGTAAAATTGTCAAACACATCAGGAATCTGACTGAACTTTCTATCCCCAAGGAGAAAGACAAAAAGGGAATGGTATAACAGGCAGAATAACAAAAAAGCAAACCTCTGTAGCCCATATTCACAGACACGAACATTACCTGCTATGTGCTCTGAGACTGGCAGCTTCAAACAGCAGAAAGCCCATTACCTTTTTTCTGTATAGGTCCTGATTCACCACTAATGCAACATGCTTTGTTCTTAACTTTCAGAGTCATTTGTTACTCATTTTATTTTTTCATAATTGAAATTAATTCCAATACCTATAGACTATTCACGTTGCCGTGTGAGAGTTCGAAAAGAAAATTATGCTCAAATCAAAGTACAGATCCCATTGTGGTTAGATTGAATCTGACGTTAATTTCAGTCTTCAGAGACTGAAAGAGACAGAGAGGGATGTGCTCCGTTATAAGTCTTACACACACACACACACACACACACACACACACTCACTCACTCACTCATTCACTCACTCAATCAGCTACCAGGGCTGTGCAGTAGTGGGGATACCTATGAGAGGGCAAATCACAAATCTTGTACCAGTAAAGTGGATTAGCACTTAAAGCTGCTCCCATTACATTTCCTATTTAGTGTCATTGGCTTTGATTGCATCTCTTTAATGACATTGTCCCCATAATTGTCTCATCTCACAAAGAATTCTTAAGAGACTTCCACTGTATGAGATTACTATGCTTATCTTAAATTTATATGCATGTTAGACATGTAATAGTTTGCATTCAATCAGGATGTTATACTTTTTAATTTTAATTGAGTAAATCTAGTTTGTTATGCTTGCGAGCAGGTGGTGAGTTGATTGATGTGTCAAACATAGTTATGTCTGTCACCATCCAAAGGGATATCTGGGTTTTAGCCCAATCAGGGTAAAAGAGTCATTACATAGTCTGTGCAGTTTAGATGACAAAGCACTGTAGTACAGACAGATGTACGGAACATTCATGTTTTTTCCTGCTTTAATTTTTTGATGCACAGAATCAGGGTGAAATGATGGGCTGTACTGGCTGTCTTAATTTTGCTGAAAATGTGCTCATCTGTGCATGTTTGGACAGAGGCATGAATTTGCCTTTTTCATTAATACAATGCAGTAAAATCAGTTTTAACTAATCACTTTGAACAAATCAGCAGTCAAATGCTACCAACCAAATATTTATAGAAATATACAATGCATTCTAATTAGCAATCATGTTTGGGGTTAAATAGGAAAGAAATGTGTATTCACATGCAACAAAGTATTTTGCTGGAAACCATGTTCTACAGTTTGCCTACACAATAAATTCCTGATTAATTAACCCTCATTGATTAAGATTTATATAACAGATTGCCCAATGCTAAGATAGACACCATGTGACAGTATCTATTTCATTCAATAATTCTACAATTCTTGTAGATAACAATTTACAGAAAGGTGGTTCTAATTGAAAACTGGGCCCTGTAGCATTTGTGTCCTTCCCCATCCCTCTTTGGCATTTGTTAAATTTAAATGGGTTGAATCCTTGAAATACAAAAGAAATCTTCCCTTGCAAACTGTAGTTGTCTGAGGGCTCCTTAGTGATCCATTGAACTAGGGTAAGAGGGGACTAGGTTTAGCCAGCTCTGGTGGAAGGAGATAGGGTGAGATGGTCTCAGAGTGGTGTCCTTCCTGCCTCTCTAGAGCCACTGAGGGGGACATGACTGGAGGGGAAAGCTGTGCGTCTCTATAATCATTCAGATACGCTATTATTATCCATGAGAAATGGGTTTAAAGTGGGGCTGCTGTGCGGCTTGAATGTCTGTTACACTTACTGAAAGAGTTTCCTCTCAAAGACCAAAAAAGAATGAAAAACTCATTCAATTTTAACCATAATGGCACGTTGACCTTTTAGTAAACTTTACGCAAGAATACAAAAATGTAATGCTTACATTTGTTCCTCAAAGTTAAGGACAAACAGCTTCCACGTTCAGACTGAAAGCCCTCACTTTTGAGTCTCCCACTCACTTGCTTAGAAGTCGGTGGCTCCCATTGTTTGAAGAGGACATGGGGTACGTCTTGCATGCTAAAATCTAGCATACATGAGACAGAATAATGCACGGCCTTCCTATGCCAGACATGCACAATGCCCTGCAATTTCAAGAAAAGAAGATTTCTTTATCACAGTGTGACTGACAGCATGACATTTACTTGTATAAAGGTGTCATGGAGACGCAAAATATCTCCGATATTGTGTTTGGAAAGGAGCATTGAATGTGATTTGATGCATGATGATATTCGTTTCGGCTTTGGCTGAGGTACTGTTTTATATTAATTACGGTAGTGGCCGGTGTGAGGGACTGCCAAAGGGCAATTACAATATTAAACATGTATGTTACAATGAAAACACCTGGTTTGCAGCAGGTTTGCAAAACTCAGTTTGAGCAATCTAGATGAATAAAAACCATTTTAATAGTTGATGTGTACATTAATTTTGTGTCACAGAGTAATAACTTTGTTGCCTATAGGAGAGTTTCCTTGTTGCACATGCTTGAAAGTAGGCTCTATTTTGCAGTACCATATGCTTTAGAAAAAAGTCAGCTACTTTTTTTGGTAAACTGACACATAATATCAGGGCTTCATGTTAGAATACATGATCCTAATACTGCCACTACTGTGTCATTATTACAGTATTTCAGCTACAGTTAAACTTATGTGCCATGCCCAAAGATTTATGTGGCTTGAATTCAGTAGTTGCAATAGATAAAAAGATGGTTGGGGTTTTTGAAGTATGATGATTTTTTTTTCAACAAAGGAGTAGAAAAAAAAAAAAACAAAAACAAACATGAAAAGGAATCCCACAATAGCTGGCCTAGAGGCCTCCAGCTATTTGGTCTCTCCCCTCCCTCATTCTCTCTGTCTTCTCCTCTGCACAGCGTCTTTGTATAGAATGGACAAAGGGGATAATAAGGCCATTGTATGTTGTCTGATTCCAGGGCTGTCGGAGCCTCCAGTCTGCCTCATCAGTAGAGGTATCCCTTAGGAAGAAATGTCACACTATTTAAGCAAAACGGCACCTGATCCTCCTCAGCAGAATGTCATTAGGTGCACAGCGTGCCTTCCTTAAACAAACGCCGAGGTCTATCTGGTATGAATCCTCCCTCAGTAAATAAGGTGATTAAGATGTGTCTAATCTGACTGGGGAGATAATGCCATATAAATCAGCTGGATAAAAATCAGTAGAGACAAATTCCCTTATTAATAACTCAGCACAGCACTTCTACAGTACACCTTATTTAAATTATTGTCATCTGTTTTCTTGGAAACAATATTTCTTGATAATGATGTGCAAATGTATTCAAAGCCTTAAATAAGAAACATTCTATAGGAGTTAAAACAAGATTATTGCAGCAGATGCCAAATGTTTTACCTTTTTCTCTTTACTGTCAATAAATATACAGATATATTTGCAACTGCATTCCTTTGAATTCTTAATGACATTGAGATTGCTTTATTCTGACTGTTGTGGCAGCAGGTGTGAACTAAAGGAAAACTAATTTGTACAACTGCTGAAATGGAACCATATTTCACAATGGGATATTTGTGGGCTTCCTCTGCTGCTCTCTAACTTCATGAGTGCTTCAGTCTGACAATCCTGCAGTGCATGTCTGCTTGTGACCCCAATGCCCCAATCTTGTTTTGCTGGAAGCTGAAGCAAACCACAGCATCTCTGTATCAAGCCAAGAGAGCCATGTTATGAATTTAGATAGAGTACCTCCATAAAAGGTAAATTGTGTCAATTATAAAATAAAGCACTTCGCCCCGAGGGTCTCTGGTCATTATGAGCAGACACAGGCTATGACACCGTGTCAAATCTCTGCACCTATTCCCACGCAACAGGGTCTATGCAACACTGACACAGTGTTCCTGAGTACGGGTGCTGAATAAGGGAGTGTTATTACAGCCGCTTGATATGGACAGACAAATATTGTACACCCAGTGAATATCCAAAAGTCCATACCACAGGTTTTTTTTAATATTTCATTTTTGCTTTACACCCTTGAGAAAGGCATTAATGATTCTGTGACAACTTTCAGTCATCATGTGGGAAGATGGCTTAAATCATTTAAACAGGTATGCATACTGCTTCCTGTCCAACCCCCATATCCCAGCTTGGTTACACAAACAGAAAGTAAGAAAAAACAAATGGTTTATGGGTAAGCAGTATCTTGTGTCCTTTTGTGAGAGTAGTGTTAACATAACTAATCAAATCAAATCAATCATGCACCCCCCCCCCCCCCCCCCAAACACACTGCACAATTCCTCATAGTCATGGCAGTAAGGGAATGACACCCAACAAGCCGACGTCCACAGGAGAAGTTTTTTTTTTCCATCAGACTTGCTTCAGTGGAACTGGTCAAGCTTAATTCTCCATGGTGTTTCGTTTTAGCCTACTGAACGAGTTGGGTCTTCAAAACATACTTTAGCGTATCCATCTCATATTGCAAGAATACAGACATTGATAGTTTACCATTCATTGATAAGGACTTATTATAAATACTCGTGAAGGGAAAGAAAACCAATCAGATTATTACTGTAATCTCTGTGACAATCTCTGCAATGTGTGACAATCCCTGGTTTACATATCACATATGCATAGGTGGTGAATGTGGCCTAGTAGCATTATGTTATTTAGTATGTACTGTTAAAACAATTTTCAGCAAAATTCCTGATTGCAGGAAAAAAGGTTGAGCACAGGTGTGGCTATGGGCAGTTTGAAGAGATTAATCCCAGGTCGCTGTTGTAGCCAACCCCAACGGTGGCTCTGAAGTGCAAAACACAAAAACAAAAAGAAAACACAAAAAAAAAAAATGTTCGGCCCTGAGGTACAGATGCAACATACAAAAACAAAAAGGAGTGGTGCATTTTTGCACTTCAGGGCTGCACGTTTTTGTTTTTGTATGTTGCATCTGCACCTCAGAGTTTTGCACCTCAGAGCCACTGTACCAAACCTGATCCTGACAGAAGCTCTTTGCAGAAGGCAGGTACTGGATCTGCAACTCTCACTGGAGGGCAGAATTACAGTAAAGTGTGGTTAAGATGAATCCCTTTAGTAGTGCAGGATACTAATGGTTTAAAGGTGGAATAGATCATAATACCACCAGCTTTCCACCAGAAATTAGCAAACAGTCTTCCAAAATGTATTAAAACAGTTTGAGATTGAGTCTAAGCATGTATTCCTAAATCTTATTTTCACATTCAAACTGTATATAAATTGAACAGCATAGCATTATTATAGCATATAGTTTCACACTTACCATGTTAAATGGAATTTTTTCACCCACTCAAACACATAGGCTCTGTTACCTCAAAATCTGACAGTACTTGTAAGTGTGTAAGATGTCAGATAATACACCCCCAGTCTGTCAGTTGCTGGATTGGAGATGTATACATGATGATTGTAAAACAATTTTCTGTTTTAACACACTTGATTGGTTTCATTGTGATTCATTTTTTTTTTTTTCAAAAGAATGTTCAGACAATACTAGCATTATTATGACATAAACTCATAATCAAATCAGATCAAAGTTATTCAAAGTTACATATTCCCTTTTGTTTCACATATAAAAATGAATGTTTTCATAAGTTAATAGTTACTTACATTGGACATTTTTTAGCCTCAGTTAATCAGTAGTGTTCCTCTTTAACTTCACATACTGGTTGATTTTATCATTCATCATTGTCTTCATTGTCATCATCATGTTGCCTGAAACTAGTAGTTTCTAGCAGAGGACAGATTTTAGTGCATTTTGCTCTGTCATGAGTTAGTTTAAGGCCAGGCTTGTGTTTTTCTTTGGGTGGTGGACAGTTAAAGGCACATGCATGCAAAAGTGTGTGCATTCAGCAAGTTGACACTAACTTCTCTTGGTGAGCAGAATTTGGGAACTCAGTTCTCTCTCAGTTAATACAAAATTTGTTTTTTGTCAAGCTTGTCGTGCTGGTTTTCCACATTGACTCTGGAGAGTCGACTGTTGTACCTCTAATGGAAACATTGCCACTGTCTGCACAGTCTAAACCCTAATCTCAGAATGTGCTAGATGAACTCTGACTCTCTCCTCCCACAATAAACCTGTCGGAAAAAAGCTGTCGGTCCTCTAAAATGCAAGAAAAGTTTTTTGAATGTGTAAGGAGAGAAGGATAAATTCCCTTGATACCCCTATGGGGAAAGTAATAGGCGATTTATTCAGTGCAGTGTGGCTTTTTCTGGAAAGCTTTAATTATGTGTGAAAGGTAAAAAGCCCCCAGTAAATAAACAACCTAATCATACTGTTTACATAGAGTATATTGCTGATTTATTTATGCTTCCAACACAAGGAGAGAACAACAGGAGACGTTTCCAGCATGGTACATAGAGCTGTCAGCATAATAAGCAAGCAGGAATTTATTGAAGTTAGTCATGGAGGAGAAGGGGGAGATTGACAAAGGGGGTTATTTATTTGCTATTTTTCCACTGTAGTGTGGTAGTTTTACAGCTGAGGCATTCTGGCTGTATGGTGCTCTCAAAGTCTACTTTGGCTATATTCCAACCACACTTGGCCTCCTGCTTTAGATATGACTTTATATAGTAATTAATACATTTGCATTTACAGTTACATTCATTCATTTGGCAGACACTTTTATCCGAAGCGATTTACAAGTGAGGCAGAGTACCACACAAGCAAATATCCATAGAAGGAGTCAACAATATTAGAAGTGTTGCATGACCACATTTCTATAGTTGTCTAGACAAGGTACAAGCTAACTAGCAGAGATATAAGTGCATGAAACCATAGATTTGAATTTTGTATGGGAAACAACAGCGGAGAAAGTTCTGGATAGCAATTTTATGCTGTGATGTAACGGGACCACCAGCGTAGTGGTTGGGAGGGAACATAGGTTTGTAGTAGTGACTTCAGGTAGGTAGGTGCAGTTCTGTTGGTTGTTCTGAAGGCAAGCAACAAGGCCTTGAACTTGATGAGGGCAGCTACAGGAAGCCAGTGGAGTGAGACAAAGAGAGGTGAAATGTGGACCCTCTAATAACAATGCCTCATTCTTTTTTTCTGTCTCTCCAACAGTGTGCACTATTGATGAAATCAGACAAGACTTTGTTTCACCTGGTTTGTAAACTTGGATACTTTACAATGAAATGTGCTTGCATGTGTGTGATATGGTGAGTTGGATGAGGGTGGGGTAGATAAATCTACCAATCCTCTTTTGGAGTGCAAAGGGCAACAGATTCATACCTGAGACAATGGTCATCAATGAAACATAACTTCATTCAGGAGATACTGGGATATTGAATTCCAACATAGCAATGACATTGCATACATTTCTTTCTTTCTTCCTTAAAGCTGCAGTGCTTTGCTACAGGGTGGTGAACATGCAAAAGCTTGGTCAGCCTTTTTTTCAGTTATTAAGCTCATACCTCCTATGGTACAACAATTTGAATGTAAGATAAGGCAAAGTCTTTCCATAGTCAGCTAGCAAACTGTTGGCATTGGTCACAGTTGGCAGGGGTGATGGGACAGCAGAGGCCAAAGCCGAGGATAAAGCCTGTCTGGAATGAGGACCGCTTCAGTCCTGAGACACCCTCGGGTTGCTGGCAATGAAACAACACGGATCATGTCAGATCTACAGCAAGGGCATGTGGACTGTACTTTGTTTTGGTCCTCTTTTCACCTTCTTAGGGATTTCATGGCACTGAAGATCACAGGAGGATGTGGCTCAGATTGAAATTATTATTTTTTTTCTCTGAGTAATTGGCCAGGTGTCCACAGCAGTTTAATATTCAATGGTTCCCTGCCAATGTTGTGTGGATCATTTTTTCGTACAGTGCACTTTACCTTTAAGGAACATAAGGACATACAGATCTAGAGTACAAAATGTATAAAATGTATCTAAATTGCTGCTTAGTGGTGTGACTTTTAGAGCTGTGAGCGTGGGAAGGGTTTGAGTTAAAGAATTGCAGTGTGTCGGTCCTGGGGTTCTGAGTGCCCTTTTGAGTCTGAGCTGCATTGACACGCCTTGTCATGCTAACATGAGCATTTGATGTCAAGATTGAAAAGAGAAAGTAAAAATGTAGCTTGACATGGAGCCACAGGCAGCCTTTGGAGGCTTGTGGCGTCTCTGGTGGAATTTGGAGTTCTCCTCACTTTTGTTTTCTTTGCATCTCTAGATTGTGTTAAAAGTTCAGACCTTGTTAGTTGAAAACAAGAAGAAAAGAAGAGTAAAGTCAAGGGGCTGAGGAGCATACAAATAACCTCAAAGACAAACAGACCTTCTGTGCCTGAAAAAAAAGTTTTCCACCATACTGTGTGAAATGAAGTTCAAGGTGTGTTACTGGTTCCTTATCTGGTCAATCTTGTAGTACAGACATATTCCGTACATGCATTTGATGAACCCAGATGTGTACACACAGTCTCATCTATAAGCAGCAAAGATTGTCTGAAATGTGCAGATACAAATTCTCAGTATTTTGTACCACTCTTGCCAATATCCATCTACATGGAACCTTGATTTGCCACTGATGAGGAGTTGGATCCTCTGCTGTTGTGTCTAACTGAGGTGTTGCTGACACCATCCCATTTCATTGCCTTGAACACCGGGGAGCACACAGAGCTTGGGTGGTTGACTGACCTGCAAATGGTGACTGTGTAGCCACCTCCACATGGCTGAATTGCTGATTTATGGGTTGCTGTGACCCGGAGTTTCTGGTGCAGTGGAACTAGCAGTGTGAAAATAATAATAAGGATGGAGCATGACAGTGCCTCAATCTTAGTCAAATACTGTGGCCTGGTGTAACCCCCCCCCCCCCCCCTCGAGTGATGGCTGACTGTGTCTTGCTGGTGTTAGAGATGTCACCAGGCACTTCTAGATTTTGGTTTGTGTGTCACGCTAATGCACACGAGCATGAACAGGAACAGTGAATGTAAAAGTACTGTAGACTGAGCCAATGATTTGTTCTTTAATTTCGTTTGACTGAGACATAATTTCATAACCCTGATAAACTCTAATTTACTCTTAATTTTCTCATTTAATGAGGAAACAGTCTGCATTTACAGTGGAATACGTATAAAGAAATCAAATCAAAGGTTAGTCTGTGACCAGTAGCTGATTTGGCAGATCAGTGGATTTAATGAAAACCATGCCTGAGATATGTTTCATAGACACAGCTGGCCTAAGATTATTAATTTCATTTTTGTAGTAGTTACTGCTTTCCATTCAAATTACATCACATTGTTTGTGTGTATGTGGTTATGTGCAATTTTGTCCATTGCTTTCACCAGGTTCTCGAAGGGGTCTGTGACCCCAATGAAGTTAAGAGCCACTGATGTAAAAGAACTTATCACATTACTGGAGCAAACTGTCAGAGGGAAGATCTCCAGATTAGTTTAAACTAATTTAACTATGTTAGTTACACTTATGCTTTAAAAAAATAAAACACTTTTTCTGTGACCTTTTGAACACCCTCTGGTGCAAAGCTCAGTTATTCATAATTGTGTCTGGCACTCCTGTTACATAACGTCACAGTACAAAGCAATGGTAACTCCTACTGACATTAGATTTTGTATGAATATTATCAGCACCCCGCAAGCCAAGACTCCATTCAGTGGTGTCCTTTTTGAACATTGACATCTATTTTTGAAAACCTTATGGAATTCTTTTTTTTTCATGAAGCACAGATGACTTTTCTTTCTACTTTGCACAGCTATAACTGCCGGAGTGGAATAGGAGTGGAACAACATTACAATATAATAGGTGTAACATGAGGATGACATTTGGGGCTTTGTGTAAGGTTACTATGAGTAATTTGAAAAATAAAAGGCAGGGAAAACCCTTGGATTGTAAATACTAAATCAGCTTCATTTATTAGGCCCCAATAAAACTCTTCTTCTAGCCTCAGTGTCGTTCTTTCAGTTAGGTAAAAAGGTTTGTTCATGTTCATAAAGTTTCAATATTGACATTCTGTGGTATATCTCAACTGTCATGTCTTGCCAAGTTCAAAATTACTGGCAGTGAACAGATGGTGAGCAACAGTGTGCCAACCTGTTCCAAGCATGTATCAAGGTGTTGTTTTGGGGGCATATTTGGTTCCTTTGCCTCCATTTCTCATGTTTACCTGACTTGAGATTGAACCGATGTACCTGACCATCATCAAGGATGCAAAAGTATTGATGATGATGGTGGTGGGTGCAGTATTTGTGCATGAGTCACGAATGCTCAATTAATTAGATTGATTGGAAGAAATTAAGTCAATATCCATACTTTTCAATGTTTCATGTTTCCATACATATAATACTTTATTCATCCATACAATACTTTATTCTATAATTAAAAAATCAACATGCATACATAGGTCTATGTTTATTTGAATGCACAGTATACTGCATACAGAAAAACCAAGCATAAACTGAGAAATTGCCTTCTTTTTGTCTGTGGTGATTGGTGTTATGCAGCTGGGGGTGATTAATTACATTACCTTACATTAAAATTCACTTTATGAATTAGAAATGTACAGTAAGTATGTATGTCTCATGTATTCACTATGAAACACTGTAAAGGGTGCATTCAGTCCAGGGCCATTTTTGGACTTTGAGCTACTTTACACATATCATGTTCTTCTAATTCTTGCAAAATATGTTTTGTTAGTGTCCTATACACACTTGATGTTTAAGAATAGAGATGTAAAGGTTTAGTACCATAGCTCTATAATGAATGTCTGAATGTGACAGTATAATAACTTACAGTCACTGCCAGTGGAGACTAGCTGGCATCAGCACAACCAAGCCAGTAGTTTTTCACCAGATGTTCCCATTCATCAAGACTGAGCTCTAAGATGCCAGTCAACTATGACTGTTGCTTTTTTTTCTTTTTACTTTAGCCAGCTTTGTCTTTACCTTTAATTTTAGAGAGAGCAAGATTGACTGGCTTGTCACCTAATCCAACTCTCTCTGATGTAATCATGGACAATTTTATAAGCCTTTGATTTTTTTTTCTTTTTGACCCAGCTGGAAATGTGTTATATCATTCTTTCAAATGGAAGACTGACAGTACAATAGCCCATCAGCTGAACACCAGAGGCTTATGACCAGTGATGGATAGGTTGTGCATTTGGACAGAGCACAGGTTTGATGATCTCTCTGGCATTCTCCAAGACATCCAGGGCATTTTTGATGAGCAGAAAAGATAGAGGTGGGGCAGGAGGGTGTTTGTCACGTCCCTGTAAATTAAATGTCACTCCGCGAAAGGATCGTTGTGGAGGTAGCAACCATGAGCCTGAGATATGTGTCAAGGTGGTCTCTCTTTTCTGTTTGACAAGTTCTCGCCTGCTGAACTTTAAACCTAATCGATCAGTCCTTGGGATGTTTATTTTCACTGGTCATGGACAGAAGGTCAGAGCACAATATGATGAGAACTTCAGATTCGAAACACTGAAAGGGCAAATGAGATCATGGCGGTCTCTGCTGTGTGTGTGCATGTGAGCAAGAGAGAGACAGAAAGAGTGTGAAAGAGAGACATAAAGACTGATGTGGATACTGCTGTCTTCTCCTTTTATCTATTAAATTTCCTCTGCATGCTGACAGATTCCTGTAGCTGCCGACGGGGTTCAGATTTGATTGACCATGCATTGTGGTGCCTTTGTTGTTACAGTGACTGTCCTCGCTGCCACAGCATCATTAAGTCTTAAACTTAGTTTTTTTTTTCCTTGTCTTTTCAGTATACACGTTTAAGAGGTAACACTACCTGGATGGATGTGCTGCAAGGGTGTGTTGTAATTGCATGTCAAATGTCTCATAAAATAACTATTTTTCAGCATTAATCCTGGAATTCATAACACTTACATCACTGGAATGCATGACGTATAGTCTAGCAAGGAAGAAACAAATTTAACTTAGCATAGGACTTCGAAATTTGTGCATATTACTCATTAGCAGTCCATCTGTAGCTATTTAGCATGAATAAATTGCTCACAAATGTATCATTTACAGCCAACAACATATAAGAGCAACCTGTCATTTAGATTTAGCCAGGCACATCCTTTTAGGAGACTGCTTTTAAAGTCTAACTCACATTAAAGTGATTCCATTTTTCCCTTTTAAAAAGGATGATGCTTCAATAAAAGACAAAAATGTTGGTAAACAAGCAACATTGAGAATAAGGAGTCTTGTCTAAAGGGAGTTGCGTGCAACTGTGCTGGTACTAATTAAACAACTGGAGCGACTCGACGTCTGGCTGTGCCCCCCCCCCCAGTGCCATTAACTCACTTACTGCTCCACGACTTCAAAAGGGATCTATGCAAATATCCTGTTTAAGGCGACCCTCGGATTTTGTCTACTGCCAGCGATGCCATTTGATGTTGAAAGACTGAACAACTAAAGTGGCAGGTTTTGTTTCACAAAACTCAAGGTACGCTCCTGGACAGTGTTGCACTACGCTCTGACTACTGCTGTTGTCTCTTTGTTGGAGGATCATGGCAAAATGTTCACTTTCGTGGTGCACTGATACTGCATATATTAACATATCAAATTTAAAAAGCAAACAACCAAATTAAATAAACATTTGAAGAAAATATTAGTAGGATATGGAAAATATACAGTGCATTTAGAAAGTATTCAGACTAGGGGTCGACCGCTATGGCTTTTTCAAGACCGACACGATTATGATTATTTGTGACAAAAAAAGGACGATAACTGATATTTCAGGCCGATATTTGAATGCTTTTAGCATGTTTTTTTTTCCCCCCCAGACTGAAAAGAAATAGGCTGTGACAACATGGACTTAATTACAAACCCTCTTTACTTAGTCATATGTTCTATAGTTAAGTTAAATAAAGAGCAAAACGATCAAATGAAAATTCTTTCTCAAAGATAAAAATAAACTGAAAATTGCAATAACTAAAATGACCGCATTTGGCATTACAGATTATCTGTGAAGGTCACATCTGAGCTGCATTGCGTGTGCACGTTCGAATGAGACGGTGTACGAGAGAGATAGGGCCTGCTAAAAGGGAGCTAATATTGACGTTGTGGGTAAATTTCTTTATGGTTATCTTTTGGCTACGCAGCAGATGCCTATCGCCATTTCAAAAGCATTCAATTATCGGACGAACGATGGAAATCATTGCGTAAGAAATAAAGCGAATTGATACACCATTTAGGCAGCATTTCCATCATAAAGTATGAAATATCAAACCGTAAAACTAGCCTGTGCGTCCACACTTTTTCTGAAGCTGCGGAGAGATTCTAGGAGTCCATTTGCTCGTAAGTCATTTATGTGAAATATGGACAGCTCATACAAAAGTAGGGTACCGAGTGGAAGGGCTGTGATAAAGTTAGCGAAAATACTGTGAGGTGCAAACTGTGTGCTGCAAATTTTCATTTTAATAACTCGACTTCCATGATGATGATGAAGCCAAATGAAGAAACATCAAAGCGGCAAACGGGTATTTTCAGTTTTGCCGCGACGTTCCGACATACAGCGCACCCGCAAGCGAGCTAAAGTTTAATTTCGTGAACGATTGCTTAAATGACGTCTGTAATTCAGGAAGGCTGTGCTTTAGGGTAAATTTATTTGAATATTTCATTTGAATAATAATAAATAAATAAATATGCATTACTATTATCTGATAAATGTGCAGTGTCAAACTGTTGCAACTTATAGCATAAATTCGCCATTTAGTCCTTATTACTTTTATATTCCAAGCTTGTTTTTTAGCTTAAGCGTAGACTATTGCTTCAAATAGGTACAGTAAGCCTTGTGCAATTTGGTAAACGGCATGGTTTGAGCACAGCGACCCTTTTACTGGATACTTACCTTCCATCCTTGCTTCGAGCAGCAGGTCTGAGAAAACGTTTGATTTTCAAGGTCAGATAACGTTGTCTCGGCCAATTTTGTGTATTTGTGTATTTTGTGGATTGTTAGCCATACCTATTGCAGTTTTTCTGACGGAGGAGATGCGTCGGGATAGTACACCCATTGCTTTCAAACATTTTTATTTTTTACTGTTATTTTTTTTTTATCGGGAATTTAGATTAAAAATATACTGATAACCGATAATCAAAAATTGCAAATATCAGCAACGATTATCTAAAGACCAGATAACTGGTCGACCCCTAAATCAGACCCCTTCACATTTTTTACATTTTATGTTGCAGCCTTATGCTAAGATCATTTAAATTAATTTTCTGCCATCAGTCTACACTCAGTATCCCACAATGACAAAGTGAAAACAGGATTTTAGAATTTTTTTGCAAATTTATTAAAAATAAAAAAACTGAAATACCACATTGACATAAGTATTCAGGCCCTTTGCTGTGACACTTGAAATTTAGCTCAGGTGCATCCCATTTCTCTAGATCATCTTTGAGATGTTTGTACACCTTGATTGGAGTCTACCTGTGGTAAATTCCATTGATTGGAATGATTTAGAAAGGCACACATCTGTCTATGTAAGGTCTCTCAGCTGACAATGCATATCAGAACAAAAACCAAGCCATGAGGTCAAAGGAACTGACTGCAGAGCTCAGAGACAGGATTGTGTCGAGGCACAGATCTCGGGAAGGCTAGAAAAAAAAAATCTGCCGCATTGAACATTCCCAAGAGCACAGTGGCCTCCATAATTCTTAAATGGAAGAAGTTTGGAACAAAGTGAAGGGGTCTGCACACTTTCTGAATGCACTGCATGCTAGAAGATGTTTAGTAAAGAAAGCAAAAAAGATGATCTAGTTGTGCTGCAAATTACTATTTATATAAGAATTAAGGCTGGCTTAATAGACTTAGCAGACTTGCTTGTATCATCTCTTGAAGTGTAGAATACCTGACAAAACCAATACATGCACAAAGTGCATACAGGAAAACAATACAATTGAAACCTCTGCAAAGGGGTTAAATTACTGCCAGCCATGTCAAGTCATGTGTTTTACCTTGTCAATTATATGTGCTTCATGACATAGCTTGTAAAGCAAACAGTTTTACTTAAAAAATCCAAAAATTCAGGATGAGGTACATTTTTGTTTGTTTGAGCTGCCTTTATTGTCTGCTGTTGTGGAAATTTGCTTTTCTGAGGTCAGCACAAACACAATCACAAAATTACAGGTAAAAAAACATTTTGATGCATACGGCACACATTAAAAAATAGCATAATTAATATCTGAGTGGGAAGTTGCCTCCCTGTTTGAATTTTACTCCATTAAAAATACCCTGACAGGAACTTGTAATCAGGCTTCATTAATTTCACGCTGTTCGTAGTGTACACTTTAGAATTAGCTGCCTCTTGAGCTTACACTCCAATGTTTTCATGTTTTCAACCACACACACATTTTATATGTTTATTTTGGCTCTTGTAAGTAATATAAAATCATGCTGTATTCCCTGAATTCTCTGCTGTATAAAACAATCATACATACATCAAAGGAGTTCAAGATAGGAGGGGGGAGGTAAACTGCTCACCTCAGGGCCGTAGAGCAGTAACAAGCCTCGCCACCATTATTAGCAAAAATGTTGAGAAGCAGTATACTCAATTCTTCATAGTGAGGGCATGAGGGCAGTTTGCTGCTCTATACTAAACAATCTTACTACTGTCATAATTTCTGTTGTTGGTACACATATGTGTTTTACAATTGTGAGTGCTCTTGAGCAATGCATACACATAACCTGCCATGTTCTTTTATGTTAAAACCAGCCTCCTGTTTTGTTACACAGCAGTCCCTTACTGCCTTGCCATTTCAACATGGCACCTATATTTTACTGGGGCCTGAAAATCATCTTCTGTCCAGATTCGCTGCGTGAGTGGAATTGGACGTTGGTCTTGCTCCTGCAGTTCTTTGTTTGGTCTCTGTGCCGGAGATGGTCGATGGCAGAAGGAAATAGTTGCTGCTACAAGGAGCACAGCCAGTGTTACAGCCTGCTTTGCCCCACTGATACAAACGTTTTATTCAAAGCCATGAAGGCATGGCGGGAGATGCAGTGAGAATTGGCCCACGCCCCCATGGACGGGGGCCATAACACATACCTCAATGTGTCCAGATGGATTTTGTCAGAGCTGACCGGCGGAGCTCAGACACCTGAGTCATGTCCGCTGTTGGCGCAGCATGCCATGGTCATCTGACTCCTGCAGACGCTCCCCCCTGCTCAGCCAAAAACAGTTATCATCTTTGTTCCAGGGAATTGGACCACCACACCCCTGCGTCACACACTGCTCACTGGGTTAATTTTGGTCTGCACAGTGTATTTATTCTCAGCTAACTCTGCCAAGAAGTGAGCAAAAGGCTTCAAATGGATGATTGGCGAGTGAAAAGCTCACCACATCCCATGTGTGAGTGAACTAGGGGTTCACATGAGGCCTGTGTTTCTCATGCTGCAAGAATGAGCTGCAGGCTGTTTTGCCGCCTCTTGTTTTGTTGATTGATATTAGACATTTTGTACTTTACGTATTCACTAGTGGTGAATATCTGACAGCCAGGTTCAAGCAAGTGATCTGTCAATAATTCCACCTTGATCAGAGTCAAGGGTAGATATGTATTTCACCTTCAACTAGCAATTTCACATCCACAGTGATGTGGATGAAATTGACGTTGAATTACCTGAATGCCTTGAATGGTATGTTGAATTTATGAATTTTGCAGCCGACATAGAAAGAGAGCAGAAACTCTTGAGCGTACAGGAGTTGGAGGCAACAGCCTATGCTGCCTTGTAAGGGGATGAGATATGCTGAGATATATGCTGGTTCTTCACTGAAGTAGAGATGAGGTTATTTGTGACATTTGTGTCACACTGTGAACCAAGTTCACCTGTATGGGACAGTAGTAAGAAGAAAGACTTATAACCCAACGGTTGCCATTTCCAGGTAGGACACTGCTGTTGCTCCCTTGGACAAGGTTCTTAACCTGAATCGCTTCAGTAAATATTTAGCTGTAAAAATATCATGGATAGCATGTAAAAATGCAAGCTATTGAAGTCATTCGAGATAAAAGTGTCTGCCAAGCAAATGTACTGTAATGACTTGCATACTTTAATTTCAGAACTGTGGGAAATGGCGTGGTGAAAAAAATGTTCCAGTTTCTGTTTTCCTCCATGCACTGGGGAGGACAGGAGGACTACGGCTATTAGCTGCTGGGCTCCTGGAAGATCAGACGCTCTGAGTGTCAGATGCTAATTCAGCGCAACTAATCTTGTTGCCTCCAAGGGTCAATTTCTGCTGTTGACTTCAATTTCTGTCAGGATTCTACCACTGGTGGAGAAAAAAGGAGAAGAAAAAAAGGGGCAGGGGGTAGGGGGTTGTCACCACCCAGATGCTTCATTCCCAGATTTGTTCTCAGAATGAGAAGTAATGCCCTTTCGAAATCCCCTCCCCTGTGTTACGACCAAGGATGATTCATTTAAGCTTAGAGCTGCCATCTCTCACGCTCCACAGCACGCAATGCCATTGATTGGGTCCTTTGATGCACAAATGACTTCCCTACATATTTTATGGAAATGTGCTCCGGAGTAATGATTAATCCTCTTAATCAAAGAGAATGACTTTTAATATGAAAAGCACCTCAATAAAACTGGGCCAGTGATCAGTCCATTGACTGGAAACACAGGTGATATCTGTTGTACCATTTTTTTTGATTTCCATTTGCACACCCAGCCCAGGAGTGGCAATCCTAGATACTTTGTGTGGGGTGCCTGATTAATCACTGGTCTACAGCACAAAACATCCTTCCTCATATCAGTGCAGAATGCTCCAAGATCATCCTGGGAGCCAAGCGCCCATAAATCAAAGCGATAGGCAGATTGCACGATCGAAATTAGTCAAATATTTCCCTTAGTGCAACAAAGGTTAGGATCGTGATGGGCACAAAGACCCACGCACATTAATCATCTGCCTCACTTTTCCAACTGTTTGCGCTGTCGTCTTCACCCTTTAGGAGAAAGAAAAAAAACAAAAATACTGACGTGAAGCTCAGCAGATGTTCCAGTTATTAGTCATTAGTGAAATAAGGGACCCCAGAAACAGGGAACATCAGCTTCAGGTGGAGTTTGTCTCGATGCTTTGAAAGCAGTGCTGTAGCTTGTAGAAATCCTACAATGGTGACACAGGTGGCAATGGAAGGCCCTCCTATGTGTCTGAAATTAATAAAGTGATGAATCAGTAAGAGTTTAAAAAGTCATACAGAACTGTAGGCTCTTTTCTTCTGGGCAGATAAAAAGGCCAAGAATAGCAAAAGGCTAGTTTTGATGCTGCACAGAGAGGCCAAGGCTGGAGGGCAATCACAGCAGTGCAAGCAGGTTTTTATTCATTGTTATTTCTGGCAGCGCATTGCATCTCACCATGAGGACTGGTTGGGATGCCAGGATGCAGAGGCATCAGTGTCTTTGTTAGACAAAAGCCATTTACTTAAACAGTAATACCCATGTAATTCTGAGAGATCCTTGCACAAGAATTATCAAGTTTCCCTGCTGCCATCAGTATCACTGGACTAGCACAGTACAGATGGCAATGAACTGAAAATGGTTAAATATGCAATCGATTGAGGATGATGTTCACCAGTAGTCCTTTTACAACACGTTGAGCTCCAGTAATTGTGAGCCACATGTCTGGCTTGTGTAAAAGTCATTTAGTTCATTCTTAGGTTGGGTTATTTGAGGGTTAAGACCACAGAAGTCAATCCAACCTTACTAAGCTGGCATTGAGGAGCTCCGACTACTGTGGACCTATAACATATATAATGGGTCTTACACCTGCATTACCCTTCAGTAGCAGACTTACTGTATCTAAAGATATAACATAAAAATGCCCACATACTTGGTTGTGAGAAGTCCTATCCATACCATACATAATCACATCAAGGAAACTGCAATGGCTTCAACCATTTATGAGACATATATCTATAGGCCCATGTATTAAGACAATCAAACACACAAACCTGAATTTGATCAGTTTTGTATTTTTGAGCGATAGGAATACGTGTGTAACAGATTACCATTCAAGAATTTTATTTGGGCTGTGCAAAGCAACAGTTTAACATATATTATTTTCTCATTCTTTAGAATAAAACAGAACTGTATTTTAAGAAAAACAATATATATAAAAATTACATTTGATGGACTCTGATAAGCTTCTTGAATCCCTCATTTTTGACAGTGCTAATGGGAAGCATGTCTTTTATGCAGTATGCAATTGCATTTGTGATGTCTTTGTTGTAAGGCACGGTGCTGGAAAATGCTGATATGATTGTTTGATGCTGGGTGGTTGTACTGGGTACTGGCCTAGTCCTTGTCAAGGGTCCACTAACAACACTTGTTTGGGGTTGTAATTTCTTACTTTCTGCTTGTTCTAATGGGTGATATTGTTTCAAATGATGAAACAGGTCTGTGGTATTGCCTGTCTTTGATGGCACGTGTCTTCTGCACAGTTTGCACTGCACGCTGCTCTGTTTTTGTCGGATTGTAAATAGCCAAAATATCTCCAAACTACTGAAGTTGAGTGATCTTCCTTGTTGACGATGTCTTCGTCCTTCAAGCTGGTCATGGGGACTGCTCTTTCTTCGGTGTCGCTCATTTCGTTTATTTTGCTTATTCCACTCCAACTACAAGCCTGTCAACCACTGTGTCTGTAAACAATACCACGTGCTGGCCTGACTTTATATCTCTCACCGTGCAACCTAACTTACGCAATGCATACCTCTATTCCTGCGACATGATTGGCAGTTTGTCATTCATTTCTGTGCATGCTATCTAAGCATGGAAAGTAATTATATCAAACATTTGTTATATTTCTATTGAGGAAAATTATATCGCGATAATTATTGTTATCGTTTTATCACCCAGCCCTACTTTTGAATAAAACAAACCTGGTATTATGAAAGAATATCAATCATTAGCACTGTCAGGCGTATCGTAGCAACGCTGACAGCACTTCTCATTGGTCTCATTGGTCGTGCCTCAGATTACATTCACATGCATTTGTAGTGGGAATCAAATTCCAAGTTCCATTGTTGATGTAAACATAACATGTGCCTGGTGTAATCAGCTCAGGTTTACAGAGCCCGTTCTTCTTCTGTCCTCATTGAAGCAAACACAGGATGGGGGGGGGGGGGGGGGGGGGCAGTTACTGTACTGTACTCTATGAGTAATGAAGTAGCTCTCCTGACTCACTTGTGTGTCACCTTCGGCTGCCCAGTCAAATATAACACCTTGAGTTTGAATTCCTGTTTGAGTTCACTCAACCAGGGTACATCTAAAGCTGGAGAAGTTTGTGAAGGGCAGCAAAAGTGAAAAGTAGCTATGCAAATGGTAATGCTGTCTCATTCAATTAATCTGTCCTTTAATACTCAGCCACTCTGCAAAATCAGCCATGCAGCCAGTAGTGTTGCTTTTTGTGTATCCTCTTTCAGTATTTTACCCAAGGGCCTTGTTATTAATGGATCTTGGACCAACTAGGAATTTGTTTCATGTTTTTCCACTTTTGGCTTCTGTGTAAAGCAACAGCCAGGGTTATTTGTCTTTAAAGTGTAGTAGTCCACTCAGAGCACAGTTCCATCTGGCCTCTGCTACAAAAGGTACATGAGCTGTACTTGCATGTGCTGCACACCATAGGAGTCTTGTTTTATCTGTTTGCTGATGTATCATGCTCTACAAAGACAGCACAAACAGCAAGGGTACATCCAAACAGCCAAATGAATACAACACTGAAACAGAAGGCTGGAAAACCATAAAAACTGACCAGAGATTCCATATACCTTCAACAGCCTGCCTTTCTACCGCCCTCCCCCCACCCCCACCTCTCTCTCTCTCTCTCTCTCTCTCTCTCTCATGTCAGCCCAGCTCACTCTAAAATTAGATCCCTTTTTCAATATCCCTGCATTGTCACATGCTGTGACTTTTTAATAAAACTATTAATGTGACTGCCGTGTACCCTCAGGTTCATTTAAGCCACTGTCGACTTACTCCCTTACAAGGAAGGGATGACAGATAATTACAGAAATAGACTGAAACATTTCCTACTCTCTTGCCTGGACATCGGAGCTGCACGGGCAGAACATTGGGAAGATAAGGGACTGTTCAAGTCTAGTTGCCCTCAGGTCCGTGAAGAGGATAAAATTCTAAAAGGGAGAAGAATGTGAACACAAGTGTGGCTCAGAGTTCAACTTTTCCTGGGTTTCCTTATTACAGAAAAGACATAAGTAGTCACACACCATTTTTCATTCTGACTCTAGCTCACATGTTGCATTGACTCTTCATACAGGTCGTAGTACATATCTGTTGCTTGGAGAGATAAAGTCCATCTGTTCTCATGTTTACTTATTCAAATTAGCTGAAGGTCATTTCAAATACAACACACTTGTCATGGATTTTAGAGTTACCTTGCCAAAACCATTTCTTCAATTCCACACCTCCTGTCAAATGGGCAGCTGCTGTTCCCTCTGTTGTTGGTATAATATTTAGTTAGTTAAATCACTGGAGCTGTCCACTTCAATTCATTTGGCCCTTACAGTGAAAACTCTTTCCATGTCATATTTTGTCCCTGGACATTATTTGGACCAACTGCATGTTTGTCAGTTGCATTTCCCTCTGATTGCTATGTTCCAACATTGTTCACATAATGTTGCATAATAGGAAGTGACATGAACAAGGGCCAGAAAAGATACAGGGTACTACACTTGAAGCACACTGTAACGTGTGTCGGTTGGGAAAGCACACCTCCGATTATCTTGGCACACCTCACCTGTCCTATCCAGTGGCAAATGGCTTTCAGCTTATCCTCTCGACTGTAAGAGGTTGTCTCAGAATGTGATTAAGGACGAGATCAATGGGGCAGGAAATTGCAGTCTCTCATTGTAGTAGTGCCCATTTACTGAAAGACAATCACGCAGTGACACGTTTCCTCTCTGAGCATTATAGTGTCTGAGGTGCTTTGATCAAAATGGGAGGTAATAATGCAAAGAGATCACGGTTCCAGAGATTGCAAACAAAACACGTGTGCTGAACCAAACAGCAGACAACAAACATAAGAGCTTGCTTTTAAAGACAACTGCCTTTGAAAAAATGTCCCAAGTCTCAGCTGGAAGCCTTTATGAGCAGACGATGTGCTTTGAGAAAAATAAAAACAGTAACTAGAGAGCTGCAATCTGTACAAATCTTTATTTATGGCAGGTGTCGACTGCATTGATTCTGATGGCATTGATAACTCCAGAAGATTTATCCACATATACTGTGTCCTTGTTCTTAAACGCTTTGAATAGCACACACTAGCACATACCCAACCTTAGCTTTGGAATGAAATAGATGGCAATGCTTGAAGTCAATATTATTGTAGCATCTACACTCAGCACAAAGATATTGAATATTGATTGGGCTGTAATGAAATAAATGCTAATATCATGCAATTGCAGGCAATGTTAATCATTTCCCTCGTTACTTTTGTATGATAGAAAAAGCTATTGAGTGGTTGAAGGAAATGCAAAATCAATGGTAAGGGCCAAGGTAAAAAAAAAAGTAAAATGTGAACTGCATACAGATGAAAGGGACTGATTCAGTAATATGCATTTTGACACCAGAAAGAAATTTCACTGACCTGTAAATATTAACAACTCAAAGTAAGATGAAACAAAATCAAAAATAAAAATTAGTTGATCTCTGCTACAAATGCATGTAACATTATATTACAATACAAACAATGTTCCAACATGAATGAAAGATTCAATTGATGAAAGTTACTGCATTGTCATTGCGGTTTTACAAACAGTTCCCATGTCATAGAGCATGGAGGCTGTCTGGCAGGTAGCTGGATCAAAGAGGAGCAGTTTTCTGTCTCTCAAAGGGTGCAAGGTATGACTGTCAAGGTGGCCAAGTGCACAGAAAAGCACTATTAAAGATATATTGTTCAGGCGCACTGACAGCTTGCTGTTAGAGATTAGACAGGTGTAATATTAAAGGGTTTCAGTCACATCTAAGAGCTCCCCTTTCCAGTGGTTCCGTCCCAGAACTTTTCAATGAGGTCAGTTTAAAAAAAGCAATACTAGAAAGCCCTTTAAAATGGAGGACTGTAGTCTTTTTGCACTACAGGGCCAGTAGCGGAAACTGTAGTGTGTGACCAAATCACAGCTACAGATCATATCTGTTATGGCTAGAAAACAGGGAAAGACAACTCAGTTCCATTTTATCACAGTTGCTACAATTGTGAAGAGCATACATTCCAACCATAAAATTTAATACAGTATACCACCCATTCATTTTCTTTTTTTTTTTAAACATGGAGTGTAGCTGTGTTTCGCTGCTGTTGTGATTTATTGCATGGCTTTTGGAAACAGTTATCAAGTTGTTAAGAGATGTCTCTCATTTCAAAATAACAGAAAAATACATCTATCAAAAGTAAAAAATTACATCCAGTACATGTGGTAGCTATGGAGATGGAATTAGTCTCCAAATGGAACTAGATACTGCAAAGTGGAACGGATGTTAAGCACAGTTGTGTTCTTACTGTGTGCCGGGATTTAGATCAGTTTACATCATCATGTCTGCTTTGGCTAATGCAAGACCCTCATATTTTTGTGACCTCATCAGAAGAACAATCCCTGTCACAGTATGCCTTGATATTTGTATTGTAGTGTAATTTGCCATGGGATATCTGGGCAAACTGAAACTTGTCTATATGGGTATCCAGTCAGTTCCTCTGTGTCACTGTGAAGCATCTCTGACAGTTATTCCACATGTGAGTTATTGATAGTTATTCCACTTGGTTCTGTTCCCTCTGTTGGGAAGTAGGCTCCCAACCCCATTTTGTATATTTCTGTTTGTATGCATATCTGAATGGTAGACATCTTCCTGCATCTGAGAAATACTTGGACGTGCCTATAACCAGATCAGATTCCACTTGGTAAAATGGTGGCTCCATGATGATGCCATCAGAGCTCCATTCACCACGGTGCTGAATACCCAGTGCAGTACAACATGTTGTGTCTGGGCAAACAGACATGCCAGTGGTAACTTGCCAAATGTAAACTGCCACAATGTCATGTTCAGTCAGGAGCAACTTTGATCCAGCACAGTGATAGGCAAAGTATACAGCAGGTAGGGACAGAGGTACCAGGTTGCATTGTGCAGGTGGACTGGTTCTAAGGGTTGCAATACATTATAGATGGAGATCATAGTAAGCATTTATTGATAGCTCCTTGGTGTGCAGTGGTATAAAGACAATATTCTAATCCCAAGTCTTTTCTTGAAATTTTGTGCAAAGTACAGCCTTAATATTTACAATGACAACACTTTATAATGGACATCTTGCTGTGAATGTGCTTTCTAAGAGAGAAACAAATGATGTTGAAGCCATGTTGGTTGTGAGGGAAATGCATTGTACACAGTATTTTGAACTTGTTAATTGCAAAATGGCCCTCCTTGGTATCTCACCTCTTAGTTTTCAAAGTGTTGAACATTCATGTGTCAGAAGCACCCCAGTCCTGTGTGAAGTTCAATTTTTTATGTTATTGTGCATTTAAAATTTGACATTAACTAGCCTCAAAAACACCAGGACAAGTTTTGTATGTCTTCACATTTCTCACCTTTTTATCCCAGAACAGGTGATGTTCCGTTGACACCCTGTAACTGTGGCACTGTGCTGTGTGTTCTTACTGGTGGCTGGTGAGAGCTGAGTGATGCCTTTTATTTGTCTATGTTGGTGTTCAGATATTACTGCAGGAGCTCTGTACAGGTAAACACTCTTAGTGCCATATCTATTTTTCTTGGGCTTCATTCATTTTCCTTTGATTGTTAAGTGGTATCCACTGTCTCATACAATGGAAAAGCCTATGGTCTCTCCAAGGATCCTAGGACTATCATAGTGTTTAAGATATATCCATCCTTCTATCCACTTATTCTTTCCAGATCTCAATACACAACAATAGCAAAAATTGCAAAATCAATAGCAAAGATCCCATATTAGTAAAGAAGATTCTGCTCAAGGAAATACTTAAAGAAAAGAAAAAAAAAAATAACACATAGCACAAACAGGTCTCTCTATCCATGCTGTACTTATTTCTGTCTGAGCTGTTCTTATTTCTGTTCTCAATCCCTGGGATTGTGGGCTCTGCAGTTCCATAGAATGATTTTGGTAATGTCAGTCAACATTGGTGAGAAACAGAGATGCGGCCTGAGGTCAGAGTTCTCAGATACCCTGACACCATATTGCTCTCCAACATGGACCAATCTGGGAAAGCTCAATTTGTCTGGGAGAAACACATTTTTATGAGAATCCATCTCTCCCAGAGGCAAAGGCTGCATCAACAGCATATCAACAAGTCCTACAATCAGGACTCTCAGCTGGCAGCAGAGATCATGTGACACTGTGTTAGTTACATGGCCAAGAGAGTGTGGTAAACAAACAGTCCCCTGCAGATGCTGTGCCTCCCAAAATTCTTGTTGCAACACAACACATACTGCACCAGGCTGATTCACATGAGACATAACAGATATATCTCCTAGTAGTGTCAAAGGCATATGTTTAACTGTTTTATCTGCACTAGGGCAAGCTTATGACAGCAGCATTGCATTTAAGCTGCAGTCACCCTAAATTCTGTGTCTTAGGCCTTATTTATTTGCTGACAACTGCGGTGTCAATTCGAGGGTGAGTCTGTTCATCAGTAATTAGCTATTTCAGCTCCCTGCATTGGGTTTAGTACTTCACCATGAGTTAAACAGTGCCATTACATCATGAAAATCTTAAACCCTCTGCCAAATGTCCATTGGCTTGTTATTCACACATGCTCAACCAATCAAAACATATGCCCTGCTTTTCTTTCAGAAGGCAAAAACATTTTCCTTCTACATTTTGCTTGTGTACTGTGAAATCTGGGGATTTAAGGGGTTGTGTCCCCTAAAGAGAGAATTGTGGTTTTTGCCTCCTCCATCCCCTGCACATTCGTTCCCTTCTTCCATGCATTACTCACACCCCGTTTTGAGATGGTAAGTTCTTAGCTCTTCCCTCATGCTGATTTTAAAGCCTCATTAATATGGAATCCCTAGGCATCTTATAGAGAGATGATTAGCATCAATTTAAATGTGCTTCACTGACTATTTCAATTACATGATTAAGCAAAAAATAATTGTTTAAATTAGAGACATACTTTATGCTTGATCAACGCAGATACTGAAGGGGGTGGGGGATCGCAGTGTCAAAGAGAAGCCTTTCCGAATGCATTTTTTTAAGGTTTTTTTTTTTTCCCCCATGTTAAAAAATGTTATACGTATATACCGTAAATCAATGTCTTTCAGGGGTTTTAGTTACATTTTGCATTATTTGCAGTCTTATATAGAGCAACTTACATACAAAACAGGTGACATAATATACCTTTATTTACAGAGGCAAGTCAGGTGAAGTGCCATGTTCAAGGACACAACAACTGTGCCCCACCAGGGAGTTGAACCCGCAGTCTTTGGTTCACAAGCCCAATTCCCTATGAGTCAGAGACATACAATATTTTGCATTCAGACACAGTACCATTTGTTTACTGTGTGTCTGTTATGAATTCTTTGTTTTCCTCGTTAGCCCCAGCCCATGCCCAGGGCTCCATACTCAATGCAGCAGGCACAGATGGCAAGCCAGCAAAAAAGAATGAGATTCCTCTTAATGGGACACAATCAGAAAGCGCTGGGAAAACACACATTATCACTGCAGGGGGGCAATGAGGAGAGGCGAGAAGGGGTGGTGACGCGTGAGCACCAGGTACTCGCTGCAGAATATGCCCACCGCCCCTGAGCAGATTGAAACAAACACAAACACTTGCCTGCTGTTCCTTTAGAAGAGCGGGATTTGTTAAAATGTCACCCCCCATGCGAGACACCTGCACTTTCAGCGATTTGAGAGGAAAATTGTTCAATCAGTGCAAATACTTTAACAGTTCATGTGTAAAATATCAGTTTACACATCAAAGGCAGATAAGGTATGTTTTAGCTCAGAGACATTAGTTTCCATAACAGATCCTGGTTGATTGATTGATATCTCTCCTGGTAGAATACAAAGTGTGTCCCATTCTATTGTGCAACATTTCTTCCCTGTTGGCTTGGACCAGATACACTTTAACTCACTGATCTAAAAGGAACTGGTTTGGTAGTCAGAGTGTTGTTTTGCAGAAACCAATAT
The DNA here is from genome assembly GCF_013368585.1 of Megalops cyprinoides. Taxonomy (NCBI): domain Eukaryota; kingdom Metazoa; phylum Chordata; class Actinopteri; order Elopiformes; family Megalopidae; genus Megalops; species Megalops cyprinoides. Next base: position 38,002,893 of record NC_050583.1, read on the forward strand.
GGTGATGAGTTTACTGTTTCTTGTCCATTTCCCATCAACTATTGTACATACACCCAGTAAGGATATGTTTACACATTTACCGCTACACATTTGCTATTTTAGTCAGTAGGACATGTAAAAGATGTTGTGTATGGAAGCTAGCTAATAAACAAATAAACAAAAAACTTATAATTTACAATGTTATGCCTTGAAAACAAAAACACACTTGTTGCTTCATCATTACAATTCTGAAAATGTTCATCATTTTTCCTGTAGCTATCATTAGGTGTATTAAAAACGTGACTTTAAATACATTACTGTAATGCCATTTTTACTGTTAAGGGGTAGTCAACTGTATGCAACCCAAGCACAGATGCAAATTGGTGCCTCAGCAGAAATCGAGATTTATCAGACCAGGCTACGTTTTCCAGTCTTCAACTGTCCAGTTTTGGTGAGCCTGTGCCCACTGCAGCCTCTGTTCTTTGCTGACAGAAGTGGAACCCAACGTGGTCTTCTGCTGTTGTAGACCATCTGCCTCAAGGTTCGACATGTTGTGCATTCTGAGATGCTTTTCTGCTCACCACAATTGTACAGAGTGGTTATCTGAGTTACTGTAGCCTTTCTGTCAGCTCGAATCAGTCTGGCCATTCTCTGTTGGCCTCTCTCATCAACAAGGTATTTCCGTCTGCAGAACTGCCGCTCACTGGATGTTTTTTTTGTTTTTGGTACCATTCTGAGTAAACTCTAAAAGACTGTTGTGTGTGAAAATCCCAGAAAATCTGCAGTTATAGAAATACTCAAACCACCCCGTCTGGCATCAACAATCATGCCACGGTCGAAATCACTGAGATCACATTTTTTCCCCATTCTGATGGTTGATGTGAACATTAAGTGAAGCTCCTGACCCATATCTGCATGATTTTATGCATTGCACTGCTGCCACATGATTGGCTGGTTAGATAATTGCATGAATAAGTAGGTGTACAGATGTTCCTAATAAAGTGCTCAGTGAGTGTATTTGCATCAATTATTGCCTGCATGCTAACTGACTGTTAACTTACACCATTGTTCTTTTCTAATGCATATGAAGTTTAAGGCACGCTTTTCTCCAGATATTATGATGTCATAATATGATGCAGCACTGACATTAAAAGACTGTCATGTTCCTGTCATAGCTCACTGAGTTTGTGGTTTATGGGCTGGGTCCGTACACGGCAAGGCTCGGCTGCCTGTTTTTCACACTGCAAGTCACACAGTGCTATGAGGTTGCACATAGCAGCATAGGCACTACTCCACGGATGCCATCCAAGCAACTCGCAGGCATGTGATGAATCGCAGATTTCCTGAGATTAGTGGAACAAAGAAACCTTATCCCCAGCAGGAAGGCAAATTATTTGCCACTGTGGGTTCTTGGTCATTTTCGGCAGATGACATGGCCAATTTCAAAACTGGGCCGTAGCACTCAGCATTTTGTTCAAGACAAAAAACAAACATGTTGCTGAGCCACTTGGGAGGCTGCCATTGTTCATTTTGAACTGCTTGTCATTTGTGCTCAGCTTACTGCTTGTAGGGAGATCACCGCTTAGCACCTTTCAGACTTTTGGATTGTGCAGTGTCAGGATCAAAAATTTTAGAAATTTGTTGGGAATCCCTGAAATGGTCTTAAGCTCTCAAACTGGCTGAACTAAGACCCAGTTCCTAAATCTCAGGAGCAACAGTCTTATTTCATTTTGATGTTGAAAAATGTTTGGGAGACCTTACAATGATGTGAAGTTATGGCACAATCATGCAGCACAATCTCAGCATGAAAAACCAAAAAATATCTCACTGGTTGTCATCACAGGAAATATGTGTCTTTGTTGCAGGAGGTTAAAGACTGGCCCTGTATATGACAGAGGGATATCAGCATGCATGGAGGCACATTGATCTTTAATGCAGGCGTGGAATGCAAGTGCTTGAATTATGAACTTAGATCCCTTATACCTCATCCTGTCCTCTGCTAATAAAGCAGGTCTTCACAAATCAGGATTTCTTTAACCCAGTCACAAAGAATGCACAGCACCATTAATCACCGTCCATTTAAAAGAGAAAAGCCTCATTATTCATAAACTTCACCACATGCTCATGCACACTAGCAGTGACTGACATTGTCCTCTGTGCCTTTCTCAAATCTAAATTACATTACCTTGACAGGTCAAGCAGACCTCTGACTCATTTGCATATACAAAGGTGATGGTAAATGAATGTTATCAATAAAGGAAAAAAGATAAATAAAGTAATAAAGGCTTGTCAATACAAAATAGGCAAAGCCAGGTGTCATTAAAGCAGACTCTGACTGGTGCATTGTTAGCCAATTTGCATATAATTGATTGAGAAGATATTCACCAGATTATTGGTAAATGTCCACATACAAAATATTAAATACTTCCTGCAGCAATACACCAATGAATGACAGAGGTTTAACATGCTGTATGTATCTAACACAGTAATGCCAATGGTATTGAACCCCTCCCCCCAACACACATCATATTTGTCATATTTGCAGGTAACTTTTCAGGTATTGTATTTGGGCTGAAGAAATAGCCAAACAACAATTAAATGTTTTCTCCACTGAAAACTTCTGTGCTAACACTTACTGTAACTGTCATTTCTTACATTTAAACCAGTAAATGTACATCTTTATCACTGGCTCATCAGTCATATGAAAGAGACACAGTAAAAGTGTCTGTATTTGTTCCATCACCTTTTAGCTCCTTGCGTTTGGTAAAACCATTGCATTTCTAATTTACAGTATATTTCACTCAGCTATTCTGGTTGGTGTAATGCATCTTTTAGTGGCTGTGCATTTTCCTGTCTTGTTATTCCCATCTTATTTGCATCTTTCTTTAGAATACCATTTCATTATGCAGTGGTTTTATTTCTAATGCTGTTTTATTTTTCATAGCTTTCATACACAATGGCTGACTGCTGCATTGTTTCAAGATGCATGAACATGAGAAGTTATTTTCATTTTTCTTTTTTAATCCAGTAAACTGACACACAGAGCTTTACAAACACCTATATGGGCAATTTTATCATTTCAGTTGGCCAGCTATTTAAATTAACAATACTTCTCATTGAATTTCTGCATATGTATGAAGAATGCTTCCGAAGAACAATTTGTGTGTACTTTTTGTGCACTGTCTCACTGCGGTGTAGCAGAACAGAGGCCTTGTGCATGTGATTGATAAGGATTTAGATAAATAAAAGCAGAGTGACAGCCTTATCAGGAACCCCTTGCTGTCTCATCACAATCCACAATTTATCAGCCTGTCATTTACCTGTGAGTGACAGAGGGCATGGTTAAATAACACCTGAATGCTCCTTCCCTGCATTGTTTGATGACCAAATTTCCACCGTGCCCCCTCGCTGCTTCCATCAGCATGCTGGTTCCATCTACGGTCTTCGGTATTAGCTGGCTCCTGACGCTAACAGCCAGGAGGAAGATATGCTTTTCAGAAATGCTTTCTGACTGGCAGCATCCCATGAAAGGCTGGATAAACAACACACAGCTGAGTAATTCCATTATATCCAAGTCTATGAATTCCCCGGCTGAAATGCGTGGTTGTAACAATGTAGTTTCCTGCATTGTTACATGTTTCCCAAGTTGTCTAAAATGATCTGATTTCTTTGTACTGTATATACACTCCTGCAAAGCAAGTACTATGTCTTCTAGACATGGCCATCATTGAACAATATTTTCCAGAAACAACAGGAGCAATGTATAACAGCATTATACATTGCTCTACTGATGTATTATATTGTGTATATTATATGTGTAGTGTTTAGGTGAGTTCAGCAGAGCAGCAGTAGTTTAAAAAAAATCTGTAAAGTTTTGAAGTGTGACCACTGCTCTGGAAAAAGCATTTTTCATCCAGTTCATTAGTTTCATGGGAGCTTTAAGGTTCTATGACCCATAGATGTGTTGCCAGACTGAGCTGGAGGGTTGCATTAAACCTTAAAAAGGCAAGTGGCCCATAAAAATGAACTGGGCTGTTGTTCAGTAAATATATCTTTATTCCATTACTAATACCATCATTGGCCACAAAGTGGTGACCTTCATGTAAGTGTTACAATGAATTTTTATATGCCATGTATGTATGAGTGACAAAATGTCCATCTGCTTGATGCCTACGTCATGATTTAGCAGTCTGAGGGAAGACTGGCATTTGTGTTATTAAACCTCCAGCTCTGCTACTTAATAACAAAGTTGCAATGACTTTCTTATTGGAACTTCGGAAAAGATGATGTAAAACAGAGAGTTGGGATCATTTTCACAGGAATATTGAAATGCACATTGAACCCTAGCTAAATATATTGTCAGTTGCCCAATATGTCACCTTTGCTCACTGCCTTAAAAAGCCAGGCAGCCAGTGTCTGGAGATTGAATCTGCTCAGTTACTGAACAGACTCTTGCTGAATGTGGCTTTGCTTTCACGAATGAAAAAGAAAGACATTTGTGTCCCAGATGCTGTAAACAGGTGCTCATTCAGCCAGTTAGGCAGCGCAGCTTTGAGCAGATTGGGAGTTTTGCAAGGTTGCTTGGCAGAACATCCCAGTCTTTTTCTTTTTTTTATTCTTCTGTATGCCACAGATGTCGATGGCCTGCCAACAGCCTCCAATCTTATTAAGCCTCAACCTTTTCCATCTGAATGACTGTAAAAGTGAAAGATAGGATGTAATTGCTCCTGAGGCAGACTCTCCTTTGTTGCGCTTAAGATAAATTTAGATCCCTTGATTGTGCATTTGGGAGCCATTTAAACCCGCCTCCTGAATCGCAGAAGGCCGCGTAGAGCGGGCACACTGATGCAGGCGGATAAGGCTCTCAATACAAGTTTATCAAAAGCCTACATCAGCAGGTCCTGGCCGATTGCTGTTTCCCAGGCACTGAAGATGATTGCTTTGTTTACTTATCAGTCTTTTTATATGGGGATGTTTTTAAGGGGGCAGGAGCTCCACACTGATTTTATGTATTTTTTAAGCTGCCGTGCACTATTACACCTTCTTTCGGGTGATTCATATTTATGCATGATGACATCTGACTCTGGCAGCCATCATGAATTATGGATTGTATTTATATCACACCAGAGACTGCGGTTTTCACGTATCAGAGCGGGGCTATGACTGGTTCAGTGAATATTTCCAGATGGGTTCCCAATCACACTGAGCAGGCCTAAGCAACTCATCATTTCAATATATTGAAATGTACTCAATGGGAATGACGTCTGTGAAGCACCAACATCACAGTGAGGTCAGACAGGGTAGGCTTCTGATCTCATCCCCTTCCCTGGAAATTTCCATTGTTGTCATTGAGAAATGCTGTCCCAACTGCATAAGGATAAAATCCCAATTCATCTTAAATCTCTTCCTTTCCGCTTGTCAATAATGCTTCAATAATTCTTTTCTCTTCCATTTTGTTGGGTTTGTTCCAAGGTGCAAATTCTGGCCTGAGATAATTAGCAGTGGAGATCAGCGGTCATGGAAATGGAAATTTTAAAAATCCCTGGATGCAGGAATCATATGGATTCAAGGCAGAATTGCACGCATGTGAATATATTTGCAGATCCAGGCTAATCCTTTCCATTGGATATGCATTGGGGAGTTTTGTGCATATTCTGCTGCCAGGGATCATGCATATTGGTTTTATTTATGGAGTCATAAAGCACTGTATTTGACTTTGCAACAAATGTATTACTGCCAGTTGTTTGCATAATGTAAGATTGAGCTTCAGACGGTTCTGACAGTTCATGATATAAACACATTTTGATCCCCCCAATAACATGAAGTCAGTGAGCATGTCAATATGCTGCAAGACACAAACAACTTTATACAAGAAATCAACAGTTATACTGGACCAGAGGCACTAGGGCATTTTATGTGTAATTACAATTCTGTTGTGCAGTTTGCATTAAATTATGATCTGTGTGTGTATGGCGGATATATACATTTTCTTTAGATTAGGAACACCCTCATTATGCATGCGTCTTGGCGGAATTGCATCGGCTCGTACTCAGACCCCAGGATGACTATGTGCGAGAGATATTCTAAGGATTTTAATAGCACTCTCATTCACACCAAATATAAATCCACAACACTATTACTGCCACTACTGTAGTTGCAGATAATACAGCTTTGACTAAATGAGTGTTGAATGCAGTTCAATCGCAGTCACAAAACCCTTCAGCAAACAAATGATTTGAAAATGGAATATTTCTGCTATCAGCTACTCTTTAAAGGTAGAAGTGTTATTTCACGATACAACTAAACACAATACACCCACAGAGTATGTACTTACTTGTACATATACATAACATATTGTCCTGCTCTCTCTGTGATATAATATGCGCAGACTGGCATGAGCATATTTTATTGTATATTTTCCAGGTTGGTTTTGCGGGTTTTCTCACGTTACCCACAAAAATATCCTGATTCTTCAGTCCTGATCCTACGCTGGCAGAATGTCATTCTGAGTGATTTACCGTGACAGATACCTCCAAGAAGCTGCATACATTTTTGTCTCTTCCCAGAGGCCATGGTAGAATGGCTGGCTGTGTACCCTTATATTGATTGATAAAACAGTCATTATTTAGTCATTGGATGTTTAACAGCAATGTCACTGAACAACATTGTTTTCTTTGGGTCAGTGGGAAGTGTCTAAGTGTTTTTAAGCCAACACTGGAAACCTCAGTTTAAAGTGAAAAAAAATCTAAATTATTTATTCTTAATTATTATTAATTGTTATTTAGTGAGTGTTCTTTTCAAGTAGAACCTCGAATATATTGACATCCAGGAATTTGGAAATGTAATTTGAACTCAAAATTGAGCAACATGCTTCAGCATTGGTTACTTAACACAAAATATTGGAGAAAGCATATGCTGTTCAGGTGTTGATAAGGTACAGGACAGGACACTGCATAGCATTTGTTTGGTAAGGTATACAGTATGTGTGAAGTAATAGAAAATGTGTTTTTTGTCAGTTGACAGCATTCGAATCAGTACTGTAAGGGGTAAAATTAGTTTATGGAGAACATATGATTTGTACCTGTGAATAATTTAGCATGTTTGAAAGCATTTTTGTTTCAGATAGAAAAAACTAAGTGTCAGACCTATTTTTTCATATGTAGATATAATGAGTTTTGATCATTTATACATGTCAGAAACTTGACCTTTATGTACACTGAATGTAGTTTTGTAAGGCAACATATAATATTGTTAGTAGCTACAGCTGATGTCGAGTAAATATGTCCATGGCAAAATAGTCTTTTGTCCATTTATATTTTTTGAACTATATTATGCGCTTGCAAATCAAAGATATTCTGTTATTCATTGGCATAAAACTGCAGTTAATTCCCAGTGGTGCTCTATATTGGATGCAGATGCTGTGATGCAGCATGTGGTGCACAAATCTAATGCAGCCTTCAGTTTGGAATGGGACGTAAAACACCCTCCGCCCTCCAGAGCACATCTAAGAGGGGGTGTCATTGTGCCATGTGAACCACAGCATTACAATGGGGAACATGATGCAAAACCTTTTTACAGCAGATAAAAATACGTGCCTGAATTTCAGTAATTAAGACTCCATGAATCACCAATTTGAAGAGTTACTGACTGAGTGTTTGGATGGGAAAACTTAAGTATGAGTTACACCCGCAGTGAAAATCTGTGGCAGTCCTCCCATCACCCATCACTCCTGCTTGAGAAAAACAGGTGGGTGACAGTGGATCATCTCTTAGAAGTAATCAAAAAACAATCAGGCTGAATGTTTCCAGTGAACAGTGATTGATGATCTTTGCCTTGGGACACATCAGGAAGTGACAGTTTTACCTTGAGAGACAATAAACGCATGGGAGCAAAAAGCAATTAAATTTGTACAATAAAAACATTCATTTCCAAAATTGTATGACTAATCCCAACACTGATCCGACTGAGGCATTGCTAGGACTGCCATTTTTCTGCATTCCAAAGTACCACATAGACACATGGATTATGCCAATGGGGCCAGACAATCTGCCATGAAGTAATCCTGTAGCTCCAGGTTGAGGGCATGTGAACCTACTTCAAACATTTTTGCTTGCTGCTGAATACCCAATCATAGGGAAACATGCCATGGCTGGGCACTCAAATAATCAGTAACAGTCCAAAATTAAATTGGCAGTACGTCATGTTGAATTGTTTTGCTATGCTGGGTGCAGAATGTATTGAGATGCAAGAGGACGTCCACAGGCAGGTTTAGGTGGAGGTGTCGTGGCATGGACTACAAAACAGTATGGATTGAGACCACAGTCCCAGTGATGATGGGTGGATCCTTATCTATGCAACACAGCTGAAACAATATTCTGCCCATAAAGACTATAGCTTTTTGTACAAAATAATGCCCTCACATTAATGCAGGACATTGCACAGCAACATGTTTCACACATTTCTCATAATTTTCTGCCACAGATAACTGATAAACCTACCCCCCCCCCCAAACATGAACCCAAAAGGGCACCTGTAGTATGTTCTGAGTTAGTGGGTGCTTCATTGGGAACACATCTTGACCACAATCACATGCACTTGCTGAGTTGGTTGCAACAGTGCAACATGCTTTCTCGAAGAAATAAACTCTCTTGCACTGGTGATACTGTATAAGGTACAAGCATTGATAGTTGTAAACGGATGACACACAAGATACTGAACTCTTTGCATGGAAAACAAGCCCCCACTTGGTATTTTAACTCCAATGATTTGAATACAGGTTGAAAGATTGGTATGTTTGATGATTACACTATGTGTGGTGTGTTTTTATTCTGGCAAAAATGGAATCACTTTATATTTGGTTTTTGTTTATGAAAGGATTTCAGCCAGAATTATGCATTTGTTTGTGTACAGGCCAAAGGTCTGGTTCTATGTGTCAGCTCAGTGGCCCATCAGCACATGCCCCCTCTGAGCTTAACCACAACAAACATAAAAGATTTTACCAGGATCTGCAGAGATCCCTTTTAGCTCTGAGTCTTTGTCTCAGATTCTCAGAGCAGGCTGCCACCTGTGGTGTGCACATAGTGGGCGGGCTCTCCATCCAAGCGAAAAAGAGGTCCAAAGGGAAGGGATCAGTGAGCCGCAGCATATTGGCAGGGTGTAATTGATGAGCTCATCCTGCGGAGGTGAAGCCAACGCCGCAGCTCCTCCAATTTAAGTGCCATTAAACTCAGAATGTACCACGGCGTGGACAATGATCAGAGGCAGATGTACACCATGACATTAATAATGATTTTTATTCTTTGAAGCAGTCAGGGGAGTAAGTCATTTTTATGGCATGAGTATTTTGCAGTGGCAGGATAAATATTGCATCAGCAGCAGCCACGGTTACCCGTTGAACTGTGTAAGGGCTCTTAAGAGCAATCGTGAAGGTGTTCTGATTCAATTAACAGTTTGACGCTGGTTTTGTCAACCCCGGTCCTCATTTTTGTTAATGATCCTAAGCAGCTCAGCCCAGACTGGAGGGAAGTGTACGTGGTGCTCTTAAAGAGCAGTATGCGTCTCTGTTAGATTAACCGCCCAACCTTGTTGCCAGGTACGCTCCCACTGAGCTGTATTAAATTATTCATTGTCATGCAAGACGCTGCAGCACAGCAGGAAAGTGCAGACCAGCAAGTCACAGCACTTTACTGAACTCTACTTTCCTATCCGTACTGTTCTGCATTGTTACACTTCTCACTGCTTTTGCCAAAATAGGCCACCTAAGAAGTCCACATTTCTTCACCTAAGAAAACCACATTAGAAAAGAATACCGTCTATCTATTCTAAAAGCAAATCCCATTGCAAACATGCAGTAAGTGCCCCTTCAAATTTTCATCTCAGTAATGAATCAATGTCTGTCCTGTGGTTCACAGAAGGAAGGAAACTTCAAAGAGACAAATACCTGTGAATAAAAAATGTCACACAGAGGTGATCGTTTCACCACACCAAGGCTCATCATGTGATCCTGCTATCTAACAGGAGATGGGCAGAATCACCATGAAATTAGAAATATGTTGTATGGATGTGTAGAATATTAATCCTGGGTATGCCAGCCATTTTTATTGGAAAGATGTACAAGGGCATGATGGATCTGTGTTCCATGCATCATTGCCTTTCTGTAGTTGAGGAATTTTGCCTCTTGGTCACCTTCACTGTGGACTATTTAATTGTGGGTGATGGGAGGCCTGCATTTAATGTGCCTGCTAAATAGCATTATCCCATTTCTACAGTCCATACAGGAATTGAAATTAGGTCGTTATAATAAATAAGAAGGATATTGACCCACACCTTATTAGTTTAATTGCATCATGAAATAAAGAAATTAATAAATGAGTCAAAGAAAATAGTTCCGTGCTTGGATTATTCATGGTGTATTCACTGGAGTAATAGAGGTTGTGGAGGAGGGGAAGATCACTCATAAATGCTATTTGGAATAACTTTTAAAGCACAAAGAGTAAATTAGGATGAATGGGTGACAGACAGAGTATCTGCTGATATATGTTGTGTCCAGACATATTTCAGTGAAATGGTCTGGTGGCTGGAGGTTTGGCCAAACTTGATACAAATGTACAGAGAAACCAACTTTTGAGGGAGACAACAAATATAGAGAAACAGTAACAACTTCAACAGTACTGTCAGTGGTTTGAGGGCAATGTGAGCCACAAGGCATGCAGTGAGAAAAACAGAGAGTGCTGGTAAATAAAAAATATATAAAGTAAAGTATATAGAGAAGCTTGCTGCAAGTAAACCTCAAGACATTTTCTTCTGTCATTATCTGACAGGGAAAGAAAGCAGAAAAAATAATGTACAAAGAGTTTGGGAGAAAGTGTTTTATTGAAACATAATTCAAGCTCTTTCGCCTGAACAGGGAGTTGCAATGCAGCAAGACCTTTGTTGATTGTTATAGCCAAACTATAGTACCTGAGAAACCCTATAATCGCAGCAGAAAACACTTTTTCATTCAGATAAAGGACAGTATAAAAGACAGCCCCAGCTAGCATCTCGTTCTACCACGCTTCAGCTGCAGGACCAGATTGTAATGGTAATACTTCTTCACAATTCTGCTTCCTGAACAAATGACCTCTATTATCATGAAAGGCTTATGCACAAAGGCAGCATGTTCTTAAGCACTGTAATGGTGGAGAGAGGCAGCTGGACAAGGTAAGCTCTGCTGGTTCAGCGCCAGAGCATTGAGAGGTTCATGGTTTCACAATTCCATTCCCTTCCATGAATCAAATAATACATCAAAAGAAAATAAGGTCAGTCAGTGGCTTCTGATCAAATGAATTCAGCAACTGAAAATCTTGTCTCCATCCACGAAAGACCCAAAAGGTCAATTTGGTAACCTCATTACCTGTGTCACCTTTCCGATAGATATCTCATGACACTGAGGATGGATTTTGTCTGACACAATGCTCTGAGGTGCCCTGTCTTTTTCCTGGTTTGCAAATTAAATTTTATCTGTTGACAAGGATGTGTAATTGCTGCTTGCTCCCATTTCTGCATGGACTTTGTCTTTTCATCTAGAGGCTCACTCATCACTAATTACCACAGGGTAATGATGATGAAATGCTAAAACAATGACATTTAACATTTCATTTCAGGAAATGAAAACCATCTGGATATTTGTTTAAAGATATTTATATGACTTTCTGAAGGTCAGATTCAGTACGCCTTTAACCCTCTTGATCTTTCTGTACTAAAAACTGAATGTACAAAGATGATATAAACAGAATTGATGAAAGGTCTTCCACCTCATTAAACAACGGCTCCAGAATTTATGATTTAGCACAATAAAATCACTAGACCACTGAGCTGTAATGCCTTCAGCTGGAATAAAGGACCAAAGGACCAAAGGCTTTCATTGTATGAACTGTGCATGCAATAAACCTGTGCTTATTAATTACAAGGTTTATTTTATTTAGATTAATACTTGGGTACACAACTGAGGGTTGTGTACACTTATTCTTCCACAAGTTTGTAGAATTCATATGTAAAATCATATTTTTTTCTGCTTCTGCTGACAAAATACTGCAGGTTCTCAGCTGAGTATTACTGCAAATACGGAGAAACTGGCAATAGTACTACCACATGCCAAGGAAGCTTGTACTGGTTTCAGTTCACAGAATATTCTCAGAAATTCCTAATCCAGAAGTAGAAAAACTGCAATTCACCATACAGGGGAAGCAAAGCAGTAGCAGTAACTATTTACCTATGGGTGACACCACAATGAGGCTGAACTATTTCCTTATGAATACTTCACAAACTCAAAGATGAAGCAGTGTGATGTCCCTTGCTATCTGTCTGAAGACAATGTTCTAGTGAAGCTCCAGTGATGATGTAAGTAAAAGGTCATTTGTGTTTGAAAATCTTTGGGGTTAAAACATATAGACTGCTGACACATTTATTCACTTTTGCATTGAATTTAATGAAAATTAGAATGCACCTTCACCAAAGAGAATGATATAAATGTTGTTTTTAAAAGCAATAAAAAGAAAAAGCATTATCTATGGAGGGAAAACACAAGATGAAGTCACAAAGGAGCAATATGTTTCATTTTCCTTCTAATTTAAATGAACCCCTGCTTGCTGAGAAGATTAATATACTGTGAAATTAGAAAGCAAAACAGAGATTATGGTGTGAGAGCATTCAGGAAATGACACTCCTAAAAGCTTTTTTTTGCATTGGTTATGGTAAGTGAGTCTGTATCAGCTTCAGAACTCCGTAAAGCAGCAATGTTCTCCGCAGTTGTTTCCAGAGGGTACATGTTTATTCAGTACAATTGTGATTAAGTCTGAGTCTTTCTGTTTGGTATATCTCTTTAACCAGATTACCAGTGTAGGGCTTCCAACATCTGAAGCCAGACAAAATGTGGAGGGGGAAATTGGATTTCATCATTCTTTGAGAAGTAACCATTATCAAATGGAGCTGAAGAGAAATTTGACATGTAGGTATTCAAAGTAAATATGTTTCCCTTAGAGTGTTTGCGTCTGTATTCATAGGATACAGCATAAGACAATGCAACCAGGTTTTTGAGTCAGACTGTTCTGAGCTTTCACTTTATGTAACAAAAGAATCAATCATTGCTGTTGCAAACACCAATATGTACCATCAAACTGCTGTCTCAATCAGAAAAACGGTGGAAGAAGGTCCAAGAGAGTCTACTCTGTCACTTAAATGAATTTCCACATCACGCGTATGAGCAAATCTCTGTAGCAGAGACATTATGTGATATTTGTCAGGTTCCTGTGGGGTATTTTTTTCTCAGCATGTCTGTGAGTTTCCCCAACTGTCGTCACCCACATCTCAGTCAGTCTAGTCTAGTGTTTGCCTTTTTGCCCCTGTGTCAATCCTGTGAACCCAAGCTCCTCACTGATACTGGAGTGATAATCACACCAAGAGTGACTGACAGAGGTCTGTGCTGGAGACTAAACTTTCTTCCTCAAAAAGATACCTGTTGAGTCATCTGTGGAATTAGATCACTGCACCTCTGTCATAACAGGGGGCAGGCAATTCTACTCTGAAAATACCAGGCAGGCACATACAGCTGTGATGCAACAAAGCTAAATTGGGAGTCAGACTACCGGTGTTAACTTGGAAAAATTGTTTGACTCCACAGTGACATTTACCTAGACTGAAATAAGCAGCAACAAATGTGTGAAAAGGCGCCATTTGACTCATTGGAATTCCTAATCAGTGCTCTGCAATATCAAGATCAGCCAGGCATATAGTTGCTGGTGGTGGATTATGCAATGCCTTGTTCAGCTGTAATGATTCTCGGTTTCAAATGATAATGCCTTCCTTACAGATTTCAGTCATGTTTATGCATTACTATATCTGTCACTCAGTGGAGTGGAGGGCAACCATCAGTGAAAATTTTTTGAATGCACATTTCCTTACCTCTGTCTGGGGTCCCTTATCTCCATGCATATGGATGATATGTGTTGAATTATTTTATCCATACTGTCTATCTATTGATTTATTTTAATGTTCAGGAGAGGAGACTGCAATATCAGCCAAGCCCCTCAGGTCTGCTGACATCCCTGTTTGAGCGCTGAAGAGAAACTGATGAATGATTGTACTACCCTGAAGACACAAACAAACTATGTAGTGGTCCAGGGTACATCTGAGTTTATTATTTGTTGAGACATGTTGGAGACTGCTCAGCTCAGATGATTATAGGACAACATATGTCATACTCTTGGCCTTTGCTGTTTGATTATCAGTTTAATATTACAATACAGTTGTTGTGGATGTCATTCTTAGCGAGGAATGCAAATCGGAGACAGCTGAAGCAATTTGGTGGAGGAAAAAGTGTTGGCAAATGAATGTCCAGCAAGAAGAAGGAAGGATTTTAGAAGTCTTCATCTGACACGGGGAATTGCCTCATTGTGTTTTTCACTCAGCTTTTTTGCACTTCTGGTATCCCCATTAAAAGAGAGAAGTTTTTTGTATCTGGCCCTCTTTTTACCTTCTAAATGTTTGTTTGATAGATGTCTCAGAGACACTCTGTTGAGCAGTCAATTTCCTTGCCACAACAATCTCTGTTGAGGTTATCTTCTGCTTTTCTTCTGTGTTTCTCTTTCTTCACTTTTTACAAAGACGTAATGCAGAAATATCTGTGATTATCCGCATATAATCTACAGCACAAAAACAGAGCACTCTTAACGGTATAATCCTGACTAATGCATTCACTCACCTAGAGGAGCTGTACATCTGGGAGAAAAGCTAATCTGTGCAATGTGCATTAGGCTATTAGTAAAACATAAAATAATTCTCCCATTTGAGGTAATCTTGTTTGTTTATTTGGGGTGTTGGGACATTGAGGGTATATATTAACTATGGTGAGTACTGAGTGTACAGTCTTTCAGTTATTATGAAATACTAAATGATTTGTGCGTTGTGGAGTGGGTCTGTGAAATTCATATACCGCCAGGTAAAGGTACAAAACGTGTTTTCTTATTTCTAAAGAAAAACATTGTTGAACAGTGTGATGCCTTAAGAAGGCTGTTGGCTCTAACAACAGCTCAATCAATAAGCCAAAACAAGATGTGGCTAAGCAGGGAACAGAATTAAAGAACGGAAACTCTTAAAGAAAAATGAAAAGCAGATTAGCAGAATATAAATTGTCTTTGTTGGGTGCAGTGACTGTATATTGTATGTAGCTGAAGTCTGTAATCACCTGCTTCCAAGGCTCCACAACTGACCCTGCTTCCCATTTGCCTTTATCGCAGGTCTTCACTAGGTATGGCAAGTGCTACATGTTCAACGCAGCCGAGGAAGGGAAGACTCTGCGCACCACAGTGAAGGGGGGAACAGGGAACGGACTGGAGATCATGCTGGATATTCAGCAGGATGAATACCTTCCTGTGTGGGGTGAGACAGGTGCAGTAAGACCAGATGCCAAGAAATACATTTGTCGCAGTTTTCCTACTGTCTACACCAGGCTGATTTTAACAAAATCAGAATGTAGTTGTATGACAGTGTCTCAAGTCAATTGTGTAAATGATTCTTAAGAATGCTTTGGTAAGAATTCTTAAATTTTTCAGCACTGACAAAAATGCATTTAACATCTGTCTTCATCATTTAATATTTATTACTGCCAGTAACCCACAACTCTGTATTTCACACACACGCACACACACACACACTACCACCTTCTCCAACAAAAGAGCCTGGGGGATGTATACATAGGTGTTTGAAGCAAGTGCTTCACCTGACTGAAAGGCAGACACCATTGTTCAGCAATGTGTACAGGTGTACATTCGGAGTTTTCTGGGTGCTTTTGCATTCATCATCAAAAACAGAAGCACACACAAACACGCCCATTTTCCTTACAATCATGTCATTGAACTCTTGCATCATCACAGTATTACTGTTAAAATATAGCACCTGGACATATCTAATTGGAGTGAAGTAAAATTATTTGATTATTTGGCACACACATATGATTTGTGTGCTCACGATTGGGGATTTTTAAGATAATCATTGTTTTGAAGTTACCTGACATGTTGCTGTGAACTCAAGATAATAGTTGTGTCTAGCCTCAAGAAATCACTGCTACTAGTAATATTTGTAATAAATATTTCTTGTTTTCATATTTCAATATATCAGTATTAAAAACAGTAAATATGTCAATGATAATGGGCTTGCAAGCAATGTTAGAATTTGTTTTGCAATACAAAAAACACATTTCTCATTGGACTGCATTGCTGCTGTAGTAGAGCATGAGACACTTTTAGGGGGCAATAATGACCCTGCCATTTTATGCTCTCTGATGCTCATCAAAATGCCAGAGAGGTACTTTTATACATCACAAATTTTGAAGGTAATGACTATATACTGGTCGATTAATGAAGTGATATAAAAAATGTCTTTGGTGCCTTGATCCCACAGAGTTTTATGCATGCACCTCATAGTGTAATTTGGGCTATGTCACAGACATGTTGCTGTTTGTTAATAATCCAAGAAAATGCAGCATGATCATAGGTAAGTTTTTCATAAAATAAAATGAAACATACCCTTTCAGAAAAAAACAGAAGACCACATATTTTTCATCAGTATTTATTCCAGTTTAACAAGTTTACATTTGTTTACATTTTCAATCAAATGCAGCTAATGGAAATAAATCAACCAAAGCACTCTTTCAACTTTTTAAGTTTAAACAGAGCACTGGAGAGGCCTACACATGGCATTTCTGCTCAGATAAATTATTAGATAAGCATGTGCTGATGTTGAAAAAAGGCAAGCATTCAACTTCACAGTGAACACCAAATTTCATGAATCTGCTCTATCAGCTCTGTGAAGGGTGAAGGAAGGATTTTGATCCAAAGCAGATCTTTGTAGGTAATGCCTAGTCTAGTAGCTGCCTCCTCTGTTTTGTCATTAAGGGGTTTACACTTGTGCCTCAGTTGCTGCCTCTGGGGTGGATCTGTATTTTGTCATTTTGGAGGGTGTATACTCAACATAAGGTAGGTGCTGATCTGTCATTAATGTGAATATCAGATCATTCATCTTTTGAGGTGGGCAAATCTCGAGGACCTGCAGTTTTTTCAAAAAAACTTTTACAAAAGCAGATTATTGAGAGCAGAAACAACAAATGATCTGACTTCTAATCCAAGCGATGACTTGAATTCAAACTATTAGGATGCAAGACGACTGAAAAACCAAACTGTGCTGAATTTTTCAACTCTGAAATAATGCAATTCATTATTGCCTTTAAAGACTTCATTTAACTGCTTATCTTGGCTCCGAGTGGGATGCAGCTGATTGCATCTCTTGAGACTAAGCCTGACCCAGAATTCAATAATCCTATCTTAAGTCCAAGATTCATTTCTGTTCTGTGCAGGCTACAAATCCTAAAATCCAAACTTCAATGTTTGATCTAGCCATCAGTCCTGGGGTGATAATGCTCTTTCCAATATTCTGAAGTCTCTCAGATATCACTTTGCTGCCATCCTCCTAGGGCAGCAATTGACATTATCCTCCAGTAAAGGTTACCACATGAATAAGATGTTGCCATCTGGCTTACAAGGAAGCTAATGAAAGTAAAGACAGTTTAATTATTGAGGTATCAAACAGCCAGATGAAATCAGCTTTGTTTTTGTGTATGAGGCTGAACACTGTATGTTTGACACCCAGTCTGTTCAGAAAATGGACTCCTGAAATCTTTTTGTGTGTCTGAGTAGAAGACCAGAAATACAGTTGAATTACTTGAAAGACAGACACTGCCACCAGCGATAATTTCTCAGTCTGGTCAATTGGCATGAAAATGAGGTATCAGCTCACAGTAATATTTCTGCCCAATAAAAATGATACAATATAATACTGGAGTTGCTCTCCCTAGTTTGATTTGAATCAAGGAAGTGTGTTTGTGACAACCATTGCCCATAACACAGAAGAAATTTAAACTGGTGAACATCTCCACAAAAATGCTTTAAGTGTAAAAAAACAGCAAGTTAGTCACACATGCTTCGCAATTATTCTCCATAAGTCAGTAAAAAGACTTGCAATAATAGGTCTTCTGTTAAAATGATTGATATTAAAATGAAATCATGATGCACATTGTGTGACATTACCACACACAAACTAGACAATCATTATTCCTAATCACACCTATGCCAAAGCTAGTCAATATTATCTATACTCATCCATGTAACTTGCTATTGTGTTTTTGCATGTGGTGTATGCTTACTGTAACCTTGCTTTGTTTTGATATTGATTGTCTTACCAGCAGCTGGTCTGCTATAAACCCACCAGTTTAGCTAGATAGGGAGACAGGTGCCTAGCCAATGACTATACTAGCAAGTTAAGTCTTTTGATTAGTAGCTTAGCTAGCTAATCAGCTAAAACTCTAAAAATTTTGGTAGCTTTCATGCACAGGAAAGGGTTATTGTATTTTTTCTGACAAAGATAAAAAGTGCTTTGTAATTTGCTACAATGAGTAGAAGTGGCAATTGCAGAAATATAGGGAGAGACCAATGGTAAAAAATTATAAATTGAGAGTCTGGAGCATTACTGATAATGTAATGAAGCACGTAAGTTGAAAAGGAGAAGAAAAAAGAATAAAATAAGATACTGAAAAAGATCAAGTTTGGGCAATTGTGTGACGATACGAGACTATGCAATTTTTGTATGCTTACATGACGTTAGATGGCACAATTAA
The DNA here is from genome assembly GCF_013368585.1 of Megalops cyprinoides. Classification (NCBI taxonomy): domain Eukaryota; kingdom Metazoa; phylum Chordata; class Actinopteri; order Elopiformes; family Megalopidae; genus Megalops; species Megalops cyprinoides. The sequence continues at coordinate 38,021,575 of NC_050583.1, forward strand.
TGCCATATAATCTTCAAGTTAATGTTTGTGATGAAGGATACCTCAGGGTCATGGTTATTTTTTATTTTGTAGGCAACCCCAAAAATGGGAAAACTCAAAGTGGTAAGACAGGCGGGCAATCTGGAGAGGCAATCTAGATCAATCCAGATATGCAATCCCATAAAAAAATAATACATTAAGAATGTTTTTTAAATAATACACTTTTTAGCTTAATCAGTATGTTGAAAATATGCAAATCACTGCCATTTTGCAATACTGCAATATATTGCTGCTTTGCATCAGTGTATTTCAGATGTGTATTGCAATATATTCTTGGGTTTAACAATATCTCTTAACAGGTTTCACAATATATTTAATATTTGTAATGGATCAGCCATCATACAATAAAACTGTGTAGCACAACAGCATTTATCTGTCTGTAAATTTACACTCATGTCTGTAAGGCCTATTGGTTCATGCTAATTGAAATGTAACAATCAAATACCTTGTCAAGAAGTCACCCTGGGAGCGCTGGCATATCAGATGCAAATATCTCACATAGAATTCTCTGCTGATGGAGAAACCAATTAGCTAACTGAAATTTGGATTTGTTTTACAGGCTGGGTTTGTCACCAGTGAATTGCAAGTATGAGTGGCAAAAGCTTAACAAGGCAAAACAGAGGGCTTATCTATAACACATTCTCCACAAGTTCTGCCTCTTTATGTACAACTTCTCTGCCAAAGGAAGCAAGAGAAGTTGTTAGATAGAGAATTTTGAATAGCCTGTCATTTCATTCTCCAGGCTTGTGTCCTATGCCCTGAGGTCTTTTGTTACTGTTGATTTTATTCTTCCTCTTCTCACAACTTTGCTGCCTATATCCCATGCTCACTGGTAAAATGATCTCATTCATTTTGCATTCAAATGTGGCATGCTGTTAAGGTCTGGATATGCCATACCATTGCAGTGTGCTGAATTTGAATGCAGTAAATTACAGAAGGTGACAGCTACAAACAACATATTTTCAAAATTTTATGACATATTCTTCTCATTAAAAAAAAAAACTTCCCATGAACTGTTTCATGACTGTGCATAAATATTGCATTCTTGACTCTGTGCTGTCGTTGACGGTTTTGTTAGTAAGAAGTTTGAAGATAAGACAAGAAGGCTGTTGTAGCGAATTAAATTGCAGGTATAGTTTAAAGCCAAAATAAAGAATAAAACTCACACACCTACTGCGGCTCCATTTTCAGGATAGATATTATATACCACATGGCATTATGGTCTTTTCTTCAATGAAGTTCCTATTAAGTAACTATTGCCAAGATCATTTCAAAGGAATTAGCATGTAAAACTACTGTTTAAGTTTTTTAAATGGACATAATGTAAATGTGAAAATTTTGGAAAATGGCTAAGTAAAGGATATGACTTTCCAATCAGTCAATTTACTTAAAATGCATGAATTAGCAGGAAAAAAACTGGTTACAATCACAAAATACTACAGTATTACTGAAAATGAGTAGATCACCAGAATTATACATTAGTTTCATTTAGTTTATTAGTGAAATTATTCACAATCAGATGATAATTAGTATTAGAAACACTTTGTTGGAATAATTACATGTTGTTTGTAGAAAATTGTAACTTCTGTTAACAGGGTAAAGGCTACTACTTACATAAATATTACTTTCATAAAACTGACCTGCTGAATTGTGGGTAATTACATGGTAAGAATGTAAAAAGCACAAAATATTTGTCAGTTTCTTTAAATAGTCAGTAATTACCAATAATAGAGGAATCCCTTTTCAATGTAATCCCTCCCACCAATAAACACCATACACATCAGCAATCATCACCTGATGACACAGCCAGTTTTGAACCATGGTTATAGGGCACAGCCTGTTCTAAGAAATGACTGTCTGAGCCACTTAAACATCCCTTTTTGTAACTACTTATTTTCATAATGAGTGTATTTTTAATGACATTTACTTCCATATTTTAATCTTTATCACTGACGTATGTCATGATGACAAATGATCATGATCATGATCAAAACCAGTGGATGGTCTTTGATTGACAAACTGTCATCATGAAATGAAATCATGAAAGGAAAAGTAATCTGAAATGATTCACTGTGAAGTGTTATATTGAAATGAGCATTTCACAATAAATTTAACTTTAATAAAGGGGAGCATCTAATGAAAGTACCCCCATTTGAAAATACAGCTTGTAAACAATTGAAATGGTTTTGAGAACCTCTTCTACGTTGAAGTTGTAGTTACATCTCGGACAAATAAGGGTCATTAATAACAATCACTGTAAAGTTTGACATACAAAGTGCAGAAATGTCACCATGTCAGTTTTTCCAAAAGTTACAAAGTCTGCATATAGAGCAGGCCAAGACAATGCCTAAAACAGTGCAAATACCAAATTCAAAATACAAAAATATAAACTGCTTTTCTTTATACTATAACCTGCAAACTAATGCAGATGGCTCCTTTAAACAAAATATTTCATTGGCTAATAGGTTAACAAATTCAAGAATTCATCCTGATACTTTTGTAAAATAATAATAATAATAATAATAATAAATCCATGTTAATTTGTCAATTGGAACCAATCATTCCATGTATTTTTAACTTGGAAGTTTCATGTTAACCTTTGCCTTCAAAATTATGTTGATCAGAATAAAATACTCATCTTTTCTGATCACATTTGCACAAGCTGCTGACAAGACCTGCTGGCAAGTTTACAAGTGTTTCTTCTCAGCAGCTGGAGTACAGTATATCTTAAATGTCCACTTAATCACAGGAATCACAATGCCAGCATGTATGTATCAGCAGAACATAAGTGCTATCCTCATAAGACCACTTTTTATGTTGAGAGTACTGAATCCTGCTGTTATTTTCAACAACAAATGTTGATGGTGGCCATTTCACCCTCTTTCTGTATATCCTCAACATTGATCCTCTGACGATATCTAAAAAGTGATGATGATGTGAAAGTCTTCTAGTCTGGGTATTATTGATTTGTTTCGAAGTTGAACTTGTAGAACAGATCTCATCATTACAGGTGGTGTTAGTTGTGCCTGTATTTTTTCCACTTTTAAAGTTTCAAAAAAGTCTCATTCTACCTTTTGTGTTTTTTTATGTTTTATGTTTCCATCAAATGATAGCTCCAGCCAAACTGCCTCCATTCAACAGAACTCACAGTTTAAAGCTGGGCTTGAATAGAGGCAGATGTCTTGCCTGATCATTGTTTTCAGTACATTTTTTCTTTTTTTTTTCTTGATTAAAAATGTGCAGACCAGCAGGATTTTCCATACCCATTGACAGGTAATTCCCTTCCCCTTAATTGTATCACTTCAGGTATTGTTCTTTTTCTTTATCTCACCTCAGAAAATTAAACTAAGAGTTCAATTTTCCAAAACCAGTTTTATCATTACAAAGGCAACACTTTTAACCCAAATTGTCCTTTGTTTGCATATTGCAGAGACTGAGCTTGGAGCACAAACAAATGTGAATAAGCTGCCTTCACAAAATCAATGCATTTTCATGGGCATTTAAGCTTCAGAATCTGCACAGATCTATATTGATCTTAAGTTGTCTATATGTCCTGTTGCAGGCATGAACAACCTTTAAATTAAATAAATATATGTAATCAAAAAATGCTGCCTTGTGATACATTTTAGAAAGGAAAGCACAGGCCAATTGTACAGGATTATTCAGCTCATTAATTGCTTAATTGTTAATTAACCAAAACCCATGAAAACAGCTTGAAAGATGTGATCTAATCAAACATAAAATTTCAGCTTCTATTTTGATCATGAGCCATTGTTGCTTATAATTTAGGGGGTAACAGAGTGTCTTTTTTCTCACTTTGAATATGACAAACAGAAAAAAATATTGAGCTCACTGTAATGTTTGAAGGGACTGAGTGATGAAATGGTCAATTTAAAGACAACTAGTCAAACAAATTTGTACATGCATTACATGATAGCACCCTCTAGTTTCCCAGAGGTGTTCGCTTTGACAGGTTGTGTGGCCAACCATTGTGCTATTAGAAAATGCTGGTCCACAGAAGACTGAAGCACATTTGATGACATCTCATTTGCATAGGTGGAGAGTTACTTCCCATTCAGACACAAAGAGAGGTTAGGTTTGTTATCCACAATATGAGAGGATGTCAGGCAAAAGACTAAAGGGACTTGACTTTATGTTATTAGCCACCTAACAATAAATATGAATATGAATACATAAATAAATAATATTTATGTATTGCTTATATTGTGATTGCAATTTGTAAGCACTGATTTTATGGGAGCTGAGGAGAATTGTACCGCATGTATGTTCACAGATGTCTTATTACTCATTCTCTGAATTCTCTGAATACCACTCTGAACATTGGAGAATTTATCAAATGTTTATTTGTTTTTTTTTTGTTTTTGAATAGTGGACGGGGTGGGGTTGTAACAAAATATTAGTGCTAGAACACATTACACAGAAAATGTGTAAATTCTCACCCCAATCAGTAAAGCATGAATCCTGTTACATTACAGAGGGTCCCTGGATTTTTTTTTCTCCAACCAGCCGATGCCTTCATTACTCCTATGTTTCTGTCTGAAGGAGAAAGTGAGGGGGAGTTTGCTGGAGTGTTATTCCTATGAAGGCAAAGATTCCTTCTCCTGATCCGTTTGATTTGTTATCTCATCTTTTCATTCTAAAATGCTGTAGCTTCTCTGAGGCCACATCCCACATACCCAATTAAGATTTAAGACCCAATACATTATTAGGATTGTATGTGTATTGATTTGTTTTCTTCTTTTCATGTTAAGTCCTCTCGTGTTTATGCTACTTGCCCAGAAAAATGTTGCATGGCCACCCAAATACAGACTCCAGAAACCACATATGGAACTCTGAAACAAATGAAAACCAACGGAACCCTGCACGTCTCAACATTCTCCATTGGCTGCATATGAATTCCAGCATTCTTGAAGGTCATCAGATCAAGGCTTCTTGAGCATGGCAGGGCTGTCAATACTGCAACACCAATGCATGTGTCTAATTCAGAAGCATATAATGAATTACCTATTTTTTTTTTACCTTTCATAATGAATCAGAAACGCTTTTTTGACCAGCTTAATCCATTCTAATTAATTTCTTCCAGCATGACCTAATGTTGTTTATTGAGAAGAAGTGAAGCAGAGTGGCTAGCTGGCTATAATATAAAGAAAAAGATCCAGCAACAGTAATGGAGAAAACCACTGAAGGCAAAAGGCAAAAGAACTATGACTTTGATGGCGCTTTGTTTAAAACAAAGTTACTTGTATCTATTGCCAGGCTGAAGGTCAGTCCCACACAAGCATGTGGTCTTTACATTACCACCTGCATTCTAAACATACTGGTGAAAGCAATTCCTCTGTCCCTAGCAGAACTGATCTGCTTTGTCAGAGCACTAGTCAAGAATGCTTGGATCACTTCAAGCCAAAGAATCAAATAGCATAGAACATTACAGCCTTTTGGGCATAGGTAACAATGTGTAGTACAGAAAAATTTACTTTAGCAGGAGGTTTATTCCAGTCTATATAAACCGTTTAAATAAATAATTAGCCAGCAAACAATTGATATGAATGCATTGCACCAAAGTTAGATTCTGCATCATATACTGGTTGAATATTAACAATGTGTGATGACTTTTTTATGTTTGATACCTAATCTAGATCTGATATAATGTGATCTGTGCACATACTGTACAGCTGAAAAGCATTCTTCACCTAGGATAAGAGAGCAATGATAGTCTTATTATTAATAAACTGGAACCTGCATTAGAGAAAGATATTTTTTGCATTTGTATTTAATAAAAACCTTAAAAATAAAAATCTTCCTCCAGTTTTCATAATTTTGATTAAAATTGCAATTGAGTTGCATTATAGTTTTCCACTGAAAGATCTTTAGCCAATAAATAAATAAATAAATAATTCACAGCTCTTATTTATACTGAAAGGTAGTAAAAATGCAATAAATGATTTTGGCTCCAAACTTTGTTTCCATGTGTTCTCACAATTCAGCCTATCCTAAATCTGTTGAATATATGCATAATATAGCAGAAATTCAGGTTTAGGTGTTATTGTGCTGATAATAATATTATTTCTGCAAAAAAAAATTAAAAATGGCTAAAAAATATCACTAATATCACTAATAGTAGTTATGAGTGAAAAAGTCACAAAGTAGAAGGGAAGTGGCCATTGAGAAAAAAGGTGAGATGAATAAGGAATTCAGTAAAATTTAAGATATTCACACTGTATATTATTTTTATATCTAAATGTATATACATATGAAGTACAGCAAAATTGTTAAGTATTTTGATATGCAATGCATTACAGGGTAAGAATCACTGGACATTGAAAACAGCAATACACAGAACAAGGTCTTCAGACAGTTTGTGTACAGCGCTAGTGAGAAGGCACATGCACGTAAAGGATACCATTGATACGTCTTCTTTAGCTTTCCCTCTCTTAATTAGCACGAAAGACAGTTCTGTGACCACAGCTCATAACCAAGGCTGCATCTGTGCTATTTGTATTGACGTAAGATGGGATAATTTTGTATAATAATAATAATGATAATTTTAATTATACAGCTGTTCCAGAGTCGCTGTTCAAAGTATTGTTTGGCCAAAAACTGAACTCCGAAGGGTTCCTATACTGGAAGAGGTGTGCATAATTGCAAATCAGTTTGCAAGAGCACATTCCATCCTCCAAATCAGTGGATGCATTCGATGGCACCTACACTCTTGTCTTTCCTCCCACTACATGATACAGGAATTTTATAAATGTAAAATGGTATTCCTCTTATATTCCTCAGGAAGGTTTGCATGACACATACCGGTAATTGTCATGTAGTGTGAATATTTCATCAACCCAATTTTATAAATGTATTGTGATAATATTGTTTCTACAGGAGGCACAAATCATTACTGTAGATAAACAATGTAATCATATTTGTCCTGTGCCATTTGCAATGCATACAGTAGGCTAACAGTCCTGTAAAATTTGGGTAGCTGTTACAAGTACTTGGTGGCTTCAGAATAATCTGGTGTGCATAAATGCAATCCAAAAGGTTTCCTCTAATCTGGGTTCCCAAACTGCAGTCGCAATTCAGCAGGATTCAGCTCCTGATCAGCTATGTATCACCACCACTCTGCAGGATCAGACCATCTAAACGAAACCTGTTTTACAAAAAGCACACATGTGCAACTGTAATGCACCCTTGATTACCTTCGTATTTTGAGATCAGCACAGAAGTGCAAGAGCTGTGGCTTTAGTCCTGTGATGAGCAGAAATTCAAATGACTTGATCATTCCGTGTCACGCTTCATGATGTGAATGCATTAGATCAATCACTGCTGAACTGGGCAGAATCAGCTTTTTTTGAGCAAGATGAAAGACAGACAACTGGCACAATAGCATTGAAGGTGAATTGATATTCTGGGAGTCACATCTATGCTTAAGTTGGATAAACAATGCAAGATAAACTGACCGAACAGAAATTGGCACAGTGTTATCTTCAGTGAGGAGTTGGACTGTTCTAATGGTAGGCAGTATGTGCTGCTGATGCAGGGAGAGACACGGGCTCTGACGTAGACTGGTTCTGAAGGCTGTTGATATGAGCTGCATTACAGAATGGGTGGACATCAGGTTCAGTGTTTATTCATTGGCTCCTTGGCTGTGCAGTGCTGTGGAGACAATATCCCGGTCCCCAAAGTTGCAAAGAATAATGCCCTCATATTTGCGCATACCGATGCATGGCTAAATGTTGCAGACATCTGTCACACTTCCTTGGCACAGGACAATGTGAGTGGGACATAACGGCCACCCAGCGTCTATCCTTCAGCACGCATGTACTGCAGCGGGTCTTTAATCAGCCATTTAAAAATGTAATGCACACTCTTACTGCATTTGGAATGGATGAGTGCCTTCGAGCGCTCTGGCAGTGGCGTGCTCTAAATGAACTATGCCGCTCAGAATTTCCAAACTTGCAGATTGTCCTCTCCACCCACAGCACTGTACAGTATTAAAATTGAGAGTGTCCCACAGCGTAGAACTGGAGCATTGCTTTGCACCTCTGTGGCCCCACAACATTCCTGGTTCTTTGCCATGTAGTCTGATCTTGTAGCCACCTTTCGTGCACCTCTAGCCTCCACTAGCTTTGATCTGATTGCTCCTTGAAGAAACAGACGATAAAAGCTAACAAACAGGACAAGAGGAGAAAGCAGTTGCAGACAGGAATACATAACTAGGCCCTGTTGTTTACACAGTCTCTGTATTGTCTCAGTTATAACAAGGGGAGCTTAAAATAGCAGAGACTGAATATAAATTATGGTTGAATTTCACAGAATTGTTTTAAGGAGTAGGCTGTTCTGTTGTGTACAGTGTAATATTTAGTCACAATTAAGTTCACAGCTAATGGTAAAGCAGGAAAAATGTGTGGTAACACTGCAATGTTAACTTGTAGTTACCCCAGAAAGTATAGCTCTTTACTCAGAAACAATGTGCAAGGTAACAATTACGCTAAAATTATGTGCCATCAGAGCTATAAAGTGCCACTGAAGGGGCACTCGGTGGGACCACATTAACAAGGAAATAAATATGAGATGGTCACAGGCATGCAGAATAAGAAGTGCTGTTGCTCTGCGGAGTTCTCTCTGTTTGAATTGGCCCTACTCTTATTACTGAGGGAGCTTGCTGTTGATCTGAAAGGCAGAGCTGAGACCCTGAGCGTGAAGGCTTGTCTAAAAGAAACTGTGAGGAAGGGGTCAGTTCTGAGATGACAACAGTAAAAGAAGCAAATGCTCATGCTCTGAAAGGTCCAACAAAACCTCAGAAAAGCTAAGATGAATTAATCATGCTCTGGACTGGTGCGTGTTCACCTGTACCCATGGATGGCTAGTTGTCTCTATGTGAAGATGTTCCCAAGCATCATATAGAGATATCCCATATGGCTGATGTTTAAATTCTGACTCTTGTTAAAGAGCTAAGGTAAAAATAATTGCTTTTTATTTTTCACTGTGTACACTATTTTTGTTTATTTGAATCTGTTATCTCCCTCAGTATGATTGTGCAGTGATATCATAGTCAAAAACACCTTCCAAAGCATCATGTCATAACAAAAGCTCAGAGCATTTTTGCACAGGCTGTTAATGCATGTTGACACCATGCTTGATAATACTGGGAAAAAAAATCAACAATTGTTATTGGCTCAGTAATAGTTGGCACTTTGCTTATTATAGGGAAACTTAACTGAACCAACCAACAGAATTCCCTCTTATGACCCTTTTTGATTGTAAATGTTTAATCCTGATCATGGTTATGCAGTCACAAAAATGAATAAAAAATGTAATGAAAGAATAAAAAATGGAGTAATTTAACTACTTACTTGAAGTTGCTGACAAGGTCTCTTGTGGTTTTATTGAAGTTGGCTCTCAAGTATAAGACCATTCTCACTTGTAATTGTGTTCTAATGTCATTATATCAATCTTTTTATGAAACTGTTGGCTTAATGTTGAGAGACACTTGATGGGAAATGTGATTGAATATGAACTGAACAAGACAATTTTGAGCCGCTAGCTAGATGAGAAAGTAAGACATTTTTGTGCACTGAAGAATAGTTCTAGTTCAAGACCAATAAAATGCTTTGATATTTTGACACAGACTCATTTAAATCAAATGTGTATTGTCTTTATCTTTGTTTTGTCCTTGAGTAACAGGTTGATCAAGGTGAAAGTGAAAGACTAATTGCATGGTTGCCAGATTGATCCTGATTGAATCTGAGCTTTTGAAAATGTCTCCTTGGTTACTGTTGGGCCTTTCACCCACCCCCTAATTTGTAAAGACCCTGGGACTAAGCAGCAGCGACAGATGTGTGGGAGAGTCAATGATTAATGGTGAGATTATTCAGAGGTTGCCAAATCAATTTGGGCTATGAATAAGAGGACCATTTTTTGGAAGATAATTGACCATAGGCATCATATTCAATGAAATGATTCTTTCTCATCACAACATCGATATATTTAACATCTTTATATTTTTGGCTTCATATTTTAATACCCCAAAAAGGTCAATATCCTTCTATGAATTCTGTGGTGTATGTGAAAGGAATATGGAAGAGTTTTTGTGTACTTAGAAGCATTTTACAAATTCAGGGACTAAGTCCATATGCTGTGAGTAGGCTATAGTGAATAAAAAATTGTGTCCTATGCTGTTGATCTAAAGCAACATATTTCTGCATCAAGTGTACATATTGCTGAACAGCCCTGAGAGATTTTGTTTTGGAGTCATAAATTATAAAGTTGCGTTGTGCATCTGATGAGTGTGTGGTTTTCATAAAATACTGTCTGGTCTGTTAGCATTGATTTGGGGAGTCCTCTGCCAGGATTTCGGGCAACTTTCTTTTATCTAAATTCATTACAGAACTGGCACATAAGATTGGATCTTCACCCTTTCTGTATCTTTGTAATATTTATGTCTCTTGGAGCGAAGAAAAGGGATTCAATGGATCAAATGCTGTATGTCTAATAGCAGAGGGGTGATAAGTAACGTTAAGCCATCAGATACTGGAGATTTACACTTCGAGAAGGCCCTTTTTATTTCAGAGAGCTTTGGTAAATATATTACCTGCCTGTGATCTAAAAGAGGCTGAAATTATATCTGGCAGATCATATCCAGTGTTGTTAAATTGCATTGATAAATGTGTTCTGTATTCATCAGGCTGTGACTATCAATGATTTAAAATTAAATTAAGGGGAGTTCTAAATATTATTCAGTATTTGTTGTATAACATACTAACCTTGATACCTGTAGCTACAAGGCACTTTTCTCCTGTTTTTCCCACATACTTTAAAGTCAGTTTTAAGTGCATTTGCATTTGGCTTTCCCATTCATTAATCAGCAAATTTTAATTTAAGATAGTACTTTGTTGGAAGGTTGATTGTGAGGTGTGGGCTAAAAAACTAGTTCAGTGGAACTCACTCATTGAAGGAACATCCTGTACAACCGTAAAGTACTACAGCTAATTCCAAGCAACCAAGCTTGTACCAAGGTGTAGTTTAAATAGGTAGTCTACGCCAGAAAACAGAACAGAAAATGGACAGTGATCCTGTTGTCATTTTAGCACTTGGGGCCAAGGTGGAGAGGTGACCTGATGAAAATGAGCAACCCTAGGAAGGGACCACTAGGAAAGAAGATGGCTGGAGTGTAGGATTTGATATTAGCTTATGGGGGGGGGGGGGGGGGGGGTGCACTTCTTGTTGCTACGGTTTGGTAGGCTAGAATTGTATTTGAGCTGTAACACGCAGCCAACATATAGTGATGAGGGGAGGTGTGACATTACACTTTTGTGGTCAGCTGTGGATGAGTCAAGAAGCTGCTTTATGAAGCAGATGGAGGGGTCTGAACTGCAATTGTCCAGTCTAGAGGGAATGAGGGTCTGGGCCAACACGGCTGGTAATCTCGTATTCCTTTCACAGAATAGGTATAACATGCATTGAAAGAAATGCTCTGCATCTTAGTGTATTGATGGATTATTAATGGATATTATGATATTATTATATTATCAGCTAATCTAAAAGAATTTGTCCATGTAAACAACGAGCAGTTTACATTGCCCAGTGATAGAAGATCTGACAGGCCTGTCATTGCATAGTCATTTTCCTTTGATTTCTTCAGGTATTCTTTGCTATTCCAAGTGACGTTATTATATGCATCATCAGATTCCAGTTTCTGCTTTCATATTTTATAGTTCACTGTTGTACAGTAATATGTGATTCTAATTACCTTTGGGAAACTTTTGTCTCTGTACTTGTCCTCATGGACCAGGTAAAATGCTGTCTGCTGTGTTCTGTGATGTGTGTGCCACTAATTGCAACAAGAGTGTTTCTCAGAGTTGCAGAGAAATTACCTGCTGTACATAATTAGTCTCACCAAACTGGTTGTCAGCTTCATGCTGACTGCGACCGCATTGGACCTGTTTTTTTTTTTTTCCTCAGTTCTAGGTTAAGTACCTTGCCCAAGGGTACACCAGCAGTGCCCCGGGGGGGTGGGTGGGTTCTAAGCACTTCTTGCCACTCTACCACATTGTTGAAAAATACATACAGTAGAGCTTCAGAAATATGGTATGACCCTTTACGATTAGGGTTTTTTCACTTGGAGCTCCCTTTCTAGTTTTCATCTGTTTTAAAAATTTGAAAATATCACCTCGCAGAAAGTTAACAGGGATTGTTGACTGGCAAGAAAATGGCTCACAGCATTTAACACCCCCCCCCCCCCCCCCCCACTCCGTAATCATCACCATGGGGGAGAAGACCAAACTGAAAAGTCAAAAGAGTCTTACTTAGCCTCACTGGTGGAGTGGTGGAGAGATTGTTGTTGAAGTTGATTACCTGTGAGCTACAGATGTGCAGGCCTGTTTTTGAGGCCATCGCTGTCCAAGGTCCTGAAGGTTTCCCATGTCTAGGAGATGGCAGGGACATCCAATAGCAGCCAAATAAAAATACACACGGGAGCAGCCCCACCCTTCACACACTGAAGCTGTGTTTTTAACAGAAAGCAATACTTTTGTTTTGATGTGCAGGTAAGCAGACAGTGTTTGAAATGAGGCATGTCTGGATTCTGGAGATAAATGCAACCCCCGCCTGTGGGAGAGCATGGATTAACTGAGAATGTAAATTTATTCAGCATCAACTTTGCTAACTTTGTGTGCTGCCATTGCCCTGAGGCTCAGATCAGTGAAGAAGCGGTCTGAAAATAATGAGCATAATCACCACGGCAGTTACATCACACAGATTTCCATGTGCAGCTGTCCTTCACACATCAACGCAGGTGTCAGCTGTCCTTCTTTAAGAAGGTACATGCTGTTACAGTGTATTTCCTCCATTGCTTTGTTAATGTAACTGATGGTCTGTGGGAGTGGTGGATGTATTACCACCTGTCACTGCCACACACAAATAGCTTGGCTAAACCAAACTTCTGGGACTTTTTCTTCTTCTTATTATTATTTTTTTAATTGCTGCTAATTAACTTTGAAAGAAGGGAGGTTTTAGGGAGGGGAGTGTTAATGTACTGTATCTGTTTTGAAAAGAAAATAGGGATGGAAGCTTAAAATAGATGGTGATTCATTTCAGTTCATTTTAAAATACGCAAAACAGGATAATATGTAATTCAGGCAAGAATCATCTATGCATTGTGACAGGCAAAAGACAGTGTTGTGAAGTGTTGGGAGCACATCTTGATGAGCTGTGCCTGTATACATACATCTTATAACTAGCATGTGGTTGGAGTGTGGTTGGAGTGGTTTAGTATAGGTTGGCTAAGATGCTGTCACTCATAAAATATACCAGAGACTGCTGAGGAATAGATCCTGTCTATATATGCACCTTCTTTAATATTTTGCCATGGCAAATCAGCATGCTTTACAATACTCCAGTGTAATCCACCATAACTGATAGGGCAGGCAGGTGTGTAAACCTGATGACCCAAGCAAAGTGTTTTCATGGATTTCAAATGGTAAGTGTTGAAGACCATGACACAGCCCCTCCAACCCAATACAATTGGAGACATTCTAATCTGAAATTAGATTCACAAAGGGACTAACTTTTACATACATTGTTCACAGAGACTCATCTGACTACAGTTAAAGCTATTCTACTGGATGAGAGTACAGTATCTCAAAATGGCAGTGAAGTCTTGTTTAAAAGAGGGGGCCTCTGAAGATTTCATTAACCCAGGGACACCTCGGCTCACCCTGTATCCTCAGGATGAAGCTGAAAGTGCTCACAGCCTGACTGTTTAAATTGGTACTCAGTGTGCAGGATGAATTCTGTGATGTTTACTGACTCTCTGTGATCCGTGTGTTACTGCAGAGGAGACGGCGTTCGAGGCGGGGGTCAGGGTGCAGATCCACAGCCAAGCTGAGCCCCCCTTTGTTCACGAGCTTGGGTTCGGTGTTGCCCCGGGGTTCCAGACCTTTGTTTCAACACAGGAACAGAGGGTATGTGGCTTTCTTTCCTATTTTAATAATTCTCAAGATCCCACTGTTTGTGTGCCAGCTACAAGGTTCATTATCATATGACCTTCATTTATGTGGTCAGCTTGAGATTCCAGTTTCTGCAGTGTAAATAAAGAACCCCAAACATATTCTTTTGCAAACCAACCAGCTGCAAATTAGCTTTAGCATAGCCCCTATGATAGCTATAATAATTGAGGTCTGTGAAATCTATTATGCCTGGACCTCAGATTAATGTCCCATTTAAAAGACAGAACCTCCTGTCCTATAGTGTGCCCATCACTACACTGAGGCTTTGGTTTATTTTTGTTCCTTAAGCAAGACTGCTGCCTATTAGTTCAGCCCTCTGTTTGTTCATTTTCCTCCATACTGCTAAATGCATTCATGACCCTTTACCCACTGCTTGATGGTTGACATGAAGCTGACCCATAGTCAGATATCATAAACTCCCTAAGCAACAGTGTATTCATTTAATAAAAACAAATTTGGATGTCTAATTCAAGTCTGTAATGATAACATTGCTGTTACTCATATTTACCAAAGCTCAATTTTAAATAAGAAAGCAACATCTGATCTTTCAAAAATAGAAACTAAAAGTGCTTTTCCATCTCATAATTCTTTCAAATGTGTATTGCTGTTTACTTGTTCATCTTTATTTCAACAATAATAAGTAAAGCATATTCAAAGAAAAGTTCTTGGTCAGCTTTGAAGTTTAATTTTACTTTTTAAATATCACCTGCTTTTGATGTAGTGTTAACTTAGTTCCTCATTATTGGAGACTTTTACCCTTGGAACCCCAGTGTTGATGGTCTGCATTTTTTACTTTAGCCTTTCATCTGTATATTCATTGATCAATTGAGACCTTGCTCAAGGGCATACCACACATGTTTTATACAGCCCTTTAACCTAGAACCCTCTGAACATAAATGAAACATCTCTATACAGTATGCACCTACTGCTGTGAGTTTCTGATTTTCTTCTCAGTGTTAGTGGGCTTGCACACCTATATGAGTGTGTGTATGTGTGTGTGATACTTTGAGCCAGTTATTTACTGCTTGGATCTGTGTTGACACCCTGTAAGTCCCCTCTGAGAGTTGTGGAAAGCCATTGGGTCTGAACAAAGTGCCAGCTGTTTATTTCTCTCAGAGCTGTCCTTCCAAATGAAAGCTCCTCTTCTTATCGGTGCAATGTACTTGTTCTTGTACTAATGCACTGAAGAGGTTTGTAGCCCTTAAGCTTTCTAATTAAGATGCTAGTGAAGGGACATTGTTTACCCAAGCGACCTGTTTATATGGGCTCTCACAGGATCACAGACTTGCTGGAAATGACAGTCACAAACAGCCGATTGGAAACCGTTTTCCGTTTTCCATTTTTCATCTCTGGTTTAGCAATGTTTTTGCCTCTGCATATCACCTTTCATGATGAAGGCTATCTGTAAAGTATGATTGGATGTGTTGCATTGCATGTTTTCATGTCCTAAGGGGCACTCATTTTTTCCACTCTCGCCTCTCATAGTCTGGACTCTGCTGTTTATTCTGTGGAGTAGATTTGCTGAAGTTGCTGAGAACCAAAAGGGGTGACTTTTGCTGTCATATTTTGAAGTTGGTCAGAAGGATTTATTTGTTTTATATCATTACATAACGAGAATTTATTCAGTGTGATGGTGCTGGATGTGTTGCATCTTCAATGTACAATTAGTTGCACTGACACCCTCACCTAGTACCTTGCGTGGTAGATCACTAGTGTTTGGCAAACATGGGAAATTGACATAACATCATTGCATCATTGTTAAGAAGGATCTAGACACTGCTATTTGCAAAGATGTCAATCAGTCATCCATGAAATATATTTTCAATCAATGAGCATGAATTATCCTGCCTTCTGTTAACAGCCAAGGGAAAATCTGAGCAGTTGAAAAGTCTTACAAACAAGCAAAAAAAATAATTCAAAAAACCTTAAAAGAGTAGCATTAGTATAGCACACCAATAGACACCTAAAGATGAACTGGGCTCCAAGTTTTGACTTGCAGGGAAAGGGAGTATCAGATTGATGGGGGATTTTTCACCCCTCATTTTCACACTGTGAAGTGGGAAACAGATTAAATGTAGCATCAGCAAATGAATTCTGTATGACACGTTGAATCCTACATCTTTGGGACTTCCTACTATGACTTTTGTTGTGCATTAGGTACAAGGTGGCTTTGCAAGTGCTCTGCCTGATCACCTTTTCCAAATGAAAACACCCTGAAAGAGAGATGAATAATAAAGCAAACACAATTAATCCCCAAATGAAAATTCTCAGAGGCTTGTTTTTCAGCAGCAGTTTATGTTGCAGCTCAGAGTCATTAATATGGCATCTCAGATCCATGACATTATTTTTAAAGAGGACATGCTGACTTTCTGCTTATGCCTCCTCCTTGATATCCTGTTTTTGACAGCAGGCAGAAGCAGCTCCACTAAGTAAACAGATAAGAACATGGTTTAGTCTGTAGTCTCACGTCTGTGGTTGCTTGTATAAGTATTTTTGTAATGATTTTTTTCTACAGTACTCATGTCTCCAGCTATAGCCATTGCGTGCCAGATGCAGACTGAAATCTTCTTGCATTGGGATTCAGGGCCTTGACCCTTATGCATACTACAGACTGAAACATGCTAGCAGTTGTGGCTTTGGTCCTTGGCTGGTGACAGCTGCTTATGCTCTAAGATGAGTTCTCTCATGAAACCAGGTTTGTTATTTGTGATCAGAGGGTTTGCAGAGGATCAAAAGAATAGCTTGCAACTTGCCACAAGATAGAGACAGAAGATTAACAGCAGTTCATCAACATATTGTAGGGGTGCTAATCCAAGTCAGCACTCTGACAGTATGTTCCCACTGTATTTTGGTCATGTTGAATTGTTTACCATTATGTCGGATGTATAAATTGTACCAGTGTAGAAGTTACTCATTTTAAAACATCAGACAGCCACCAAAGATACATACATGAGTATTTCCCTTTTTAGCAGTGGCTGTTCAATTGACTTTCTTTCCAAACTTTAAGATAGTTGACTGTAATAACCTTGGTTTACATTGATATCTCAAAAATAATAATACTGAATGATGAGAAGGATAAGATCAAAGTAAGATTTTGTTTTAAATACATTGTTGTGAACATATTTACAGTCTTTGGTCCAATGGTCCAGTGACCATTGTAGAGCATCAAGTTCAGATCAACTGCATAATGATCAAAACAGACAATGGTACAGAATAGCCA
This sequence comes from Megalops cyprinoides, assembly GCF_013368585.1. Lineage (NCBI taxonomy): Eukaryota > Metazoa > Chordata > Actinopteri > Elopiformes > Megalopidae > Megalops > Megalops cyprinoides. The sequence goes on from NC_050583.1 coordinate 38,038,858, forward strand.
CACAACAGATACCTAACCTTCAACACAAGATAATTAGAATCATAATTATACCATTAAATATTAGGTAATTAATAATTGAGGAATTGTTTAAATAAGAATTATTCTGAGAATCATTATATTCGATCATTTGAATCCAGACAACTGAAATACTGATTAAGAAGCAGTATGAATCAATCACAGAAAAATTAAGTTTGTGGGAATTAGAGTGGAGTGGAAGGACTAGGAAGGAAGGCCTGTTCAATGGTAGTGCAGGCTACCCTTTGAGAAAACTAAACGGCTCCACAAGCCAAAGCTCTCTAGATTACCGGGAGTCCCAAACCACACATGTCAGGGCCTTCTGTGGCATTTTGGCGTTTAGGGTGATGAGAATTCTATATTTGAGAGTGGACACAAGTATCAGTTTATGTCTTTTATGATAACCCGCTGTCTTCTTCATTTGTGATAATGACTGCTGTAAACTGGTTAACAAGAAACATAACTCTTTTTGTTATTTTTGAAGGAAAAAGGTGATTCTTTTGTGTTATGCCTCAGAACTATTTGTTTTAAAAACTACAAAGCCAGTTGAGACATTGAACTCATTCATCCATTACAGTACCATGTGGAGTGGTCACAAGATGTTCTTCCTACCCAAAGTGTTTGTGTGTGTGTGTGTGTATTTATGCAGCTGACCTATCTTCCACCCCCTTGGGGGGAGTGTCAGTCCAAAGCCCTGGAGTCAGGATTCTTCCAGGTGTACAGTGTCACGGCCTGCCGGATCGACTGTGAGACGCGCTACATCGTGGAGAACTGCAACTGCAGGATGGTGCATATGCCAGGTATGCTCAGTCTGTGCTTTCATCTCTCCTTCCCTTCTTCTTCCCTCTCTCTGCCTCATTCATTTCCTGTCCTCCTGCTGTTATTTTTCCCTTTTGGGACGCTTTCCCTCACTACTCTCCTCTTTTCATTTTGACTTATTTTCTTATCTCTGTCAAAATCATTTTAATTTCACTTTCTGTCTCTGTCTTCCTGTATTTCTCCATGGAAACTCATTGCCATCATTTCCACTGAGAGAAACTCGACAAGAGCATACAAAGAAAGTAACTAACTGCCTAACAACTCTGCTATATGTTATAAATGAGGTAAACAACAGCCATGGATTGGTTTCATATAGTGTGCTTTGAAAAGCTAATAAAATTATTATTCTGCTCAGTGCAAGCATACTAATTGGCTGCAGAAGGTTTCTAGGAAAGCAGGGAAAGTTCCTTGAAATGGAGGAGTTGTAAAGATGTTGACATATCAATGTCCTAGTGTAGTATATTATAGTTCACCGTTCACAAATTGTCAATGTTATACTGTATGCTGTTAGCTAATCAACATAGCTAGAAATCTAGCTAAATGATGCTATGTGTCAAGCTGATAGGTAGCTATTTTACTTTTCATATTCTTATTCATATTTATTATGATGGATTCTACCTTGTGCATTAGTTTGAGCCACTTCAGGATGCTCATAATTGATAGCACCACCATGTTAGTAAATGGAAGCAATTGCATATTTTTAACCTGCCCACTACCTTTGACAGCTTGAGAAGAAATGATACAGAATTCAGTTGCATTTCACATTCATATTTCACAATGCTGCATTCATTAATTAAATTAAAATGGGAATGTATTTACTTTGATGTGTTTTTTTTATTTTTTTTAATGGTTAGATTGTTATGGAATTTACTTAATTATTCCAAATATATTTATTTATTTTATGATTAAATAAAGTATATAGTTCACATCAGGTTGATATGGAAATTTTATGTTTTTCCTTTGCAGCATTATAACCCAGGGGCTAGTTGAATGCTGAATTAGAAAACTATTTACAACATCAGAAGTGGATATGCAATAAATCCAGGCTGTTGTCTCCGCAGAGTCTGGCACCACTATAGTCTAGAGTATCGACTGGAAAGACAAGTGCGGTCTCTCTCATGTGCAGAAACATTTCCCATCAGCAGAAGAGGTCAACCTTACTCTTCTGTGTTCTCGTTTCTGCACCTCTCAGTTCATAATTAATTCAGCTATGCTGGGTGAAGCATCTGAACTGGAGTGTTGTTCTGCCTACAGGTGATTCCCCTTTCTGCACCCCAGAACAGTACAATGAATGTGCAGAGCCAGCACTAGGTAAGTCTGGGTATCAACAGAGGGAAACCTCTGTCATCATACACTAGAGAAACAACTGTGTTGTGGTCAAATGAAAATGCAGCGTGCACACACACATATGTATATTTGCATGTGGCTGTGCTGAAGCACTTGCAGATTTTACACCCCTGAATTATGATGATAGGAAATCACGTTTGCAGCCCAAAAATCACATTAAAATTAATAGGACATGATTTCATCTTAGAATTATAAGGAATGAGTATATGGACCCCACTCAATAAAATGCATATGCAAATCAAGTATTTCTCAAGAGGATTGAAAAGAACATATTCTTCTGTTGGAGTATGGAGGTTAGTGCTTCTGTGTTATATTCACTTTAAAATTAGTATCATAATCGATTGTGTAAATTGCATTTTGAACTAATTTCAGTTGTTTGAAAAGAGACCCATCATGATGAGATCCCTACCAAATCATATGAAATTGAACTTACAACACTGACATCAGGCAATAGCCCATAATTCGAATTAGACTGGAAAGTTTAGAAAGAACTAACCGAAAAGGAGGACACAACTTATTTTACAATAATTGCATTCAGAAGTAGTCAGTCATCTAAGATGTAAATAAGACCGTTTGTGCAGTGAATATCAAATAGATCTCTTCTTCAGTCACAAAAAGTTTAAAATCAGGCAGCCAAAGCATCTGTTTCTGGATAGTTCTGAACATTTCTAAAGGTGCAGCTCTTGTATTCACTACATGCTTTAAGTTTTAACTTCGTTGTTGTTTTGTATGCCATCTACAGGGGCATGCAGATCACTGTAGATGAGTATAAGGACAAGTGATAATATTCATCAGAAGATGGTTTTGACTGTGGGGGTGATGGGAAAATTAGCCCTGAACAGAACTGTGGCATGGACACAGTGACCACACCTACAGCTGCTGTTATAGCTGAAGCTGAGACTGAGCTGCTTATGGTTTGGAATTCTCATGTATTATTATTTATTTTTTTTCCCAAAGGATTTTTTTCCTGTGGTGATGAGTCTTTACATGCTTGACTTAGAGCTGGATCAAATGTGGACTGTGTGTCAACATTTTTTTAATCCTTACATCAGTGGGACCTTGGATGTGGTAGTGAGGGTAACAGTCAGCTTTGTTTGTTTTAAAAAGGTCAGAAATGATTTTGTAACAATAATTTATTAATGTAACACTGAACCCCAAAACAGCAGCAGCAACATGAAAGAGCTTCAATGTATTAGTACTTTTCTATTATTTCTACATTATTATGCCCCTTAGTATATGGGATCAGACTTAATCTGGATCTTGGAAATTGTACTCTTTCCTCAGCTGTCAGTATGACCAGAGTCTATTGTCATCATCTCGTTGGCTTTACACCATTGGATTTGCAGAGATAAAGCAGTTCTAGTTGACTGATTAATGTGGGACAATAGATTTGGTCTTAATTTCATTTTAATCTTCTAGCTTGAGATCGAAACTAATTAAAAACTTTAAAGTGGTTCTTATCGGTTTCATTTCGTGGCATGAAGTTATAATTATGGTATCATCAAGGTGTGCAAATGCTCTGTGCAAATTAAACATGTTATAATAGCTTTTTCAGATGATGATTTCAAACAATGATTTTTCACAAAATTGGACAGCAGTTTAAGAACAGGTCAAATATTGCCACTGTCAAATCAATGTACTGAGACACTCCCACATGTTGCTGAGCTATCTCATGAGGCACAGGAAATGCTTTGTAATGAATATGCATTCAGATGGCACTCTGTGGCCTCACAAGCTTTTGTACCTGGTTCTTTTTTTAATAATTAGCCATACTAAAATGAATCATGATTTAATTCAAGGCTTGCTGGACACCCACCACTTACTTCATGCTGGGTTTGCTTCCGCACAATCCCTTGGAGCCTGAATAGGTGTAATTATTTAATTGGCCTCTTACACTGTATATGTCCTGACACAGATACAGTGCATGGCTGAAAGCTCATTTAAAAACTTGCAGTAAAAGTTGTTCCAAACTTCTTACAAGTATAACAAGTATGTAAGGACCAATTCATATAATGGATTCATTAAGTGACACCATTAACTGATACCAAAGGTCAGCAGAATGGCAAAGCTACATATATTAATCATTTGTTTTGCCTTTTTAGCATGGTGGCAGCTAGGTTAATTTTTTACTGCATTGCTCATTAAACTGAAAAAACTACAAAAGCAAATAAAAATATGGCCTTTAATGCATGCACAAGTACATCACAAAGAACAGTTCTTAACTGTGGTTCTTAAAAGAGCAGAATACAGAATTAAGTCATTAAACACTTGGCATGAACTGTATTGAAATTACCTGTATGAGAGAAATGCAATGAAATATTTAAGTGAATCATATATTTAAAAGTATTGTAAAATTTCTCATTAAAATGAGCGCAAATACCATGTTATTTTGACTTTTGGATTGCAATAACAGGACAGCAGTAGCCTCTCATTCCCAATCCAGAGGGTATTCAACTCTGTGCAGTGAGAAAGCAAAGTAGTGCACTGCACCATTAGCTTGGAAAAGACTGTACTTTTCTCTTTTGAAAGGACACAACTTTTTCTGCTTCAATGGCTTTGGCATCTAAAGGGAACATTGCGGTGTATGGTGGATTTCAGATTTGTACTGACAAATTCTAAAAGCTTTTACATTGCCAGCAAATATATAGTAATATAATGGCATAGCTGGTGAGTGCTTTCTGTATTGAGCTTGTATAGTCAAAAGATTCACTAAGGGCATGACCAAGCCAGGACAATTACCCAGTGCCTAATGGAGCATGGCTTAGTGATACTTTTGTTTGTATTGATTAGAAAAACCTTTGGACTAACACACACACACACACACACCATTTACAACAAGGTGGTCATTTTGAGTTGTGCTTGAGTCAACATTGACCTGGTCAGGAGCCTTGTCCCATGTTGATGAATAGCTCAGTTCATAAGTATATTTTGCACATTCTGAAAACAATAGGATTTGTTGCATGAGTTGTTTGTACCGATACCTAAAAGCTAGTTAAAATATTGTTGAATATGCACTGTATCCTATCTTATTTGGAGGTGGGTGGTTGGTGGTAAAAATATATTGGTTTGTAAATATTCAGGGCACAGTAGGAATTTCTCCATTTCTGTTTGAGCCACAAGACCTTGCAAAAATTCTAATTGAAGCATCTGTTTCATTTAACTTTAAGATACGTAGGAAAGGCATCTGTTGATGAACATCAACATGTCATTATCAATACTAATATGTTCAATGACAGCTTTGGTTGTTCTAAAAATGGAGCTTAGCAATCGTATGTGGCTTGTAACATTCTCTAATACATTCTGCCTTCTGTATGAACGGCAATAATCATTCCTGCAAATAATTTTTAGTGGTCAAATACAAAAAAAACACTACTAAAACTAACAGCAAAGCACAATGGGACAGTTCAGGTATTCCTGCTTGGTAACCACAACAAGGGACAGAGCAACCAGCTGTGACAGGCAAGCAAGTAGTAATGGAGAGTGCATTTGTTCTTCAGTGGGAGAAGACTCGGGTTACTCAAGGACATGGCAGTGAAATTGCCCCAACAGTATGAAAAGCACATGACTTTTGACAGCTGAATAAGAACATTCACAGGAAACTTTTTTTTTTTTGATAAATCAAACAATACATGAAAAAATATCCTTCGCACCGTTTGAACAGTATGAAATCTGTGCGTACGCATGGGTGATAAATGAGATCCCTTAACTTTTGTGACTTTAACTTGTGAGTTTTAAAATCACATGGTGCAGTCCTCCTGCTGGTGCATGGATTTGCACTACCCCTCCTTAATCTCTAACTGGTACTCACAGATTAATGTTCACAGCCTCAGCACAGCAGTCCTTCTTCTTGACATTTCTGTGATAGGAATAGATTTCATCTCTGCAGACGAGATAGGCAATTGTCCGTCAAGAAAATGGCTTAGCATTATTTTTACATCAGTTTCTGTGCGTTAACACCACAAAACAGAAGTACTTTCAAAAGTAAATCAGGCTATAACATGGAGTAACATTTCTGAGAGGAAACTATCATAAAAAAGGAAAACCGCTGGGATGGAGGAATGCTCTCAAGCCAAAAAGTCTTCAATTCAAACTTAAAATTCTAAACATTAGCTGGGATAAATCACTGTTGCACACTGCAATGAGAGCTAGACGCAAGTACGTTAACACGCTTTAATTCGGAACGGGGCAGGAGACAAACAGGGCACGAACAGACGATCAGACGGGAGACAGGCAGGAATCGAACAGGATACAAAACAGAAATTGAAGAACAGGCTGAATTGAAGAACAGGTTGGCTTTGTAACAGGAAACTGATGCTGAACCAGGCTTAGCATACACTTTCACAAGAGTAGACCTCACGAGAGAGAACTAGGCACAGGGGTATAAATAGGGGAACAAATCAATGCTTAACGAGGTGGAGACAGGTGGGGGAGATGATTGTTGATCAGACCGATGATTAGTAGATCAGCGACAGTGAGCGCTGAATGGTTGAAGCCGGAGTGGGAGGAGGCGAGGTCCTTACAATCACAATAATATAATATATATATATATATATAATATAACTGTCAACTGAAATTACTGACTCATAGTAAGAGCAATGCTAATAAACCATTTAACACCAACTGGAAACAAGTTATTTCGTTGTTTCATTAAATGCTTTTAGGAAATGCAGATACAATAACAGCATAGGCTCATCTGTTCTCATGTTCTCTCCTCCATTACCCTGTTACTGCAGCCTACTGAAGGTAAATCTCAGAATGTACAGATACTAGACCTATGAATATTGAATTGCTAAACACCAGCTGATATAATAATGTTACATATATTTGGAGTGCTTGTTAATATTTCCAGCAGATAAAGATTACCATTTCTCCATCAGTATAAGATGTGACATGAAAGCCTTTGATGTTTTTTTAACTACAGTCAAAGGGACAGACAATATTTAAGTGTTTCTATAGATTCAGCTCCAGATACTCGTACTGGTTAATTAGCTATATATGGTATGTGTGCACCACAAATCAGATAATAGTTACATGGCAACAGAGACTGTTATAGTTCTAAATAATTACATGTCTGTTTCTTGAATGAACTCCCCAGTACTATATTTGGAAATTGTAAGTCAGCGTTTCCCAAACCTCTGCAGAAGGACCACTTGTCCTGCATGTTTTAGATCTCTCCCTGCTCCAATACAGCTGATTCAAATGATAAACTCGTTATGAACTCCTGAGGCTGCTTAATAACAAACTGATCATTTAAACCAGCTGTGTTGGAGCAGGAAGAGATCCAAAACATGCAGGACAAGTGGTCCTCCAGGAGAGGTTTGGGAAACGCTGTTATAAGGTATGATTTTTGGTCATTCAGAATGGTCATTCAGCCACCACCAAACTTATCTAAGTTAAATTCTCCTTGCTTAGTTGTAGTTGTGTAACTCTTTAATCCTGATCTGAAGCATTTCTGTGTCATCTCAAGATAAAATCTACACAAGCCCTCCACAGAGCCACTGATCCATATCTAATGTGCACATGCTGGGAGGAGAGCATGAACTAAACATTCCAGATAATTTAGAGAGAATCTTTGTTTCTGGGTAATATTGAACGACTGAGGACATCCCTTAGTTCTGGGTACTCAGATTTTTTTCAACGAAACAAGGTAGGCCGAAGCATACCTGTGCTACAGGAAAATTATGATATAGTATGATATAGCAATATAGAGAATTGCTCCATTGAATGTCCATGGAGTGGACCTTTAAAGGTAATACATTTTATGAAGTAAAAATAATTCATGTCATGGAATAAATACAATGTTATAGATTATATTATTAAAATAACATGTTCTCCCATTTGTTCTTCTTCACTAGTGGACTGCTGACGGATATTTCTGCAAATATCTGCAGGCAGGCAGGCAGTCCCTGTTTTTTTGACAGAAACCTTGTCATGATCATGAATTGAATCCTATTTTCCTAATCTAGCACTAGTGCAATCTCTAGCCTGTAGCCAGGAAAGTTATTCCTGCTCATAACACTGTGCTGGATTGGGAAAATAGGATTCAAGAAGTTTAGACAAATATGGAAATAAGTCAAATATTTATAAGGTATTAATACTGTATAAATATTAGAATACACAAACACTCTAAAATATACATTACTGTGTCACACATTACTTGATATTTCACAAATGACAGAACTGAGGGAACAGCAAGAGGCAAATCACAGCATGTGTTTTTGGGTGTCAGTTTTGAGCAGATCCACTTGTTACATTAGTTGTTACATTAAAAACATACAGTGTATTACATTACATTACATTACAATCATTAGACTTCCTTATCCAGAGTGACTTCCAGCATGATAGAACACAAGAGTATCCATTCAAGTTGAATAAACAACCATGTTAGACCAGGCTAACAACACTCCCAGACCAGTGAGTGTTATTAACCCTTTCGCACATAACTTATTTTTTATGCTATGTAGCACGCATGTTATGTTACACGGTCCGTTATGTTTTCATTAACGTCATTAAGCTTCTTATAGTTTTCAGTTAGCATTTGCTATATTTTTTGACGTTAAATTGCTGTTTCTTCAACGCTAAAATTAGCAAGAATTTTTCCAATCTAGTGTTCTAATCACACTGGTTTTAGCATACGTGCTAAACGGTTAATCACACCATTGTGGCCATACATGCGAAAGGGTTAAATACTAGTGATAGAAGGTATTAGGGGGCAGGGATTGGGATGGAACCAAGATGCTGTCTGAAGAGGTGAGTCTTCAGTCTGCATTAGAAGATGGATAGTGATTCTGCTGTCCTGACCCCTGTGGGGAGTTCTACCACTGAGGGACCAATACAGACAAGGACTGTGTTGAGCGATCCCCATCAATACGGGACAGTTGTCCCATGGTTGCAGAGCATAGTGATCCTGGCAGAATATAGGGTTTGAAGATCAAAAGTAGGTGTGAGTGTAATCGTCTGTGTACTCTTTCAGCCTGTTGTTCAGCAAAGTGCCTGCTTTGAGGAGATGCCCATCCTTACTAAGGATGAAATAAATGCGTCACCAGCTCAGTGGGTGAAAGATGGACTGAAATAAGATGGGAAAAATGCTGATGGCTTTTCAGCATTTTTGATACTGTTGTTTTCTCTGGCACATCCCAGCCAGCCTCTCTCTCTCACCCTCAACCAGGATCATTGTGCAAAACAATTAACTGCATTTTTATAAATGTTATAAATGTGCCGCATAAATATAATCAGCATTAAGTGTGGAACAATCTGTATTGTTAAACATCATGCAAATTTTATGCAACAAATATTGTTATACACTGGTCATTTGATTTTTCATGTCATTCCCTTGTGATACAGACTGATATATAACACCCCCTGTTTTCACTCCAGAATAAACCGCATATCATTTCCTAATTATTACCTCAAAAGACCTGATGCCACTTGTTCCAAAGCTGCATTTATAAAGACATGCTGGGTATTTGTCTCTCAAAGTTTTATGTTATTACAACCCTAGGCCCAAAACTGATTTATATCTATGACAATCCTACTTTATTACTGCTACTTTAGAAGACAGAAAAAACGTTTCCCAAAAGTCATGTTTTTTATTAATAAGTAGTGTGTAACACTGCCTTCAAGATTTACTTTTCCTACTTGAGGCGGTTTTGGCAGAAGTTTTCAAAACTCAAAATATTGCAAACAAATCACAATAACAATAACAGAAAAACAATAATTTCACCATCCACAGAGGTGGGAAATTTTCACTGGAGTTTGCTTTAGGGAAAAAACATTTTAGTTAGTGCTGACAGATTTATGAGTTATTACGTTATTGCCAAATACATCAAAGCATGCACCATTAAATAAATTCTATGTTTTAAAAATAACAGAACTATTTAAAATATGATCCAAAAACAGTGCACTAATGGCTAAGCTAGGTCTGCAAAATTTCATTGATATGTAATATGTCTATGTGACATTATGTCTTCAACCTGTTCTGAAGTGGTTACATTCGGGATCTGCATGCTGGGTTATTTTTTCAATGAGCAGGCCATTGCATAATGAGTTGGTAAAATAGCCATGTTGGTATGATTTACACCAATTCAAAAGACAGAATTTTACCCTGGCCCCCCTGATGGTATGACCACCTGTGACTACTGTTATCCTATACACGTTTTAATTAAAGAAGAATCATATTCTTCAACAATTGCCCTGGTTGGAACTTCTCTGTGCTCCGAGCACTCCTCTTTCACTGCTCAGACATACTGATCCTCCATGCACCCCCTTCTGCCAGCTGATTACCCTTTCCCCCCATATTTAAACAACTACATGACACTCTGGGGCTTGTACCTCAATTCGGAGTCACGTGATGTCACGTGGAGTATGGGTGCGCTGACTCACTCCCCTCACTCATTTTGTCTAAACATTCACACAAGCCCTGATATAATATAGATCCACAGACCACAGAGCTATACGTTTGACAATCAACTGATTCTTGACAGAGTGGGCTGGCAAATTAAAGGGACAGAACTGCAAAAAAATGTAAAAACCCATTGTACATGGGATTTGACATCCAAAATATTAGTAAAATATGACGTAGTTTAGGATAGCAAGCTTCTAGTTTTGAGAAGTCTAAAGTCTAAAAAAAATACTTCCCAGTTCAACTGAAATGTGAATTAAAACTATTTTTACAAGAAATTATTGTCCAATTTCAGGATTTTCTTCTTTTGATTTTGTTTATTAATTGAACAGTGTGAATGTCAGGGCATAAATATGCTGAATGTTACCATACCAGCTGGGAAAAGACTGTTCTGTTTAACCACAGATCTGTAGCTCTTTTCTCCATTTGGTGGAGCAGATTTAGTATCATCACACTTCAAGGTTGATATGGTCCCATATTGACAGCCCTGCGACATGAAATGGCCATATCCGTACTGTGGCGGTTTCAGCTGAATGATATGACCACTGCTCAAAGCAGTCAGAAATAGGTGATGGCTCATGAGTTCAAAATAGTACAGGCATTTTGTTTGCTTTGCTTGATTTATAGTCAGGCAGTTTATTTCCAGCTAATTGCCTTTCTCTTAATCTTGTCTTGTTTTTGCGTTCTTCTTTGCATTACATAATTGTGCACCATTTGTCCAAATACACTGATAATTTGGCCACATTGATAAATTTTCTAAGGTTCTTCATGCCTGTAACCAGGGCATGCTGACAACATAAAGATCAGTTAATGTGCAGTTAAGACTTCAGTTTAATTGCTTATGAAATGATTCTTGCACTGATTATCGGAATAGAGTGTGGTACATTTTGTGCTTTATGCTCTAAGGTTTTGCTTGTGCAAATTCTGCATTTACAGGGCCATTTACCTCTTTAGGTTAGAAATGTTGTCTTTGTAATGATTGGTTTTACTAAATTAAATTGGTTTTACTAAATTAAACTCTGTCTTAGTTTAATTCTTTAACATGGGGTGAAGAAAAAGACAGTTACCTCATGAAACACAATTAAGAGGAAGGCAATTATATGCCAGTGGGTATGGATTATTCTGCTAATTCACACAATTCTTAACCAAGCAAAAGGAACAAAAACAGGATAAATCCAATGAACAGTTAAAGGCAGTATCTTACATCCCACCACAACCCATAGCAACTTTATCTTTTCAAGATAGTTGAATGTATGATGTTGTACCTTAACTGTTTTTCCATTGGATGATGTTAATTATTGATTAAATAAAAAGCAATGAGACATTATTGCTTTAAATGGTGCTGATGGCTAACTGGCAAAATGTTTCACTTCCCATCTAACAAGCCATGGAATTTGCATGGATCATCAGCTAGTCAGCAGAAGAGCAGTGAGCTAGTTAACAGTGGGCAACTTGGGGTATTTCATGTGTTATTTTTGATCCCTACTTACTTATTCTATAGATATTTATATTTAGTTATAACTGATCTAGGATCAAGCTGACATTGGCTTATATTAAATCCTTAAGGGGGACTGTCTTAGTGTACAGACAGAGAAACATTGCCCATGCCAGTGTTCTGTCAAGTTTCTTAGCCACTACCTGGATTTAAACCCAGACAGGAAACATACTGTATTTTAAATATGCTTTTATGATGAACATTAAATGTACCATTTAGAAAGCATGTTTTACAGAAAATATTTAGGGTATATTTAAATGCATTACTTTCTCTGGGAGTTTACTATTCTCCACCATCACAAACATCACTGTTGAGCAGTTTCAGTAGTATTTGCAGACATTAAAATCTGAAATGTGTTGCAGGGCAGTAAAAACTGAACAATCTTCAGCCAAAGAGAACAGTTCATGCTTCCTTTTTGCCCTACTCCCTCCTCCCTCTTTCTACATGGCCCAGCATGCTGTTCACCACCATCTTCCTCACTCCACATAGTCTCCTCCTACTGCTCTTCTCTTCCTTTCAAATAGCAAAGCTGTCAGAGAAGGACAACAACAACTGCATCTGCCGGACCCCCTGTAACATGACCCGCTACAATAAGGAGCTGTCCATGGTGAAGATCCCCAGCAAGACCTCCGCTCGATACCTCGAAAAGAAGTTCAACAAGTCTGAGAAGTATATCGCGTAAGTGGTGGAATTTGGCAGTTGGTTCTTTAGCCTCAACGTTAGGTTTCTTCAACAATTTGTCTGATTTCCTGTTTGAGCCAGGCAGAGGCAGACACTTGTTATTGAAAGGGTGGATCATTTGTTTTGTTCTAAAACAAGTAGTTTTTTCTAATTTGCTGCTGCAGTGACAGATGTTTTCAGCAGGAGCTTCAGGTTGGTGGGTGGATGGCTGGCAGGATTTTCTAGGTCTCCAGCCTTCAATGATTTTGATGTATTTGATTCTGCATGGAGTATCAGACCATCATAAATGCTTACTGAATCTTCTAAGGTCATTCGGACAAACCCCATTAAGTACCTTGGTAGGAAAACAGATGCAAGACAGCTGGCAGAATTTGGTGCCCCGTCTACTCTTCCAGTGCTGTTTCCCAACTGGCTGGGGGCAACAGAATTTCATGTGTGTGACTTCTAAATGTGATTCCTTTGTGTTTTAGGGAAAACATCCTCGTCCTGGATGTGTTTTTCGAAGCCCTGAACTATGAGACAATTGAGCAGAAGAGAGCTTATGAAGTGGCTGGTTTACTGGGTAAGGACAGGTCACAGATAACACACCCATGTGTGTAACATTTGTGTGTTAATTCACACATAATATTCAAATATTTGTCATGTTAAAATTAAAAATAACATCTGCCCTGTTCTGAGGCTTTCTGTGTCTTTCATGGTTGATTGACAGGTGACATCGGGGGGCAGATGGGCCTGTTCATTGGAGCGAGCATCCTAACGATACTTGAGCTGTTTGACTATGCCTACGAGGTCTGCATTCACTCTGATGTGCACAAATCACCCTATCAGACATGAAAATGGCTGTCTGAGCTAAGTGTATTATACCATGATAATGTGACTTTTCACTAAATGGTAGAAAATGCTATTTACCAACCACAGATAAGTACTTTATTGCGCCTTCAGACATTTCAAGAATAAATAGAAGTCTGAAATAAATCACTTTCTAAACCTTTTCATGCTGCAAAGACTCACCACAGTGTTATCTTCTGGACAGAATCTGAAGAATCTTTCAGTACATTTTGATGGCTTCTACCAAGGAAGCTTTCATTCATTGCATGTATGCCTTTAAGGGTATATATCAAAATGTACTGAGACTATAAAGGACAGGTAGAGTAAATTAAGTTCATGACCAGCTAGCAATTGGTCCAGGTATGTGACATTGTTGCCAGACTACTTTTATCAAAATGGGATGCAGTGTTGTTAGTGCATCCAACAAAATCTATTGGTTTTGTTCATTTGGATTGATCAGACATATTCTGCAATGATGGGAAAAATAAGACTTCACAAAGTTTTTACAAATTTGATGTCAGAGTTAAACAATAATCTCTAATTATATAATAAAAAGTGCTTTATTCCCCATGGTTTAAATGTCAGATCTATTCAGGTCAGTTTTAATGATTAAACAGTTCAAACTGGCTGAGCTGTCAAACTCTTATAAGAGCTTGTTGAAGAGCTGAATATAAATTAAAGCAATGACAAGTGAACCAGGTGGAGCTAGTCAGCCTAGACATGTTTCAAACAAGCTACTGCAGTCAGAACGATGAACAGTGGGATGTTTCATTGCTACCAGCAATGTAATGCTAGGAAACGTCGGTGGTGTTATTTCACTCACATAAACAAAGTCATTGTAGTAAGAATAGCAGCTTGTGGAGCTCTGCTTGGTAGAGCCCCATTACTAAAAGTAATTTGTTGTTTGGTGTTTACCTGGCTGAGTGGTGGTTCCCTGTAACTCTATGTGTTGGTTACTGTCAGGTGATGAGGGACAAATTGCTTGACTTTCTGAGCCAAGAAGAGGAAGAAGGGAGTCACAGAGAGGATGTGGTAAGCAAGTGTTTTTTTAATAGTTATGTATTTTGATACATTCCGTGTATGGTGCACATACATTTCAATAAGGTCTTTGCTGAAAAAAATGATGTAAGGAAAAATCATGCTTTTTTTAAAGTTTCTGAACAGCTCATAAGTTGTTGTCAGCTGCTCATTTTAGTGCCAGTCATCTCAAATTGGTAATACTGTACTTTGGAAGGAATCTAGAATTAAAGGGCTCTTTTTCACATTTTTGGCAAAAATTAATTATTAACATTAGAATGGTCTGTGTATTGCCCTTTTGTTATACAATAACAAAAACCCCTGAAATTACTTTCTGAAGCATGTTCAAAATTAACTTGGTGTCACCATGAAATAACACCATGATAGGCCTTGAAAACTTTAAAGCTTGTTATCTTACCACTCTATTTTCTGCAGTCAGAGCCCTTCAATTATAAACCCCTATAGTGTAAAGTATAAATTAGAAAATTGGTTATAGACAGTTTGCTATACAAAAATGTTTTTGACAAAATTTACTTGTGGCATGTTTGCAAAAGCATAACATCATGTCACTTAAAATATCCAGGGATTCAGATGAACATTTTAGGGGTGACGTGAACCCTGTAAAAAGCTTACTCTATCCTTTAAATGCAGATCAGGAGCAGACTGAGAGAAACTGAGTCATAAGAAAGTCACATCTGACTGAAGTGATGTTTAATGTCTAGGACAGATGCAAAATCAAAAGACTACGAGTAAGGTCAAGTGGGTCCTTCTTCTTAAATTGGCAGAAAACACCGGGTTTATAAAGATCAATGAACACTGTTACTTATTATAAAAAAAATGTAACAATCAAATACTCTATCAGTAGCATCTGTACTCCTCCAATGAGGATGCCAATGAGTCAGTGAGTCCCTATTTCGCTAAAGCATGCAGCCCTGACTGACATCTGAACATCCCTCTATGTCACAGTGCTGTCAGTTGTATGATCATGAGATTTATAACCTTTTGAAATGGGGTATCAAGGTCATCATAATCAATCAGTGGTTAAATGAGATCTTAGTCATTTTACAACCATGCACAGTATCTTTGACAAAAAAATGTAATACATGGTACATAAAGAATGCTGGTACACTGGTAAACATGATAATACACGATTAAATTGGAAATGCCTGGGCAGCAATAATAGGAAATTTATATTGTTATTTGCTTTGAAAGTTTTGGCATATAAAATTGCATACACTCTTCTTTCAGACAGCCTACAGATAGAAAGGAAATGGTGTTATATCAGATCAGATAATTCAAGAGTGATACATTAACAGCCTTAACAGTATGTTTTAAAACAGAGAAATAATGTGTATTTTTAATTATCATAAATTAAATCATTTTGGGAAACAATCTAGAAATATATTTTAAAGATTGTGTGATTACTTAATATTAGAAAATGTGGCAGAAAATGAAAGCTGTCAATTTCTTATTGTTTTTTAAGTGAGACATGGAGTTCAGCAAGGCTTTTAATAGCTTTGTAATTTCCATGGAAACAATTTAAACAAGAAAATAAAGAGCAAATATGGTACAGTCCATTAGCTGCTTTGACACTAAGAGAGATTGTGTTTGACTGGAAGACAGATGACATTAATACAGACATGAAAGATATTAATGTGCAGATTAAACACATTAATGCTGTTTGTTCATCACTGCAAGAACACCATTTAAATAAAAAAAACATCTGAATTGGTATTCAGCACATGGAAATGTTCATTTAGCTACTTTGAATACAAAAAAACAGGAAGGGCCTACTGGCCATTTAATCGTAACTCCTTACAGGTAGGTAATGTATTAGCTAACAAGAAAGAGTATCAATGGCATTTGCACCTTAATGTGACTGCAAGTGGCATTTTTCGTTTCTATGGAGAAAATATCATTGAATTCTTCTTGAAAACTAATGGACAGCATCATAGTGCATCATATTTTTCTTCCTTCTAAATCTGATAATGTTTTTTTTTTCTTTTCACAAACTACCTGACTCTGTCATGAGATGTGAATGATAAGATGACTTTATGTGGAAAACTGGCAGTTTTTCAGGTTTTGAAAATTATCTTCCCTATACTGTATGTTTTTTAAAGAAGACCACCATTGCAAAGATGGAAACATATTTAAAAAATATTCTGTTTCTGTGTCTCATTATTTTGTGATCTATGTGCAAGTCTACTCTGTTGATAACAAAACCTTTTGTAACCTTTGCTCGCCCCATTTATGAATCTGTCCGAATGTGTTCCCACAAGTCTTGGGTAAAATAATGTGATTAAATGCAGATATTACAGAAAAAAAATGATAGTTGAATGAAGTCTCATCTTATTGCCACAGTAGGCTTTCCTCTCACATTAATGAAGTAAAATACATGGTAAAATCCCAGTGTGACTGCACTAACACCACTGAGAGAGAATGACAAGAAACGATTTTGATGTATAAGTGGAATAAAATTTTTCTTGTGTGTGTGCACATATGTATACATGTGCACGTGTATGTATACTGCGTGTACGCACATACTCAATCATGTGTGGATGTGTATGTCCATGTACAGAGTACCTGTGATCCGGTGGCAAACCACTCAGAAGCCATCAGCCACACTGTGAGCGTGCCACTGCAGACCACGTTAGGAACACTAGAAGAGATTGCCTGCTAGTGCCCAGGGCTCCCATCTTCCCTGTCAGCCACCAGCTGGGACAGCAGACACAGGGGGCCTTGGGAAGGGAGGAGGGCCTGCAGCTTTGAGTGACACTGCAGTATCCTTGGAACAAGAAATCAATGAAACTTACAGCAGAAGAAAACCAAGAGCTTTGTTACTACATGCTGCACAGATGGGAAAAAAGACCTGTCTTCTTGACTTAACTGCACTCTCTGTGAGTGGGGAAAGACTTGGACATTCATCCTCTTTTTGCTCCTGACAGACTCTGAGAGGCAAGGTCTCTAAATTCATGGATGAATCAAAAACAGACCACTGAGGGAAATATATCTGTATAGATTTGTGTATACAACTCACTCTGTCATTCACAACCTACTGCCAAAACTGTACATTTGCCAACTGTCCCACTTGCATGTTGGTTCTTTGGATACAGTGCTTTTTACTAATGCCATGACTGTTTTTTTGCTTATGCTGTGTGTCTATGAAATTAAATGGCTTGCGAGGTAAAGTGTGGTGCATTACTATAGGTAGCCATCTTGCAAAGAGGGTCACAGTCAGTCAGTACTCCAACATAAATAGCTTTATTTGTCAGTTAAATGTAGTGTGTTACAATCTCTGTAATGTGTGGTCCCTGGTACACTCATATTTTGTATGGCATCATTTTTAACAAGCTCATTTAAACAATTGCATTGAATATTCATTGCTCATATGAGATGGACAGGAAGCGAACAGAAATACAAATATGGATAATCTTAAGAGGTGCAGGGACTACAAAATGGTGGTGTTAGAGGCATGGATATGAGGCAAGGTTTACATGCTAAAGCAATCTCTGAACAGCCCACTCTACCATTTACTACTTACTTTAAATTGATTACCTGCAATGTCATGGACATATATGTATACTACATTACATAGCTGTATGTTTACAACTATACATACCAAGCTATTTTTCAGTTTGGGTTAAATGTGAAAAACAGCTGTTACTACCGTCATTAATGCTGTTCACAGTGTCAGCCTAACTGGGTGGTATTCCAGTAGAGTAAATTAAGGTAAGGCTTTCCTTTAGGGGTCTGCTATTGCATAATTGTATTTTTTAACATAAGTGAAAATGGTTAAATCATAAACAGTGCTTTCTTCAGATTAGAAAAATCCAAATTAAGTCTAAATAAGGAGTGTAGCATTTGTTGCTGAGGGATGCTTGGACCTATCTGGTAGGCAATCAGAGATAAATTCTCCTGTTCTTAATAACTGCAGTATCAGTTATGCAGTATCAGTATGCACCATCTGTTTTTGGTTTCTGCCAAACCTGAAATAGATAAGTATATGAATCACTGTATCCAGAACAGCAGTTCAAGTTAATTAGTAGCTGGGTGAACAAGACTGTTTGTTCTGACATATTGATAGATTGGCCATGTTCAAACATGATGATGAAAAATCTTAAAGTTAGATGTCTTTAATTTCTTGATGTCAAATGTTTTCAGGCAGCAGCAGTCTTGTCATTTTTTCAGTTCATCCATTTTAGAACCATGCTCTATTTCTTTGTGCCTCAGTAAGAGCTTCTTTATTGGTTTTCCTGTTGTTTCCAAAATAACATTTTAAATATGGTCTGAAAGCAACTTGAGCAGTAGAAAAATAGCAACATGTGTGAGATTCAATGCATTAACACTTTTCTGTTCTTCATTATTAGATGGGATTAGACTTAATTTGGACCTTGGACATTCTACTCTTTACTGAGCTGTCAGTATGACCATACTCAACAGTCATCATCTCACTGGCTTCACCCCATTGGGTTTGTATAGATAAAGCAGTTCTAGCTGACTGATTACTATGGCCTGGGTTAATAGAATTGGTCTTTATTTCATCCGAGTCTTACAGTGTGACATCAAAACTAATTAAGGACTTTAAAAGTGGTCACATTGGTGTAATAATAGGTGTGAGGAGCTCTGAAAGGCACAGAGTGAATGAATTCTGGAAAGTGTGTTTGGCTGAATATACCAAGCATCTTTAAAAATCAGTCTTGTAAATTTCATTAACCCGACGTGTGCTTCCTTCCTTTTACATCAATCTCAGGAGGCCTTGAAATTAATTTGTTTCTGTAACTCTCAGCTTTCATTGGCTATTCCTCTGACCACCCACTGCACATTCCAGCTATTGCTATTTGTGTATTGTCATGCCTGAACTACTCAGAGTTCAGAAATGTGTCTCAGAATACTGTCCTGTTTTTGATGTTGATGTTGAACTCTTAATAACTTGGTATTTTGTTTAGCCATTTATGTGTGCCTTATGCTTCATCTAATATTGTGCTGTTTGGTTAAGCCTGAATGCTTTATTTATTTCACACTCTGCATGTTCATCATCCGGAAGTGACAAATGAAAATTATTCCAGATTCTTTTAAAATGGAGTGGAGAGATGAGAGAGAGAGTTTGAGTGAGGACACAATTCATAGTCATATTTCCAAAGCTATCAAAAAATACCTTTAGATGAGAAATTCAGAATGCTCAGACCTCCAATCGACAATTCTTGTTTAAACAGCATACCTAACTAGCGCATACATACAGGTTGATTTCATTGCAATGCACAAAAATATGAATGAATTGTTTGCAATAGATATGCTGAACTGCTGTGACTCTGTAAAATGTCTTGGAACCAATTTAATGAAGCATGAAAATTCCACCCCGCAATAAGCCATTTATCTGGAGCTTTTTCTCTTCAGTCTTCTAGTTGACCAAACAACAGGACCTTCACCAAAATTCTCGGTTTTAAATCGTAGTCAGACATCAGTGAGACGTCCCTCTCACTGGAAACTGGGAAGTCAGTGCATGTTGAAATTGCTAAGTAATAGGATATGGATGCTGGACAAGGTCCAGATTTGTTGCCCCCCTGTGTGTTCACAACCATGCATTGAAAATGTAATCAATCCTCTGAAAAAACAGGCAACTACACCAAAATTATCACACATGAGATTAAAGACCATTTGCGATTATCGTCGGTGGTAACATATCTTTTGGTCCACAACAAGCTTAGGTACTTCAATAAGAGGCTCAGTCATGGTCAATGGATTTCAATTTGCCTTGCTGCTTCTAAAATGCATGCATATGTGCCACGTTCGTGTTTCTGGACATTAAATTGTAATCAGTGCCACGAGCTGCATTTTAATGATTAAAATCAAAGCAAATGATTCCCATGCCATGCCACAGCTGAATGTGAGGCTGAATATGAATTTCTACTGAGATTTACCGGCCTCCATGTTTTGATCAAATTTGTGCAAATATTACCACTGCTCTTACAGTCTAATCAGAGCCTAAACAGCCCATCGATGCTGGTAAGGTCTGACAATGTGACCCTTGGGAGTTGCCATGCCAGAGAGATGCTATTGTGTGGAAATGGCAGTATTTATTTTTTTTTAATGTTGTTATTGTAAGATCTGCTTTCCATTTTGTGATGCTACATTAGTCATTTTGACATCAAATGAATAAACCAAACTGATTTTTTGAGCTCACTGGAGTGTGTGGCTTCTTTTGCGCATTTAACCAATGAACTTATAGTTTTCTCCCACCTTTATTCAGTGAAGGTTTGTATATACAGTATTACATTGTATTATATTTTATTATACTGTACACTTCTCCAGAATGAGCTGCAGCTTCCTGGCTTGCATCAGCACATTGCTATGGCCACAAAATCCCCAAAACCTCAATTTTTGTTTTGAGAAGTCTCTGACAGTTTCTGTTTCATTTCAATTGTAATTTTTAAAATGAATTATTTTTAAAAGGTTGGATTTTATCTTTTCAAGACTTTTTTTTCCATGACCCATTCATTTTAATGAAACCTTACATATATCTTACATGCTATAGGTATTTTTGAGATGGCTAACAGCACTTGTCCCTTTACTGCCTTTCTTTTGGCAGAGTCCATTATTTATACTTGCGATGTTGCCTGCAATAAGTGTTTCAGTTAAAAAATCTTTTCACTGTGTTGAGGGTTTTAAGAGGTTGTAATCTCCTACAATACTTGGTGCATGGTTGTGTCTTACCCTTATTGTGTCTTATAAAACATGCTCATTCCCACTATGGCTGTGAAAAACATGACATAACTAAGTCATTTGAGTAAATGTTCTCACTTCGTTTTAAAGTCTGTAGCATTGTTTAGAACTTCTTCAACTCAAAGAATGAAGAGATTTGTAGTTATAGTAAGTTCAATGAATAAACTTAATTTGTGTACACCTAAAATCTGAAATAATCATATAGCTGAGCCTTGTAAAATTTGCTTCCAAGTGTCTATTAAGATGTGGATGATGAGATTGTCTTCTCATTTTCCCAACCTGAGTCAATTTTCATCAGGCATGTCTCTATCAATGATTTAGGTAATCTGTTGAGAAAATATATAATATAATTTGTAGTGATGCAATTTGTAAATGTTACATTAGTACTAGGATCATCTATAAGACACCTGGGCCCTGTACAGAACCGTATTTTGGAGATTCAGTGTAATGTGTCTAATTACCACAATATAAAAAAAAAGTTCAAATGTATCAAATAATTTTTTTTGTCATTCCATTATCTTTCTATGTTATAAAAAGCCACCTTGAAATGTATATTATTGTTTACAATTGCTTCTAATTGCAACTGCCACTGATAACCCTGTTCACATCAATGCATTTATAAATTCCTTTCAAAGTTTTAATTGCGTAGTGAGAAGTTGTAATATAGATAATCATAGCTATATCTGTATTTACAGACTAGTATTTTGTCCATACTTATACCTATAAATACAAGAATAATTTGATTAAGGAGCTGTTTTAATTCTTCATTCTGAACTTCTGTTTTCATCGGATTAGAAGCAGGTTCATTCTGACTTTCCTCACCATTCCAATTCCAAGAAACAGAACAGCTGTAATATGTCAAAGACATCATCCACACCCAATTACATGGGAGTGAAGAGGACAGTCCTTATTCTTTTGCTAAATGAAACAGCGTATTTTATTAATCTGTATTTTACAAAATCTAAATTACATTACAGTTTACATTAATTGAAAGATGTATTAGTTTGGCATGAATGTTTCAGAGCATCTACATTAATTGTATGTAATTGCATTTGCTCTTCCCAATACAGAACAATACTTTGCCTAATGTATTTACAGTTCACTTTATATTCTGATATTAATGAAAAGCCATTAATTACATGTAATATAAAAGGAAGATGCATTTGTGGTTTGAAGGACAAAGGACTATATCATCAGCATGTAATGGGATCTTGTGTATTTGCAAACCAAGATGACTTGCCATTTCTAAATGTGAATGAATCAAATCAGCAAATGGCTCTATGCAAAGAGCAAATCGCTGAATGGACAGAGCACTACGCTGTCAAGCTCCTCAGTAATTTCACTGGGAAAGAGATAGTTTAAATTCAAATGTGAACCTTATGATACAACATTTAAATATAAATAATGAATTGTGGGCCAAACACATATCTCTCTTAAAATAATTCTCTCCTTAAAATAATTCTCCCCTTCATCAGAGTCAAATAGTTTCTCTGTATCAAGTGATATTGGTTTAGTTTCATGCTTTCCATTAAATATTTTGTTCACTGGACTTCTTTTACCAATGAATTAGCTTTGCTCTGATTGTAAAAGATGCAAAATAATTTCATATTCTCTAAAGTACTGGTGAACACACTAATACTTATTTTTAATTCCACATTGAGCATTGATAATGGTGAAAGGAATGTTGATTTGTGGGGTCTTTTGTTCCTATATGAGTGAAGTAAGAAATTCCCTAAGAGAAGCAAACTGCCAAACTGCATTTCCACTGCATAGTTGTATATATTCTGTAGAAGCTTCAGTAAATCTCCAACTTTTAAAATTCACATATAGTCAATAATGCCCAGGGGTTTGATCCCATTGATCTTACCACTTCTGCAACCTTATCCTTTCAAATGTCCCTTTAAAGTCCAACCTTCTTTTAATCCTGTAATTTCAGGGGGGATGATCTTGGATTGTAAAAGTTCTATTTCATTGCCTCTCATTGCCTTCTGATGTGTGCAGACAGATTTTTTTAAAGTAACCATTTATCTCAGATGAGTGAATAACAATACCATTTCATTTTGAAACTCTGTCATACAATTATGCTTTTAGTCTACTATGTTAGCAATCTGCTGAGTATGTACTCAAATTTAAAAGTGTTTTTTTTTTTTTTGGTAAAGTTTAGTTTGCTCCCCCATAGCAGCAGAAACAGTAATTAGCATGGCTTCTGAGTTAAGGCCTTACACAAGCTCAATGATTTAATAAGAGAGAGAATACACTTTCTCTTATCTCTTTAGCTGAGTTCTAAATTAGTGTCAGACCTTATTTTAATCCTGGCAAAGTGTGAGATAATATAGTCTCACGCCACATATTTTACAGTTTCAAGAGAGATGAAGATGATACAACTGAGTGAAAGCTGATGTCTGAAAAATATCTTACTTGAGAAATAAAAGCTTGAAGAAATTCAGGGCACCAAGTCCTTTAAGGCTGCATACTTTCTGACGCAAATGAAATGAAGCATGAATTATGGATAATTTAGGATTATATCTGGCTTGGACTCATTGGGTGAAACAGTACACTGTGGGAGAATGTCTCTGTAGCCAGCCCAATGAATGTGGCATTTAGCCCCCCATGGAGTAGTTTAGTCCTGCCTGGAAAAGACTGGCAAGAGTTTTAGAGATGTGGAATGAGACTTGGCTGAACTGCACCTGATAGGTTGTACAGTGCATTCAGAAAGTATTCAGACCCCTTCACATTTTTTACATTTTATGTTGCAGCCTTATGCTAAGATCATTTAAATTCATTTTTTTCTGTCATCAATCTACACTCAATACGCCATAATGACAAAGTGAAAACAGGATTTTAGAATTTTTTTTCAAATTTATTAAAAATAAAAAAACTAAAATATTACATTGACATAAGTATTCAGACCTTTTGCTATGACACTTGAAATTTAGCTCAGATGCGTCCCATTTTTCTTGATCATCTTTGAGATGTTTCTACACCTTGATTGGAGTCTACCTGAGACAGGATTGTGTTGAGGCACAGATCTGGGAAAGGCTACAAAAAATTTCTGCTGCATTGAAGGTTCCCAAGAGCACAGTGACCTCCATAATTATTAAAAACAGAAAAAGTTTGGAACAACTAGGGCTCTTCCTAGAGCTGGCCGCCTGACCAAACAGAATGATCGGGGAAGAAGGGCCTTGGTAAGAGAGGTGACTCTGGCTGAGCTCCAGCGATCCTGTGTGGAGATGGGAGAACTTCCAGAAGGACAACCATCACTGCAACTCCACCGATCTGGGCTTTATGGCAGAGTGGCCAGATGGAAGCCTCTCCTCAGTAAAAGATGCATGAAAGCCCGCTTGGAGTCTACAAAAAGCACCTAAAGGACTCTCTGGTCTGATGAAACCAAGATTGAGCTGTTTGGCCTCAGTTCTAAGCATCATGTCTGGAGGAAGCCAGGCACTACTCATCACCTGCGCAATACCATCTCAACGGTGAAGCATGGTCAGAGGTGGAAAACCGCGGCTTCAGAAAGTAAAAGTCCTGCCATGTATTTGTTCCACTCATGCACTACACCAGCTGAATTTAATTAGCACAACTCTTCAGCCAGGTAGAGGAGCTAATTAATGAAATCACCTTGTTTAGTGAATGGCTACAACAAATACATGGTAGGACTTTTACTTTCTGAAGCCCGGGTTTTCCACCTCTGAGCATGGTGGTGGCAGCATCATGCTATAGGGGTGTTTTTCAGCAACAGGGACTGGGAGACTGGTCAGGGTTGAGGGAAAGCTGAACGGAGCAAAGTACAGAGATATCCTTAATGAAAACCTGCTCCAGAGCGCTCAGGACCTCAGACTGGGCCGAAGGTGGACCTTCCAACAGGACAATGACCCTAAGCACACAGCCAGGATAACGCAGGAGTGGCTTAGGGACAACTCTGTGAATGTCCCTGAGTGGCCCAGCCAGAGCCCGAACTTGAACCCAATTGAACATCTCTGGAGAGACCTGAAAATGGCTCTCCACTGATGGTCCCCATCCAACCTGACAGAGCTTGAGAGGATCTGCAGAGAAGAATGGCAGAAAATCCTCAAATCCAGGTGTGCAAAGCTTGTCGCATCATACCCAAGACCTGAGGCTGTAATCACTGCCAAAGGTGCTTCAACTAAGTACTGAGTTAAGGGTCTGAATACTTATGTCAATGTAATATTTCAGTTTTTTTATTTTTAATTAACTTGCAAAAAATTCTAAAATTCTGTTTCACTTTGTCATTATGGGGTATTGAGTGTAGATTGATAAGGGAAAAAATAAATTTAAATGATTTTAGCATAAGCCTGCAACATAACAAAATGTGACAAAAGTGAAGGGGTCTGAATACTTTCTGAATGCACTGTATATGTTGGGGTTGCTGAATGTCCACCATGCGCACGTCCATGTTTGGAAAAAATGGCATTTTTGTTCTTGCTCAAAGGCATTGGCATTAGATAACATTTTATAATAAGGCCATGAAAAATTTGCCCCATTTGCTCTGCCACATGTGGAATTTAGCACCAGAATGTAAGCCATCCATAATGATGATATCTGTGTTTATCTGTAATGCATTTCAATTTAAGCTTGTTGTTAGCAAGGAGCTGAATATAAAGCAAAGCCAATTTAAAATTAAGACTCTCCTATAGCCTATTTTATGATTCCACTTTTGTTCTTGCATGTGTGTAAGCTCTGCACTAAACTGAATGAACAGCATCATAACATATCTAGCTCTGAGGTAACTTCATAATGCTGAATATCGGGATCGTATTTCACAAACTATTCATCTTGGTGACAATGCAGCGGTGTGCGGGTATGATTTAAATTGCTTTAGCAGAGTACAGTTCTGGACTTGCAATCAGCTGTATGTTACAATCATTGGGCTGGACAAAGCTGTTGCACCCTTGAGGGGGACACTTAAACTGAAATACTTAAGTAAATACCTGACTGCAAGAATTCCAACTCCTGGAAAGTTTCGCAGTTCAGACAGGTTCCAATCAAGTGTGGTTTACTGAAGAGAGTAACTGATGATCAGGGTGCATTAGTGCACTGGCGGAGGCACATGCAAAGAAATGTAGGAGAGAAAAGAGTATACGCCTTTACTACTTTGCAGGGCCCACCATGAAGGTCCACTCACAGTTTTAAAAAAGATAAAGGTAAAGAGAATGACTCTCCTGTCACAAAAACTGGGGTGACTGGTACTCTACAGCACAGACTAAATGGTTGCCTGTAGTGAGAATGTCCTGCGGACATGTGAAATGAGCCTTCTTCAGACATCAAGCTCCTCTGTCTATAAACTAGTTTAACTTGGAAGAACATTTAAGGATACTGAAATCTTTGGGTCAATATTCCTTCCATAGGTGTAAAAATGTGTAGTACAGTAGTAGAAGGGTAGTGCTCCACAGCGGCCATTGTGTGTAACATCAGTATTGATGGTAACTAGACAAAAAAATCCTGTAAAAATAAACTACTACTTCACATATATTGCATTTTACATCTGAATAAATTCACTCCATTTGATAAGCCTACATAATTAGTCTATCAATGAAATGTTAAATGTCACCTTCCTTAAACATGGTATATTACTCTCTTTATCTGAAAATTGGATTAACAGACTCCAAGACACATTCATTAATGAATGTTTGATTCAGCCAGTGTAATTAATTATATTACCTAACGTGCTCATTGGACATACATACATGCACACGTGTAAATAAATATCTGCAAATAATGGCTGCTGTCATATGGTATTCTATAAGAACAAATCAAAATGTGCCTTGTTCTATAAGAACAAATCAATGTACCTTGTAGGTACTATTTGTTCATGAAGTTAGTGAGTAGATGGCAAAATCACAGGTTTTCTCTGAAAATGAAAGCTAGCTAGCAAACACAACAGAAATACTTTTATTGTAACACATTGCACTATAACACTGTTATTTAAAAGGGCAGATCAACATAGCAATTCAGACATCGATTTGACAATGCTTTTCCCCATAGATTATGGCAACTAGTTCCAGACAGCGCACAATACTGTGAAATAGCTGATACAGAATAGCTGGACAGTGTCTCTGACCATTTTGCGAGCTAGGTACCTAGTTAGCTAGAGATCAGAGAGCAAAATATTACAACCACCTCTGTGTGGCAATGGGAAAGGTGCAAGAGACTTGATTCAGTTTGCAAAGGGAGAAGTTGCATACAAACAAATCCCCAGGTCTTGTGTAGTTGGTATGGGGTTGACAAATATAGGCTATCCAGTGCTTTTTGCTGGATAAAAGGATTTATGATGCCAGCTCTTTTCAGAGCATCTGGAAACCTATAAATCCACATTGCAGTCCCAGTTTTAGACAAAATAACCAGTGGTCCAGCTAGTTGTTCCAGCTACAGGTAAGGCACATTGCAGAATCTCACAACAATAACTAATCCTAGACCTCAGAAGTGGTGGTAATAAGTCTATGTCACATAGCTAGCAAATTGTCCTTTGATTTGGCAACACTTTCCTACTTATGTGTCTGTTGTCTCGTTATGCTGTAGATACATCCTACAGCATGTCCTGCAAGCATTTAAACATTTGTGGGGTTTTTTTTTTATTTCATGATATTGTCCTGTAGGACCATAGCTGTGAATGGAGGATTGGATTTACCCTTCTGTGAATATGCCCAGCTCATCTGAAACTTGCAGGAACTAGCTAACTTGGAAATACAAAAAGGTACTCATTTTATTTGACTACATAAGGCGTATGTTTTAATGCTGCTGTGTTTGAAAGGGGGCAGCAACATGTCGATTCAGATGCAGTAAATTTTGCTATAGATGAAACAGTAGCTAGTTATTTGGTTAGCTATCTTGGCTACATTAAATTCATATTTTAAGTCTATGCATATGGAAGATAATAACAATAACCATTGTGGACAGTGCATTGTACCATGAGAGAACTGACAAATTTCTCCCATCTAGTACCACTTTGCAAGATAGCTAGCTACCTAGTCTGAGCCACTCACTAGTTTAGGCCATGGAAAATGTTCTCTGCATTAGTGTCCAGGTACTTCAACCAGTTTGTGTGGGGGATGCTATGACACACAGATTCCATCATAAAATTCCCCTACACTCACTTTAAACTGTCAGTTTAAATATTGTAGTTCATATGGCTTGTATTTATGTTCAAACTTCCATGCCATCTGCTGCTTTTGATCTTATTTACCCGAGGAATAATGTGAAAGAAAACTATTAAGTAAGTGATGGTGTTTTTTCTTCTTAAAATTAAAAATATTTAATAGCCTACTGATTTTTTTAACTCGTACTATTTTATGCAGAAGTATTTAAAAGGCTGACCTCAGTTTAAGAACTACTTTATTTTCTCGGAAGCACCTGTTCAGTGTTCATGATTTAAGTGAGTGTCTTGCGACTGCATTCTGCAGTGAGAACTAATAACTCCGTCTGGCAGGAAAGTGTGGCTTTCCAGGGCAATTTACATTTATTCATGAGATGCAGCTTTGTACCACCCATTTTAAGAGATATACCGGTGTGTAAGTATGAATCCCAAGTGTAAATGAGGGAGGCAAAAAAAAAGCTGAGTACCCTTACATCTGAAGCAACCCCTTAAAGAACAATTTCTACAGTAAAATGAAGAACAAACAGCATCATTTTGTACTTGTTTATTTTCCCATTAGAGAGTAGTGAATACAGAAGGGGGTACAAATATGTAAAATAGAGATCAAGTGATTAAACAAAGCACATCTGTGTATATACTGCAGACCTATATCTCAGCTGATTAATGTCTTGAAATTAGAGCTGAAGGAATGAAGGACATAAGAGTGTGAACCACCCTGATTCCTGCTGACTACATTAGTCTCATTTCCATCAACATGGTCCTGAGAAGTTTGAATCTACCCATTCGTCCTGCACCCCTCCTGGTGGGAATCTACCTGATTCCTGCTGACTGCAGCAGCAGCACAGCCATCAAAATGATCCAGAGCAAGGCTGACACCTCTACGCTCTGCTCCATCAGCAGCTTCGGAGAAGTTAAGAAGCCTGGAAGGGGGGTCCAAATCAGCCTCCTCCTGTGAGAGCATGTTACCCCCCCAGAAAAACCCAGAACAGATGCCCTCAAGGAGCCTCCACCGCTGCAGGGGGCGACAGAGGGGCTGCCCACACTGGAGGAGATCTCTACTGGGACAGAGGGTGCCCCACTCTGAGAAGAGCATCAGACACACAATGTCTAATCCTATATGTTTTACTGCTTTATGAACCTTACTTTTTAGGAATAGCTTTTAATATAAGTTGTATTGTTTTCTCTATTTTGTTGATATTTTCTCTGTACATTTTGAATGTCATTTCATCCATGCTTTTCCATCATACATGTACTGTAATCATTCTTTCTTTTTTCCACCCTGTATTTGGAATCGCCAGTTGTACAACTCATGTCACTGTAACATCCTCTTGCACAGGTGCATTGAGGCATGACAACTGCAGTCCTCTTATACACTTGCATGCCCTTATTGGCTTTTTAGCACAAGTCCCATAGTGCACCACATGAGAACAAATAGTGAATACCCCACAGCTTTCATTGGAGTCATCTGAGGAATTCAAAGGCACTTCATGGGTCGCTAGAGTATGCTAACAAGTGGTGCGATGAGGGGACCCTGGCTGATGTAACCCACACTTCTCCAATATAACCCATCCTACCCTTGTGGAACAAAGCTAACTAATGTCTCCTCGTTATTGCTGACTGATGGCATAGCCCAGACACAAACTTGGACTTAAGCTGTTGGTCTGAGCCTGCATACCACTCAACAGTTGTATTGCAATCATTTAAAAAATCTTGCTTAAATGTAGAGCCCAGTCCTTGAATATGGTATGCAATAAACAAAATATCCAACAAAAATACAGCTAAAAAGATCTATTTTAAATTATTCTTAGCTAGCATAAATGACACCTCTACAAACTGGGAGAGAAAACAGAAATGGAAGGTTTGAGGATTAAATAATCACAACTTTTCTTGTTTTTTAAATTAACAATATATGGACCACATTTTAAAGGATTTTACACAAGGCCAGAGAACATTTTAGAATTGTGTTATATAATGTATAAACATACAAACACAGTGAAGATGAGACCAAATCAATTGACAGTCTTGTCTTTATTTAGGAAAAGCAGTATGCCAAATATGTGTAAATATATGTTTGGGTTGCAATATTGTGTTCATTATTTAGGAAATACTTAAAGGAAGTAAGCACTACTTAAAGCAATACCAGGAACGAGGAAAGCTTTCTAACTAGGTACACCAGAGGAAACAGAACATCGTATTTCACCATAACACTTCCCAGTGTTATATTAATAAACATTTACTAAAAAGGAATGTAGATATTACTTTAATCAATAAGCAACATTATTTTTATACATGCTGTACACATTCTGTAAATTTAGTACAGTGTAACAAAGACTATAATATATATATATATATATATATATATATATAGAGAGAGAGAGAGAGAGAGAGATAGAGAGAGATTTTGGCTTTTGACATTATGGTATAGAGGAGCTTTAAAATAGCTTTTACAGAAGATGTCCCTAAAGGCCGAAAGGACAATGGAAGGAGACTCATGGGAGTAATGAAGTGTAGACTACTGCTGTATGTGTGCACCAGTATTCACTGCGTGCTGATGAGCCAGCTAGCCAGAAGTGGAAAGGAAATCATGGTGTGTTAAATCTTCTTATTGAGGTTCTGTGGCCAGTTACTCTAAGGAAGTATGCTAAACTAGGGCCAATCTTAAGCCTCAGAGAAATGTACAGAATAGGCTCTGTGCTGAAAATTTGACATTTAAAAACTTTTTAACGGCCCGTTGACACTTACAAGTTTCATCGGGTTTCATTGAAACATTGCAATGGGGGAAAAGTTTTTGGGCATAGAAAAAATTCTTGGAATAAAATTGAATACAAATACATTTTAAACATACATAAAAGAAAAGCTGAACAACATTCAAGAGTGAGTGCTTAAGCAGTTGACTAAAACAAATCATTATTCACACCAGACTAATTCTTCAACGTAGTGAGTATTTACAGATAGATTTAAAATATGTATCAACATGTAATATTGTTGTTTTAATTGTGTTGTGAAACAAGCTATGCAAATTCATTCCATTCATTTATTAATTCATTTACATTGTATACATTTACAGCTACAGTTGATTAAAAGACTTTCTACTCTTACAGATCAGCACAATATAGTAGAGAATCAACACAACGTAAATTCTGGAATAAGTTACACTTTAAAAGTGCATAATATAACAGTAATCACACTGGGCATTGATAAAGGCTGCATAAACACAAGGCAGCTGTGGAACTACTGTGCCAGTACACACTTAGTTAATTATATGGTTTGGAATTAGGGCTGTGTTATGGCTAGGATAGCGTTAAGACGGTAAAGATGAGGTTAACAAGATAGCTCTGGGGTTTTTGACGTTAGTCCCTGTGCACCAAGATGTGCTTGTAGAGCTCCAGACTACTGATAAGGCAACTTCATAATATAATTGTTTCTAATTTAATTTAATGTGCTGTTGGACCGAAAAGATTTTGTAGCCTGAGAGAAATACTGCAAATTCAAAAATATGTACTCCTGGCGTAAAGTCAGCCCCTGTGGTTGGTTCAGAAAAGCACAAAAAACTGACTTGTGATCATTTACTTTGATGCTATTGGCTGGACGTGCAATGGGACATTGAAGGCTGCCTCTCTGGCTTCAGGGCAGCAGATCCACTGTAGGCGTGTGGTGTGGATGATAGGCTGCTAATCTAACCCCTGGTACCCTAAGCAACACAACCGTGATCGGTCCGTAGCAAAGGGCAAATGGATGCCAGGGCTCTGAGTGGCCAGCAGCATGTGCTGAAGGAGGCCTCTTCCTTGTCAGCTGATCTCAGAGCAGACTACGTTCCTTGGGCAAATGTCAGTCTCGAGGCATTAGGCATACCTAGCCCTCTGCACCCACTGCAGAGATCAGGTCTGACCCTCTGCAGCGCATTGGAATGACACTGCAGAATAGCTCAGCTGTAATTAGATTCATCACTGTCTTCTATCCGTACAGTTGCTATACTTCCTCAGTGTGATGAGTTTTCTGACATTGTTTTGGCCTGTTTTAGTGATACACAGTGGCGTCATTAGGTCCGATCATTTGGGGCTATAGCCCCAAATATTTTAAGCCTAGCCCCGAATATTTTCGCCCTGAAAAAGGAGGTGTTTATAGCAAAACAACAGACAGCCTGTGTAACAGAGTGGAACTTGACTTGTAGCGTCTGAAGGTGTGTTAATATTTAGTTATTATAAAGTCAAGTATAACCTCCCCAACCCGATCTCCCTTCAAAAAAAAAAAAAAAAAAGTCAAGCCCCAGGCAAACTTGATTTAGCCCCGGATCTTTTCAATAGCTAAAAACGTCCCTGGTGATATGCATTGCATACCGTACATTACCCATTGAGGAAGCTACAGTATTCATACAGAGGAATGTTTATGTGAATAGCTGAGGCGAAAGCTACTTAAACCCTCAATAGACTCGCCGCCATTATCTGTGGGGTTTCAATGATGATACACATGAAACTAAATCAATTACATACATATTTTTTTCCCTGGCAGCATGTCAAATGCTGTTTCCATCTGTCAGTGGTGTCAATGTGCAGATTCCATTACTAAGCAACAGCTCAACGGAGATACAGCCCCAGAGTAAGAGATATGGAAATAAAAGGATTAATACATGTACATCCATACTTTAAATATATGATGTGAGATGTACATGGCATGCAAATATTCCACTTTACCTATGTGTATGTGTAATTATATATTATGCACAATGTGCCCATTATCACATGAAATCTTCATTTGTTGTATTTATGCATCCTTGTTTATACATCTCAAGGGGCTTTACCAGATATAATTTCTTCTTTTCTTTGCTATTGTTGGCAGTTCCCTCCAGGCATGGGTGTGATGTGGGTGTTAATGCAGTTTTAGTGCACAAGCTCAGACCTCTGTGGCTGTGGGCCACTGAGGCAAGCAGCTCTGCTTTCAGCTTCTAAACATAAAGGCTTTTCTCACCTGTCAATGACTGTGCATTTTGCAAAAAGGATTTTAAGTGTATGCTTTTCATTTATTCATTTGTTTATTTTACCTTGGGACCAAAGGCTCTCTGGGCTGAACGGTGAATAAGGTCATCCGTTTCAAGCCTTCTAATGTCTGATTTCATTTTCAAAGTTCTGCTTCTTGGTTTCAATAGCCACATAATTCTCTTCATAGAGTTTTTGGGAGACCTCCCCGAAATGCATGCTTCACTGGGTCAGCTACAGTACGTAGATGAGTTGTAGATGTTCATTCAATCACATATTTTTCAAAAATCACATTTCGTTGAATAAAAACATCCTCATATACATTCTCTCATTTTTGATTTGATAAATACCTACACAAAGGTGATGTGGCGGAAGAGTTTTCCCAACCTAGGTTTGGATTACTATGCTACAGATGGTGAAACATTTCTCATTTCACTTTACAGAACAGTTATCATTATGGATAGTTTAAGAGTAAAAGACAAGAAGGACTGCGGAGAATAGATAATATGAAACAGCCAGGAAACTCATGCAAGTTATCACAAAATGTATTGACGTCACAATGGCATTGTATACTAAGAGCTACAGTGTGATATTCAGAGCAGAGAGGGTTGTTTTCCAAAGCCCTGTTAGAAGCTCTGTACTTACCTTTAGTACAAAGAGCACCTTATTTAGGATTGCCAGTGGTTGTGATTCAGGAGGTTTCTATTGCTCCTACAATTGGTGGTCATGAGAGAATCATAAAATAGCTCATTGTTGGGCCACCACATACCAGTTATAAATTAAATAATGATCACCACAGCTTATATGAGAGGTATGCTGTCTGACTACCAGAAAAATCTACCTGAACTGTTACAATCACCATACAATCACCACGCTACTAGCACTAATGAGCACTCAGAAGGTAAGATCACAGAAGAAGAACTGCTAACAATATTTTTTGGACATATTCCCAACAGTCAATAATTTTGTCACCTCAGTGATACACAAAATTAATGTAGGGCTTACAATCATTGTCCCAACAAATTATCTTTGGCATGTAAAGATCACAAGGGTATTGAGGGGTGACATGAAAAATGGGAATGCTGATGCCAAAGCCAACATATTGACTTGGGCTGACAAATGCATGCAGCGTGATAATTAAAGTCAACGCCAGGTAATGACCAACTTAGAAATCAGGTTGAGGTCTAATCAGGTGCCAAAGCAAGAGCAAAACATGCCCCATTCATAGTTTTTGCCATAGCGTAAAATTATTATTAGGGTAAAATGAATGATTAAAGGGTCACATGTAATCTCTTAATTCTCTTGTTTATTGCTCAAGAGAATCCATAAGTGAAAAATTCATTTGCAACACTACATTTATTTTTCCTGTTCCTGTGGTTTAGTAACAAGAAAGGAAATCGGTGACAATTTCACAGGTGGCTTGGCAAGTCAATGATAAGTGAGCAGTAAATCAGTATTGCAGTGTGGCTCTGCCACATTATTTTCTAAGAGGATTCTCACTCCGATCAAGAAATATCCCAAACTCCTTCTCTAATAAACTGGTATACACATTTTATGCACTGTACTTCTGCAGTCACGTGCACTTAACTGCCTCAATATTGTGTGCATGTGCAGTGTGAATTTATACGTTTTATTTCTAGTTTCTCAAAATGTATCAGTAACTTGTTCGAGAATATTTGAGAAAAAGTAATCCTGTCTTGTGTTTGCTGTTCGAAAGCCGGCCCCCAGCGTCACTGGTATTGCCGCGTGTGTCAATCGACTCAGAGACCCGCGTTACTTCAGTGCATACCCGTCCATCAGTTCTTGAGCGTTTAAGAACATACAGCACAGTACTTTGGTTTTCCTGCCCCCTTGTGGCCAGTGGCGGCCCGGCACGTATGAGTTGTTGATTCGTTCACGCTGGATGTGTAAAACTAAAACTACGTAGACGAAATGGTTACTCACTTTTGAGAATGATTGCAACCTTGCCCTAGATGGTTTCTTTGATTTAGATAAACGAGCTGCTTCATAATGACAGATAGTCAGTATTACCGGACTAAGTGTTTGCAGTACAGTCTTGTACCATGTGCGCATTTCCTTCGTTAGCCTACAGCAAATATCATTGCCTAATTCATACAGATAATCAACATCAGACTTCAGACTTGATGCAAAAAATAAAATTAAATTAAAATGATGAGTCTCATTGTAAGCCTATGTTATGGACATCACACACAGCATATCTGAAATGTCAGTGAGCAGGAGTTTGGGATTAGCGTGTCCCTTACTGCTATAATGAGGAGGAACATGCTGAGTTGTGTCACTGAAAACCTCAAGGGACCCTTTCTTTGTTAACTTGCTTTTCATGTTAGGGACAGTTTCTTATGGACCACTGCAGGAACCTTATTAACACACATTTTCATCTGAGAGCAATGTTCTCTGTTGTGGAAAGATACTAGGGATGCACCAAATCCATATTTTTAGTATTCAGCAAATACTGAATATAGCGCTAAAGATGTGGCAGAATATCAAACCGAATACCAAATCCTAAATGTTTCAAGAACGGAAACATTTGTAAGCATGCAAACAAGTTTTGAGTCAAAAAAGAATTAAAATTAGGATTCCCGCAATTGTTGTTCTTACTCTGCATACATAGTTTTTGTTTTTCCTTGACCTGGATGTTCTCAATAATTCCAGTAAGAATTCTGCAATGTGAAATCATCTCAATGTAAAACCGCACACCTGCAAGTGTTATCCTCACCGAACCAGTAGTGAAGTATGAAGACTTAAGTATACTCCCATGTCTGTATGTTGCATGTAATTGCGAATGCTGTTGATTGGTTCTCTTACGAATTTCATTTTGTCTTCTGGCATATTAGTTGCTATTCTAAGAGGCATTAATAACAATTACTAATTCTGCTGCACATTTTTACTGAACAAGAACAGAACAAAGAATTAATTATTTCTTAGACAGAAAAAGTGGACTGCATAGAGAAAGCCATGGTCTGAAAAATTTCCAGCCTCAGGCCATCCCACCTACAACAGACTGTTCTTCTCTGCACAGGTCACTAGGGCAGGTGTGTGTGACTTAAGTACCTTCATTTCATGATTCATAAATTTAATACATGTAATGAAAATATTAAAGTCCTGTTTACAGTGTTGTTATTCCCACGGCCTAACTCCTCCAGGCCTCTTGTGTCTGCTTTTTTCCCTCATGTTCTGAATTAAGCTGCATTAAAAAGTAACCATGTGCGTACATTGAAAATGTCACTCCCCACTTGCCTCCCCAATAAACTCCCTTAAACTTACCCAGCCCACAAAGTTACACTGTGAACTAAAGAAATTTCTGTAAATAAAGTGACATAGGTTTGCTCTCACCCCCATGGAACTCATACTATCAAACTTCCCACACACAGAACTAAATATAAACTGTAACCAGGCTTCCTGAGAAGCAGGCAGTCACTTAGCTATAAAACAACAGGCAGTCCAGCTCTATCTTGGCCCATCAGGGAAATTCACATCTTGCAAGAACCTTGCTGAAATCATTTCTAGACAGCTTGGCATTACTCACATTGCCATCTGGACTTTGGACATACATAGATCCATATGGAAAGACATGGTTTCTTATGAAGCAAATTTGGACAGGACTTAACATCTCTTACCTTCACCTCCCTATGTAGACAGACAGCTGTGGGCTTAGATGCTGGTGTTTGGTCTTGGAGTGTGGGGGGTAGGGAGCCGAGACAGAGAGAGTGAGAAAGAGAGAGATAGTGCAACATACTGTAACACAGCAGCTTAGGAGGGGTAAACCATAGGAGCTTTCATTGTCGTAAACACTGACATTTGTTTACAGGCAAAATCAGTTTGCATTAAGCACTTTGTTCATTCTTGCTCTCTGATGGCAGTTTTAATTAATTAACATAATTCACACATTCAACCTAATATATGCAGTGAGACATGAAATTTAACCTACACTTATGTCTTGTGGGTAGCTCTGGAGTTGATTGGCTGCAAGTTTGGTTTAATTTTTCAGTGACTGGAAATGGGCCTTGTCTCATGTCCTTTGATTGTGCAGCTGTAATGCAGATGATGATGATGATGATGATGATGTTCAGAACATATAGGGATGTCTACTCTAACCGTTATGCCACTTAGTCCTGGACTATATGAATATAATATAATTTCAGCATTACTTTTTGGTCCTACCTAGAACCTTCTCATCTTCTAAGGGCTCTACTAAGAACCATCTTATATCCTAAGGGTAAGATACAGAAACTTTTTGAATCCCATATATTGTGTATGATACTTATATCCCTGCAGCATACACAAAATGCAGCTGCTCAAGTGGTGCACAACAGCCCCAGGTTGTTTGTTGTCTCATCCTTCCTGATCTCCCTTCCCTGGCTTCTGGCGAGAGCTCTCCTCTTCAAAACACTGGTAGTAGATAAGCAGAATGGTTCTCTCTTGTCTTCAGTTTATTCCCCGGCCCTACACACCGGCCAGACCACTGTGCTCAGCTTCTTCAGACTGCTTGGCTGTTCCCCCCTCTCATAACTTTGCATCCCATGCCCATGCAGCCATGTCCACGATTCAGTCTTTGAGGGGGAGGGTGTTGTCCTAACCCCCATGTTTTATTTCTTATTTGTTTCAGATTACTATTGCTGTATGTTAAATACTTTTTTAAAAACTCTGTTTAAAATAATGTCAACAATCAGTTCACAATAGGAAAGGTTTACGTGTTTACTGGCACATGCATCCCATTTCAGTCAGAACAGTTGAAACACAGCTTCTAGTATGAATCTTCACAGGTGATCACACTCTGTGTTACGGTTCTCTATGTTCCAACCTGACCCCTCCCTTCCCCCATTCTCCACCCCTCATTGATTTAAAAACATTGGACTGTTGTACGCAATATGACTCCAGAAATTCGCTTCCACCAGGCTTGTACTGATCCAATGCTTGTGAATGCAAGGGGGAGAGTGAACAAAAAGGTGGATAATCAGAATGCAGCAACACAAAGGTAATTACAGTTGATGTGCCACATCTGCTGGTTGTGAAAGCTATAACATAGGCATAGAATGAATTCCTGACAGTCTGAGGAGCATCATAGATGTAAATGTTTTAAAAGTTTTCAGGTTTCAAAGCAGCAGTGATTCCATAAAAATGGCAAATTTAGCATATTTTACATATCTCAAAGCTGAGACAGGCTGAAAAGATAGCTCAATGTGTACTGCTGCAAATAATGGTGCACTTTGGTTTAACACCAAGATTGAATGCCAGGTGATGGAGTGAAGTCATCACAAGTTTTTTTTTTGTTTGTGTGTTTGTTTTTTTTCCTGATTATGCAACATAACTTGACATTGTATTATGATATTTATAGTTTCATTTAGCATATGTGTTTATATCTAAAATATTTAACCACACAATTGCTTCAGTGTTTTCATTTACCATATTGTCGTTTAAAACATTATGGTTAATGAGGTAATAAACTTCTCATCTCATTAGACCACACAAATGGTACTTTTAGAAAGTCAGGTTTTGCTCAAGGGTATGATGAGGTATGTCACTTTTTACCAAGTCAAGTCATTTATTGAAAACATTTCTGTCTCTAGGGGCTACTGAGCGGTACTCCTAGCCAATACAGAGTGTCCTGCAGCTGGGGTCATAGATTCCATTGCCCAGCTTGCTCCCTGGAAGTTTTGAGGGGTCAGCAGCCCAGAGCAACACAACTGGCCATATTCTTAGGTAGGATATTAGGTTGCTCTCCCTTTTTTTGCTCTTATAGTGACATCCACTGTCAATGGGGCACCTATAGAGAGAAATCAGGCATATAGTGCTCTCCTCCTCCAAATGTGTTATGTTTCTTGGTAATGGTCACAATTAAAGAGAAGCAGCAGCTGGTTTGATTGCAATCAGAGGAGACTAGTGCTAGCCTTCGTCCTCCTGGATTAACATAAATGCTGTGTGATAAGGAGGAGACCTGGTTGGGTGCAAACAATGTATTGCTGTCTATTTAGGAGACACTGTTTTGGCTCATGAGGTCCCCCATTTATAGAGGCTGAAATTACAATGGGAAAAACTTAAAATCTCAGTTTGGAAGAGTACAGTGCCAATATCACTGGAACTGGAGGATCAATACCCCCAGTGTTTTCACATTAAAAGTATTTATGCACTGTATTCTCAGTCATTCTGGAGAAAGGTACCAGGTAAGTGCAATACAAAATGCATTGTAAAATATCAAAAAGTAAGAATTACAAAATACAAATACTCCTTACTCAACCCTTGTCTCTTCACTATCCCCTTCTCCCACAACCTAAAACACCCACACACAATTGAACTCAGCTGAAGGGAGGGGTTAACCAATTAATTTAGTCAATGTCTGTTCAAATACACTCACATGACTACCCAAATAGCTACATTACTTGGGGTGAAATGATAGTAAAGATATGAATAAAAGTAAAATTAATTTAGTAGAAGATTAGAATGTTTGTACACACGTACAAACATGTACAAACATGTACAAACATTCACAAATGCAATTTAATTCATGGGTAAACATTTAAGACTTTTAGGGCACCTAACCCCTATGTTTTATTTCTTATTTGTTTCAGATTACTGTATGATTCCTAATGCTGAATGTTAAACACTTTTTATAACCCTATTTAAAACAATGTCAACAAACAATTTACAATAGAAAA
Source organism: Megalops cyprinoides (assembly GCF_013368585.1). Taxonomy (NCBI): domain Eukaryota; kingdom Metazoa; phylum Chordata; class Actinopteri; order Elopiformes; family Megalopidae; genus Megalops; species Megalops cyprinoides. The sequence goes on from NC_050583.1 coordinate 38,078,939, forward strand.
GGTTCATTAGGATGAATCCTTTCACCCACCATAGAATCCTTAAAGACCTATATCTCTGCCAAAAAGGGTTCCTCACATGAAAAATGTCTTTGGTGGAACCTTTTGGCATACAAAGAACCCTTGAGGAACCCTTTCTTCAGAAAAAGCATTCTGATAAAGATCCTTCTAGGTAGAACCTGACTCCTCCTAGAAAAATCCTTTTGGAACCCTTTTTTTCTAAGTCTGTAGTCACATAGTTGTAGTCAATGTCATAACAGAAGTCTCTATCAAACCTGGGTCATTCAGATGGTAAGCAAAAGACGTCAAAACCATGAACAGTATGATCAATGACATCCGCTTTCAGATTTTTCTATTCTATTCATAGTCCGGATAGTCCAACCAGCAGGTGGCGCCCTTGAGAAGTGAGGGAAGCAATCGCTCGAGGAGAGAAGGTTGCCAGATGGTTGATTCCATCATTGAAACTCATTGTTACAGTCAAGGTGATAGCTTTGAAAACTGGACTATTTAAATCAGGGAAGGGAAAGTTAACATAGGCCATCAACGTTTTATGGATCAGAATATAGGAGATGAAAAAAGTATTTGTGCAACTGGACTCATTATGTTCACAATACTTCGTTTCTCACATGGATTTTATTGCAACAACAATTTATAATGTCCAGTGAATGTTGAAACTCTAGCAGAGCACATAACACATCTGTTAAATGTTGTTTGTCTCCAAATAAAACACTGACTAATTTCAGGCCAGATAACTAGTACTTTTTCCACATTTGGATTTCCTTGAATTTTGTGTTGTAGATTTCCTTTTGATTCCCCAGACGTGCCAGTTCCTCCACACGGAAACAAAGCCGTCCTAGGAATAGACATTTCGACAATGGCTGTCTCGCCGGGGAAAAAAGTTTCAAATGGCAACCCTACAAGGAGTGGGCTGCGTGTTGCTGCAGATACACACAGAGAGAAATCCTGTCTGATCGCTATCTTTAGACATTGGTCAGGCGCTAGAAATCTTCTTGTGTGCCAACCATTTAAAATAAATAGGGGGCTTGAACAAAGTCATGGATTCATGGGAAATGATGACACGTACAGCAGTTACCGTTTACTTGGTGAAAGAGGGACTGAGAGGTCGCTAAAACGCTACCCGGGAACTAGCGCTAACGTTACTTGAAGCTGTAGCTTGTTATCTGGGAAGTTTGAAATCAGAACGCACACGCATCGCTAGTAAGCTAGCTACGCATTTATGTACCTAGCCTAGCTCACTAAGTCGTCTATTTTCTTGGAAGAGTTTTGCTAGACAGGATTTATAAGTGTCACTACTTAAACAAGTATTGATTTTTTTTTTAACGAAAATGGCTTCGAGAGGGGGGTACCCAATAGCTACAGGTAGTCCAATGAACCCTAACATTAACCCCATGACAGCTGGACATGGAGGTGGTGTGAGAATGCCACCACCACCAGCAGCAATGCAGCAGAACTCTGGATTCCGAGCCATGAGCAACGCCGCCTCGCAGTACCACCAGGTAACGAAGTAACTGGATGCTTCCTTACTTTAAATGTGACATTTGTGAGGGAGCTGGTCATGTGTGAAATTTTTACCAGAAATCGTAGCTTTGTTGGTGCTACCTTGTGGGGTTTCCGCCAGCTAGATATTCATGAAGTTACGCAGCTACTTAACTAGCCAACCAGTTAATGGCTAGTTAATTGGTTAGTTTTGAGCTATATAACCAGCAGACCATACAGTTTTCAGGTAGTAAGTAGCTAGCTTGCTAACCGTGATTAGTAAGCTATCTAGCCTGTTAGGCACAAGACAGGCGACTAGCTAGCTAATGTTAGCAAACAAGTTGGAAGAGAGGGGAGGCGTCCTATTAACGTTGGTAGGTAATTAGATATTTAATCTAGACTTAATGGTAAGAGTCTAGATTAAAGTCTGATTTAAGACGTTTGATTTACACGTGTTTCTAATATAGCACAATGGTTATTTCGCGCGGAATTTCAGAAAGTGTTGTTTTTTAGCGTCAGGCCCGGAAAATATAGTTAGGTAGCTCGCTAGCCAGTTAGCTAGGATGTTAGTTCAGAAGATAGCTGACTAGCTAGCTAGTTTGCCTTCACTTCCGCATTTTAGCGCACCCCGGACGCGCCATAAACACACAAATGTTAGCTGGCCAACCATCAACAAAAAAACTTTTCTCATACCAGTATGACTACTGTCAAACATGTTAGGTACACTTAGCTATCTACCAAGCTACAACCTCTTAGGAAGAGTTCGTGTTTGACAGTCATGGCTATATCGCTAACGCTTAGCTTTGCTTCAGTGCTGGCAAGTCTGGCCACAAGATGAGGTCGACTTTCCGCGTGTTGAACTTGTAATGAGTGCATGACAGGCTGTTGTCGCAACATTTTAGTTGGATATATTACCTAGCTAACATTACCAAGTTAATCATTCTCGTTTAGCTGTCTAGCTAGTTGATTATTAGTTTTAACACCAACGTGTTTATACAGTGACAATTTAAGTCTTATTTGAAGAAGACGCAGGCACGTGATGCCTCTATCTTCCACCACCCTTCTGTTACTCTTATCCAAAAGCGCATCTACCGCTTTGTTGGAGAGCTGTAACCAGCGTTAAGAGAAGTGGTTCTAAAGAGGCGTTGAGACAAAATTTGGTAGACATGAAAGTAACATAATGACAGTTTTGTGATCGAAACATTCTGCCGAACCACCTCATTCAATAACTTATTATACTTGCGTGTCCATACATTCTTGAATCTCATTATTGTAGTTTTTTATCTTGCAAATGTCTGGAGATATTTTATGTAATGTAATTTGTAAGATTTCGTATTGTTCAGTAGATTTACTTACAAATAGCTCTGAGTACAGTTCTTAAATAGAATAAATTATCCTCCAGATAAATTCCACGTTAGATTATTTTGATGGTGTTAGAGATGTAGAATAGTTATTTTGTCTTTTACCATTTATAGGAAGTGTAGATTGTACAATCATGTATTTTATTCTGATGTTTGTGTATGCAGTCATTTACATCAGCACTACTTTCTCTGTGTACTGTTTATTTACAGCCCTCTGAAGTACTCTATTTGAGTTTGGGGTGGGTGGTTTAAATGGAATTCTGACAGATTTCTGCAGTCTTTGCTATTTCCCATCAGTGTTTCTAATTAATGTCTCAAAGCCATCCATGTTTCGGTGAAGCCAGTGACGATTTTCTGCTTCGGGACAGTAGAGTTATTATTCTGTCCTTTGATGTCCATGTGCTAAATGCGTATGTCCGACAAGCACACGGGCATCCACTAACCTCCACTCTTCGCTCTTTGCACTTCACAGCGCCCCGGCATGCCGCCGACCAGAGGGGTACCTATGGGGGCACTGGGGGGACCCGTCCCAGGGCCCTCTTATGGCTCCAGTTTACCTATGCGCTCTGGGATGCCCCCAGCTGCCATGGACCCTGCACGAAAGAGGTTCCTCCAGCAGCAGCAGCAGCAGCAACAGCAGCAACATCAGGGCCTGAGCGGTCAGAGACGTGGGTGAGTGAGAGGAAACGTGTCTCTTTATGGAGGAAGACTGTAGATATAGCCCTTATCTGGTCATCTGCCTGCTCCCCTTATATACACACTTTGAGACAGATGACACACCTGTGTCTCTCCCACCGGACAGCTGCGTGCTCTATGCCGCTGTGAAGCACCGTCAACTTTTATGTAAATTGGACAGCTTCCGACCTTCACAGTTTCGTTTCAGCTTCCATTTTACAGTCCGTATGAGATTTGTTGTCGGGTGTCACTCTGCAGTAGTGTAGTGTGGAAGCAGGGAGGCCAGTGTCACTAGATTTTCCTTTATCCAAGAGCTAGAGCCCACTGTTAAAATGCCACGATACGAGTGCCCAATTTGCCGCCTGACTGACGCCGAGTTCATCCTGCAAGTAAGAAATGCCCCACACAGTTGTGACACTGAATTTGACCTGCAGAACACATTACGTATGCATCTGTGTACCCTTGCTGAACGCATGTTCAGACAAAATGCAGCCTTCGGGTATTTCAAGTGAGACACTCCAAGTTCCCTGTTTGTGCCAAAAAGATATATTCCTCAGAAAGGCTCTTTTGTGGTCTCTGTGAGAGGGTGTCTGTGGCTCGGGATGGGGGTGAAAGGGGGGGGGGGGAGGTTGTGCAGTTAAAAGTATCCCAAGAACAAAGAAACTTCAAGGCAAAAAGAAAAAAATATGGCTATGTGGAGCTCTCGAATCACGGGTGCTTCAGCGTAAAATATCTTGCATTGGTGACCACAGAAACTGAGCGTGTAGCTCAAACACTGCAGCTGTGTTTAGATGTGTTCCTCCAAGACATTGGACGTCACAGACTAATGGGGAATGGCACGCTGTGCAAGTGTGCATTAGGTTGTGTCCGATTCGATTACTCTTAACTGGCCTTTATGTGGTGTGGCTTTAATGCTTGGATTGTTATTGTCTTCCTCCCCATCCCAGTGCATGTGAAGGTCATGCAATGTGTCTGTGACTTGTGTTTTAGTGTCAAAAGGCGGAAGATGGCTGACAAGGTACTTCCACAGAGGGTGAGTCTCAAACCTGTGCTCTTCCTTAATTTCTCAATTTCTCTCCAAACAGATGTTGAGGTCATATTTGGACAAAAAAGGCATTTTTAACTTGTACTACAAAAGGAGCTTGTACTATAAAATGCAAGCCATTGTATCATTGCTGTGCAGATTCAAATTCTGTGTTAAGGAGGATAAGATTATGAATCCTTTCTGTCTTGAGCCCAAGGACTTACATTTTGTTAACGTGTAACCTGTACAGACATCCTTACGTATGGTGTAAGATGTGGAGTTTGAGAAAGGGGAATTAATAATGGAACTGTGGTGTATCTCACTGTTTCAGATCAGAGATCTGGTCCCTGAGTCTCAGGCCTACATGGACCTCCTTGCCTTTGAGCGAAAGCTGGATCAGACCATTGCCCGTAAGCGCATGGAAATCCAGGAAGCCATTAAGAAGCCCATCACGGTAGAGTTTCAACAGTTTTGTGTCTGTCAAAATCTAATTTTGTTCACAATGGGGAAATTTCATTCAGTGAGGAATCATGCGTCAGTGTTGATGCACCTGATGTCATGGCCAGATAGGAGTTGTATGATCTTCTGCAAAGTGGAGTTTGGTCTTTTTATGTAGTTATTTTGTGCCCTTTGGAGGAATAGGACTGATGACAAATTGACACTTGGTCCAGACATTGGTCAACAGGGAGACCGATTTCGATATCACATCTGCTTAGTTTTTCAGCTCTGCTCTGAAAGGATGTGCGATGCTTGTACTGAAGTGCCTTATTACAGCTTTCCTCTGCAGTTAATGAATGGTTTGCAGTGTCGCATGTATGTATTTGAGGTGGGCACATATGGGTGGCCTGTTTCTGTCATTAATGTTCATCAGAGCACCTTGACCACATTGTTTTAATTTAACCAATAAAATGCCATGTGGAAATAGGACCCTCTAGAATCACCTAGAATTGCCCATATCTTTTCAGAGTCCCTTGCAAGATTCTGTATGTTAATCCTGTTTTTAGCTTGTCAGGATGATTATTCACATATGAATTAATTAACATAATCACTGTGCTTGAGTGAAGCTTTCATGGTTAGTGCTCCTCACTAAGATGGCTACTGTCAAAGAGCTAAGATTGCCCTTTACTGTTGTAAAGCAGGTAACAAATCGCTATGGCAATCCTGCCCTACACTCAGATTCCATTCACATGCAGTACCTGGGGATTTTCTGAATGTGAAACCAGTTCTCTGCCTCTAGGAGGGATGATGAATTGAGGGTCCTTACTCTGCCTCTCTCATTTAGCAAAAGCGCAAGTTGCGTATATACATCTCCAACACCTACACACCTGGCAAGCCAGAGGGCGAAGAGGCGGAGAAGGTGTCCTCCTGGGAGCTTAGGGTGGAGGGCAAGCTGCTGGAGGATGTAAGTGTGTGGGGGCGAGAGCCACAACCATGTGATCCGGGGGTGGGGGGGGTGGTGTAAGGGGACGCATTTTGAAAAGTGCTCATTTAACAAAAGGGAGGAAATGAAAATAGGACCCCCGAGCAATCTGAGCTGAAGAGTCTTATGTACACCGTAATGCTAATAATGTTATCTTGTCAGTCAGAGGGGCTAGAATATTCTAGTATTCATCAATTTTAACAGCGTTCACACTTTCCACTGCTTATGTCATGAGTAGGTACATTTTGAAAAGCTAAAACGGATGAAACTGCTTCTATCCCCGACCAGTTGAAATGACAGAAAATGGGAGTCGGAGCCATTGCTTTTGTGCTGTGGTGTTTTCGGAAGATTGCAAAGCAGTTCCCTGAAAAGGTTTCTGTAGTGTCCTATCAGATTAGACAGGCAGATTAAGTTAGGTTTTTGGCAGACTGTGAAAAAAATTATGTTCCTAGCAACTTAACCCATCAGTAAGAGCTTGTTTTCACGTCACACCGGCCGATTTCCTGTCATTTAAAATGGTTTAAAGATCAGGGGTGTGCGTTTTTTTGCCTTTTAAGAAAGGCAGCAATTGAATTCGACCAAAACAAAGAGCATGACCGAAGGTCCGTTTTGTCCATTCAGCGGTCCGTATCAGAAGGTTTCTTATACGGCTTTATAACAGATTTCCAGCCGAGTTGTTCAGGCACTTTTCCCTGTTGTGGTGTCTCAAGTGTCTCTCTAGCTTTTCCAACTGGGTTGGCGCATGTCCTCAGCTCACTCCCCAAAACCAGATGTGTTCGCCCTGTCCCGAGTTCCTTCTCAAAATCGGGGGAAAAAAAGGGAATGGAAACTCTTTCTTACATGCAAAGCGCAAAGACCTGAACCCTCATATTTGTGTTCCAGCTGAAAGATGTCGGCTTGACTGCAGCCACATGAAAAGGAAGAACTTGTTTTGCTTCAGCAGTTAGAGTGTGTGTAGGAGGGGTGGATAGGGGGGAGGGGGGATAGCGGGGAGAGGGGGGAGGGGGGGGGGAGGGTTTTCATTGCGCAAGGAGACATGGCACCAGAAGCTGTAAAGACAGCCAGTCCTCCAGAATGTTGAGTTTCCCCAGAACCAGCCCCTGATGTGGTCAGCCCCTAACAATGCAGCTGCGTTCTGTACCATACAACCCAACGAAGACCAAACCAGTTAAGCCTCTGTTTGTTTTTTCGTTCCATTTCATTTCATCCTCAGCCTGGAAAGCAGAAGAGGAAGTTTTCATCCTTCTTTAAAAGCTTGGTCATCGAGCTTGACAAGGAGCTCTATGGGCCAGATAACCACTTAGTGGAGGTATGAAACCTAGATAAACTAAAGACCATGGGAAATGATGTACAAAACACATTTGTCACATGCCGCATACAGTAACCACGCACATCACTTTACTACATTTTTAGAATTTAGAATTTATGTTTAGGAGTGATACTGCAGGAGTGAGCGGGGAGTAAGCATTCCATTGTACTTGTTACACATTGCAATAAAGAACCTTGCATCTTGAATCATGAGCTTCACTATGCTTCAGCCAGGTGCTTAGCCCAAGACATATAAGAAGGTTCTTTGATTTCAGAAATGAGCTCAGTTTTCACAGTTGTCCCTTTGTCTTACGCTATTTGCAACCCCCTAGCTGAAACAGTTTCAACAATATAATAGCAAAACCACTGACTTGTCAGAAGTGTTTCAGACAGCTCATCATGACCAGTGGTAAAAGGTCAAAAATGTGTTGGAAAGATCAGTGGCAGCTTGCTATAATTGAACACAGCACAAGTTAACAGAGGTGCTTTTTGCTGTGAGTCGCTTACTGTCTGTCTGCACTGTTGTCTCAGTGGCACAGAATGCCCACCACCCAGGAGACTGATGGGTTCCAGGTAAAGCGACCAGGTGACGTGAATGTGAAGTGCACCCTTCTCCTCATGCTGGACCACCAGGTACACCTACATTGAGTCTCTATAAACTCCCTGTGTGTCAGGAACAATCCTGGCCTGGAGTGTTTAACCTGAATGCTTCACTAAATATCCAGGTGTATAACTAATGTGAAACAATGTAAGTATTATGTGACCGTAACTGAGGGTGTGTGCTAAAGTTATTTTGTATTGCCAGCTGTCAGTTTTACAAGGCTTCCTCCAGTCCGCAGTTAGTTGTATCTCAGAAATGTTGGAGTCTTAAAGCTCATCCGACATTAGGGATCCACCACAGCAGATATAGCAACCGGGTATGAGTTGGTGGTCTGCTCTTGGATTTCTGTGGTTTTGACAGAGCATTCCAGACAGATCTCCTCCTTTTGTTCTCCCCCAGCCCCCCCAGTACAAGCTGGACCCCCGCCTGGCCCGGCTGCTGGGGGTCCACACGCAGACTCGGGCCAGCATCATGCAGGCACTGTGGCTGTACATCAAGAACAACAAGCTGCAGGACAGCCACGAGAAGGAGTACATCAACTGCAACCGCTACTTCCGCCAGGTGGGGCACACAGATGCGCGAGGATGATGAATGTGTTGCAAAGGGCGCAAGCCAGCTGGCGGTTGCTGTTTGTTGCACAAAACAATTTGAGTAGCAAAATGGTGGGGTGGGGGTTGAGTTGGAGGAAGGAGTGTTGGGTTGGTAATGCCCTTACCTTCTGTGCAGATTTTCGGCTGCACACGCATGAGGTTCTCTGAGATCCCCATGAAGCTGGCGGGCCTGCTGCAGCACCCGGACCCCATTGTCATCAACCACATCATCAGGTGAGTGGGGAGCGCGGGTCCGGATCAGCTGTGTGTGGTAACCGCTGTAAATGTGGGTGCACGCGACTGACCAACCCTCGGGTTTCAGCGTGGACCCCAATGACCAGAAGAAGACCGCCTGCTACGACATTGATGTGGAGGTGGATGACCCTCTGAAGGGGCAGATGAACAGCTTCCTGTCCTCCACCACCAACCAGCAGGAGATTGCAGCCTTGGAGATGAAGGTGCGTTTTAGTTACTCTGTACTTTAAAGGGTGGGATATGTCTCCACCCAAATCATCCATGACGCAGTTAGTGAAGCAAGCACAGTTCTGAAGCTTATAACATTTAGGAAGATGGCACGAGGGAGAGTGAGCGTGATGTTTATTGTCTGAATTAAGTGCCCTGAGTCTGCCCCTCAGATCCACGAGACCATTGAGTCCATTAACCAGCTCAAGACCCAGAGGGACTTCATGCTCAGCTTCAGCAATAACCCACAGGAGTTCATCCAGGACTGGCTCAAGTCCCAGTGTCGGGACCTCAAGGTAGGCAAGGGATTAATTACTATATGCATGTTAATGCATTCACAGACAGATTATCATCATAATGATAATGGTGCATGTGAGTATTATCAATTGTTTGTGTATTAGATTAACTTATCCAGAGTGGTTATAATGTGGTCTCATTTATACAGCATCCATCAGCACAGCTGGGTATTTACTAAGGCAAGTTAGGTTAGGTGCAAGGCTCAGGTAAACACTGTTAATTCATTTATTAGGTCAGGGGTGGCCAGTCTGATTCAGAGCAGAGTAGGTGCCTGAATTTGTTACTGTCATTTTCAAAGGGCTCCAGTAAAAGTGTTATCAAAAGTTTAATACCCATTTCAGATATAAGAAGTGCCAAGGGTTTTTATGACTGTGTAATTTTGCACTTGACATGAAGGGGAGGGGATGCTGTTTTTTAAAATGGTGTATTTTACAGTTCCAATGGTTTAATGCTTCTGTTGAGATGACAGGGATCACCTGAGCACTTCTTGCACAAGAGCACCCTCTTGTTCGTCTTCGCTGTAATGGCATTTTACACATTTCACAGCATCCAGTAGTAACATTTTCATCATCGTAGCTTCATTGCTTTAATGGATGTTTTTTTTTTTTTTTTTGTTGTTTTTTAATATCCAAACTCACTTCATGGTGCCACATATGAACCTCTGAATGGCCACATAAGACCATAGAACCACAGGTTAGCCACCCCTGTATTGCATAATGATGGAGATGTCAATAGGCCGGTATTGATCTCAGATTTATTCAGAAAAAAGGGTATCTGAATATACACACTCACTGTTTTGTGAGTGCATGCGAGTTGAGTGTCCGTGACAGAGGTGCCATGGTTGTCATGGTAATGTTTGTGTATCAGCTGATGACAGACACGGCAGGGAACCCAGAGGAAGAGAGGCGTACTGAGTTCTACCAGGCACCCTGGGTCCCTGAGGCAGTGGGCCGTTACATCTTCTCAAAGGTGGGTAGCTTCACGTTTTAGAGATGTCTTATATAGTACCTCATTTAGTACAAAGTGTCTTTTGGTTTTTACCCTGTTCTAAGTTTATAAAGGGGAAACGTGCTGATTTCTAAAATGTAGTAGTTGCCAAAATCAAATTAAAGCCTGCCCTTGTACCTTCAGCTTCCATTGAGCTGCGAGCCAGGTTTTATTATGGCCCTGTTCACAACTGGCATTAACACGTATCTTGGGTCATCCAATCACTAGTGGACAGCTCTAAGTATGTCAGTTCACACCTCCACATGCGTCTCGAGTGACCACTTGTGATCGGATCTCACTTCCCTGCTCTATATGCAAATAAACACGTAGATCATTTCCGTTTGCAAAGACCAAATGCGTTGTTGTGTTTAACCGGCGGGAGGCAGCAATGCACTTCCCGTCTTCCTATATTTAAATTTCAATATGTGAATTGTTGTATTTGTCTTCATATTTCTGAGGATAAAAATGTTGCTTTACTATGCAAGTACATCGGTTGTGCAAGTTTGGGTACGTTTTGAGATTTGATCTAGTTTCAACCTGAACAGGTCGGCGTTCACCTGTTTCCTTAAATATGATGTGGGATACCACTTTTCGATAGCATAAACCAACAAATCCTTCTTATTTTTCACAAACTGAAGCAGTTTAAACTTTATTTAGCAAGTAGCTAATGACCTGTGTAACTTTTCAGATTGCCTTAACTTGGGCGTATTCGGTGTTTGACAGGTAGCTGTCTAGCTAGGTTAATACCTGCTTGGAAGGCATGCAGGTTTTGTTTTCTGAATGAGTATAGCTAGCAACACAGCTAGCGCTTTCCAAAGTACTGTATATATTTGTTGTAACTGGAGGGAAATGCTTTTGTACTTATTTTTATTGTGCCAATTTATTCAGTATGGGCTGACTGCCTGTATAAGGAGAATAATGAGGATCATAAACACAAAGGAGTCATCGAATGAAGGTAATTTATTTGATTAGCCAGGCATTGGAAATGTATTTTACTCAGAAACATGATTAACACACTATAACAGGGGGGTTTTTGTATCATCCTGTCCCTACTGGACTTGAGTCCTTGGCTTTTCTGAAAGCATTCTTGAGGTGTTTGATTTTACGTTGCTGCCATGATCAGCCATAACCATTCCCCTCCATCTTGTACAAAATCTCCTCATAAATCGCCCGGTTGCGATATGAATCTTCCAGTTTCCATTGTACTGACTCTTCGGCCCAGATGGAAATCAGACAGCGTGTTTCATGTGTACTCCATCCACAAGAAACCGTTTTGTCTGTTGTTGTTGTTCCCTGTTGTCACACTTTACTATGATGATGTTGGCGTGCGAATGAGTACGTACTTCCGCTTACACAGAGGACGTCAGCTGAGTAGGCGGTCCTTCAGTGTGACCCAGGACACATTCGCATACACACTGCTAAAAGAATGTGGCCATATGCGGCCCAGACCACCTCCGAATGTGGTCTGAGCGATCGGATCTCAATGCATCCTCAATGCACCTTGGGTGCATTCACACCGCTACTTAGAGCTGTCCACTTGTGATCGGATCACCCAAGACGCATGTTAATGCGAGGTGTGAGCATGGCCTTTGTCGTTTTACCAAATCAAACAAAACTGGTTGCCTCAGTACGCATCTGCTTTGTTCTTTTCAGGTGCAGCAGAGACGTCAGGAGCTGGAGCAGGTGCTAGGAATCCGACTGACTTGAAGCCCAAGCCTCACCAGGGCCCCTCTCCAGCTGTCAGCCGTCTCCTCTTCCCAGGGCTCACTCAGCGGTACAGGGCAGGCCTATTCAAAGGGCCAGCCCCATGGTGGCCTTCACATCCAACCTGGAACTATGCAGCCAGTCAGCAAAACTGGAATCAGTCCACACTTGCAGTTTCATGCTCTTTCGTTTTACTTCCCCATTTTCTTGTGAATTTTGCTAATGTAATGTTTTTTTTCCTTCTGTCAGTTAAGCCAGTTTGCCCACATTTACGATATTGTGAAAGTGGGGAAAACTGGATTACATTGCATTTTTTCTGTCATTTTTTTAGTCAGTACTCTCTGATATGATGGACCACAGTGAAATGTACACTGTCTTGCATCTTATTTTTCTGCAGTATAACGCATACTGTTTGCCTCATTGATTCCTAGTTTATTCTTCATATTGCAAGTCTGCTCGGTTTTACAAGTCCAATTTATTTTTGTATGATTTTTGTGTGTAACTTTTGCTTCTAAGGTGTAAGCATTTGCACAGTGAAATGGTTGTGTGGTATTTTTTTATAAAGGGGAACACACCCCCAGACCTGGAAAGCCACAGTTGCAGCTTAAGTATTATTTTTAAGAATCCTTAGTGATTACCAAGAGTTTGGCCAAATTGAACGTTCCATGTGGGTTTTTGCCCGACATGTATGCAAAAATCAATGTTTGCCAGGACACTCAGGAAACCTTTGTGGCACTTAGAGCTGATGATGTTTTTCTCCTGCTGGTGGGGAAAAACGCTTGCTTGGTTTTCCAGCTGTTCTTGTTCAGTTGATGTTATACCACTCATGTGTTTACAGTCTGTTTGTGTTGTTGTTAGGGTGTTACACTGTAGGAAAGCCAAGAGAGGAATTATGAGGCATAGTGAGGTTAGATTTTGGGGTCTTCATTTAGAGACCAGCCATTACTCTGACCTTACACCCATCAGGAAGGAATTCAAGCCTTCTGAAGTCCTCAGGAGGGATCACTTTTAGCTTCTATGTCTATGCTTCTATTCTCATACCACTAGGATTGTGCTTATTGAACCTGATGCAGGTTTTTATTTGCTGGTTGTAACAGTGTTAATAATCAATAAACATTCCAAAAAAATCCCCAGGCAGTGCTGCATACATCTGCTTGTTACAGCAAAGTTTGTCGCACTTAGAGAGAGCTGACAATCTAATGGCAGTAAATGTGTTTCATTGTAAAGTAATGGGGCAAAGTTGCTCTGTTTCAAGACTCAAGGTCTGCAGTCTGTCATGTTTTATAGATGTCTTTCAGGCTACTTTAGCGCTGATAAAAGTTCACCTGGTGAAATATAGATTATTCAGTAGAACGCATAGGCTTCATCAGAAATTAAAATTAGACACCTTGCATCCTTATAGCTCTGAAGATTTCCAGCTTCGCCACTGGCAGGGAAAGGGTGCTTTTCAGTTCTGGTCCTGGAGCACTCCTGCAGTAGCAGCCAACAGTCCTGATTTGTTACTGAAGTACCGCGGCTGACTGGTATAACCCGATTCAGTGTGGGATCCAGTAAATTTAATTTAATTTCCCAAGAAATTACTTAAAGGTATTGACTACTACTCATACTCTTCATTTTGAATAGAGGAGAAAGTTCATGCAGCCCTTGAGGATTTGGCCAGTTCTGACCTTGCCTGATTTGTTCACGATGTCACAACTGTCATTGCTCAGTGTTCTCTCAAACAGGAAATGAACAGACTTGTTTCTCTTTGTAAGCAGTTTGCATGTTTTTTTATTTACAATCAGAAGCTTTTTAAAATATCTTTTATACCGATATATTTTGGGATTTTGGTATATTTGTCAAAAAAAATAAATAAATAAAAGATGCTTGCTTCAAAAAAAAAGTTGTCCAGTATAAAGATTTCCTGATTTTTCCTTGGTTGTTTTAGATTCTTATCTATTATCTAGATTCATACTATTTTTAATGATTTCTTACCATAACAACTATACCTAAAAATCCTAAGAACACAGTGGAACTTGAATTGCAATAGCACACCAGAGTGGAAATGTATGGGGCGGTGGGCAGATACCCACCCATTTGAGAAGAACGTGATTGTGACTAGGACTAGGTTTTGCCAATGGAATTGTCATCAAAGAAAGATTAACCGTGCATAACAGGAACTGAGAAAATAGTTCAGTTATAGTGTTGAAACTGCCCATGCTTGTTCAAGCTGAGACTGTTGGAGCGTTCAAAGAGGATGAGAGAAAGTTGCACGAAACAGGATAATCTGGTAATACCTGTCTCTGGCTTCACTCCGTTTGTGCACTCCATTGTGCTCTCCTTGGAGCAAGTCAAGGCTAAGTAGTTATTTAGTGGGGATTGGCTTGAACATACTTGCATTTCCCAGTCTGGCAGGGAGGCCAGTTTTCCATTCCTTAATGGTCCATTAGAATGGAAAAAGAATTAGATGGGGGTACACCTCTGGTGACTTGAAATTAATAATTCAAAAACTATAGTACATTCACAACACACAAAATCTCAAGGTGATGTACATTATTTCTCATTGGGATTTACTAATAATTCACTGGCTAACTTTTTGCCTTTTTAACCACACTCAGGTTTATAGGAAGCAGGAAGTGTAAAATGTTCTTAGTTAAACGTTTTTACCAACTGCAAAAATAGAGAACTTATATCACAATGCATTGATTAGCTAAATGTGTCTCGCCCAAACCTACGAAACCCGTGCTGTGCCATTCATTGCCGCCGACGTGTTTTAGATGAAAGTAACTGTAGTAGACGCTTTTTTCCAGTAAACGAGTCGATGTAGATCTCATTTCTGTACTTCCCACCGGAGAAAAGAATCGATTCTTTTTGTTCAAACGCCCCCCAGCGTCGTCCTGCAGAATAGATATTTGTGCCGTCTCGATGCAAATTCCACTAGCAGGCGCTGTGTTTTGCTACGACGGCTCTGCAGTGAAGCATTTGCCGCATTTCGGAAGTACCCCGGAGCCGTACGGAAGTTGGTGTAAGCAAGATGGCGCTGGACGGGATTGATCATGTAAGGAGTGATTATATTTCTAAAATGTAGTAGTTTCGTAAAAGACCATCTTTGGGTTTTATTAGGTGGCATATCTGAGTCTTATTACTAAAGAGCTTCATTCTGCATCCGATATGCAGTGGAAGTGGAACATTTTATTTTTGATTGCTCAACTCGTTTATTCTGTGCGGTTTGCTGTCTCATTGTTGCTAACTAGCCTGTTGGCCTGTTTTCGCATGATGTACCTAGCTGTCTGTGACTTGCGATTTATATGTTAGTCGACCTAAACAAATTTGCTACCTAATGTTAGATGTTTCATGAAGCTTGATCTCCTAGAATAACCATAGCTTGATGATTAACTGTTAAAGAGCTACGTAGGTAGTCTGTCGTGCTAGATAGCTAGCCTGTCATTCAGTTATTTAGCTAGCTACTGAACCTGATTAACTTAAATGTATCTAGCTTGTTAGCTGTTCGATTTTGGTTGATTGTATCATGCTAATTGCTCAAGTTTATGATAGATGGTTCGTTTGGTCATACCACGTTATCTCGATTATTATATGGATTAAGATAGCTGATATTAGCTCATATGTTTAGAATAGCATTACGTTGAGCCATCAAATTTAAATATAGTAGTATTGAATTGACAAACTAGAAACTAGACTCTATATCGCTGGCAACTGACTAGCGAGCTACTAAAATGTAAAATGAGTGACGTTTGGGGGGAAATGAACTAGCTAACATCCACCAAATCTGTGCAGTTGCTTAATTTGCCTATTAGCTAGTGATCTAGTGAGTGGTTCATGTAGGAATAGTAGGTTAGCCAGCCCTCTAGCAGCGTTGTTTCTGGTGCACGAAACGGTTTTGAGTAATTTGCATTGTATCTGCAGATGGAAATGGAAGACTGCAAAGGAGGCACTGGACTCAGACAATATTATCTTTCAAAAATTGAAGAGCTTCAGGTAAGAAAAGCACATGTCAGAAACGTCTGGTCCGTGTCTTTCATTTGAGCCAATGAACAAAAATCTCCTCCTCTTCCAGCTGACTGTGAATGACAAGAGTCAGAACCTTAGGCGTCTGCAGGCACAGAGAAATGAGCTCAATGCAAAAGGTAAGCTGGTTTTCATTCCGTGTCGTTTCCATCCGACTTTCTCCACAGACAAAGCCCTTCACAATGTCTGCACACACCTCGAATATTGCGTGAGTACAATTTCTGCGCATGTCTGTATGTTTTAGTGCGTCTTCTGAGAGAGGAGTTGCAGTTGCTTCAAGAGCAGGGCTCCTATGTTGGAGAGGTAGTGAGAGCCATGGACAAGAAGAAGGTGTTAGTTAAGGTGAGATGCTTGTCATTTTGCCTGTGGTGAAGGTGGTTATGTTTTTTAGTTGAGTTTCATTTCACAGCCTTTTGACCTTCTCGCTATCTTTCTTCCAGGTGCACCCAGAGGGCAAGTTCGTGGTGGATGTGGACAAGAACATCGACATCAACGATGTGAGCACAATGTCATTTTGATACAGGACTTCACTGCTTGTTTTAAGTTGGTTTGTCCTTTACTAGTCATAATGCAGTGTTTTGTCATGCAAGCTGTGTGGTATTTTCTCTTGTTTGTGATTTTTTTTTTATTGTCAACTTCACAGTTTGTGCATTATGCTTGATTTTGACATGTAGCACTCAACTGAGCTGTGATTCGGCAGAGGTTGGCAGTTCTTGTGGTCGTCTGAGGAGTCTTTACAAAAGTCTCAAAACCTTTGTACTTTTATCAGGTGACTCCGAACTGTCGTGTGGCCCTGCGTAATGACAGCTACACACTCCACAAGATCCTGCCCAACAAAGTGGATCCACTGGTGTCTCTGATGATGGTGGAGAAGGTTCCCGACTCCACATACGAGATGATTGGTGGGTTGGACAAACAGATCAAGGAGATCAAAGAAGTGATCGAGCTGCCAGTCAAGCACCCAGAGCTCTTTGAGGCTCTCGGAATCGCTCAGCCCAAGGTGGGTGACCTGAGGCTGGGATTGGGAGAGGACTGAAGTGTATGTTCAGAGTTGCTCCTGTCAGTGCAGTCGCATTTGATTTCAGTTCATCTTCATTGTTGGGACACAAGTAAATTGGGTTGTGTTTTCTGGCTGCGAACAGCATTTAATAGTGCACATTTTTTCTGTTTTGTCACTGTTTGGCTCCTTATTGGACCTCATCACCATTTGCTTTCATTATTTGCGGTGCATCAGAAACAGAGCATTGCATTGTGGGCATTTTGGAGCGAGGACTCTGCAGAGACTTTTTTTTAGAAGTAATTAGCTCTGCTGGAAGTGTTTTGTATAATGATATTCAGGAGCTGTTGAATCAAGGTGTTCATCAATTGGAAATGGTGCATATTGTACTGTTGTCACAAGCACCTGTGTAAATGTGTGGTTGAGCCTTGATGTCCCTTGTGTTCCAGGGTGTGCTGCTGTATGGTCCCCCGGGCACTGGGAAGACTCTGCTGGCCCGAGCAGTGGCCCACCACACTGATTGCACCTTCATCAGGGTCTCTGGCTCGGAGTTGGTGCAGAAGTTCATCGGAGAGGGTGAGTTCTGAGCCATCGGCTCAGCTGGGCAAAAGGGAACTTGCATTCTGGCAGGGCTTTTATTCCCGTAATGCAGCTTCATATTTCTATGAGCAGTGTGTACAACACTGCTGTCACTAGTTTCAGTACTGTTGACAAGCTCTTAACTGGATGTCTGAGGAATAAAATATGAACGTTTATGCTAATATTCTTCTGCATTGATATACTTGGCATATTTTGGAATTTTTTACAAGAATTGTCAGAGATGGTATGCTATGGTGTAGTGAACACTAAGCTTAAGCTACTAGCCACCATGTAATGTCCTGCAATGTCTCATGTGGCCACAGGGGCACGTATGGTGCGTGAGCTCTTCGTCATGGCCCGGGAGCATGCTCCGTCCATCATCTTCATGGACGAGATCGACTCCATCGGCTCGTCCCGTCTGGAAGGGGGCTCGGGGGGTGACAGCGAGGTGCAGAGGACCATGTTGGAGCTGCTCAACCAGCTGGATGGCTTCGAGGCCACAAAGAACATCAAGGTGCCCCTGTCCCTCCCACCTTTCCCTTCTTGTATTCATGCATCATTCTTTGAGCCTTGGAGATGTTCAGATGTCTCTGTTATATAAGTTAGATTGGTATGGAAAATTGATGTGAATTTCTCTGTTAATTCAGGGACATATTCCAGTGGGCCTCAGTTTGGTCCACAAATGGCAACAAAGTAAAAAAATCAAACTAATAACTTTTACCACAAGGGATACTTCTTGTGTGTTGACAGGCATATAATACACACATAAAACCATAGTAGGTACTTTACAGTACAAAATAAAAGTTGTTGTGATGAAGCCTTGGAATTCTGGTTCTCTTGCTTATGCTTATAATTGTCCTTTTATTTTTTGAATGTTCCATTTCGATAGGTCATCATGGCCACCAATCGTATCGACATCCTGGATTCTGCCCTGCTCAGGCCTGGCCGTATTGACAGGAAGATTGAGTTCCCTCCTCCCAATGAAGAGGTGAGCCTCTGTCTTTATCCTTTTTCAGATTAACCACCCTCCCATAATTAAGTTTTAGAAGGTACGTAATAAATCGATGAATGCGAGTGACCTTGTTATTAGCTTTTACCATCAGCTTTTAGAGCCCTTATCCATTATTAGTTTACCATTTGCTGCCAGTCCAATTCCACCTCACTGTGGTGAAGGCTTCAGGATGAGAAGGTGTGGAAAGGCAGAGAACTGTTTCAGACGGTTGACACTCTTAACGTTCATTTATTTAAATCAAAGTGAAGAGGCGTTTTTGTGCAAAGCTGACCCTCCCATTCCGTTCATTCTCAGGCCCGTTTGGATATCCTGAAGATCCATTCCCGCAAGATGAACCTGACCCGCGGGATCAACCTGCGCAAGATTGCTGAGCTGATGCCAGGAGCATCGGGGGCAGAGGTCAAGGTGAGCAGCTGGGCCAAATCCAGAGGCAGGGGTCAGAACACTGTGTATAAACACAGCAGATACTCCCCTATAATGGTTTCACTTTGGGAAACATAAAGATAACAGTATTGTTTAACTCCTGGATCAAAACCGGCATTGTGTGGTTTGGGTGCAACTCTGTTTTAAGACTCAAAACATTTGAGTTTTTTGTGCTGTATCATAAACCTTTGCATGAAACTGATGCTACCAACAGTTCAAGCCACGTCTCACTACATAGACTGGAAGTATTTTCAGCAATAACTGCAATAACTGATCTTGGTAGCTACAAATAGCTCTTGTGTCTGTGCATCTTTACAGTGCTGTTTTACAGTGCTGATCTTGCACTTAAAAGGACCTTTGCAATAGAATCTACAGGCCGGTTGAAGGGAAAATGTTTTTTTGCTGTTACTGTCCCTGTGAGGACAGATTCTGAACTTAATGTGCTGTATAAGTGCTTTTTTAAATGACTGGAAAATAACTTAGTTCATACACAAAGGCCAAAGTATAGAATTGTGTTCAACACAGAATGAGAATTTCTGAAGACTCCTCCACTAACTAATATGTCATGTTGTTCAGTGCTATTTTCCTTTCCTTAGTGTTCCTGTAGGCTTGTGGGTTTTCCTTTGCCTACTTGTTTGATCTTGTTTATAGTGATCAGATACTCAGTCACAGTAATGTCCTCTCACCATAGTAGCAATTGAACTTTGACGCCAAACAAAATGCTACCCATTACCCATGACTGCTAGGGACCAATTAGGAGGTTACGTGTGGCACAAATAAATTTTAAGGCAATATACCTTTTTGTTGAGGGTCATACCAAGTCTGGTTATTTTACATCACTGAAATTTGGGTCCTGTCTAAGCCTTGAGTCTCGAACATGCCCCATTTGGCATGTCGCACCTTTGCAGTCTTTGGGATGACTGGTGGAAGTTGATATGGTTGCTGAGTGTCTCTCCCCCTGTCCTGCGCAGGGCGTGTGCACGGAGTCAGGGATGTATGCCCTCAGAGAAAGGAGAGTGCACGTTACGCAGGAGGATTTCGAAATGGCCGTTGCCAAGGCAAGTCTCTTATTCCCTTTTCATTCCCCCAAATGTCAAAAGCTTGTAATCTCCCCGCCACCCCTCCTTTCCTTTCATCTTATTTCCTTTAGTTTGATCCTTAATCTGCATTCCCTGTGTCACTGAAGCACCCTGTAATCAGGTGTGTGCCAGTGCAGATGAACTCAGTGCCGTCTTGTTCCCGAGCAGGTGATGCAGAAAGACAGTGAGAAGAACATGTCCATCAAGAAGCTCTGGAAGTAGAACGCCAGGGGTGTCCAACCCAATGGTGTCCAGGTCTCAGCCACATATGTATATTGTTTTTTTTTTCCTGTTTGCTTTAGGTTTGGTTTGTAACTGTTTCTCAGATTTAATTATCAATAAATGGTGTCTGCCACCGAACCTCTTAAAGATGTACACTCTGGTTGTGTATTAAAATGTGAATGCACCCATCTACATCCATCTGTCAGATAGACACTCCGTGTATCACATTGATTTCAGTGAAGTCTGGTCACACTGGCCTGTGGCAAGCATAGCCTTTGGGTGGAAGCTGAAATTCTGTACAGTTAAACTGTGAGTATTTTTCTTGCCTGGTCATATTTTTCGTATCACTTATAGTCATCTGCCACAAAAATGATAGTAGAGACCATTAGATACCTGTCAACACATGACTGCAAAACACCCTCTTGCTTGCTTTAGAGTACCAACATGCCTTAATAATAATAATAACAACATTATCTCTATAAAGAGCAAACATCAAAGCAATTGGGACATTTCCACCCTTGTATTTAAGGCACAGGTACACAAACACCTTCTGATGAGCTCACATCAGGGTGCAGCATATTTTGTTGCTTCATCGCCAATATTCAGAGATCATCCTTTCCATTGATCCAGAGTGAAGTCAGTTTGTTCTGATGCTCTGGGCTCCCAGTCATTGTAGACATGATTATGGCATGGCCAGTTCTGAAACCACACTGTTAGGGCTCAGCCAGGACTTCAGATGAGTGCTGACAGAGCAGCATGAGAGTCTTCCTCATTGTGTCCATTTTTGTTGACACAGGCAATAGCACTATGCCATCTTTGATATTTTTCTCATCAATACGTGACAAGGATTATTTGCATGACCGTGTGCCTTGTTTTAGAAGTCTCTACATTGTCGGATATTGTCTTACTGATTTGTTCAATGTCGTACATCAGTTGGAAGTTATTATTTTCGTTATTGCTGTTGATCTGGAGTCCCAAAAATGTTCTTTCTTATTTATATCCCAATTTCTTTCACGAGTTGGTCTTTTTATATAGGACTCATTCTGTGAAATGGTTACAGCTTTTCAACAAAGGCATGACACTACTTAACTCTAATACCTGCTGAATACTGCCAGGTCAATGTACGTAATTTGAACTATAGGTATAGTATAAATATTATTTGCCAGCACGTTACGTACTAGCAAACACAGATCAGCAAAGTAAATTTTGGATATTTAAAATAAGTGAAAAACTGTTGAGCTGGCAGTATTGGCAGGCAGAAGTCACACATTTCTGAGTGTTTAGATGTCACTTTTACAATTACATTTATCTTATGAATAGCAGCATCTTGACGTGGCACCTGAATCCTGAAAATATGTGTAAAAGTCAAACCACAGACAGCTGTATCCCTTCTTCCCATCCTCACACTCTTACCTCTACCACTTTCTTTCCCCAGCTATAAATATCACAAACTACAAAATGCAACATCACTTTCTTTTACTATGGCACTTTTTACATTGTCCTTAAAATCAACAGTAAGAGTTCATCAAAAATTGAAGAAAAAAAAAATTCTCTGGCAGACTTGAGTTTCCTGAAGGTTGAGAGCATAAGAAATGGACCATGTAACTGCCAAGTCCAATTAAAATGCTATATCACAGGACCAAAAACATCTAACTACTTAGTAGTACATTGACTTTTTATTGCACTATTTAGAATGGGAGTGCATGAGAATTTTTTATGCAACTCCCATTTTTCTCAAATAAGATTTTGATTGCTTAACATTAAATATTTTTGTTTTTAAATATGAGCGCTGTAATTGGATATTGCACAAGTTTTGTAACAACAGAAGTTTGAGAGGAGAGCAATTCTTTTGAAATGAGAAATTTGACACCACTAAAATACGAAGCTTATGGTTATGCCTAGGGAAACTGTTTTGATGTTGCCTTTCAGCATTTCATATTGGCCCTCAAAAAATTGTGACAAGCTCTTTTTTATGTCATTTGTAAGGCCTCATTAAAATGAGGTTGCATTGTATTTTAGTAAGCATTGTGGCAATCATGGGCCTGTTTCATGGTACTGTGTCCATTCCTGTCTCCAACACCTGGAGCCTATCACTGTACAGCCTTCTGTGTTAAAACTGAAGTCTTTGAATCTGGTATTACTGGCGTCAGAATGTTTAAGCGGAGCATATTTGCCTGTCTGGTATTAGGAGGAAATTGATTCTGTATCACCGCACACAGAGGTATCTTCACTGTTTTAGCAGTTAAGCACTCAGTCCCTTGTTTGGGGAGGAGGTGGGTTGAATGTCCAGTAAAGTAAAACATGGATTCATATTCACATTTTCCATTTTGAAAAGTGTCAAGAAAGATTCCCATGAGAAGGTTACTGATAAAAAATTCAATTTATATTAATTTCATACATTATCTAGAAATGAATAATACTTAGAGACATTTTGCAGTGCAGCTCTGTATCAACAACTGTAATGCTGGTGCGACAGAGCTTGGATATAATTAAACAATATTTCTCTTTGAATAGTTCAATCGTAAGTCTTTTACTATATATTTTGCACCGGTCATTTTTGAATTTATTAATCTCTCAGGTTGTTTTCCTGGGTTCATCATTTTGGATCTGGCTCTGCCAGAGGTGTAAGCTATGACTCCACATGTAGTGGTTGTCATTATATCCAGGCTGTATGGCTCCTACTGACCCAAACTAAACAGTACAGGGAGGTATTATATAAAATACAGATAGAATATTTGTTAACCTTTAATATAAACTTAAACGTAATTTTTATATGTTTATTTTCACTACATCATCATCTCAAATGGAATATGTTCAATGCATGTTTTGTGTGCTTATATTACCCATACACACACCAACACACCTAAACATACAAATAAGTCTTTGGGTCAAAGAATAATAAATTTGTCTGGTATTTGCACAGTCCAAATCAATATTTTTTAACTAGTTTCCGTATTGTTGTCATTGTATTTGCAGTATATTTAATGTTTACATCCAAGTACAAAAACGTGATATTGATCATGATCTGCAAAGCAGGACCTTGGTAAAGCATTTTCAGTATATCAACTTTTCTAAGGGCATGTTAACAAACATCTGAAATCAAAATGAATCCGTATGCATTGAACCTTTCATGCCCTTAGTCAATATTAAACCAGCCAGTCCTGGTTGGCAGGTTGTCATGCACTTAATATAAAACACCCCAAGTGTTCCACAACACCAAACAGTCAAGATAAAGACAGCCAAAACATTGAAAATATTTTAAACTGAAGTCCACATCAACTTCAGTATAATGGTTTCTATTCTGTCCCATTTCTATGATTGCGTCAATTGATTTATGTTGGCATAACATACAAGTGGAAGTGACAGGATCATCTTTTTCATTTTGACAGGGGATCATTTGCACTTGTGTAACAACTCACATACACACACAAGGACATGTTGATTCCCGAAAGCATCCTCTCCACAAGGTGGTGGAAAGGCTGGGAAGCACCATGTAGGCTGTTGAATATCAGGCTTTCATCTGAGGTTCACAGCAGGACAAGAGCTGTCAGCGATCCTCACAGCCTTCTGACTCCATCACAGCGCTCACAATGCGTGAGCTGTGTGTATTACATTTCCGATCAACAAAACAGGGATATGGATGATTTGTTGCCCATAAAGTAGATAAACTGGCAGTCCAGATCATGGCAGCCACTGGTGCATATCAGTCAATGAGGGAGAACAGGTAGCGATGGGCTGTGGTGTTGCTTACAGGGAGCCAATGCATGTGGAGTGGATATGCATACTGTGGCAGCCCCTTGCACACAGTAAAGAGTACATTGCTTTATGGCTCCTCCCAAAGGTGCTGTTAGGAGGACAAACTGATGAGGTATTACAGCCACAACCTGTACAACACAACATAAACAGAAAACAAAACGACACCCAATCTTTCAAATAAGTTAAACTTGGGGAAGTGCTTAGCCCATACGCACAGGGGTTTTCCCAGGAACATGGGCATGCCACTCCTGCCACGCTGAGTGAGAGTCAAGAATTCCACAAAAAAAGAGGCTGAGCACAGGAGGGATTCATAGGTTTGTTGTTAAAATTGAAAGGTTCGAATCCAGTTTGACGCTTGCTTTAGTCAAACCACGATCCACCGCTGATCTTACCAGCACAACTCCAGCCAGGCTTCAGCAGTTACATCAGCAACCCCTGGGTGAAAGTACAGCCACCCACATTCATTCCAAACTCCCCTCCTGGGCCACACTTCCTCCATTCACTTTGCCCTTTTCCTGTGTATAGAGGGGTTGACAGCAATGGATATTGGACTAATGGAGGGAGTGGGATGGAGATGGAGAGGGGTCGCTTTGATTGGGCATTTAGAGGGAAGTGTCAGTTCAGGGGGCTAGGTCCTCACCCAGCTGACAAGGACCCAGTAGGGCTCCCTCTCCAGCCTCTCCAGAATGCTACGCAGCTCAGCACAGGCACTGGCTGTGTCTTCCTTCAACAGGACCCGGTCGACCAGGTGGCCGTACTGCTGGTCAATCAGCTGCGCCGACTGACGCATCTCCTGCAGGTCCTCATCCTTCCAAGTGAGGAGAGTGAGAGAAGGAAGGTCAGGCTGCTCTGTTAGTATCTGACAACAGTGTATCCAGAATGCATCTATGTCAAAACATCTGTGGTTGCTTCAGTTTGGTACCAGTAGTGTTTTACATACATCATACCCATAATTCACCAAAGTGCAGTCCACACTGTTTTTGATAGTAACAGTTACAATTACCTAAAATATCAATGCAAATTTTGAGCCAAGGACTGAGAACTGAGAGGGGAATTAGTATCCCATTAAGACTTGAGAAGACTTGCGAGAAAATGACTTGAGAGGTGATGTCCACTAGCAATTTCACAAATTTCCTCTTTGAGAAACAATTCTATGGCACAGAATATAGCTTACACAACTAATGAACACTGAAAACGTCGATAGCTAATGTGATAATGGTAAGGTGGTTCAGTGGGCCTGGCAGTCTCACCGTGATGCGGCCGTGCTCCCCGCCTCCCGGTGAGGTGGCAGCGCTGCGGCGCCGTCGGCTCTCTGGGACCCGGGGCTTCACAAAGATTACGTAAGGCTTGAACTCTGCTGTGCGCAAGGTCTTCAGTGCCTGGCGGTCAGGGAATGGAGTTGATGGCACCACAGGAACACAAGGCAAGACATTCACTGTCATATTTCAAGTAAATTTTGGTAACCAAGGCATTGTTAGTCTACCGTAAAGACACCAAGCCGACGCAAAATGAATTCTTGACACAATGTTTATGTAAATATTCAGTGTTACATTTAAGTAATGTTTCTGTCATCAACAGTGGTTTAATTAGCATTACATATCTGTTGAGTACAGCAATAAGGCTTTCAGTTAGCCACCTTATTTATATAATCTTGAGCAAAACGTTTATTTTTCTGACTGCTTTAAATTGTTTTATATTTCAGGTTTTATGCAAAAAAATGACCAACAGAGAAAATGGTAATCTGAGGCAGACAAAGCTTGACTATAGTGTAAAGGAAAAGAAGAACCTTGCAAAGTAGAGAGCAGAGGTGGCCTAAATCCACTCCACAGTGCCTTACATTCACCATTTTCTCTGCACAGCAGTCTAACTGACAGAAGACCAGTGCTGTAAGGCCCATCAATCACCTCAAACTCAAAAACTGCTCCAGCAGGCTGTTTTGAAAGCAGCCTCCCAGCGTGCTGGTGATTCAGCCTTTAAACACTGGCATGCTTATGGAGTGAGTAAGTGTGTGTGTGTGTGGGGGGGGGGGGGGTGAGACACTCAAGGTCAGGGCTCTGTCACACAGTGCGCATCCAGATGGTCTGAGGTGTTGATGAGCATGCTTAGTCACAGCAAAGGTGTGACTGAGCACAGCAGTATATTGGAGAGTCAGCAAGAAGCAGTGTCAGAGCTATAGACCCATGAGTAAAGAGATACAGGATAGGTTCATAAGTGAAACATTGCTTCTGATATTTAATATTTGAAGAACAAAGTACATATACATTCCTGAACTTGTGGGATGGCTGATGTATTGGATCTGAGTCTGATGATCTGATGTCTGACAAAGATCATCAAATTCACTGGATCAGCAGTGTGCAGCAGGGGCTGGGTTAACTTGATTTGTTAGCAGAGTTTCAGAGTTCAAATCCAGTCTGAGGCACTGCTGTTGGTCAGAGTGACATTTTGACTCTTAATTCCTTTAGTAGTTTTCCCTGCATATATGTAGAATGTTACCTCTTACCTCTGGCTGCACATCCACCAGGCATAGTTTATTCCTGGCCAGCACACTGCGTATGGCCTCCAGACTGGTACCATACTGGTTGTCTTTGTACTCCCCGTGCTCAATGAATCTAGAACAACAAGAGCATTGTTCATCTGAGCTCAGAACAGCGCATTGTAATGTAGCACAACGTCTCCATCCATCCACTCTGTCCCAATAGATTCTACTGTATTGTGTTAAAGTGAGTGAGAAAAAGAAACTATACATTAGTATATATTATTATAAATGATGGTTAGAATGAGGCATTGTACAATTCACATGAAAAGAACTCACTTATTGTTCTGTGCATCTGCCTCGAAGACCTGTTTGGAGACAAAGTGGTACTCCACTCCTTCTTTCTCATGACTCTTTTTTGGCCTGGTGGTATCTGGAGAAACAAAAACAAAGTTCATTCTTTAACTTACAATTCCATTTGGTTCACTACTAGAAGAGAATTCCATATACTCATACCTACAACCAAGCTCAATGCAACGGGCAAAAATATCATTACTAATGTTGAACCAAGACTGACAGCATTAAAACTTACACCAAATGAGAGATGTTTGTATATTTGTTAATTTCATGTTTGAGGGGAAAAAACATGCTGTAAAATATACTTAACACAATTAATCAAACCTTTAACTTCATCAATGCAGTTCTGGTTCTGCAGGTCTATTATAGACCAGACAATAGCATTCAGCTAGCTCTGAGAATTAAACCATTTTTATTTGTTTATGCTCTGTCTGCAATGTAAAATACTATACTATTGTCTAACTAGCTAGTTTTTATGTCTCTAAAAGTGTCCAGTATACACAAAGCAATTTAACTACCGGTAGTTAATAATAGCAAAGTATACATTTCCCATTTTAAGAATGCAAAGAAATTTAACAAACTGGCAATTTATATAGCCATATATACTGAACAAATGTAATTTTGAGTAATATTTTGATGGCATCGGCAAGCAAGCTCAATTATTCTTAGTTGTTTTCAACATTGCTGGCCAGTTCCTACTGATTTTGTAACACTTTGATTTATGAATTTTGTAACACTTCCTCATCTATTCTGGAATTCCTGTTTACAAGAAAAGATAAAAATCTGTGTTTTGACTGAAAGACTCTAAACCACAATGTTTGTTGTGACAAAAATTTTTGAAACCATTTGTTGCTTTACATTACTAAGAAGTAACCAGAACCAGTAAGGGTAGGTTTAATACTTTAGTTAAGCTTACCATTACTGAAGGGTAAGGGTAAGCTTAACTAAATACTTTAATTTCTCATAGGAAAAAATAAGAACAAATAAGAAACTTCTGGGGTGCGTTGTCTCAAAATTGAAAATTCCTTTTGATCAGGGCCACAGTCTCAGTCCAATGATTTTATGTGGAGCAACGAGTTATTTCTTTTTGATAATGTAACAGAGGAGAACATTGACGTTTAACAGTTGACAGCCTCCCCTTGCACACAAGTAAAAGTTTGACAGAATAAAGTAAGTTTTCATGAGATGTATCCCCACAGGACCCCACACATGTAGCTCCATGAGCCTTTTGCGTGTGTGTGCTGGGAGCTGAGGGACACGGGGTCTCTGATGTAGTGCCAGGACGGCACTCACGTGGCACAGCCACTCCGTATCGCTGGGGGTTCTCTGCTATCACCCGCTGCTTGAGCTCATTGATCCGAGCGCCCAGGGACCCTGCGGCGTGCCAGAAAACACAGAGTCAAAATCTGTTCCGCCAAACAGTGGGCGCGCTCACATCACCTTTCACACAGCTCCCTACAAAACAAAACTAACCTTTCAAAGAGGAGCAAGGGCAGATATGGAGCACTACATGTACTGACATTGTATTTACATTTTACATTTACGTTTATTCATTTGGCAGATGCATGTATCCAAAGAGACTTACAAGCGATGTAGAGCACTGTTTCTCAATCCTACCTGACTGAACTCATCAGTGGCACTTTTGATTAGCTGAGCACACCTGATTTAATCAAGCAGCAAGGATAGATAGAAGATATGCAGAACAATGGGCCTCCAGGAGTAGGACTGAGAAACATTGAGGTAGAGTACAATACTAGGGTTGGGTATCATCTGGGTTTTTTCCTGATACCGGTGCTAAAGCAATACTTTTAAAACAGTACCGGTGCCTAAGCAGTGCCTGAACCGATACTTTAAAAAAGCATAAAACGACAGTCGACAACAGTAGAGAAGGGATTTTTTTTTTATTGCTAAGGCAAATTTGAACTTGAAATTGAACAATATATTAACCCTTTCGCACGTAACTTATTTTTAGGTAATGTAGTGCGCATTACGTTACATGGTTTGTTATGTTTTCATTAGTGTTATTAAGCTCATAGTTTTCAGTTAGCATTTGCTATATTTTTAAACCTTAAATCACTGTTTCCTCAAAGCTAAAGTTAGCTAGAATTTTTCCAATCTAGTGTTCTAATCACACTGGTTTAGCATACGTGCTAAACAGCTAATCACACTAGTGTGACCGTACACGCGAAAGGGTTATCTGTTAACCGTTTAAAGTATACTTAAATGTATAAATATAAATAAATACAAAACACTTAACAAATTTACATAACAAATTCACATAATAAATAAAAACTAACCCAACTACAATAATTTAACACTAAATAACAGTTACAGTACTGTAACGTCTGTTTCAGAGCACCAGAGGTCAAATATTTCAATCAACAGCTCAGGGCAGGAATTTAAGTGGCACCAAAATGAGGGACCGAAATCTGTGTTGTGATTCCGTCCGGTACATGCCGATTGTACAGGAACCAGTGCCATATTGGCACCGGGTTTCGGTATCCAACTCTATATAATACAAACAAAAAACCACAAGGAGTCAACAGTATTAGGTACGTTAAACCATTGGTTGTGCCGTTATTTGTTAAACCAATGTTGTATCGTTTCAAATGGTCACACACCGGGTTTGACACCAGCTCACTCATTAACTCATGTGTGGATAGACTAATTAAGGCCATATCCAGGCTGGATTCCTGCAATAGACTATTCCTCTGGACAGGAGGTCACAATGGTATCATTTCCACTCCTCAAATGGACCATGCACATTTCTGATTATGGGCAGCATACACTGGCAACACTTTGGTAAAAATGTGCCATGGTAGTTATGGAACTGGGCTTATAACGTAGGTGTTGCAAGTTCAATTCCTAGGTGCAGCACTGCCATCACCCCCTTGAGCATCCCTCTTAAATATCTGGCTGTTTTAATGGGAAATAATGGATACAATTCACCTAGGATAAGGGAAAGCAAATGTGAAACACTGAAGTTAACATGATGGATTTGGTGCTGACTGTTTAAATCAGTGATGGTGCCAAAACTGAAGACTAGCTAGTCTATATTTCTGTTTCTCACCGATCAGCACCACCAGGCGTGGCCGTTCGTTGGGGCGTGGCTGGTATCGTATCACTTCCTCATAGGTGAGAAATTCTGGCTCCTTGGGCTCAGGTGTTTGAGCGTCTCCTGGAGATCCCTGCCTGTCCTTACGGCTCAGACGGAAACTTCTCCGCAGCCCAGCTAGAGTAGAGACGGACACAGCAGACAGAGATACGGGACTGGCAGGTCAGTGGGGTTCAGCTCTCATAATCTACTGCACAGAGACAAACCAATCTGCTCTGTCTGACAGTGTTAGACTTAGCTTTAGGTTTGCTGATTGCATTTTGAAGTGCCTTGTAATAAAATAAAATTATATTACAACCTTAACTTATTTTAACAAAACTCTAGGGCCAAGCTTTGTCACAAAGCAAAAATTATTTGAGTGGAGCCACAGTTCTCTAATACAAAAATGTTACAACCTGGGAGAAAACCTCTGATGAGGTGTTAAAAAAGATTAATTCTAGTCAGTCCGGTAATGACTGCAATAACCACAATAATGAGTGCATTAAAAGGTGTCACACTTGTACACTCAGAACTCAGTGTTTTTTGGTGAAGGTTTTGCTCAGGTTTCAAAGGAAATGTTTCTTGTCCTGTCTTATCTGTTCATATTCATTTATAAGATGCCTCAAGTGTACATATGGATAATCTGTGTCAGCAAATCAAAACACTACACAGAAAAGAATATTTCACCTTACTTTACTGATGAAACCTGAGCAAAGATGTTGTTTCCAGAGGGGACAAAACTAACACACATATATATCCAGCATACAATGAAATTAAGTAATGAAACAGCTGTAGTACCTGAGTAAAACTGGGACAGTACCTGTGTAAAACTCCCAGGAAAAAGCTTGGCTGCAGGAAGGCGCGACTGGCTTACACTTTGGAGAAACTATAACTAGTATTAGACCATTACATAAGCAGTCCTATGTCTCTAGAAGAACAGAGAACAGACATGCTCGCTTGAGTGTGCAATGCGTCCAAAGCAGCACCCCTGGCCAAGTCATCAGAGGCATAAGCTTCTATAGTCACCAGCACAGTGGTTCTGCAAGATTTAAACACTGCTGGAGAATGAGGCAGGAGCAAGGGGAGAGAGGGTAGGGACAGTCACCTCTGACCGTATCCTGACCTCGCCTCACTTTTGAAGGCTGTATGTTTGACTGTAGTGAAATTTTCAGTCGTGAGTTTCAACGTAGTTCATATAGTGTTATTAACCTTTTCCAGAAAACTCACAATTAGGTTCAGTCTCCAATTAGATGTAGACTGTGTATAAAACTGTGTGGTAAACTACAGATAATCTCTCAGGAAACAGCCATAAGAAACCTCTGTTCTGTATACAGTGTATACAGCACTTGTTATGACCTTTGTTTTGCAATGAAGTACCACACAGATAAATTATTTAAACAGACTGAAGTGAAGCTTAAATGGAAAGTGTTCAGAGTGTTATTGGAGTAAGTGCTTGTCTAATAAATACAACATTCTTTTTTAATAAAAAATAAACTTTCACCTTGGTCAGGTGAAGGTGTAAGTTTCAGACATTGTATTTATGTGCTTGCTATCTCAGTAGGAGTCATCAGAACTCCAGCTGTGTTTAGATCATTTCTAACGTCGCATCATTCCAGCAGTCTCCAGGTGTTATCTATGCTGGGGCAAATGCCTCATTGATGCATGTGAGAGGCTTCAACACAGAAAGAGATGCGGAGGCAACCATGAGGATAAACCTGTTTTGCGTGTTGTGTGTTTGATTATTCAGGTGAAAGAGACCCATTGTGTTTATGACTGTCTTATGTTGTTTAGGCACAAGGCAAGCCAGTATATAAGCATTCTGAGAGCAACAAAAAAATGCCATGCCAAAAAATTTGATCAACCAATAATTTTTGATATTCACAGAGAATTTACCACTTTCGTCTGATTAATTTTGTGCCTGTCTCTTCCATGAAAATGAGTGATTGGATGACTGATGCCAGAAATAATGAGGTTTTTTTTTTTGGCAGTTAGATACTGGGGAAATACGCTAAATGTCTGTGAACTCAGGCACCTGACATTTAGCACTTTTTTCAGAATTTGTATCAATAAGCTGGAACCCACTGCGTCGATGAATTGTGGTGCGCATCTCCCCCAGTTTACCTCCAGCTTATAGACAACCCCAGTCATATCAACCCACAGCCAATGGTTTGCACCATTACAAAAGCCCAGATGCTATTAGCAAAAAAGCTAAGAAGGCATGCATGCTCTCACCTATGTACTGTCCATTGAAATAGCCCTCACAGTCACAGTCCTCTGTGGGAAGGCAAGCAGGGAGAACAGGGAGTAAGCAGAGGGAAAGAGACCTGGAGGATGCTATTTTGGAGAACTGGAAGGTGGGGAGTTAAAAGGGACAGGGGGATGGGGTTGAGGCTGCAGTCACTGGAGCAAGGAGAGAGCAGGCAGGCTGGCA
Source organism: Megalops cyprinoides (assembly GCF_013368585.1). Taxonomy (NCBI): domain Eukaryota; kingdom Metazoa; phylum Chordata; class Actinopteri; order Elopiformes; family Megalopidae; genus Megalops; species Megalops cyprinoides. The sequence goes on from NC_050583.1 coordinate 38,111,290, forward strand.
GCGGGAAGGGGGGTGGGCAGGCAGCCGTGGGTGAACAGGATCGAGCGAGGGGATTTACGGAGCTTGGAGCTGGGGCCCACAGCCCTGTGGCAGCCACAACACAAGAGACCTAGCATAACCTTCAGAAAAAAAAATTAAACAGGGCACTGTTTCTCACCACAGAAAACCCACCACGACTGTGTCCGAAGGCCCAATCTTAGGCCTACCTGTGCAAGCACAGGCATGACCGCACAGTGTAAAATCATAAGATCTCATTTTGCTTCCTTGCATGAGAAGAGGATGGTGGTTTCATCCCAGTCAAGGTACTATCAAGAGTATGTTGGGCTACCTTTGGTCACTCTCACTGACAGTGAGAGTATCACTATAGAGGAGGCATCGCCAGGTCAAGCAACACACTTGCATTGAGTGTTAAACCAATCACTGTTCATGTCAATGTTTCACTGTAAGGATAGATATGTTGCTGCATGTTCATTAATGATCTAATCCAAAAAGCTGAGCAACTCTGCTACTCCTGTGAAAGCACAAAGGTTATTAGCCTATGGACTCTTCAACATAGGTAGCTGCTCTTTTCTTTCATCTGGAAGATTTTACTTTTAATAATTCTTGAGCCACAATAAGAATGAAAATGTCACAAAAAGGAATTGAATGTTTATTTATTTGTGTAATGTAAGTTGTCTTTGATACTGTTTTGAAAGATGTATGATGAATGCCAACTGTATTGCATGTTTCCCTGTATAAAGACATTCTATTAGTATACTAATAGTAATGAATAAGCTGGATAATAAGCAGCAAACCAGCAACAATAATCCTAACTAAAAAAGTAAATGCATTGGCCTCAAAAGCTTCATGTAGTTTCATAAAAACAGTGTGATAGATGAAGATAAAGAGGTAGATAAAGATGAAAATAGATGAGGAAGGAAGAGGAATAGGGAAGACAGACAGAAAAAGAGGGGATAACATCATAACATTTTCATTCCTGTCTTTAGTTAATACTCTGCCTCGGGAAGAGCAGAAATTAGAGTTCGGTGAATTTCTGTTCCGCTCACGTAGGCTGACAGCTGGTAGGATTACTGCTCAAAGGCTGCAGAGCGCTCATTGCTCCCAGGGGCAACGGTCTCTGAGGGACTGTTCAAATATCTAGCCCCTCTGCGCTTAACCTTTCACACTCTCACCACACCACTCTGCCGAACACATGCTGACATTTTATATATCCTCTCTGCCTCAATCCCATGTTGGTGAGAGCGAAATTAAAAGGCATCTTCACAGTACTTGCAAAAGCAGTTTCAGTAAATTAACTTGATTGTGAAGCATCATACCAAAACCCCACAATGCACTGCCTTTATTGGCACAGCAGCATACTGTACCTGAGACAGACATCGCAAAACAGTGCATCACATGGCTGCACACTGTCATCAAAGGGATGTCAAAGCAATGGCACACAGTGAGCAGCTCTGGTGTAGGTAACATGAACATTTTCTGATCATATGCCTACCTTTGTCACAAGCCTGGTCATCTGAAGGTGGCAGTGGGGAGAAAAAAGGCACACAGCTATGACACACAGTACTACACCCACAACAAATTATTTGGTACTGGATAGAGAGGCATGCGTGAGGAAAAGGACAGGGTCTAAAAACCCCCTGGGTTGACTCCCCACAGATAATCAGCTGGCAATACGATGGCTGTAACTGAGTAGAAAGTGCTGCTCTTTTAATGTTTTCAGCTTGGCACAGGAGTGAGTGATAATTAAAAAAATGAGGCAGCATCAGCAGCAGGAAGTCAGCAGCTCAGTTGGATTGTGATGCATGTCGAAAGGCCATCTCATCTGCGCACTACATGGTAATTCCTGGTAGCACTACGTCATTTGTCACCAGTTTCGCAGCAGATCCACTCTGAGCTCAAGCAAAAATTAAATAAATAAATAACAAGGCCACAGTCAGACAACAGAAGATTAAACCGAGGGAATATTCTGGAATGGCAGCTCTCGCCAGCATCGGCGATGTAGCTGACATATTGTTAAACCCTTGTTGTCTCCTAGCGGCTCAGACTAATCGGATTGCCATCAGATCAAATGATATAATGTGCCATCGAATTACTAAATGCTCACCTAGCCTTTTCACTCATGCTCAGTATTTCTACCCAACAGGGCACAAGTCCCCCAACAAAAAAAGACAGTGACCAGTGAGCTTTGGTAATGTTTACGCTGCTGTTGTGGCTGACTCTTCTCTAACTTCAGTGTTTTGGGCTGACTGGCCAGATGGACTAAGCATTAAAGATTAATTCATATCTGAGCACCCCTCCCTCCCTCTGTGTTTTCTCTCTCTCTTCTGAAACACATGCTCACAGTGATGGCGTGGATTAGTAGAAATGCTTATGCTCATGTCTGGAAAATGTACAGGGACAGCCATGGATAATACAACATGCACCTCAAATTATTAAAAGTGGAAAATGGATGATTTTTTGTGAACAAAGTGTTTATGGCGATGATGACTGTGATCACAAAAAAACTTACAAATGGGTGCCTTGGGGGACTTGGGGTTCTGAAGGGTGCCCATTTTCATTCTGTAGGCCAACCGTCTAATACATGGAAAGAAAATATCACAACAATGGTGAAAATACATATTTATTATCCTCAAATACCAGTTAACATTTGCTAGTACATGCATTTTTAAATGCACAAGAAGTATTATATATAGTTGAAATATACATGTGTTTATTCCTTCTTTCTTTATTTGATCATATTTAACCTCACTAAATGTAATGCATATTGTCAGTAGATTACCTCAGTGAAATGGATCATCACTTTGCTCTCTGTTTTAAGGGAGAATATGCTTTTATTAAGCTAAAATGACAAAGTTTCTGCTCTAAAACTAATTCAGTTGGCATGATTTCCCAGTGAAACAAATGTTATTTTAATGTTTCACTCTTTGGCATCTTCTTTGAGCATTTAAATATTGAACATCTAGGGATTTGTTTCAAGGACTGTGTGCTCTGTTGAGTTCACAAGTGATCACTAACACATGCATTAGTCACAACATTCATAATCTAGAGAGCACCCTAAACATTGGTCTAAATTCTGACATCCTTTCCATCAAGGCATAAAATGAAAAACAAGCCTCTATTAATCTCCCTCTGAATGAAGAAGGGTATTCATGGCATTGAAGCTGAACTCTAAAGACTAAATGTAATTTCCTGCAGTGAAGACTGAAAATTCAGAAGAAAGTGAAATAAGAAGTGAAAAATGTGAAGTGGACCTGACATGCTGTTTCAACAGATAGGACATTTCAAGAGAACCCTTCTTTGGCTTGTAAAACTGTATGTCAATCAGCCTTAAACAACTAAAAAAAAGAAATAAAATGAAACATAAAAAATAAAATGAGCAAAATCACAATATCACAGTCAAGCAAGAGACATTTTCTTCATCCATACATCAAAAGGTGACAAAGGATTAACTGGACAAAAACATCAATTCCATCAATTCCCAGCAGTGGGCCAAAAGCATTGGGCAGAAGTGTGGGTGGAAGTCTTACCTCTCTTGGAAGTGTTTGGAGGGGATGAGCCCTGCACGGAGGTTGCTGTCCCCCACGCGCTTTGCTTGCCACCAGGTGGGGTCGTCCTGGCTCACCACTTGCAGGATGTCTCCACGTTTGAAGGGAAGCCCGGCCTCTTGGCAGGGTGTGGCCTTGTCCTCAGAGGGGATATAGTCAAACAGGGCCCTCATGTACACCTGCAGATGAACACGAACAGGTATGTTACCAGAAAATCATTACCGCGAGCAATATTACTGCAAAGAACAGCCAATTCTATAAATTGTTCACATTCATCAACAGACTCAAGATAAACACATCATGCCACACACGCCGCATAGGCACTCACACACATATATGTATACTCACATACATTGCTAAAGCGTCGGACTGCAGATTTTATTGTTTTTAGGAATTAATTAAGATTGATATATTTTATATAATTTATTGTGTAAACTACGTATCCTTCCCTGACATATTCCTCGTTGTCTGTGTACCACATACTAAATTGTAGCCCTGATCATGAGTCATATGCAGGCTTTGCCAGTCATTTCAGCACAGGAGAGTGCAGTACAGCACAGCATCTTACCTTGCTCTCTCTCAGTCTGTCCTCCTCCTTGATCGCTGGGATTATTTTGAGAGTAATAGAGCCTTGAGACTGTGACTGCAACAGAAAGACAAAGACAGAAAAAGGATTTTCTCTTGCTGTACCTCAAACACTGTGGAACATTAGCTAGCTTTATTTTACAATACCAGCAGTCATTACAGACAGTTTAATCTTAGTAATCAGCACATTATTTAAAGCAGAATTATATCAGAAAGATGAATATTTAAAATGTTTTTTGTTTTGTTTTGTTTTTGACTGGAAAATATCATGAAAACACTATTTTAAAAACAATTCTCATGCATTATCATGTTCATCATATTCAGTGTAGCAACGTGACATCATCAGCTGTGCTCTGTCTTCATAACTATTAATGGAGTCCATATCATTAATATTTCATTGCTTGTTTTTGATGTTATATTAATAAGAACATTTCCATTCATTCCATGAAAAGGTACTCCACCAGTAGACTGGTGCGGATTGAGGAAAAGAAGAAGAAATTACTAATAAATAATCAAACTGAGAGCAATGATATAATATTCATGACGTGAGAGAATTTACCAGCAGTTGACTGATTTCATCTGGTCTTTTGTGGATGATGAGAATGCCATTCACTTCCCGGAGTTCATCTCCGACGTGCACCAAGCCTGGAGGAGGACATGAGTCACAAACTGGTTTCACGGTGACTGCCTTGGTCTTCAGCAATTAGATGCTCAGTTAGTGGTGTAGCCAGAGAGTCTGTGATGTGTCAGGAGATCATTTTAGGCTGGACTAGTTGGCTTGATGCAGCGGAGCCACATTTAGAGGCAAGCTCAAAGCAGTCTTAGTTCACAACATCCAAGTAAATTGCACATCATCTGGCTGTAGAAATGGAAACCTGTTGTTTAACCTGCAGTGATTAAAGAAAATATCTCAGCAGTGACTCCCAATAGGAGTGTGTGAGCAATCAATAAAATATGATCTGCCATCTCCATTCATCTTTGAGCCCACACACTGGGACAAAGAGATTCACTGATACATCAGAGAACAACATATGAAAGACATCTTGATGCGAATATACATACAAACACATACACATACACATACACACACACCTGCATGCACACAAACACAGAGAGCTACCCAAATGTTCAGGAGCCTATGTGTCGATCTCAGCTACAGGAAATATGCTGGTTGAATAATGGAATAATGTCTACGTGCCTACGTGAGGCATGAATGGAAAATCTTACACACAGCATGCACATGAACACAACACAGATGCACACATAAATCTAGTTTCCTCAGTGTAGGTAGCATTTCCATGGTAACAGCTGAAGCCAACTCCGCACAATGGAAGCCCATGGCAGGGTTCCAATCACAATGAGTTTTTGCTGTTGTGTTTTTCTTTCACTGCAATTTCTTTCTTCCTGCGCTGGTGTATACACGGTATTCTGAATGTCACCTTGGATGAGGTGCCGCTTTGTATTTCTGTTGCAAATTCATAGTACACTTTTGTGATCCTGCACTCCATTTACAATCTGCACATTTGCATTTTGCGACATCTGTCTCTTTTACGCTTTTGTCAACTCCTCTGCCTGAGGGGGAAGTGCACGGTGTTTCCCTTGTGTCTGTCTTTGTTTTACTGGAACTGAACAGAAAGCATGGCATGTTCTATTGTTTCCTTAAGATGGATGGTTTGACTACCTGCATAGCCATATCCCATGCCCGCTTGGCCATGAAGAATCTATCCTATGGTGCCTAGCCATGAGCTCCATATGTCCATCAGATGAGGGTTTGCTCCTGACCGCTCCTGGTGTAGGTTGCTTCAGGAGTCACTCACCACTGCGGTCGGCGGCCCCGCCCCTCATGATCCGGGCCACGATCACTGCACCTGTGGTCTCATCTCTGCGAATGGTTGCCCCCTGGCAGATACACAAGGGAAAGAGACAAAACTGCATCGTCAATAGGATGCTAATAATCTATCAGCTTGAAGGTCCTGCACTGTGACCAACAAAGGGCAGAATCAATGTGTTTGTACTGCACAAAGGAAAGGAGATGTGGACCCCTGTTCATTGTTAACAGGCACCAGACTTGGCTGGTAGATGTTCCTCAGCTCTTGTGTGTGATGGTTGTACTTCCTATCCACATGTTGTTTCACATCGCTGTGCAAAATACAGTTAAACTCATCAGTTGAATAAATTACATGATATAAACAGCTTGATTTCAATTACAAAGCAGCAGTATTAGGTGTTAATTTATGAGCTTCTTAGCATGGTTGCTATACACAGAAGCCACACAACTTCATGTTTGTTTTTGAGGTGGTTTAACCAAGAGTCCACCACTGCTTAGCAGTATAAGACAATTGAGTCCTGGGCCAGGCCACAGTGCCCCGAATCACTCTGCTGCACCCTAAGCACAGCCACAGGCTCACTCACCAGTGGCTCTTTGTTTTTCACCAGCCGAACGATCTTCACCGACTCTTCCTCCAGCTCATCGTCAAAGTCATCCGGCAGCGGTGGCAGGACGGGATCAAAGTTCTTCTGTGCAACCGTGTCATGCACTGAGAGGACAGCCTGGAGTCAGGAAGAGGAAAACATGGAGTGCGGACTCAGACAGACACTGGGGAAATGCCCTTTTCTCTCCTCCTAAGCCGAGAATGAAGTAGCATGCTGTAGCACAAGGCCCCAGGGCACCATCATCAAGAGTAGGCCTGATTAAAAAATCTTGGTTGCCGCAAAATGCCATTTTTCATGCCCCTTTGGAAGAAGACATTGCAATTTGCAAAATCAATCAAATCAAGCTTTTCTAAATTATAATGATTCAGTGAAACGTAATGCGCAGAAAGCACAGCTTTGAGGGTACGCAGGATAAGCGGTGTCTGTGCCTGAGCTGTATAATGACAGGTTTTGTCATTTAAGTGCACTGGCAGTCCTCTGTAACACATGATCATCTAAAGTGGGTTGATATTGGAGCGCATGTTTCTGCATGTGGCGCTGGTACCTTGAGGTGAGGAGCAGTCAGCAGCTGCAGCAGTTCCTTCTCATCGCTGCTCATTGGTCCACTCTGCAGCTCCTCTGCCACCTGCCACGCAAAGCACAGGTATTACTTTGCTCATCTGCTCCAGGAGTCTATAAAGCTGCAGTGTCAAGTACCTCTCATACCCGCCAAATAAGACTGGATGCGTGTGTTGAGAGACATAATATTTAGTGATATTGTAAATCTTCCACACACTTCATTGTTAAATTTGTGGATGATTTCAACTATAGACCTTTTCTGAGTTCATTGTAATAGAATAAATAAAACTCTAATCCACACAGAGAGACACACAAGCACTGGATGGATTTCCATTAGACAAGCTTTTGGTGGATCAGCACTTTTGTGGTTACCTTCAGATTCTCAACTTAATGCCAGGGTGTGAATTCTCAACCAGCATATTTCCTGTAGCTGACACAAAATCTCCATTCGAATTGTATTATGATCTTGTGTATACAATTGAGGGAGTATACTTCCTGCCCAGTATGAGAAGCTCAGAATCTGTATGCAAACCCCTGTTTTCAATCCAAGTTTTCTCCCACATTTCCATACTCATTGAACCGTGAACTGATATCCCTATATCCCAAAGGAATAGAAATCTGCCATTCCATTTGAATTCTATGCACACACTCAGTACAGTAAAAAGGCTCCATTAAAACTGAAAACAAGAGTGATATTATTCAAATGGCCATGTGTTTCGTTATAGCCATTTAAAAGGATCTTGTTTCCAGTGGACACTGAAATGTTTTTGCGGTGTGTATTTGCTGCCCACAGTATGTGTAAATCCAGTTGCTCTCTTCCTCTCTCATCCTCCTGTTCCCCCATTGCTCCCCCACTCACTGTTACTCAATCTTCTCAGACTCTATCCCTCTGACATGGCCCAAGGGACTGTGCATGTCAAGTAGGCTGTGTGCTTTATCAGGAATGAAATATTTATCATTTTATACCAATGCTACCCCCCCCATATTGCCCACAGTTCCCCTGGCTTTGCACTGGGGAATTTGGCCCAATGCCCAATGGCCTGCTCCATCTCAGCCCAAGATGGAGCAGGGCATTGCCTTGTCGTTTGCAGGTAAAACTAGCAGTAGGAAACTATGTTTTCAAAATATCTTGATTCATAAATAGACAGAAAAGAAACAAAAACAATGTAATGGGAATCAAAGAAATGCTTTTGTACTGCCATAAATTATATGGGTTTGAATATCACAATACCATACTTAACATACTTAATGTTTTGTTTTTCAGTTTTTCTTAACATATCAGAGTAGAGAGGCCTAACTCATTCACCTCCATGCGAGCTGTGAAGTCATGCATATTGTACTAAGGCTGTAGTGACGGTTATGATCTGTAATGATCAGTACTTACATCCTCAGCCAGAGAGGAGGCGCTGTGAAGGACAGGAGTTGGGCTCTGGCGCTCATACTGTCTCAACCTCTCATGAATCTGCACCACAAAGAAAACCAGAGAACATAGAAGGCATTCCTCCCCTATATAAATATGGTGACCAACTATATCACCTTCATGTGAGAAGTGAATATATAGCTAATGGCAGACAGGTGACACAATGAAAGGAACCAAGCTGGGCAGTCAGAGGGCAGGATATATTGAGAACAGTCAATCAGAAGACAAGTTTTTTTTCCCAAAGGAAAAGACTACTCCTTTTTACCTTCATCAGGTAGCCAAGGCTCTTCTCACTGAAGACGTCCTTGAGAAAGACCAAGTCCTCCTTGTGGTTGGCATCTGGGCGTAACTGGGAGGTCAGCAGGGCCAGTGTTTCGTGTAGTCCTGAATTGGCATGCACCACATAATATATGTCTTTATCACCACACAGACCCTAACAATACTCTGAAGTCACCCTAGAAGCACCTGAACTAGCTTTTAGTTTTAGATCAAAAACCATCACTTATGGATCATATACATTCATAACCTGTTTTATTTTTTTCCTTGCATTTTTATTTGCTTTGGATCTGAAAGAGGCAGGACAGACTGAAAAGAAAAGGAATAATAATAGCTGCAGCATAATGTCATTGCAATTATTTTTTTAAGATCCAACATTTCTCCAGCATATTTCACCTTAAATACGTTTAATCAGAACAAAGAGACTGAGCAGCAGTAAATACAGTTTGATTAAATAAGAGAGTGTTGGTCTTAATCTAATACCATCTTTTTCATAATTAAAATCTGTAGAGAACACACAAAGGTTAGAGAGGTAGAGAGAGGACATACAATGCAATTAATTAAAAAGGGATCAGCTGCTGATGGGTGATGCTTATTTAAATTGGCACACTAATTAATCACGTACAAAAGCAGGTTCAGAACAATCAGCAGCTTAAGGTTTAATGCCTCCCTTATTTCAGGCTTCCCTGGGTGAATGGTGAGAGAGTGGCAATACTGATTAACTTATTTTTAATGTAACAGCATAGGGTAAATTACAACATGTTCTGGACAAAAAAAGTTTGCTGAAAAGTGAATCAGTCTGACACACTGCAGCAGTGCGCTGTCTCTGCAGCTGTAGCTATTTGATCATCACAGGTGAGTGTATTTTTTTGCACTGGCAGTGGTGCAATTGCCACTGAACAGGTTAATGACCAGCTCTAACCTGCACTGGTAGAGATGTGATCATCATGGCGCATGTTAGTGTCCAAACTCAACTGCACCTCAAGAGAAGTGGTTATTTCTATGCAGGTTTGAGTAGGGGATCATACCTGCACCTGCAGAGAGGACCGGCATGGCTTCTTTCATTGATCTGCTGTTTGGAGTGACCTGGGGTAAGGGGGAAGTGAGGGACCAGTCAGAGACAGAGTGATTGTAATAAAGAAAACACATAGGCTGTTTCTAGTTCCTATCTCCCTCCTGTTCTCTCTCACTTTTTCCCTCTCTCTCTTTCTCACCTATACCTCTGCTCTGCTCTTCTCTTTCTTTCTCTTTCTCTCTCTCTCTCGATCTTTTCATTTGGACAGTTTCCATTAGATTTTAGTCATTAGTGCTACACCAACACAACTTCAAAATGCAGTCAATGTTTCAAAATGCAAATGTGTCAAAGTACTGGAACAAATGTACACACATACACATGCACACACACATGCATGCATGCAAACACACACTCATTGACTCTGTGGGTCGTGTTGTTGCTGTCTGCTTCCTCCCTGCTGCCTGTATCTGCACTGTAATCATAAGCAGCATGCTATAACCTGTCTAGAGCAGGAGTGATATATTGCTATCATTAAACGTGTGTGTGGCTATGGGAATACTGGCTTACTGTACCATATCACTTCACTGTAAAGTGCTTTTCCTCCTTCTTAGCACGCCACTCTGATTGTGTGTTTGTGTATGTGCATCAGGGAAGGGTGGTTAATTGTTAAACATCTGCAGACTGCAGGCATTACTTATCTTAGTCATCAACATCCAACTAGTTTTAGACAGTGGTAGTACTCTTAATTTGTTAATTTGGCTCTCTCTCCTTTCCTAAAGTCAGTGTTGTTTCCAAGAAAACCTGGCTGAAAGTATAGCTCATCATTTTACTGGCTTCTGCAACTGCAGTGCGCCCACAGGAGTGATCTAGTTAGGGGCACAGACACAGTTCCACATTAAATAAACTCCCCCAAAACACTGACTAGCGATTTTAAGTTCCAGTAACAACTGAGTAGAACTCTGCACTGCAATTTGTGTTATGCTTGTGTCTTCTAATGCACTGAATAAGACCACCTGCAAAATAAATAGGTAAAGAACACAAATCATAAGAATCATAATCATTTTAATCATAACCAATGTATGATAATATTCATAATACATGTACCAATGCATCTTTATCTACAAAAGGTCAAACAAACTATGGCACAGACTGTGATTACACACAGTCAAGCTTATTTAGGAATACTCATTTGAAGTTTGATGTCAACTCATTTAGAGATGGTGCCATTAGATTCAAACAAAGCTCCATATACTATTACAGTCCTTCAACTGCTTATGAAAACGCATTCATCTGTTTTTGGTAACATTTGAGGTAATTATGATAATTTGGCATTTTAAAAACAAATTATATGACTGCATTTCAAATAGTGATAATTTTGTTTTCAGAATGCATGAAGAGATTGAATGGCATTTTTTCACAAACAGGCAGATGGCAGGTGATTATAGAGTCGATAATTGCATTGGAGAATTGCAATTTGGAAAATATTGTTTATTATTTAAATACATACAATGGCAACACAAGATTATCCTCTCTATTGTCTCCTCAGGACTCCATTCTCAAGAAGAGAGCCCTCTATCATCCTAAACTCGTGGAAAGTTCGTCCATTCCAAGATGAGATAAGTTCTGTTTAGAGAGCAGTGAATGAAATATAACAGATTACTGAATCAAGCAGTGATGATTATTGTCAGTACTAGTACTATATCTGTTATGACTACACTTACAGTACTCCCTGAAAGAGGGATGGTGAGCAAAACTGTCTTAACAGATACATCAGTTTTTACAGAGGCATTGCAAATCCATGCGCAAAACATCATCTACTATGATATACAAATCGTACCTGCAACACTGTGATGTTTTAACACAAGAACCTTTTATTCAAGAAAATGTTCAGTATGCAACAAAATAGAGAACAAGGCTAAAAAGCACCACCACTTCCACTACAGAGGCTAATTAATTGGCATTACCATGGTGTAGATGTGGGAATGCGCTGGATTAAAGTTTTGAGTTCCAGCACAAGTCTCTGACTGCACCCCTGCTGTGAGGTCTCTGATGTTAGCAGCTCTGTGATGAATGCAGCTTGGTAAATGAAGGCCTTCCTGCTCTGAGCCTTTCCACTGTCAACCTCTCCCCCACATCCCTCTCTTTCTCCCTCAGAAACTCGCAACGAAACATCAATCAGTTGCAGCAGTGGGAAACCAACTCAAAGGAACTCATGACGTGTTAATCCATGTCTTCATGAAAGGGATGTAGCTCTCGATCATGGACACAGATCCTGCCTGATAACACAGGGAGACATATTGGACAGTTTGTCCATGGATCAATATGCCAACACAATTTGAACAATTGTGATGTTTCTCTCAACTGCAAGAAATTGATGAAATTTACAGGGGGTAGTTTTTTTGTTTAGAGAATGTGGTGTGTACCTGAATGGTTGCAAGTTCACATCCAGCTAGGCCAGTCCTGGTGTACTAATGAGCATAGCACAGTAATTAACTTGAGTGCACAGCCTGCTCTGGATGGAATACAATATTTTAAAAAAATTAAGTACATTCAGGATCTCAATTTCTTGACACCATGTAAGGACGAGGATAGTCATTCCTGTAAACTATCCTGTCAACTATCTCTTTGATCTCATGCACTTTGTGGATGTAGTAGGTCTCCAATATAAGGTTGTGGGGCAGTAATTTGCTGAGCATGCCAGCTGTCCTCACGGCAGTGTTTTCTGGCTGGCCGCCAAGCTGCGTGGTTGTAATGAGATTAGCTTCTCTTGCGACGAGAGTCAGCTCACGAAGCAGCGACCTGAGGGAAAACAACTTTTGTCCACTCATGCCACTCTCACTCGGAGACTTAGGCATAACCCCGCTTCGGCATCACCAACAACTATAACACAATATTGAAGACACCAACGGCACACAGAAAAGGGGGCAGAACTGTAACCTGCAGTGACATTATTTTCCAAAACCAGCCCGATATTGTTGGGTATTAGTCACAGGCAGTCACTCTGTGAGAAAACCTGCACTACAACATGACTGTTTGGATTCAGAAAGCCTTGAGTTTTATGCATATCAATACTGTGGAAATCAATCAATAATAGGCTACACCATGGCCAACAGATGCAGAGTCTCTCTCTACTCCAGGCCAGTGAGTGAGACCGTAAAATGTCTATTACCCCTGGGTCAAGGGTATGTCATTTGTAGTGAAACTATTTGGACCCAAATGCAAAAAAATGTATACCACAGCAACATCCTGTATGTTCCCACTGTCTAGTGCTTCACCTTAATAATCAAATATTACCCTTACTGGCATGATGATCGTGAGTGGGAACTCACAGGGCATAAATACTAGGTATGCAACTCTCAGTATATGTGCGAATACATTCTGCAGAACTTTGCTCTTCTTCAATTTTACTTTATACTCCACCACAATACTGTATGTCCCCTGTGGTGCAGGCTGCTCAGCAGACTTTAGAGGTGCTGTCCCAATGCAGTATGATGCAGTCTTAGAAGCTGCTCCCCCCTCCAATGCGTGACTTAATGTACTGCTGATTCAGGCGGAGCGGTCTGCAGCTCTCGACATAAACTGTGTATACGCTACACGCTGCAACACGTTCGTGTGACAGCGGCCAATTGACTCGCTATCTATAAATATTGTTTGCCAGTGAGCACCAATCTGCCCTGTGAGGTTTACAAATCCAAATAACATTCTGATGCATGTATTAATGCCTGAGTTTCCCCTAACTCAGCTCATGAGGATGTCATAGAGCTGTATGGGTGGACTGAGATTGAATGGACTGCATTTCATTATTGCTATTCTGTAAACCAGCACTGTTTCTTTCCCTAGATGTTTGGTTTTGTCATTTTTTGTGCATTAAGACAGCATGACATTCTGTGTTGCTTCTTGCTGCAGTTTCTGAATTGTTTGTCCAACTGAGCTTTTGAAGATGATCTCAATGTTGATTAGGCCAAATATTCTAACAGGTTTGTAAATGCAGTTCTTTTCTGCAATCATACATCTGAATTCATCTGTATCTATGGATGAGCTCTGAATGTTTCTCAGCAATGTTTAACTTGAAATCAATATGAAAATGTCAGAATATAATGACTTTTACATGTTCAACACACCTACATCCCTAAATAATGCTCAAATGTGAAACAATGTCAAGACAACAAGACAAACATGTAGAAACGGATCTTGATCCAGAAAGGAAACAGAGAGAGCACAGTGAAAATCCTCTGCTTAATGAAGAGAGATATGACCATCTAATGAGACCAATTGTTGAGAGACATGGGACTGAAAATGGACAGACAGCTGTGCCTATGCGCTCATGCTCACATCTAAAAGAGAAATAAGCGGACACACAGTCAACACAGGGATTAGACGAACACGGATAAAGGCCCTTTATTAAAAAGGCTGGGCCATCTTTAAGCCTGGCAGGGGGGCACAGGCAGGATTGGGCGTGTTGCACGCCATAACTGTACATCTGCTTCTTAGCGAGTCGCGAGACATGAAGCTCAAAGGTCACAAGACTTCCTGAGGGGTGTGCTGATAAGGCATCATCATCGTCATTATCATCATCACTGTCAACGACTGCTGAATACAGTTTTTTGCATCAGAGAAAATTATAAGGTGGTTCTGTTCCTCTCCAGTCTCCCACCCACTGCATTGCCCACACCAAGACAGACACCTATTCCATGGGCACCTCCCCTGTAAACTCATAATGTTACCTCAATGTTACTATAAGGTTGCTCTCGCCCACCCTGGAGTGATGCATTTTGGGCCAGTCTCTATTTCATGCAGTTAAGTCAACAAAAACTCTGACAGTTTATCGTGGCCAGGCCAGAGGTGAATTTAAATGATGATCTCATACTATTTGTTGGTCATTAAAGCCATTAAAGTTCTGTTCTTGCCTCGCTCATATAATAGCACAGATACAAGCCAAGAGAACAGCTGCTCAGAATTCAGTCCCACACTGTCACACACTCACTCGCTCCCCTCTCCCTGCTGGTTTTTCTGAAATGCGACGAGCGGGGTGACATCAGCAGAACCACAGGAAATAATTTGTTGCATCAGGAATCAAGGTCAGGAGTTAGCCGCTATCATTACTAATAGGCCTCCTCAAATAACTTTTTTGCCATCTTTGCTTGAATGCTCTCTGTACCCACAACACTTATACAATTGCTCTGAAACAATTGAACTGAAAAAGCATGTATAGATTAACAGCTGGGATGGTCATTATGATCAGGCTAGGTCTTATGGGTAACTGCATGCTGTTTCATTAACACTGGGATTAATGGCATCCCTGTGCTAACACTCATGTGAGGACCTGGATAACAGAGAGATGATTCTCATTCCATAGCCAGGGCCATTTTCTCCAGTCAACTGCCGCTCAGATGTGCGTAATTCATGATCTGTATTCTGCAAGTCTTTCATTGTTTTTTCCTGCGCCGCTCTCGTTTTCTGAAGTGATCCAAGAGCCCGTTATAATCAATGCTGTAATATTTCAAAGCATTTCAAGGACAGATTGACTGATTGAGTCTGTACTGCACTTATCCTCTCTTTCCTGACAGCGGACTCGCCTCCAAACAAACAACACAAACCAGCCTGTGGCCTCAACCTGAAAATATGACCCTCCATCACTCATGATATTCTATATCTCAGAGCAGGATTTCCGTATATTTCTCATGCCACCTACTCTGTGGCTCTGACATCTCCATACCCACAATGTTTGTACATTGGTTTTGAGCAGTAGCCCATCAGAGGTGGACACTGATGGTTTATTTAGTTGTAGTGTTTTGGGTTCTCTGCCTCATTGGCAAGCAAGGAATGGATAGGACAACCTCAAAGCTTAGTAGGTTCAAAGTTGCTGCAAAATTATCTCCGTCTTCATCCCAATCTATAAATCCGATCATGTAAGCCTCAGTTTCATCTCTAATCCTCAAGCGTGGTGAGATTGCTCCAGTTCCAGCAGGGACCACACACTTGACTGATTGCGTTGATGACCTGGACATCACCCATCAGAAACCCTCTGCTTCCCATCAGCAATCCCACAATTCCCCCTGCCCAACTGATTATAAAAGCAAATGAGAGATTACAGGACTGCTATCATCCCACAAAAGCACAGCGTCACAGCATTTCCCCGGCTTGGACTTGAAAGATCTGTGATCTCCAGCCTAAGTGACTACGACTCTCACCCTGCTCAAAACTAGGCATGAGAAAGTGATAGCCCATGAATCCCATTGTCCTAGCAAACCTGTTTAAACCAATATGGAATGTGAATCTTTTTAATCGGTTGATATGAGGAAGAGATTGACAGCACATGGCAGTTCCACCATTTCAAGGTTCATAAAGCCTCACTCTCCTGTTGCTACTCACAACCCCAGGCATCTCACAGTAAATCAGAAAGAATCTTTCATCTGTCAATCAGCATGGTGCCCTGGTGACAGACAAGGTCACTTTGACAGACATGCCCTCCACCTACTTGCACTGTGGTGGACTCTTCTCACCCTGTGGGTGTCGGGCTGACGCGTGTCACACTTTTTGTGTGAAGAAATGACAGGGCTCAGCTGGATCAGTGCGGTTTGATTGGACTGATCAGCCGACAGAACACCTAGTCTCTGCAGTGGGGCTCAGAGCAGCTGGAGAAATGTTATTGAGTCTTCATCACCTTTCAAAACTCCCCTGCTTCAGATAGTTGGCAAACACACTGCATGGTGCTCTTCTGTTGTAGGTCAAACCCAGAATGTCTTTAAAAGGCTTAGAGAAGGAATTTATTAATAAAGAGTAGCAGCCTGTGTCTCTGGCCCCATCGCTGGGCCTCCACGACCAGATTCAATGGCATCAAGATGCAAAAAGATTATTTTGAGATTTGCTATTAACTGTTTCACAAAAATTACACATAATATTACAGTGCCCATTTTTGTTATGATCATGATCACAACAATGTATTGTTTCATGAAAACAATTCAGACATTCCTATATGGATGAGAATGGCCTCTCCCAGATTGAAGCTGATTCCACAAAGGAGGCTTCCATGTCAACCATGCTGGTATACATCACCCAATAATCTAGCAGGCTACTGGGAGAGATGCACTAGGAGGTGTGGGCCAGAAGGAACAGAAGCACACCGTGGATAGGAGATGACGGGCTGAGAGCACAACCGTGTGAAGTGTTCACCGATTAAGCTGAGTGGAGTTTTAAATAGAATGGGAAGTGAGGAGGAGGCATTCCCACTGGCTTACAACAGATCTGGGAAAACAGGAGCTGAACCAATGCCAGCGGCTAGCTGGACCCATCTGGGTGCAGGTGAGGGAGTGCACAGAGAGACCCATTCACAGAAAACAAGAGCAAGGTGATAGCACTATTTCTTTAACTCTCCACCGAGGGGTGCCATGAGGGCAGAATCTAATTGTGGCTCTTGTTAATTCCCATACATGCCTGGACATAGACTATCTAAAGGGATTCACTCTTACAGTATATTTCCCTTCTTCCGAGATGCAGATTCTTAAACCTTGCTTTCTGCTCTCAAATAAGGCACAAATCAGATGGAGCAATTACAGTAACTTTTAAAGCGGTCATAAGCAAATGTATACACATACACACACACACACACAAACACACACACACGCGTACAGACACATACTCATACACACATGCAACCACACGCACGCTCGTTCGTATGGACACATGCATCGAGTCGCGTGCACACACACTTACACTTACACATGCACAAACACAGAGAAAACAGATATACAGAAGAGACAGAAAAAATCAAAGGAGAGCAAACAGCACTCCTGTAAAGATATTCACAGCATATATGGTCCTGCTTGCACTTTCTGTCTCACCATCAAATCACACAGCTGCGTCTGACCGCAAGCGCTAGAGCCCGAGAGGAGAAATACAATAGCAGCGAGAGGTTCTAGAGGCTGCCTGCGCTGAGAATCCCAGCATCCCCTGCCTCTGCAGCCGCTTGGCGCTCCTGCAGCTCTTTGACACGCGCCGCCGGATGACATGCCCTGAAAAAAGAAGCCCAATCCCTGATCCCCAGAACCCCCCTTCCCTCCCTCTCTCCCTCTCACCCTGCTCTGTGGTTTTGTGAGCCTGCTGGATTATAAAACAAGCTGTGTAAATGCAAATGCCCAGGGCTCTGCTTACCTTCTCTTCTTCTCCGTGTTTTTGTTTTTGGTGGTAGCTGCCTGTTTCTTTCCTGCCTGTGTCTAATTCCTTGTCTTGCTTCTGTTCAAGCCCACTGCTGCTGCTTCTCCGTGTTCCTCCTCTCTCTCTCTCTCTCTCCCTCCCTCTCTCGCGACTGCTCACTCTCTCGCTCTCCCTCCCCCTCCTCTCTCTTGCTCAGCCTCCCTCTCTCTCTCGCTCTCTCTGTCTCTCCCACTGTCAGCCTAGCTGATTGTGAATGAACAATTTTCTAATGTGTTGGAGCTCGCAGACAGAATCCTGCATCTAGGATGTAATACGTGCAAATCAATCACTCAGTGTTGTCAGTGCCCCCACTCCTTGCCCCACTTCTGCCCCCCCCCTGCACAGCCCCAGTAACATATGTCACACATGCACACACCCATTCACCTCTACCCCTGCCTACCCCCCGCTTGCCAACCCCCCCCCCCCCCTTACCCTCTCTTTTCTTTCTCTCTGGGTCATGGTTAATGGAATATACTTACAGGGCCTTGGAATGACTGACGTTCAGGTAAATGAGATGAAAAAAAAGACCGTGACCATCCCCCATTCTATCTGTCTTGTTATTGTTATTGTAGCCCTGCTCCTCCTCCGTAATGCCAGATGGAACAATGAGCAAACAAAAACTGTTAGATGCTGGGATACATGGGGAAAAACACGGGGTGGAGTGCATTTACATGCATGCTTTTGTGGGTGCATTGTATGTGTGTGATCGTGTATGCCCTGTATGTTTGTGTATGTGTGTGTACATGTGGACAGTATGGCAGTTGTCCAAAGAACAGGGGTGTGGTTGTATGATCTCTGCTTTATGATCCACAGTAAACAGTTGACCCTCAAGCACTCTCCTCCAGAGCTCATTATCTGTGTTGAGAGGGAAGGAACAGCTGCTGTAAGATTTCTGCACTGTGGGGACACAGGTTTCAGGGAGGACTGAGGGGGGAATCTCGCCTTCACCACGGCCTTGTTAATTAGAACAAAGGGAAGGCTCCTGGGTGGAGAAAATGCATTGGAATGGATGTTCGTTATTGGATGTTAATTGAATCAGAGATATCTGTTAACCCTTCCCATATGGAAAGAATGCTTGAATGAGTTTAATAATAGGGAATCACGCATCAGAGATAGATGAAAAATATTCTACAAGAAAGTGCTGACACAAGCAAACCTGTCAGATGTAATGGGTTAGAAGTAATTGTTCATTACAAAAATGTGTTACTGCAAAGTCTCCCTCTGGATCTTTTAATGCACATTAACCTTCAGTGCTTGCCTACTGTTCTGTCATAACCTTCATAATGACCTTGGTGTTTTTTCACATCTGACCTGGGAATACAGGGGGACAGGCCAGTGCACAGGTACAATAGCACGCTCACTCAGGGCTGGGAAAATTTAATTCAGCTGCAGCAATGGCTGAGGAAAACAATCACAGCAAACCATATGTGCTGGGCTGCAGAGAGGAAAGGACTGCCTTTTTAATACAATATTCATGGTCTCTGGAAATGCAGGCCCCCAATTTATTAATGTTTTTTCTCTGTACAAATAGGCTATATAATTCTCACCATTTGCTCAAAATAGCTGTCTCAGCTTATTATGAGCGGAAGAGGTTTCTTACATTTGCTTGTTCAAATGTAACCATTAAATTGTCTGCTCTTTAGTTCTGCATCCATGTCTGCCTTTCAATTTGATGTTGTTTGACTGAATGTGTCTTCGTCCATGCAGAAAAAAACTGAATTACTCATATTTTTTGTTTTCCCAGACCTGCTGCAGAGTTAATAGTATTGAAACACCTTATGCATTAATATCCTTTATATGCAAACTTCATTTATGCATATTCATTTTTATTGTGTGCAACTATAAGTAAGCCTGGAAAACTATGAATAAATATTTTTCACTATTTTAAACTGAACACTTAATTTAAAACATTTGACAAGAACAACAAGAAATCTGAAATCAACAGTATTAGAAATCAAGCACTCACTTTTTATTTTATTGATGTTTTAGCACTCACTTTTTATTTTATTGATGTTTTAGAACTTTAGAACCTTTTATGTTCCTCTTTCACAACATACTAACGTTTCCTGGGTTTCTGGGTGCTCTCAAGCTTACATAGGATAAGGTAGACCTACACGTGAACATAAATCATTCTAACCCAAGAATGCTTTTGATATTCAAATGAAACTATAGAGCAAACGAATTCTCTCACAAGCACCTGCATGAAAAGCTCCTGTTGCATGCAGAAATTAATCAAAATGCAAGTCATATCTGTGAAGTGATTAACTTTCTTCTTTTGCAGTCTAATACTGGTTTGGCGCCAGGCCTTTTATACAACTGCGCAGGGCTTTGAGGTTATTGATATGATTGTCAGCTCTGATATGCATTAGGCCTTGGCTCAATTCCTCAAAACATTAAATGGGTAAAAGGCATAATTATGGATGCTGTGAAAACAGGGAAAGACTAAACTGATTTCTGTAGAAAAGATGAAAATTCTGATCTAAGAAATCTGGCAAATAATTTTAACCATGGCAAATTGAATGGCTTTCATTTTTGCATTTATACAGCTAACTATTTATTAATATAATTCATGTAAGATAGTTTATTCAAGGGCTGAACTATCCCTTAGGAGGTGAACCTTTGACCCTCTGGTTGCAGTCCCAGTAACCAGTGTGCCACATTGCTGGCCCAGCAGACCAAATAACAGGAGATGAGACCTGTAGGCTTAACATCGAGACATATTATTGTCGGTGCTTTAATTGGTAAAATATCAATACTGAAATACAATGAAACATATTGTGTGTCTGTTCAGCCAGATTAGCTATATGACCCATGTGCTGAAAAACTATGCTGTATTGACTGAGTAATTAAACATTAAATAATAGCATTACACATTCCATGATTATTTCCTTCATGATGTCCAAACAAAAGAGTAAATCCATGTTTTAAAATGTTGTATTAAATGATATAACAGGACATTTGCCAAACAAACATCATCCCTTGCACTTTGCCCTCATCTATCATTGACCTAGTTTTCATTGCAGGTTATTAGTTCAGGCTGCTGCAGCTTGAGAATGTACAAATATCGGCACAAAGTCAGCAGCCAAATTCTAATGAGGATCAAGCGCATTAGCATGATAATGTGTATATAATCACAGCACTTCATGATAACTCTAACCTCTTTCATGAGGAAAACATAGATAAAACCTACCAATGCACATACAAATTGACACATTCCCCTCCTGACTGTCACAAAAGGAGGACACCAAATTCTGCTTGCATGAAGTATATCTATGGAACTCCTAGCAGTCTGAAAAACATTCAGGTCCTCTACACAGTTCAGTGACTTTTGTCTCTATGGGCACCATTGATCTCAGACCTGGGATCACCTCCAGACAGCAGGACCTTAGGCTTTGCTTTTGTCCCAGTGCTCATAAAGCTGTCATCTGGGGGCCAACAGAGCAGTGTGTCCCAGAAAACCATGACATCAGAGTCTCCCTGCCCCCACCATCCCCCATCTCCCCCTATTGCACCGAATTAGTGGGAATCCTCCACTAAACTGATTGTTATTATCCTATTTTGAAGTCATACAACAGCACAGCCTTTTTTTTTGCATTTGATGTGAATCCAGTATAAATCAAGTCATAAATAAAGCCATTACCTTTAATGAGTACATTCTGGTCTGTCCTGTGTAAATTAAAGAAGAAATTTAATATATTTTCTTATCTTGCAACAAAAGGGCAGACAGAATAAAAGCAAGGAGATATTATATGAACTTAGCTTTGATATAGAAAAAGAGAAGACAAAGTTTAACATCATTTCTCTAACAAGCCCACATCAAAAACTGAAACTTCAATATGCAAGAAGACATCTTTATTTGGGATGGACCCAGTGAGCATGCATGGCTGGGAACTAAGCACCCTGAGGATTTACATTTATGGTGGTTCCCACCCCCAGTCTGCCTCTTATCCAAAGGATGGTGCTAAATTATAATGCTAATAAATCCTTGAAATGAAGCGTGATACATTCCTCCTTTCAAAGAGCAAACTCAAAAGTCCTACAGTGTACCTTTGTTCTCTCATCAAAAACTCTAAAGCTGTTGAAAAGGACCAAGAATGCATTTCCAGTATATCTACAAACAGCACTTAACACCACAAAGCTGAGTTGTGAGTTAAAACATAACAGAATTTTCAGTGGTGGTAAAGAGCATCTGTTGATGTCCCATACACCTTACTCAACAGCTAAAATGACATTTGATTTCCTTAACTGATTATATTGAGCATCCTCTGCACTCCACCTATTAAAGGACACTTTCCTCTGCAAAATAAATAAATACACACAGACCCAGTGCAAGTCCTTTGTTGGATGTCCAAAACCTACTTAATGAGTGCTAGGCATGTCCAACCAAACACTTCTGAGTGATTTTCAGACATCTATCATGCTGGTTCAGAAAGTGAGATAGAGTTGGACAGCATAATTTGACCCAAATATTTGATGTTCAAAATATAGCAAAAACAGTATCTGTCCTAGGATTTCCCACTTCAGTCTTGTGTGCATATATGAAAATGATAATGCTAGAGAAATGAGAGTCTAATAATATTGACCCTAATATTATTTTTATTACTCACAAGAAATAGACATGGTTATCAGGATTTACATATATTATGAAATGAACCTGTAAGCCAGTGGAGAGTGAAAAAAAGAAGAGATGGCCACTCATTAATATCCCCTCCATCACTCTCACACCACAACCCTGTGCCCTGGGAACTCTGGTGGGCGGCCAATGGGCCCACAACCTATGGGAATTCATGTTGCTAGGAAATTTCTAATCGCATTTAGTGCTGGGGTTTGCACTGGCACATAAATAAAAGTAAATTACAACCACCCATCTGCACAAGAGAGGGAGGGAGAGGCAGAGCCACATAATATCCTTAATGAACAGCGCTGATGTGCTTCAGAAAACTGGGTCCTCTGCGTGCTGCTACGCTCAGACACATTTACTCTGATCTGCAGCAATTCCACGAGCCCTGACATTTAGTCACACTATATTACAGAGGGTCATTTGTTTGCCGTATTTGCACTTGGGGGAGGTAAGCTGAGGACTGCACTGTTGTCTGCTCCTGTCTTCTCTCCCTGCATCCTCAGGGAACCAAGGAAAATCGATTCCTGAGGCTATATACTGTCCCACACACCAGATACCTATGAAGTTATATATCTTTCAAGTAGAGATGCATACAGCAGTGGAAGCATAAACCATTTATGTGGGTTAGTTCCAGGGAAAAGCAAGGAGGGGAAATCAAGGTTTACCTGGCATCCTTCTATCCAAATTTGAAAATCAAAAGATGAAACACAGAACTTTACTACATGTTGGTCATCATCATGGTTACATCAAAAGCATTATCTTCAACAGCCCTCTGTTGTCTTCAGTTCACACTATAGACTGTTGAAGGAAGATTATCAACATTAAATCTTCAACGTAACTCAAACAGGGTGGCAATATAGCATAGTAGTTAAAGAGCAGGACTCCTAACCCAAAAGATTGCTGGTTTGATTTTTTTACTTGTTTATAAGGCCCTAAATAGTTTAGCACCTTCATACCTCTGTGATTGCTTATCTAAGTATGTTCCAAACTGTTCCCTTAGGTCGTCTAATGCTGGCTTTCTCAATGTCCCAAAAATGAATTATAAAACGTATGGTGAAGCAGCTTTCTGTTCTTATGCACCAAAGGTTTGGAACAAACTCCCATTACAAATAAGACAAGCAACCTCGGTTGATAGTTTTAAGAAACAGCTCAAAACCCATTTTTACGATCTTGCTTTCAATTAATTCTACCTTTATTATTTTACACCATTGTCATTACTTCATGTTTGTTTTATATTTCTTATACTTGTTTTATATTTCTTGTACTTGTCTTATGCTCTTTATATCTTAGAATTGTTTTTTATCATTATCAATTTATTTTATTACTATTATTGTCTTATTTTTATCTTTTTAGTATTTTATTGTTTCATTGTTTTTATTTTCCTTTGTACATTATGATTTTTTTTGTTTCTCTTATAAAGCACTTTGAGCTGCATTCCATGATATGAAAGGTGCTATATAAATAAAGTTTATTGTCATTATTATTATTATTGTTATTATTATTATTATGTGGGCACTGCTGCTGTACCCTTGGACAAGGTACTTAACAATTGTGTCAGTAAATATCCAGCTGTATTAATTGATTGTAAAAAAAAAAAAGTGTAATTGATATAAGTTGCTCTGGATAAGAGAATCTGCTAAATGCCAATAATATAATGTAAATGAGACAAATCTGAAACTTAATTAATTCCCACATTCCTGCCTCAATGGTATAAATACGACCATTTCACTATGCACAGACCTTATAATACAAACCTTCATTCTGTCAGGGTCCAATGATGGCAACACCAGCAGCCAGGCCTTATGAATCTCCAGCTAGAGAGAAGTTGTTTGAGCCAGTGACTGGAATCAGGTTTCACACTGTTCAATGTATATTGAATTGTTTCCCTGTTTCACAGCTCAAGTAGTTCCGATGACTGGATCTAAAAGGCACAGCTGTGAAGTGCCCTATTGATCTTTATCAGGAGAAAGCCGAGTTCCTGAGAGGGGAAAGTGGCACATAGGCTATACATGACTTCAGCACAATCTCTTGAAAACTCAACACTGAAACCAAAACATGTTTCATAAACAAGACAGGGAGACACTGTAATTGCAAATATTCCATGGCATGCCTACATTATATTAAAATTCTGACTCCTTTATTATAATGAGCAAGTTAGCTAGCAAATTTTTGAGCTGCATGATAATATGGGTGCTTGGTGTATACAACAGTGAGTTTACTCAGCGTTTAATTCACAGCCTCACAAACCAGCTTTGTGTCATGCCATTAGAATATTGCACAGGCTGCTTAGTCGATATAGGAGACAAGGTAGTTAAAACAGTGAAAGTAAAGCATGGTATTTGATAACTAAATTACTAGCTATCTCCCTGTATAAACAGCAGTCTGTTCATCTACATTTTAATTATAAAGCGCAAATATTCAGACGGCGAGTGATTCTGAACCCTGTAGCAATATTTTGGAGTCAGAAAAAATGAAGACTTGCCACTCGAAAATACCACCCATCGCATGTCAAGAATGGCTTTATTTCTACTAAGAGCGAATACCCACCACACCCACATGGTGTGGAATCCTTCATACCATGTTTAGTAATAATGGTATGAAACCACTAAACTGTTCAGGTATCCTAAGGAAAAGGAAAAGGAAAATCAGATGATCAATAATTAATTAATTTCAAATAAATCATTCATTCATTATCATTACTTAGGGCATGAGCTGTATAAAAATTCAAGTAATTGTATACCAGAGAGAACACAACATAGCCTAATACAACCACAATGGGAACATGCTTCTCTGAAGAGACATATCCATAAGCAATACTGAAATACTAGGCCTATGTTGTGCAATGTTTAATTAATATAGAATATATACATATATGAATATATGCTTTTAAGGCTGCAAGTCCAGACAATCAATCCAGTAACATAAGAGATAGACATATAGAAAGAGAAAGAGGCACAAAACCAGGGAGGGAGAGGAGTGAGACTAGGGAGACAGTTACACAGCTGTTGATGAAATGATAATACATTTATGAACAGTGAGTTTTATCTATTTTTCCACATTGTATGCTTTGGTGGTCCTAAAAAATGACTATAGCAAGTCCCTGATATGATAAACATGGAAAAATGCTGGCATAGAAGCCAAAAATAGCAGTAACCTAATCATAAATATTTCTTTTCAGCGGATTGGGGCATGCTTTTTTTTTGCTTTGTTTTGGTGTGGCAAAACTGTTGAAGTAAGACAGACAAGTACCAATCCTGCAGAGACAATATAATTTATGAAAATAAAGACTATGGTGCTGCACAGGATGAGTTTTGAATAGTATTTAAGTTGGGTTGGTAGAAGTTTCATTCAACTGCCCCCATCACCCAGTGCTAAAAATCTCCCATTTCCATCCCTGCAGAACAACAGAAAGAGAGAGACAGAGAGCGCTTTTGCCATTTGCCGTCTTGGTGTTATTCGTTTTATACTCTAAGCTGATATAACAATTTAAAGGGAGGTCCAAGATCCCATGTGAACAGAAACTGCTAACTGGTTACCACAATATAAAACAGTCACAGATATCCCCTCATACATTGCCTTACAATAGGGGCCACAAACAACCTCTAACATTAGATCTGTCACCTTCCATCTGTGGTGAAAGTAAGACATGGGATTAGTGTAAGAAATGCAGCAGTGAATAATTCTACGGTGACAGGAAATGTCAAAAGACACTTCACCAGGAAGGATCGGTAACTTGCTTATGTTGAAAAAGAGAGGAAAGAAGCCTTTTGGTTGTCAGTATTTTCACTGGACTGTACAGTTATGGAGCAGAGCTGTGTCTCTGGGTCACATGATTTACTCTGTGTTCTCAGTATCAATGTTGTAGGCAACAGCTCATATTTTCCTTGTAAATTCTCACAGTCCTTTAGGTCATGTGCTCCTGTCTGTGTTCTTTATTGTCCAATCTATGGAGGACTGAGTATTTTCTCCCTTTGATATTTCCTATGAGTGGCATTTTTATAATGATCAATGTTACCTGGTGAGATTTCATACATGTTATGAATGCAATGATGTTAGCATTTTTCTTTTGTCAGTCTGTGGAGGAAAAAAACATGATGGCCATGGCAGTTATTTTTTTCCCCAGATCATTCAACATATAGCTGGTGACAGAGTCTTTCATGACAATTTAAACACAATTGCTTAAAAATATTGTTATGGTTGGCACTTCATCTCAATAGATCCTGTTTTGAATTGAAAACGCCGCACTTTTGTCTGAAGAAACAGACTGTGGACAGAAAACAAATGTTTAATATAGATTGTCATCAACACAGACAAAATCAACACACACAAATTCAACACAGATTTCAGCATAAGGAAAGCAATGCGGAGAGAGGAGCAGCAATGTCTTTGTCTAACATGCATTTACTGATAAATTATTTAAACATGTCACATTAAATTCATATTAAATATTAAAGATCATATTAAATCTTTCACCTAAAAATGTTTCATGTCATTATCAGCACTATGCTACAGTATGTTAATAACTGATAACCTGACAACACTTATTCAGAGATGTCCTCATCCCAATACTGTGCATACAAAAATCAGAATCCATCAACACATTCTGTCTTTCTCTGATCTCATTTCTTCCTCCCACACCTCACTCCCATTACACATCTTTTTTGATTTCCTATCCGTCTTTATCAAACTACCTTGCAGATAGACAAGCTTTCAACATAGGTAAATAAGGAAACATAACATAAAAATGCACTCACATCAAAATGATCAGATAGGAAATATAATGTTATGATTTATTGTTATTCTCTGAATGTGGGAGGTATGGCCCAACAGTAAACCATCAGTATGCACAGTGGTGATGGCCCAGCATTCAGTCAGATGGATGACAAGGGTTCAGTCAGAAGATTTTGGAAGATACTAACAACATACTGCAACATTAATAAGACCGATTACTCTGGGAGTGGCTTTTCTAGACAGTTTCAACTGAGTTTAGAGGCTTGATGGTTGTAGCTTTAGAAGTGATCAGATGGTGGATTCTCCCACGTTGGCAGGGTTTGTGGAATCCTGTGAAGGAAGCCCAAGGATATTTACAACACCACACGGAACCGAAGGCAGAACACAAAACTCCAGACTGCACAAAGGGCGGTGTTGGTGTTAGACATATGGTCCGTGGTCCTAGATTTACGATCACGATCAGCGTTTCCTTATTTTATTCATATTCATGGTTCACTGCTCCCCACAGCACACAAAAGAATGCTGACTTTCTTTGGTGTCGAACAATCCCTGCAAAAGGGACCAGGGGAGCCGCTCAGAGGTCGTAAAAAGGAACAGAGAATGTGACTGAGGAGGCAGATGGGAACAGATGGCAGAGTGACAGAACGTGACTCCCGGAGCCACCGGGGTAGAAAGCACAGACCCAGCCCTGCCAACGCTAACATAGGTCTGGAGCCGCAGCCATGCAACAGGAAGACAAGCCAGCAGCTGCCCTGCGCGTCTTTAATGTGATGCCATTTCCAGTGGTAACAGGGGCTTACACCTCTCATCTTGTCACCAGCAGTTTATCACACATTCAAGGTGACATCAAGGTCTTCATGTGGTCCCCACTGAGTCTGCGCCCTCTGTCCCCTGCACTCCTTGACACAGATCAAGGTCCCTTTCCAGCACTCCCATTCATCATCGACTGCATCTGTCTGTCATTTCCCCCTCTCTCTCCCTCTGTCTCTGTTATACAATGCATGCACCAGCCTTATTTCTGGGACCATTGACTGGGAGCATGAATCACAGGCCTATGCGAGGGATCCCAAACGGCTGCAGTAATGAGTCTCCTCTCCTCTCCCCCACCCCGCTGCCTCTCCCTCACTGCAGCACTGTACCCGTCAGCATCACAGGGCTTCAAACCACCCCCAGCCCCCGACTGTGCACAACGTGCTCGGAGGCGCATCGTTTGATCCGACAGTCTCCCGCCCCGCTCCCTCCCGCTCCCCATCACTCACCTCGTATGCTGGGTTTATGAAGACTCCAGCAGAGTCTTCAGAGAGGGAGAGATCTTTCTGCTTCTGCCCCTATGGAAAATCAGTTTTTGTCAATCTCACGTGAGACCAGTACCATAAATGCAATCTTTTATCCAAGTATTTCTGAGGATATTTTACAATATCAATATCTATCACAGAACTTTGGCAAATCTGTTTTAATAATATTCTATTCAGTGTAATTCTGCAAGATGCAGTGAGACTTTTGGATTTTATATCCTAAATAGGATCTGGAGGTAGAAATCCTGATTGCGTTACTGTAAAACTCTTCCCTCCATAAAACTGCAATATTAACAAGACTAATTCAGGGTTTTATTTAGAGGCTGCAGCAAATGCTCCAGGATATCACATTTTGACTTCAGTGTAGTAATAATGGCAGTGGCAATCATTCAATGCCTTCTGTGAGGCATACCCACTGGGATATTTAGATTCATAATCTATCATAATCCCTACGGCAGAGCACATGGCGTAATACATTATCTCAATAGCCTGCTCCTCATGGTTACCTTGGCAGCAGTATTGATAGATGTGTACAGTACATCTTCATTGTCTGTGATGTATACAGGATTATCAAAGGCCTCCTAGAATTACAATCGATTACAGTCAGGAATGTCATATAGTATAAATTCAAAGCAAGCAATACAATAAACTGTTACTCATCTCCTCCAAAAGGTTACCTTGTTGATCATGACAGTACTGGCCATGGGCGTAGTGATTCCATTGGCTGCGGCTACCTCAGAGGGCTCTGAAGTATGGGCAGGATTATCAAAGGTCTCCTAGAATTACAATGGATTAAAATGAACTAGACTATTGAATACATACCTAAAGCACAGGTTTTTTTTTCTCACAATGTTTACCTTGTCTGATGTGATGGTAGTAGTGACGGGTACAGAGGTGCCATTTGGAAGCGCAGCCACACTGTGCTTGGCAGCATAGGCTGGGTTCTCAAAGCTCTCCTAGAGTTAAAAATGGTCAGACTTGCAATCCATTAACAGTGCACAGATGAGACAGAACCATGTAATGGAGTGGACACATTCCACCTTCAGATGGTTACCTTGGCTGGCCCACTGATGGGGCGGACGGTAGTGGCGATGCCGCTAGGCGCCGCTCCGCTGCCGGGCTCTGCCGCGTACGCCGGGTTCTCGAAGCTCTTCTCCGGCTCCTCCACTTCCACGGCCGCCGACTGCCGCAGCTGCAAGGTGCGTAGACGAGAGAGTGAGCACACCATGTCACAAAGCTAAGGTTGATTGGCTTGAGGGGCGGGCTGATTAGGGTCCCATCCAGCACTCGCCTCTGCAGCCTACTGGCAGCAGCGGTGTGACTGCGTTTCGGCAAGCCTGCCCGTGGGGACACGCACTCATGGTGGTGCGGCTGGGGAGCAACCAATGGCTGGCAATCAAAGAGCCACTCAAAGCGAAAGTGCAGCCACAGCTGCTTGATATGTGCTGCTGAATCTGTATGTGGTTAACATCACACGCAGACCCTTTATGGAAAATATGTCACCTGAAACACACCTCTATGCTGCTTATCCCAGAAAAATGTTACCATTTAGGGACACTATTATCTGACCCTGTTTAACTCAACTACACTCTAAATATGAGTAGATGAAATCAAAATTCTTTGAAAATCATTTCCATATGAGCAGGAGGACACTGACCGTTTCAAGGCTTGGGCTGTGGACATCCACCTGTTCTTCAGGAGAAAACGACACGTCCTGCTGTCCAAAGGTCTCAGATTTCCCATTCCTGAAAATGAGAAATGAAACCAAGCGAGCAGCTGTCAGCTTCTCCCACTTGCACCATATGCTGTTTATGGTAAAAATCATGCTGTTGTGAATCATAATGCGAGAGCCTCACAAGAATAGGAAGAAGGGAAAACTGACAGGAATGTGGGCAGGGAAATTAAGTGCAAAAAAGAGTAAGAGTTCTTAAGCCTAATCAGGAGGCAATTATCCTGCTCTGCTGATACAATGTAATCTTTCTCCTGTGAGAGTCTTTATGAGTAACAAATCATCTCATCAAGGAAATGATTTTTAGAAGCAACCTGTGCTATGTGAACATGCAGGAAAATTCAGCTCTAATTAAAAATGGAAGATTGCCACGCAGACTCTGTGAGACAGCTGAGGGGTGTAGTAAATTACACTTCAAACATTCTGTTAATTGTCCCTCTCCTGAGAGGCTCAATTCACTTGTGAACTTAAAATTGAGGAAATGAGCGTTGCACAAGAACAATGATACTGTGCACCACGTTTAAAAAAAGCCTTAAAATGTTCAAGTGTATGAGATGGCTTCTGTCCTCATACGAGTGTTATATCTCGTACTTGTATTGTTTAGATTATGTACTTTTCTCTTTTTTTGATGTTATTTTATATTGCTTATTTTTTTGGAAATATGTGTGAGAACTTGAATATAAATGCACTGTTGGAGGCTAACACACTTGCAATTTTGTTGTGCTTGCACAATGACAAAGTTCTTGAATCTTGAATTCCATCTTCACTGACTATTTTCTGACACAGTGCAAACCGAAGCCACCTGTTTATCAAACAGTTCATAAGCTGAACGCAGCTGATTGCTTTGCACATGTAGGTTAGATCCCAGCGAGCCCTTAGGCCACCTCATCCGCTGGGTACGTCAGACTATGAGATACATTGTGAAATGAGAATGCTTACTGCTTACTTAAAAATGGGGATGTGGACGTGATTGAGGACCTCCATGATTTTGGTTTTCCTCTGCACGGCAAAAACCAGGCCTCCCATGAGCAGCAGGAGCAGCAGAGACACTCCGAGGGCGATCCCCACTGCACACAGAGGGAAGAGGGTCGCAACAGTTTAAAGGCTGCCTCACCTGATGGTCACAGTGCTGAACACTGGCCACAGGGAGGAGAGGCACTGACCTGAGGCTGTGAAGGCTGCGTAGTCATCCTTCTGGCAGAACTCCCCACTCCAGTTCGGAGGACATCTGCAGCACCACGAGAGGTAACGGTCAGCTATACGCTGTGAGAAGCAGCTACAGCACCTGCCAGCTCACACTTCACTTTGACACAAATCCATGCAAGAATCAAGACGGAAGAGGTCAGATGTCAGGTCGGGCGCTGGGAGCGGCCGTCCAAACTGACTTACTTGCACAGGGCCTGGTTGTTATCAAAGTAACAGGTCCCACCATTCTGGCACCTGCATGGTGGAGGTATGGTGGGCGGGGGGTCAAAACCTGTCAGGACACAGGGTCAAAGGTCAGTTAACACCTGCATAGTGTGTACACACAATCCAGATTGAGTAATTTTTAACACAACACCTGCGTCGCAGTCGGTGCTGCTGCCTGGGATGAAGTCGGTTCCCTCAGGACAGGCGCAGGTGTACCCCCCAGGTCGCAGCAGGCACAGGTGACTACAGGTGCCCTTGCATGGGTTCTTCACTGTAGGGGAAAAGGAAAAGGGTTACTGACACTGGTACACAAGAGTTTACAACACTGAGACCATAAACCAAACATATCAAAGCATTCAGTACTGGAGAATTTGAACAAAATAATTGCAGTGCACAGCATTGGCGATATGACCAAACCAATCCCTGTAAACGGCATTGAGAACTTGGTAAAATTGATCACAGTACCCAGAAATTGCATTCTGCTGGAGGAACCGACTGCTATAACACTACATTCTGCCAGAACATACACTAAGCAATACATGAATATATTTCCGGTATTATATTGAATTTTCAGTCAATTGAAATACTTGCACAGGCAATAATAAGCTAGATGGACACCAATCCTGTTTACTGACTTAGCTGATATATGGACTGCAAGGGAATTGTACAGATTGATCTGTAGCTCTCACTTGCTATGGAGTTGTATTTCTGCTGCTGGTAGATGTTGATTTGTGTGAGCCAGGGGCCAGCGGTCAGCAGCTTGGTCTTTGTCCCTTTCCCAAACTTATCCTGCCGGAACACCTCCCCTTTATCCTGGGTGCTCCAGTACACATGGTCCTCAAAGACACTCACACTGAACGGCATCCTCACATCTGAAGAGCAGGAAAAACACCCAGCAATGGCATTAAGGTGATGACCTGTCATATGAAAACTACTCAAAAAAAACTGCAAATATTATAAAATATAAATTATTGCCACTGTTATATAAATTTCATGAAATACTATCAAATGCATGAAATTACTTGTTTCAAAATGGGTCCATTATACAACAATACTATCCATGGACTCAACTGTGTACGTAAAAGCTATATATTCTTTATATTTTGGGTTTCATATTTTGTGTTATATTAACACACATTCCTTATTCATAGAGGGTCTCCCAGACATTTAGTGGATATGGCTGGATGGAACTCATGGCTTCAGTGTAAATCTGCCCCTCTTCAACAACTCACCAATATAGAGTGCAGTGCGCCGATCCTCCCCTGTTGGCAGGACTGACTCTATGCGACTCTCCTTGGCATCTGACCAGTAGATCCGGTCATTGTTGGTGAAGTCAATGGACAGGCCCGTTGGCCACCCCAAGCGGCTGTCCACGAGGACCTTACGCTCTCTCCCATCCATCCAGGAGCACTCAATCTTGGCCACATCACCTCGATCAGTCCAGTACAGCATCCTGAGCAAAGTGGAGACAGGCAGACAGACAGAATTAAAGAGACATGTAGGCAGACAGAAAAAGGACAGGAAACAGTCAGCCAGACAACTAAGCTTGATTGTGCCTCTATCATCTCTCAAATTAATATTGATCAAACTTAAATGAATTCTCAAATATACAATAGGTGAAGACCACACACATGTGCATGCACAAACACACACACACAAACTCAAAAATACAATATCTTCAAAGATCTTCATCCTCTACTTCTTGAGTTCATTCATGAGATCCCAATAACAGTGGAATCAGCCACAGAGACCAAACCCCTCCCCTTGCCGGACTCGCTCACCCTAGACGAGGGTTGACAGCCACTGCAGAGGGCTGACCGATGTCTGTCTTGACCAGGTGCTTCCTGTACCGCCCATCCAACATGGCCACCTCCAGACGTTTCACTACTGAGTCTGCCCAGTAGAGATTCCTTTAGGGCAGGAAGTGAGATGAGTTTTAAAATCACCAATGTTCAAGTGTGCTCTTCAACAACCAATTCATTTAGTATGCTGATACCGCCATTGGGCATGTACTCTCAGACCCAGACTCCAAGTGCATCAGGGAGCAACTATAGTTCCAACTGTGATGCAATCAAGACTTCCTTGCAATCAACATTCATAAAGGACATGGCTGTTGACTTCAAGAAAAATACAATGGTAAATAAAAATTATAGTGGGGAAACCAGCTGCTCTCTAATGGTTTTTTAGAGCTGTCACCTAGTGTTCATGCAAAATGTTTATATTTATTGAAAACATGTGCACCAAATTCAGTAAGACCAGTTCTAGTTAATTGATGCTGTCAAATGATCACCATGCAGTGTACTTGAGGTTCCTTCTGAAAAGTGTAAGTAGCCACTTGTTTCAGTGGAGGATAAAAACATTGATAAGTCAGTTCAAACATAATAGCAGCCATCGATGTACATAATGAGCAGCTAAGGGAATTAACTGAAACAATGTGTTTGAAAAGATATACATTTTTAAAATTATTTACGTTAATAGAATCCGTTCTTTTTAAGTACTGATACTATGTGGACTTATTTCTTGAATGTGCAAGTATTTTTATTGCATTTATGCAATTGCATTTATCGCCTGTGACATCTGCTGAAATTTCCTGCATGAGGGATGACTAATTATTGTATAATTCCACTATAATACCACTGTATGGTATCTTAAGCCATTATAAAAAACATAAGGTTCCACACTACAAAAATGGCATATTTGAATTTGTAGTTTTTCCTCTTCTAACCCTTTGCATTTAGCACCAGACAGCAAAAGACAACAAATGTTCTGTCATTGAAGATTTCATCGGTTTGTCTTCATATTAATGTGCACCTTTCCAAAAAGCTTTTGACAAGGAACCTCATTAGAGGTGAGTGCTGCATTGACCAGCAAATCAGAATGCCGCCCCACCTGCCAACCCAGTCTACTGCTATTCCGTCAGGCTTCACGATGTACTTAATGCCAAGGTCAATGGCTGCGCCGATGTTGTTGCTGTGGTCATCCACGGCAGGTAGGTAGGCCCTCTTGATAGCCCCAGACGCAGGGCTTTTTCCCTCCACTGTGAAGTACACCATGCCTTGAGGAGAGAGGAGAGGTTGACCACATTTCAAAAGCCAGTGTTCCAATGCTCAGACAGTTAGCAGTGAAGCAGCAAGGAGAAAATAAACACCAATGAACTTGTCATAAAGCAAGTAATTTTAGATACAGTATGAAAATGGAAGTTGAAACATTTTTAACATACACCTCAGAATCTTACATTAGACATGTGTCCTGTGTGTCATATGGGCAGAGATTGCTCAGATATATGCTGTTATCAAGAGCTTTAGAGTTGAGACATAATGAAGATCAATATCCTCTTGCTTAACATCACAATATCATATTAATACTACCCTCAATGTCATTTCTTTTAATCATTTAGCATGTTGCATTTTAAATGAACCCTTTTAAAATCACATACAAAACCCACTAATTATTACCTGTGCTGCTGTTTATCTCAACAAACCATGTGATTAAAACAGAGGGTCTATTTTAAATGCACAGTTTGACCAATAACACTTCATTGGGAGTAAATTTTAAATGACCTATGGTGGCCAGTTAATGCTATTTAACTCTAGGTGGCAGTGGCATGTTATTTCTCCAGAGATCGATTTGTTACAAAGTAACAATTACTTACTATTTCAACAATATATTGTATAGCTAGAAGGCTATGAAGCTGGATACTTCAAGCTAGCATGAGCAGCTGTAAAGTAAGATTTAAAATGATTTGATACAAAGGTTTTTTTTAATAGAAAATGATCATATTTGAACAGTTAAGTATCCATGCTACTTTCACAAGCTATTTGAAAGCTTAAAAGAGTATACATATTTCCCCATAAAACTGTACAATCACTGCAGAATTAAAAAAATGTTTTTTTAATTCTGCAGTTAAAAATTGTTTTTATGAAATTGTGAGTGATGTCATAGGATAAGGCAACACTTGATTCATACCCCAATACATTTAATATCCCATAATTCTCCTGCATACCAGTGGGAATGGTGATGGTGAGTGTGTTATACAGTAATTTAATGATAATTTGCAGTTCTTAAACAGTTTGTATTGTTTTAACAGCATGGGAAAACCTTGTGCCTTTACTTGAACATGAAGCATGCTTGTGTTTAAGTCTGAATTGACAAACATACTGTGTTATCTTTTTCCAATTCATATTCAATAGCCATATAAATAATATCACAAAAATCACAAATACCCCAAGAAGAATTATTAAAAATTTCTTAGGTCTCTTAGGCATCCATCTTTAAAATAATAAAGAGAAGTTCAGCAACGTTTCTGAGAGCTTTACCAGGTCAGCAGGTCTATGTTTAAGGAAACTGAGGAATTAATGATACCTTTTCAGCAGCTGTTTCCATAGCAACCAAAATGATTGCTTTCAGACATTCTGTATGTGTACCTCATGCTGGCACCACAATGTTGCTGAGCTACACCTCTTCCATTTTGTACTGGACAGTGGTGTATTGGTTGTGGCGTAACAGGCTTAACACAAAGAGCGAACGACTGCAGAAAGGAGAAACACTAGAGGCAGAACAGGCAGCACGTACTGAGTCCAGTGTTGTTGTGGTCCCAGTCATAGTCCAGAGCCACAATGTGCTCGTGCTCCTGGAGGAAGTCATGATATTCCTCTGTCTGCAGGTTAAACCTCCTGATCCGCACGTTCTCTGGGAGGAGCAGTAGAGGCCCAGCACCTAGGAATACACATACACGCACACGCATACACACACACAAAAGCAAATGCATAAATTATACAGATTACAGTTTATGAAAATGTTAGTAAAGAACAAATAAACGCTACCAGTAATAACTGATTTCTACGCTCTAGCTCTGAAATGACATCACATACTACATCATATTAAAGTTACAGCTATCAGCAGAGCTGGTGCTCGGTTGATTTAGTTGGTAGACCATGAATAGCAGTGAGGGAACAGGACACCGATGTGCTCCAGTTCAAACCTGCCGGCAGGACCGCCCTCACCTTTCGCCTCACACTGGCTGCCATCACCTACTTTCCGGTATCCAGGGGCACACTCACACTCATACCCGCCTTTGGTGTTTTTGCAGGCTTGCGGGCAGCTGCCATATATCTCACACTCATTGATGTCTGAAAAGAAATGGGGGTCACTCCTTCAACCAACATCTAAAAGACGACAAATGACTTACTTACTTGCTATTTCAATGTCACCATGTCAACTACTAAACTCAAACATTTTTAGGAACTCATGTTTTGTCAGGGGATATCAACAATTGCCCTTTTCTGACATCATATACATGTAAACATCAATATATTTTAAAAACTCCATATCATAACCAGAACAGTTGCTCCCATCACAAAATGTGGAGATGCCGGGGATTGAACCCGGGGCCTCATACATGCAAAGCATGCGCTCTACCACTGAGCTACATCCCCAAGTGCCTCTAGAACTGGTAAGCATTGTATGTATGAGACAAATGTGCATGCCTGTCTGTGTATGTGTATGCATGTTTAAGTGTAAGAGAAATTATATATGTGTATGTCTGTGTGTGTACCATTGCAGGTATAGGTGCTGTCTGGGTCCACCATGTAGCCTGGTCGACAGGAGCAGATGAAGCCAGTTCCATTCAAGTTGGTGCAGTTGTGTTGACAGAGTTTCTCTTCACAAGTCCGGTCGTGTCCGAAATCTGCACAGTATCACAGTACTCACTTCAGAAACTCTGTGGAATCACTTACATGTTACACATAGTACATCTCTAATATTGACCTAGACTGTTATTAAAGTGACTGAGATGAGCACAAGGGCAATTCAAGGATGCAGCGACAGCGTCTCACTGAGATTCAAAGTGCTATGCCCACCACTCCACACCCCTTCAGTAATCTGCACCTCAAGAGTAACCATTAGGCAATGTTCTTAACATCCAGAGAAAATGTTTTACAATATACAGGATTTTGATGAAAACCAGCCCTCCTACCACAGAAATCAGCTTGTGTCTGTATATCATGTGTCTAGGGAATCTGCGCATATTGTGTTAATTTATCTGAATAACTTAGGCTGTGTGTGTGTGTGTGTGTGTGTGTGTGTGTGTGTGTGTGTGTGTGTGTGTGTGTGTGTGTGTGTGTGTGTGTGTGTGTGTGTGTGTGTGTGTGTGTGTGTGCACTCATGACTCACTGCAGCCCATCTCATCTGTGCGGTCCCCACAGTTGTCGTTGTGGTCACAGACATACTGCAGGGCCACACAGTGTCCATTGGTGCACTTGAACTCGTGGGGAGTGCAGGGAGCCAGGGTCGGCTCTCGACCTGCCAGAGAAAAAACACACCCAAACACACCATCAGATGCCCGGCATAATATCATCCCTGCCTTTCACCCTGTACCTTCCTCCATGAAAACACTGCTACCTTAAATAAAAGCAGGACTAATCTCTTCTTTAGAATAATTTAGGTTGATTGGGATTAACCTCCATCAACCTCCATGCAACAATGCTAAAGATTACCTGTGTCTCATGGCTGAGATGACATTCAGAGGCACAATGAAGACTATAAAAACAAGGGGGATTGAAAAATCACTGAAAAACGGAAAGTCTTGATTAAACATTGTTGCGTGGGGTGATGAAGAAGTTCTCAGCCTCTATCCCTTGAACCGCAGGAAGCTTGGTTTTCAACTTTAGCATCTTTAAGCAAATGCTACTTCAAGTTTCTTATTATTATACACTATTCATCAATTTTAATACCTGCCAAAGTTGTAATTTTACATAAGACATGTCAAAACGCTTGCATAACAGTGTTACTCAAAGGGGGGGGTTGTCCTTACACACGTCCTCCTTCTCATCGCTGCCATCTCCACAGTCGTCCTTCTGGTTGCACAGCAGCCCAGAGTAGATGCAGTATCCATTCTTGCAGCGGAACCGGGAGGGCATCTCACAGGTGATGTTCCCTGGGAAACGCACAGCAGAGCACACCAACAAAAGCGCTCAGCAGAGCCCCTGGGCAGCTGGTTGACAAGGCTAAGAAGCTGAAAAGCTGTTTTTTTTGGGTCGTCCTCCTAACACCTATTCAAATGAAAAACATTGGTCCCTATTCCAACTAACCTGGAGTGAGATGCATATTTAAGCAATTGTTGCATGTTGCTGCATGCTGCATGTGACATTTTGATTGACAGACTTCCAAACTTGTGTCTTTGGGTAAGCATCAAAGAAATGCAATGCTTGCTGAAACTTGTGAAACAGAATGAAACACTGCCTATATTGTAGTTAGAATAAATGTGGTCCTTAATTTCCAGGAGTATCCAGTCTTTAGTTCAGTTCAAATTGACCCGTGATTATCGACTGATTGGCCAGAAATCAAGACCCTTGCAGGCTCAGAGGCTTTGAACAGACACTTACAGCAGAGGCTGATCTCCTCATCTGAGCGGTCGCCACAGTCGTCGATGGTATCACACACCCAGCTCTGACTCACACACAGGTGGTTCTTGCACTCAAACTGGCTGGGGGGGCACCATCTTCCCCCAGGGAAACGAGTTGCTGTAGGGGGAACGACATGGGGGAGGGCATGGTGAATTACTGCTTCTTTAGCAGATGGTCTTATCCAGTGACTTATCCACACAGGTACATATTTAAGAAATTCCGGTAAGGTACCTTGCTCAAGGGTACAAAGACCAAATTGGGAATTAAATCTGCAACCAATTTCAAGCCCATTCCCTTAACAATGTCATACTGTCATGTTTCAGCATGTAGACGTCTGCGAGACATGGCAGACAGCCAGCAACCTTACACTGTTCCATCCAATAGCATTTTATTTCTTTCACTGCACTCTTCTTTGTTCAAGTCTGTTTTGAGTATTTCTTCAAATGCCAATTCCATCTCAGCAATTCAAGGTCTTGCACCTCAGTGCAATCTCTTCCTCCTGCACTTAAAGTGTTTCTGAAATGGCAAATGGCTAGTAGCCTTTATAACAGTCACAAAAGCAAATCTTATCTGGCCTTCATGCTTTAATAATTACTTTTTCTTCTCTTTCATGTAACAGCATAACAACAGACTGCAATACGTGCACACACAAACACATGCACACAACAGTTATTTGTTGCAGGTTTGTCATAGCTTGTTACTTTCATATGGGTTCCCCACCCTCTCTCCTTCCCAGCTTGAGGTAGGCAGCTGCAGGCACTCCATTAATTAGCACCACTGAATGGCAGCCAAGTAATTAAGTGGAGGCAATAGGAAGGTGAGAGTAGGTCGATCCCTGCACCCGTCCCCAGATCTGGCAGGGACCCCCTCACCTCTCAAGTGCGTCAACTGACAGAGACTGTCCCCTCTGAATTTAACACAATGGTGCATTAGAGCAACGTCACCTGAGGACATAGTTTTAACCTCTCTTCCCCCTTATCTATGGCCCTTTCTGTAGGAGTGGCCTGTCAGCCCAGACTCACGGCACGTGGTCTCGTCTGAGAGGTCCAGGCAATCAGGTCGTCCGTCACATTTGAGGGAGGCAGGGATGCAGTGGCCGGAGGCACACTGGAAGGCCCCCGGACGACAGGTCTGCAGCTCTGTTTATGTGTAAAGGAGGACAAAGCACAGTTTGGTTTAAGCCTCACTGTGTGAGATAATACACATTGTTTCCTCAATGGCTCTCGCAGATTGGTCTGAGGACATCAACGTTGTTCAGAAACGGCAAAAACGGGCAGGTGAACATATAAGAAGGGTGTTTTTCTCTCTAAAGGCGGGAAGTCAGGGTCACAGAAAGTGAGGCATCGGGAGGGAGGCCTCACCGCAGTCACGCTCATCCGAATTGTCCCCACAGTCGTTGTCATGGTCACACACCCAGGCGCCAGGTATGCACTGCTGGTTGTCACAGCGGTATTCACTCTCGGAGCAGGGCCTTGGTTCTGTGGTCACACATATGCACACACAGGCACACACAAATGCACACACACATACAGTTTGTCACTGACAGCACTGCCACCTCTCAAGTAGCTGGTTCTCCTGTGTTGCTCTGTGGAAGGTTCCAGAACCTTGTGTAAGCACGTCTGTAGGGTACTCACGGCAGTCCCTCTCATCAGAGCCATCTCCACAGTCATTGTTCCCATCACAGCGCCAACGCACAGGTACACAGCGGTGGTTGTCACAGCGAAAGTCTCCAGTGGGATCACAGGTCACAGCCTCTGAAGCCAGGAAGGATGAAGATCAAAGAATCAAGAGGGCTTGGAGATTTATTAGAATTCAGAGCTAATTATATAGTTCTTTTTGTTGTAGAATGCATGTGAATTCATGTGAAGGCAGGTGCAGGGTGTGAATTCTCTATGTATGTACAAAACAAATCCGGGTGCCCAATCTGGGTGACACTAGTACATGAACACACTCACCGCAGCCCTGCTCGTCGCTGTTGTCCAGGCAGTCATTGGACCCGTCGCACACAGCCCACTGAGGGATGCAGCGGTAGTTTGTCTTACAGGAGAACTCGGTGTGCTCATCACACTTATGATCTGGGCCCACTGAGGAGATGGAGAAACAATGGGAGAGAAAGAGACAGGGGAAAAAAAGAAAGTGATGAGATAGCCAGGAAGAGAGAAAGAGAGGCAAGAAAGGCAGAAAGCGAGGGGGAGGGAGAGACAGAGAGAGAGAGAGAGAGCGAGAGAGAGAGAGAGAGAAGAGAGAGAGAAAGAGCATTAATCCATGCTTGCCAGCCGGGTCACAGTCAGTGACATTCCTATTCGATCTCTTGCCTCTTCACTGTCACAGGGTTTCTCTCATCTTTGTACCAGTCTCAGACAGATCACAGTGCATTCCTCAGCACAAGTCTCCATCAGACAGAGTAACAGAATCTGCAGAGTCCCTGCAACCTCTGCCGTCGGCTCTTTCCAGCCCCTGGGTTCTCACAGATACTCACTGCACTCATTGTAGGGTTCATCAGACTTGTCCCCGCAGTCATCCTGGGCATCGCACACGTAGTTGGAGGGGATGCAGCGCCCATTTTGGCATTGGAATTGCCCAGGTGGGCAGGTCTTCTGGGCACAGCCCTCGGGGGCCTCGTCGCTGCCATCCGCACAGTCAGAGAAGCCATCGCAGTGCCAAGTGCCCGGGATGCACTGCTTGTTGGTGCACTGGAACTGGTTCTCCTGGCAGCGGTGGTCACCTGTGACACAGGACATTTCATCAGCGTCCAAATGAGACATGCATTTAGGCACTCAGAAAGTCACATGGTGCTCTCTCACTGACTCTAAATAGTTCTGTGGAGGTAATCCAGTCAGCAAATAGACTAGGATCTAGATTATTTGCCTTCACAAGGCTTGGAAGGCAGTAAATTTTTTAGGGTGAAAATTGTGAGCAGAACTAGCCATGTTCAATAGGGTTGTGAATGTGGTCTTATGGCTTCATATAGGTGGTAATTAAACTATGCTGTTTATTCTTTTTTGGTTGTTCTTCACTATAGCTGACTATTTAGTCTGGAATGTGCACTGAAAAAAGTGCTGCCTACTCCGTTGTCATTATAGATGAATCTTAGGTGTTCTGTCTTCATTAACAGTCGACGAAATAACATCATGGCTGTCTTGTGAAAGAAGATAGCCAGCTACAATTGCCTGCTAGATGCATCTAGCAATGCTAGATGGTTGTGCAACAGCTTGATCATTTTAGCAAAACTATTTACATTTCAATGCAAATACTTAAATTTTTCTGCAAAAATTTTCATTTACACCTGTAAAACCAAAATCGTTATTTCTTGTGGTCCACAGCAGACCGGGAAATGTACACATTTTATAATTAGCCAGCAATACAATAACCGCAAAGGGGCTGATTTAACTATCCGTAAAGTTCCATTCACTTTCAAATCAGACTGTAAACTGGTTGATCTGGTATCTGTTGGCTGGCATGAACAGCCCTATACCCTGCAACCTGACAGGTGGAATGAAGCAGGACAGAAATGGATGTCCTATTTGGCAAATGTCAGTTTTAATTTTATCCAGCGGTTACCTCTCTCACTGACTGCTCGCTCCCTGGAATCTCATTAAAATGGAAATGCTGGATTATAGATTGTCATTGATTGAGGATGAGAAAAACGAGATTTCATTCAGGGATAAAGTCACTGCCTGCTTGTTGTCACAGTAACTTTGAGCTACTAAATGCAGATGTGGCACTTGTGTATCGAATGATGACATTCATGAAGAAGAAAAATTAAAAGCAAGCCAAGGAAAGAAAGACAGGCCAAGCAGGAGGAAAATGAGGATGAGGAGGATGAGGAAGATGGTTGGCATACTGCAGAGTGCTGGGTCCTCGTCAGAGCCATCGGGGCAGTCAGGGTGGGCATCACAGAGGAAGTTAGGGAAGGTGCAGTTGCCATCCCGACATTGGAACTGCCCGATAGGACAGTAGCGGGTTGGGCAGGTAAGGGGCTCGTCTGATCCGTCGCCACAGTCTGACTGACCATCACACTTCCACCAGATGGGGATACACCTGGGAAGAGGGAGAGGAGGAGAACGACAAAAGAAAGAGAAAGAGATAGAACAGGGTTACGTAATGCAAATTATAACTCATGGTATTGAACATATTATGTAACATGATCATCATCAGTCATGATAAGATGACCCCAGTCCTGGAGAAAAAAAAACAATAGATCAATGTAGACTCACTTCTCATTGTCTCCACAGCGGAACTGCGTGCTGGAGCAGTCGGCCACACACTGTATCCGGAACCCAACAGCAATGCCAATGAAGTGGTCAGGGCACTCGCAGGTGGAGCTTGCCCCGCCCGGTGAGATCAGACACAGGTGGCTGCAAGTGAAGGGGCTCTTCTTACACGGGTTCTCACCTGGAACAGATCAACCAATCAGCAAATCAAACTACCACCAACCAATTCAGCAGACCAATCACAAAATCAAAACTGCCCAAGGTCTTTCACCACCTTAGTCAAAACTCACACCTGACTCGTATCTGAAATGATTGTTTACTTCTTTTTATATGCTATAACCGAGGACATTATGATGCAAGAATGTGAGGATCACAGTGTCTGGTTAATATTTCCCATTGATTTCACAAATCAAGGAGTGTGTGAGGTAACTTTAAGTAGAAGAAACAGGAATCATTCATCCCCATTAAATGTTGCTGATCAAAACTAGGGTCTCAGTCATTTCATGAGAATACTGTATAATTCAGACTGTACAGGATGGCAAGGATAAAGACTACTTTTATTAACAATACAAAAATGAAGGTTCATGATTACCACGATGGGAGGAGCTACGGTTACTGACTAATATGAACCAATCAGAAGGCTTTGCTGTCCATGACGTGACAATATGATTGGTTCAAATCAATGAGTTATTGATAGTA
Organism: Megalops cyprinoides; assembly: GCF_013368585.1. Taxonomy (NCBI): domain Eukaryota; kingdom Metazoa; phylum Chordata; class Actinopteri; order Elopiformes; family Megalopidae; genus Megalops; species Megalops cyprinoides. Next base: position 38,155,417 of record NC_050583.1, read on the forward strand.
AATAATAGATCTGCTCATTTTGGGGTTAATGGTTCAAGACTGTCTCTCAACAGCTGTAGCTCTATGCTAAGGAGGACTGTCTGGGGCACGTACTGCGGGGCTGCCTGTAGGGGTGGTACACGTGGATGTCGTAAGGGCGGTGGGTGTTGTTGCCCATGGTGACCCTGCCCTCGCCCGTGAACTTGTGGGCCCGCTCCACGGTGTGGGTGTTCCAGTCTGTCCAGAACACCCAGTCCTCGAACAGCGTCACAGCAAAGGGGTGTGGCAGGGATCCTGCGATGGCCCTGTGTCGGTTCTTCCCATCCATGTCGGCGTAACTGAGGAGAGAATGGGGTAGGTGTCTTTGGACATCTTGACCGAGGGATCAAAAGAACAGCAGAACTGTAGCAGCACCAGTGATCACATTGGAATAAGCCTTAAAAGAAGAAATAATTACTGCCTACTGTGTAGCTGCACTGTTGTTTCACAGATGGCTACATTACATGCTGATATAGCAAATGTGTACCAATCCTCAATGCTGGTGGGAGGGTGTGCTGCTGGCTCCTTTTACAGTAAGAACACAAAACCACAAATGTGAGAGTTATGTGTGAAGTAGAGGAGTGGTGCACTGTACGGTGGACAGAAGTAGAACAGGGCAGTGCTTGGTTTTAGGGAGCACAGAATATATTCTGAAGGCAGCGGTGTGTTTCGAGTTTCTTACTCCAGGAAGCTAAGATGAGAGTCAGCAAAGAAGATCTTGTTGGTCGTGTAGTCAATGGTCAGGGCATTGGGCCACTCCAGCTTGGTGGTTATGATAGCAGTGGCGTTGGTACCATCCATGCCCACCCTGCCGATATATGCTTTGTCACCCCAGTCTGTCCAGTACAGCCACCTAGTGGAGGGGTGGGGAGGAAAGAAAAGCTGTTGATGCACCTCATGACTCCCCTGCTATCATTATCAGACCCATGACTGTAAGATCTGCAGCTTTAAAGGGAATAGATTTGAGAATAATGTCTAATACTGAGAATAGATGAGTTCTGAACACAAGAGGAACAGTGATGTTTATAATCCAAACTCAAATCCAAACATCTGTGCCATCATGCATCAGATGACACCAATGGCCACTAACTGATAGGTTTCAGAAAGCAATGTTCAGAATAAGCTCTCGCACCCGTATTTGGGGTTGACTACCACGGCTCGTGGGTTGATGAAGCAGTACGTGTGATTGGGTGAAACACAGCCACTCAGGAGCTTCTTGCGGAAACGCCCATCAAGTTCAGCTACGTGCAGAGCATCATGGTAGGCATCCACCCAGTACATCTTCCTGCCAGACAAACACACACACACACAGTAGTCACATGCAAGGAGAAGTCATGGCACTTTACAACCCTCCTCCATTCTATATAGACGGATCGGTCTTCTCACTGAGAGACAGAAATGTGATTTTAGAAATGTGATTTCATCTTAAATCCTGTCGTACAGGCTGTTTAAGTCTATAACAATTTTTACAATAAATCCTGTCATGTCCTTTTATACAAATGCATGACAGTTTATGACAATTGTCCTGACATTGATATGAAGTTAGCAGCAATACATATTATAATCCTTTTTATAACATAATATATGCCATCTGCATTATGTGAATAAAGAGAAAAAATATGTATGTTTCTGTTAGGACATTGGCATGGAAGTTCCCACATATTGCTGTGTACAAGCTCTCAGAAATGTTTATTCATGCACAGTGAAGCCAGTGTTGTGGCCCAAAATGTACCTTTGATGACTGCATCTCCAAGTATGTCAGAGCAATGTCAAATATGTGAAGGCACGACCTTACTATTTGTGTCAAGGCCTTATCATGAACAAAATCCCTCCCTCCCCAGCCTCACACTCACCGGCCCACCCAGTCGATGGCCAGCCCCTCCGCATTGGGCACATCATGGTCCACCACCACCTCACGGCCCGTGCCATCAAAGAACATGCGCTCGATGTGCCCGACGCCCGTATCTATCCAGTAGAGGCGCCGCTCATAATGGTCGAAGTCCAGCGCCACTGCGTTGGACAGGCCCTGCAGCACCACCGACAGCGAGCTTCCGTCGGCCGTCAGATTGCGGATGTAGTACCGGTTGCTGTAGAGCAGGTAGGGGGCGATGCCGCTGTTTTGCCGGCAGGTGCGCCCATCGGGCTCCCGCACATAGCCCGGGGCACACTTGCAGAAGAAGGAGCCCACCGAGTTCTCACACAGCTGGCTGCACACGCCCGGCGTCTCCCGGCACTCGTCCACGTCCTCACAGGCCTTGCCGTCCGGCATTAGCCGGTAGCCCGCGCGGCAGGAGCAGTAGTAGCCCGTCAGCGTGTCCGTGCAGTTTTGGGCACACTGGTGCACTGCCGGATTCCTGCACTCATTGATGCCTTTTTGGTTTGCAGAAACACAGAGAGAACATACCCAGTGACAGGACACATCAATGTTATCATTTCAATTGCTTCTTTTCTATGAAATGGGTTTAATTTAACAGTACATCATTATTGTTTTGTTTTGCTAGTAAAAGGGGATATTCAAAGGACTCAGACGGAATCAAGGACTTTGGCAGTTCTTAATGTCTCATTAAATGCAATCATTGTTACATTACATGGTATAATGAGCAATCAATGATCTCAAATAAGGGACACAGGGATTCCTCCCCTTAACAACAGATCCTCCCCCCTGACTCTTACCACAGCCCTTCTCATCGCTGTTGTCGGGGCAGTCCTTCTGCTGGTTGCACACCTTGTGGATGTCGATGCACTGGCCTGACTTGCAAAGGTACTCCCCTGGCGCACAGGTAGGCTCGGGGGTGTGGCACAGCCCGTCCAGCTCGTCCGAGTGGTCCAAACAGTCAGCTTCCCCATCACACACGAAGGAGCCGTGGATGCAGGCACCATTCTGGCAGGTGAACTGGTCACTGCGGCAGGTGTCATACGCACAGCCGACCTCGTCGCTGCCGTCCCCGCAGTCGTTCACCCGGTCACAGCTGTAAGGGGGGGAGGGGTAACACAGAGAGACTCACTTTATCTCTGTATTATACTGCCTGGCTCTTGATTGCCTGGGTGGCAGGGTCAAAGGCCAGAGTAATGAAAACCTCCTTGCTTGATGTGTTCATAGTTAGCAGTCTGCATGTAGTCAGGGCAGTGCAGTAACACTGCAGTTGACCACACTGCTCTCTAAAGGCAGACAGGAGCCCAGGGGGCAGAGAGGGGCGGGGCGGGACGCACTGGAAGGGGATGAGGATGCACAGGCCGTTAGCGCAGGGGAACTCATTCATGTGGCAGGTGCGGTTGGGGCAGTTCTGCAGCTCGTCGGCCGCGTCGGCACAGTCTTTCTCCCCATCACACACGTAGCTCAGGGGGATGCAGCGTGGCGTGCCCGGGTACCAGGGGGGCGGGCAGGCGAACTCTCCTGGGCGGCACGTCCTCAGGCCTGACAGGGAACAAGCATGGAACAAGCTGAGTTTTGGTGCACCTTCCTTTTGATGTGTTTCATGTATCTGCACTGCACAAATTCCTCCCATCTTTCTGAAGGCAGGCAGATCGCCAGCTCATATCCAAAGCTGTGCTAATATCAAGGAAACAACCATGTCAGTATATCAGTAGTGCTATTCCACTTTGTTTAACAATGTGTGGACCTTTCTGCACATGCTTCAAACACTGCATGATAAACACAGCCTAAAATCAACAATGTTTTAGGTAGGAAAATATAATCTGGTAAGGCCTTTTTCTTTTTTTACTGACGTTTAATCAGTAAATGCTATGAATGAAAAATCACATCAAGGATAACAGTGCAGACTCTCTCTCACCACACTCCAGCTCTGGTGCCTCGTCACTGTTATCTCCACAATCATTGTTGCCATCACACACCAGAACAGCCGGGACACAGTTGCCATTGACGCAGGTGAATTGCTCAGAGTGGCAAGTACTAACAATGTCCCCTAGGGAGAGGCAGAGAGAATAGGGGTGAGTATGATACCCATTGAATGTGAATACATAATAGAGCATAGAGAAGCAAACACCTCTGAACAGTTAATTAACAAAAAACCTCAAATGGAACCAAAGCAAAACCAAAACAATAGGTGTGAGGGCATTAATTAGCATGAGCAGCAGTTTATGTTTTATGCAATTAAGTTTTTTTGTGAAAAGGCAATGCGTGTTAGAAAATAAACCACAGGGAAAGTGTTTAATTGGATAAATAAAGCACACAGCAGGTAATCGGCGCTAATGTTTAGCACTAGGCTTGATGTTTAAGAAAATGCCTTCTGTGTTCTCATAGAAAAACTCCCGGTGCCTTTTATCATGCACCCCTGGTAACGTTTCTTGTCAAAGTACTGAAGTTGTTCTCACGGCAGGAGGGGGGCTCGTCGGAGCCGTCCATGCAGTCGCTGATGAAATCGCACACCCAGGAGTCCGGGATGCACTTCCCCACGTCACACCGGAACTCATCCGCTGCACAAGTCCTGCCCGCTGAAAACAGAGCAACAGGAGTCACCCAGCTCTGACCTCTGACCCTTGACCCCTGCCCCAGAACTGTATCCCACATTGGGCTGTAGCGCAGGCCCCTGCTACTCACCGCAGAACAGCGGGTTCTCATCGCTGTTGTCCCCACAGTCATTGTAGCCGTCACAGCGCTGGTCAGGCGAGATGCATATGTTGGTAGTGTCACATTTAATGAAGCCAGAGGTGCAGGTTCTGTCCGCTGTGAGGGAGAGAGAGATTTCAGTTAGGAACACACAAGCTCCAACACAAAAAACATACTAATACACAACATAAACAGCATACTCAGGGTGTGTGTGCCAAACCACCAGCTAGTTTACTCCACATGACCTTCTGGCCTTATAAACACTCCACTGCAGAACCCATTCCAGCTGTAAAAGTTTTGCCTCATAAGGCCGACATGTGCTGTACAGTGGGTTTGCTTGGTCCCCTCTGGTCATTATATCATGCTTCACTGTGAACAATGACCATCGCAGTTCTGCGCAGAGCAGCCCCCCTCCCTGGGACTCACGGCAATTTGTCTCATCCGAGGTTCCGTTGTCCCGACAGTCATTACGACCGTCACACACAAAGTCGGCGCTGATGCAGCGGCCATTGTTGCAAGTGAACTCGGTGTCAGGGTTGCAGGTGGGGAAGGGGCAGCCATGCTCATCACTGTTGTCTCCACAGTCGTTGGTGTAATCACACAGGTAGGACAGGGGTACACAGTGCCCATTGTCACAGGTGAAGTCCATGGGTGAGCAGGTGTGGAAGGCTGCAGGAGGACATTATAAATAATAAAGGAAGCTATCCATATATCCACTGGATATACTTTCTGGGCAAGTATGCTGAGGAGGACTGTGGACAAGTATCTTTTATCATCTTTGTCTTCTAACGTCTATCTAGCTATCTACATACATACGTACATGCATGCATTTTACCTGCTAACTGAAGCAGAGCGCTGTTTCTATTAAATTAAAACTCATTTTATTTCATTAGGTTTTTATTTCATTTTTCCAGACTGAGATATGGCGATCAGTATTAGTGAGGGAGATCTGGAGCTTCTGAGAGCTGAGCTGAAATCACTGGAGTAGCAGACCAACTCCAAAAACAGGTGTAAAACCTGGAAGTGGTCTGAGATTCAACCCGCTTTGCTGGTGCGACCTGACATACTGGTGCATTGGTGACATTGATGCCACAAAAAGGCCTCCAGTACACGGGGACTGTACAATGGCCCAGACTTGGCGCTATGTGCTTTGCTCCTGTGCCCATGGATGATGGGGTTTGGTAACTCCAAGGCTGTAGAAGGAGACTGAGGTCTCCACTGCTGCCCCAACCTGATCTCACCACTAACAGCAGATCTGAAGCCCTCAGCTTCCCTTCCTCTCAAAACTCTCCACCGATCAACGTCTTTGACAATGTTTTAGTCACTGGAGCTGTTTAAATAACAGGCATTTTAACAAATGCACTCAAAACTGCTATCATCAAGTCACTACTCAAGAAACCTAATTTAGATTGGATTGATTGTGAGTAACCTCAGAGCAATTTCCTAACAGGTCATAGTACAGAAAAAGCTTTAGTGAAAGTCGTGAATGATCCTAGACTAAACACTTACAGTAATAATGTTTCACCTCTTGTATTACTGGATTAAAGTATGGCATTTGATACTGTAGTATACTCACAGTATACTTTTGAATAGCATTAAAAACTGGTCTTTCTGGAATTGTTCTAAACGGGTTTGCTACCTATTTAACAGGAAGACAGAATTTTGTTAGTGTTGGTGACGCATACTTAGTCCTCTCTTGTTCTCACTGTATACGCTGCCACTGGGTCAAGTTATTAGTGAACTTGAAGTCACCTTCCATAACTATGCAGATGATACACAGCTATATGTGTCTGTGGCGCAAGATGATGCCAGTGATCTAGTAGTCAATCATAAGAAAAGTGGTAAAAGAGATTTTTGTTTCATGCACCTAGCACTGTAGTTTTGGAACTCACTTCCACTAGATAATCATCAGGCATACTCTATTTCTTGTTTTTAAAAGCATCTCAAGATTTGTTAAATTTTAATTAGCTATGAAGACCTTGCTTTGTTCATCCAGTGTTTTTCAAAGTATTTTTCAAAATTTGTTTTATTTGTTTTATTTATTTATTTATTTTCACTAATTTTTGCACTAAATAATTATTGTATCATTACATTATTATTGTATGTCAAGAATATGCATTGTGCATAAAGTGTAACAGTCATTTTTAAATTAGTTGTGTATGTTTCATAGAGACTACATGGTTCAATCCAGGATTATCTTGAGTATGCTGAGTTAAATCAGTGGTTCCTGGAACCTCACCGCACACTCTCTCCAGTTCGTCCGAGTTGTCCAGGCAGTCCTTGAAACCATCGCACTTCCACCTCTGGGAGATGCAGTGTCCATTGAGGCAGGTGAATTGGTCCGGCTGGCAGCGGTGCCCTGTGTCCTGGATACAGTCTTTGCCATTGTTGGCCAGGTACCAGTTCCCCTGGGGGCACTGACACTCGGGGCCAGAGGGGCCTGTGGAGGGACGGGAGGGGGATAGGTGTGGTCAGATTCGGTGGCTGGGAGGAGCAGGCTGTGGCCCAGATGGAAGCAGTTGAGGCCTACACATTTATTTATTTTTAACTTGACTTGGAAAAAAAAACCCAAAGAAATTTCTTTGGATGGACAAAACAAGCTATGAATTAGCCTTTTTTGTCTTTGTGTGTGCTTTCTGAATACGGTATCCCTGGAGTTCATTTTAAAATGTGTGTGTGTGTGTGTCTGTGTGCGTGTGCATGTGTGTTTGTGTGTCTGTGTGTAAGTTGCTTTGGATAAAAGTGTCTGCGAAATGAATATAGTAATTGTAAATGTAAATGTGTGTGTTATATACAACTATGTTATATACAATACCTAAAGGATAAACTTATTTTTCAAACAACAGTCTTTGTTGTCCTTTCTTTAACAGGAGGAGGTGAGATGCTGGCCTAATCCCAAGAAATGTGAACCCAATGACCCTGAGTTTTATCTAATTCAGAAACATGGAGGTCACACATTCCCAGCATAATAGCTGGGCTTGTTAAGTGGACATGAGTTCAAAGTGACATGCTGACTAACTGAGTAACTGCTCTGGCCGCACTTTCTCACCAGGAACACAGACATGGCTGCAGCCCCCATTGAATTGCTGACAGGGACTGGAGCAGCGCTCCTGTTTGGCAGCTGTGAGCACGTGGATGTCATTGGGCTTGTACTGCAGGTCCTGGGCGAGTACTGTCACGTCTGATCCATCGTCCTTGCTGGCCCTGTAGATACTGCGCGTGTTCCAGTCCGTCCAGAACACATGCTGCTGGAACACGGTCATGGCGTAGGGGTTCTGCACCGAGCCCACGATCACCTGCCGGTTCTGACCCGTCAGAGAGGAGCGCTCGATTCTGTCCCTGCAAAAACAGACACAGCAACCATCAGGGCTGCTAGCATTCATAGAAGATCTGTGGACTTCAGCTGGGTCAACTGTGTCCTGCTGCACACGTACAGGTAGGCGTCGGCCCAGTAGAGCAGCCTCTCCTCATAGTCCAGGGACAGGCCATTGGGCTGCTCCAGGCCTGTGTCAATGATTGCAGTGCGAAAGTTTCCTCCCAGCGTAGCCCTCTCAATCTTAGCTGCAGGAGTACCCCAGTCTGTCCAGTACATGTACCTACAGAAAGGCATGATGCATGAGAAGTGCCGCAAAGCCAGCCATCTGTTACTGTTTTATAGGCAAATGACACCAATCATCTAGCTATTGCCTGAACTGTGGACACTCCAGGCATTCCTGTTACCCATAACAGGGATCCACAATGATGGCCCGCGGGCGGTTTGCATGTGCGATGACGGAACGGTTCTGTCCATCCAGTCCCATGGCCTGAACGCTCCTGTTGTAGTAGTCAGTGAAATAGAGGCGCTTATGGACCCAGTCGTAGGCCAGCCCCTCCGGATCTGCCAAACCTGAAACAGAGAGGGAGTGGTTTGACGTGACCGGCAACTCCTATTTTGTAATCATCAAAGCTGTAGTCCTAACGGAGTCATATTCTTTTGCTATGTGTTTGAACTCATCCAGTACTGTACAACACAGATGGACAGGAGTGATAGCTTACTGGAGGCGATGATGACAGGTGGGCTGGACACAGAGGTGGTGCTGATGTAGCCGATCTTGCTTCGGCCCAAACCAACATACTGGGTAAAGTAGATCCGCTTGTCCTCAAAGTCAAAATCCAGGGCCACCACAGTGTAGCCAAGCGAGAAGGCAGGGAAGGGCGTGCTGTGGTCATCAGGGTCCAGGCGTGCGCTGTTGAGGGTGTAGTCAGTGGTGAAGATGAGGTACTCGTCCAGGCCGAAGCCACATGACACACCATTGCTGAGCAGTGAGCCATGGGCACAGCCGCACTTGGGCTCCTGCTTCTCTGGCAGTGCGAAGCACAGCTGCTGGCAGCGCCCGTTGTTCTCCTGGCAGGGGTTGAACCCCACCTGGTTGGCGGCCACTGGCTGGACGTGGGAGTCGAACACCGCCACGTCCGCTAAGCCCTCGATGCCGTCCCGGATCACCTCCGCAGCCTCCGTGTTTCCTGGCAGCTTGCTGGCTTGAAAGACTTTCTTCAGCTTGCGGTCCACCCACAGCATGTAGTTCCCGAAGATGGAGACCCCATATGGGGCTGGGTGGCGGCTCCCGTAGCGTACGATCTCTCGCTGGCTCCCGTCTGCCGCCATTCGGGAGATCATGTCCAGAGCGTCATCGGTCCAGTACAGGAGGCCGCTGGTGTAGTCCACGGTAAGCCCGCGTGGCGAGGCCAGGCTCTCAGAGGCCAGAACCGTGCGGTTGCTGCCGTCCAGCTGGGCGCGCTCGATCTTGGGTGTCTGCCCGCCATCGGTCCAAAAGAGGTAGCGCAGTTTGGGGCTGACAGCCAGGTCCCGCGGCCGGTCCACACTGCTTTTCAGCAGGACCAGGCGCAGTGTGGTGTTGAGCCGCAGCACCTCCACATAAGTCTGTGTTTCGAAGGCGTTGGTGAAGTAGAGGTTGCCTGTTGCAGGATAAAACGCGGGTTAAGCCTTAATCTTGTGAAGCGAACCCTTGAGCCAGCCAGCCAGCCAGCACTATTTCACAGACTGCGGAGCTGTGATTTCCTATCTGAGAACCAGTAATAAATATGGACTGTTGATGTGAAAGATGCCTTTATCATACTGAGGAACAACTGTCAGTGGAGGAAATATTACTTTGTGTACAGAATCAAGCACATGATACAGACTCATGACCAACAATAATGCCAAATTCATCATGAAAACATAAACAGCGCCTCTTGAAGGTGATTGCAAATGTTGACAAGGGACTCCCTTCTGAAAAAACACTGCCTATGAATACACCTCTTTTATCAATTAACAAACATCCTGAGGGAGCCGAGGCTTAAAACCCAATGATCCACACACTCTGGGCACTAACACAGCAGCTGTTAAGAGGACGATGTCAGATAAAGATCAAATAAATGTAAAGCTAACCTGCAATCCAATCCACAGCAAGGCCTTGTATCCCGTCTCTGCCAATTCCAGTGGTGACAATCGCTGAATAGCGCGAGCCATCTGTCTTGGCCCTGTAGATGCCTCTGTAGTAGGTGTAGGTGCTGCGATCAGTCCAGTACAGGAATCCAGAGGGCACGTGTAGATCAAGCTTGTCAATCATGGAGGAGGAAGCTGCAGTGAGAAAAAGAAAAAGATAAAAAAGAAACCCATTGTAAAATGTTGATGGAGATGGAGATGTCTGAAAACATTTAAGCAAATGTGTTACTTCGCCTTATTTTTCATGATTTGAGCTTCCACAGTAGTAAAAACTATTGTTCAATATAAGATTCAATTTTTTTAGGGTCCAACTCAATTTGCTGAATAACTGACTACATATAAACATATAAAAGGCAAAAGACACTAGCTGGAAGCCACCATGGAAAACAATGCAATCCAAAATACAAAACAAAAGTAAATAGTGATTTGAAAACACGTCTCATTCGGCTGGTGACACGTACACCCTCCCACAGGCACCATGGCCTCGGAGTGGTCGGAGCTGTTGATGTGGAATCCACGGATGAGCCGGGAGGTGGAAACCACGGCAAAGGAATCGTACTGCTCGCACCGGGAGCCGTCCTGAGAGGGCACAAAGCCAGTGGTGCAGGCGCACGCTTTCTGCCCCCCTGGCTTGGGCAGGCAAAGATGGGCGCAGCCCCCATTGTTGGTGCTGCAGGCGTTGGTGGTTCCTGCAGAATCTGTGAGAAAACAGAACAGCACATCTTGAGTCTGTTTTGATCCATAAGGGAAGAACGTTTACATTTACAATTACATTTGAAAGAAACCCATGCTATGAAACAATGCAGGTAACACCAAAGGATTTATGTTGCTAAAATGTTTCAGTGTTTACTGTAAGATGCAGTTCAGTTTCTTTCCAATAAGCAACTGTCTATATGCCTTTATTCTTATCACACATCACGTCATATCACACCTTGTACTAGGTGTGCTGCGCGTCTATTGTTGATCTAATTATATGCAATGTGTATAAGTGTCCCTCAGATCTTTCTGTGCTGTAGTTGTTATTGCAGTATAAACAGCTGGCGTGGGCTCTACTCACTGTCTCTGGCGTGGACTTTGAGGGCTCGGACTCCGGCCACGCCGCTCCTCATCACCACCATGTTGGCCCCGGTGGCCTTGTCCACCCGCTCAATGACCTCATAGTCCAGGTCGCTGTAGTAGAGGTAGTTCTGGTGAACGGCGATGCCCCAGGGGTGGGACAGGCCACTCACAACTGTCACGCGGCTGACCCCGTCCATCGTCCCACACTCGATCTATACCAGAGTGGAAGGACAGTGAAAAAAAGTTTAGTTATGATCACTGTTCTCTTCTGTATGCGTTACAATGAGTGTTATAGCTGATCTAAAGAACGCATATTACTCAAATACCCAGTTAGGCTCAAGTTTCATTTTTGCAGCTAAGGGAGAACATCGTCAGTCTGTGCAGTTGAGAAAAGCTTGCACACCTCCTATACACTCCAATCTATATTCATTTATAGAAAATCCACCATTTCAGCACAAGCAGTCTCTTCTTCATTTTTCATTATGATGAGTTAACCAGGCTGTCCGCACCTCATTAACACTGGGTGCGCATCATTACCAATAGGTAACTGCTTGGTGAGCTCCATAATGGCCAACCAAGCATTACACTGAGGTTTAGGCCATCATTTGCTCTAAGAACGATTTTTTGAGGATGTGTTTTAGGTCGCATTGATCTAGATTTTTAGGGTGCCGTGTACCCACCACCCCTGAGCTGGTGACACCCCAATACAGCTTGCTCTCGGCAATGTCGGCGGTGATGAACTCGATATGGCCAAGGTTGCCGGTGTACAGGTTCCTCAGGTTGCTGCCATCCATGTCTGCGCTGGCCACCTTGGGCGGGACCCCGCTCTCCGTCCCCTTGTCTGTCCAGAACAACTTCCTGCAACATAAGAGGTCCACACCTTCAAACATCAGTGGGGAATTCCATCCTACCTCATATTTGCTCATTTTCAGTAAATGAGTGACAGAGCGAAGCAGGACTGCGTAAGAGCAGATTTTTTTAATGAAAAAAAAACACATACACTGTACATTTCTCTGTACAGGAAGTATGTGAATGGATAGTCAAATAAGTGTGTTCTGTACCCTCTTGCTGGATCAAGAGCTATTCCAATGGGCTGCCCTGCTCCTTCTGGCTTCCCTGTGTTTGTGATGATGGTCTTCCTGTAGTGCTGACTCCCATCCACTCGAATGACCTGTATGAGAGGGCATCTACCTATTAGTACAGTGAAAGGTTGGACAGTAGAGCAGAACAGCATATTGCTGTGTATTAAATAATAATCTCACTAAACTTGGATAGATGCACTTCTGTTTTCTTGTGCTGGATGTCACTCTGGATAAGAGTGTCTGCTAAACGAATGTAATGCAATGTGAAGTAATATTGTAACATGGTAACATCGCATCCCTTTCACATCCACTGTCTGTTGTGGCCAGTACGTGGTGGAACAAGGTCCCTGTTTCGGTCAGAACAGCTGAAATACTAGAAATCTTTCATTTCAGACTGAAGACCCATCTCTTCAGACTACATATCAACCCCCTTACCCAAGTATGACCTTTTGTCTCTCTTATGTGCAACTATATATGTGGACATATATTTGTCACTTTTATGTGATTGGGCATGTGCAGGCTTACTTGCATGTGTGTAATGTGTGCTAGCATTATGTTTGGAATGACAGAGTCCTTAGTTGTACATACTGCTTTGCATTTACATGTCAATCTAGGCACACGTTAGTGATCTCAGCACTATGTTTAGCACCAAAGTTTGTTCATGTGTGGTTAGCGGTGTCCCGTCTATGCAACTTTTCACGCCACTTTATTGGATGCACTGTGTAAGCTGCTCTGGATAACAGTGTCTGCCAAATGACAAAAATGTAAAGTAATGTAATAAGAAGCTCTTTAACCTTTGTCAGCAATATTTTGGCTTATAACATCAGATTCCTTGACTTTATTTTCAGGTAACATCAGTATCATCACCAGCCAAATAAGAGTATAATGTTTAACCTCAATGGCTTGATTGGTGGGATTAGTATAATACATCATGCGGGTTATCCAATCAAAGGCCAGTCCAGAGGGAGAGCCAATGATAGCAGCCGGGGCAAACTGAGTCCGATTGCTTCCATCAGTCTTCACTCTGAAAATAGATCCCTGTTGGAAAGAGAAGAAAATACATAAATCGCTCTGTTTATTCAAAGATGTCGACGATGACAGTTTCAAGTAAACTGATCCTACTGAATCTGTATTCAAAATCCTCATGTCACTCACAGTGCCCTGGACCCAATACACAAACTGCTCCCGGTCATCGAAGTCTATGTCACGGCCCTGGCTGATCCCAGATACAGGGGTCATTGCATTGTTAGAGGTGTCACTAGGGTCGAGAGGAATGCCCAAGATCACCGTCTCCCTGACAACCATCAGGAAAGGACTGTCATCTGAGGCAAAGAAATGGATAAACATGTTAACAATTTGACTTTGAACCAGCTGATTTTAACTGTAGTAAGAGAGGCACTTGGGTCAGGCTGAACCTTTAGTGCAGGTACGTCCATCACTGTTGATGTGCCAGCCGGACTGGCAGTCACAGGAGAAGTACACTGGTCTCTTCCCCGACAGTAGACACAGCTGACTGCATGGGCTGTTCAGGCACGGGTTGAGTGCTGATTGGACAAGAAGCATACAATTTGTCCCTTGATAGGCTGATGGCTCAACAATATCTACCAACATCAAAATTCTCTGCATAACTCATTTATCCCCAAGTTCTTGGTGATAGTAAAAGACGTGCTTTGCCCAGAGTCATTTCAAACCAAAGTGGAGGTTGGGCATGGCGCTTAGAGGGTGTGCAAGGACACACAGTTTCACACCCATCCACTGCGCATGATTCAGCCCTTACCATGAGGCTGCTTGACTGGGTGGTCCATCACAATGCCCATAGGCTGGTAGATATTAGTCATCAGAGTGGTCAAATTGCCCCCATGCCATTTATTGGCCCTCATGACTTTGCTGGAGTACCGCTCGGTCCAGTAGACATAGTCCTCAAAGATGGTCATGCCATGAGGGTGCTGTAGTGCCTATAGACAGCCACCATGGGGTCAAAGATTAACATTCATTCCACTTTATAGCAATGTGCTATGTCAAGTGATGCTGATGCTGAGTAACAAAATTTGAACAATAAAACATTCCCACAACCACTTAAGACTTAACTAGTCATGAGATGCACCAATTGTGCTCTGACTCACCAGATCACTGGCAAAGACCTGGAATCGGTTGTTGCCATCATAGTCACAGTAGTCGATGTAGTCCATATAGGCATCTGCAAAGTACAGCCGACGGGTAGGGTAGTCAATGGTTAGCCCATTGGGCCAGTACACCTTTTTGGTCACGATGGCTCGGCGAGCTTTGCCATCCATGTTGGCCCTCTCGATCCTTGGATTTTGGCCCCAGTCTGTCCAGAACATCACATTTGTGCTATCAAAGAAGGGATGAGAAATATGTCCATTTCAGAAATTTCTGTGGCATTAATCTGGTGGCATTTTGCTTCAGTAAACAAGTGCAGACCAAAGCAGCTTGTACGCTGATACAGGTGCCCTCACATCGTCATAACTAATGTAGTTGAGTCACTGTATTGAGCCATTGTATTGAGAGAACTAACATAAGAATGTAGAATCCGGAAATCTATGCATGCTTTGTGGTTATGTTAATAAAGACAATCTCTGTGTTTTTATATATGTATATATGTATAGTGAACGCCTACAAGTTGCGGGGGTCCAGAACCAGGCCACGAGGGCTTGTGATGTTCTCAGTAAGAAGTATCTTCCGGAAGCGACCATCCAGAGTGGCCACCTCAATGTTCTCCATCACAGAGTCAGTCCAGTAAAGGTTCCGGCCCACCCAGTCCACAGCTAGGGTCTCTGGAACTGTCAGTCCAGTGGACAATACCTGAGAAGTAGGAAGTGCTGATGTGAAGCTATCAGGGAATAACACGCTATGAACATAAATACAAGTAAGGTCACACAAATTATTTCCTCCTAAATGAATGCAATTACTACACTAACGTGTAAGAAATACAGTTCTTCAGATGTTATGCATACAATGCCTAACATTAACAAACAAGCCCCTGTTAAAACTAACATATACCTTTGTTTAGCTATGTACCAGTGTTCTTTTGTTTTTGGCCACTTCAGCATTTGTTTTCAAAGCAGCAAAACAGACCAAAACTGTAATTTTTACTGTAAGTTTTACAGCCACTTAAGATGTTTTTGGCCTTATTTTGAAACACCACTTTTTGTGGGTCCCGAATTTTAACCTGTGCATCAGAAAGCACCTCACCTCTCGTTTGTCTGTTCCATTTTGTAGGGAGCTCCAGATCTTCTTCTGGGAAGCATCGGCCCAGTAGATTCGGTTGGTGACTCGGTCAAAGTCCACAGTCACAATGTTGGAGCCGCTGACCACAGGCCTAATGATAGTAGGTCGGTGCTTGATGTTGTTGGAGATAATCTGACTGCGCTTGGTGATCAGGAGGATGGCATCCCGGGGATCTGAAAAAAGTTTATTCAATTGCAAGGTGACTGACTCATTGTGAACATGTATGGCTATAGGATTCTCACAGACATTACTGATGACACAGTTATTTTGAGACTGCTTCAATATGTGACAAGAATGGAGGAAAAAGGTAATGAACAAAGCACAACAAAGCTTAGATATGCAGGGAGCTCCCTACCAGTAGCCTTGCAGACTCGGCCATCGGGCTCCAGCTGGTAGCCATCCTCACAGTAACATCGGAAAGAGCCGCGCTCATTGAAGCAGGCCTGGCTGCACATGCCGGGTATGAGGCACTCATTGATGTCGTCACAAGTCTTGGAGTCATTGAGCAGCTGGAAGCCCGGCTCGCAGGTGCACTGTGCCCCGAAGGGCCCCTGGATGCAGCCACCACTGCAGCCGCCATTGTTTACGGCGCAGTCATCCTCATCTGGAGAGAGAGAGAGAGAGAGAGAGAAAGAGGGATAGAGAGATGCCCAAATCTCACTCAGCATCTCCCCTCACACCTCACAGCTACAACAAGCTGTGGTAGCAAGGGATCTGAGTGGAAATGCGTTCTGTTCCTCATGTTCAATTTGAAACAAAGATTGTTGGGGGGACAGACAAATGCATGGGGACTGAAAAGGAGTTCTTCTAAGGACTTGCACTGGATATCGGCTTAGGACCAAGTGTGCCTGCAAATGAAGGAAGGCCTGGGGCCTACCCTAGCCATACTCACTGCAGAGGGGAGACTCATCAGCTCCATTTGGACAGTCCCGCTCGCCGTCACACACTCGATCCAAGGTGATGCACACCTGGTCGGTGGGGCAGAGCCACTGGCCGGCAGGGCAGCTGAAAGGGGGCGTGGGACAGCCCCTCTCGTCACTCATGTCCCGGCAGTCGTTTTCCCCGTCACACACCCAGGACTGGGACACGCAGTTGCCGTTGTCACACTGGAAGTAGTTTGGACGGCAGGTGCGGGGAGGACAGCCGTTGTGCTCATCCGAACCGTCCTGGCAGTCTGGGTGCCCGTCACACTCCCATGTCCCTGGTACACAGAACCCATCCACCTGACACTGGAACTCGTCATCATGGCACAGACCTGGACCTCGGGTGGCTGCAAGAACACACAGGTAAGTCTGAGTCACACCGTCTGCAACACTTCAGTTTAAGGTTTAATTGCATGGATGGTTTCATTCTCAAGATTAAGCAGGGGCCTTGACCCAACATGTAAAATGCTATTTAAGATGCTATCACCAATACTACTCATGAGTATTACTGATGCGTGAAATTAGTCACTCAACCTCAAGAATGACAGACATCAATATGATCAGTGCCCTTGAATCTGAATTCACTTACGGCACCCTCTTTCATCAGAGTGGTCTCTGCAGTCAAAGACACCATCACACTGGTAGCTCAGGCTGATGCATTGGTCTCCACTGGTGCAGGCAAACTCATAAGAGGCACAGGAAAACACTGAAGGAGGAGAAGAGCCAACATAAACACAGACACACACACACACACACACACACACACACACACACATACACACACACAACACATGCGCAGAACTATGATATGACTGCAATGAAAGAAGCCCATTCATCCATTCATAACTTCCCTCCTGGGCTAGGGCACTCTGAAAGAATGGCTATAGCAAAATACCAAGTCAAACACTGATGGAATGTCTTACCACAGTCCTTTTCATCTGAGCCGTCCAGGCAGTCCTGATCTCCGTCACAGACGTAGGCATTGTAGATGCAGCGGTGATCTGGACACAGGAAGTAGCCCGGGATGCAGGTGGTGATGGATGAATCTGACAGAGAAGCAATAATCCTTTTCATTTTTTTTTTGGTGGGTGTGGGTGTTTCTAAATATTGATAAACTTGGGTGGGAAAGATTTGGGGAGGATGGATGGGGGCTTTGAAGAACTGTAAACACTGATATACTGAATGTTAAATGTAATGTATAACATTTGTTTTCAAAATGATGAAACTGAAGGTCAGCTGTTTAACTCATCTTTAGCATTACAATGAACAAATCTCCACGTCTTGCGGTTCACACCAATCGATCTCCCATACCCAGTTCCACTAGTTCGTCTGTACTCCTGTCACTGCTGTTCATCTCTGCCCTGGTCACTGTACTCACTGCAGTTCATATCTGCCCTCATTACTGTACTCACTGCAGTTCATATCTGCCCTGATTACTGTACTCACTGCAGTTCTTCTCTGCCCTCATTACTGTACTCACTGCAGTTCATATCTGCCCTGATTACTGTACTCACTGCAGTTCATATCTGCCCTGATTACTGTACTCACTGCAGTTCCTCTCTGCCCTGGTCACTACTATACTCATTGCTGTTCCTCTTTGTCCTGGTCACTATATTCACTGCTGTTCATCTCCGCCCTGGTCACTGTACTCACTGCAGTTCCTTTCGTCAGAGCCATCTCCACAGTCATTGTCAGCGTCACACACCCAGGCACTGGGGACACAGTTGCCATTGGCGCAGGTAAAGTAGGAGGAGTCACAGGTGGTCGGGTGCCGGGTGGGACAGTTATCCTCATCTGTCCCATCCCCACAGTCATCCTGTCCATCACAGCGCCACCTGGAGGGAATGCAGTGCTTATTCCCACAGGTGAATGCACGGGGCGAGCAGGTCATCCCTGTCAAAAGTATAGGGAGTAAGAGTATGGAATTGGTCATCTTATACAGATACGGAAAATGGAAACAGTCATCTTATTTTTTGCTGTTTTCAGTCCTCTATAAGAATTCTTGTATTACAGAAAGATTTCAAGGGCTTTCCAGCATAGGTACAGTTTAGTTGTGTCGATGCTTGCAGGTTTTTAATGCCAAGTTGCACACATACACACACACACACACGTGCACACACTCAGTCACAGTAACACAGATACACATTTGCATATGTATGTAGACATGCACATATGCGTATCTGTCAGCTCACCTGTGTCGGTGCAATTGGTTTCATCTGTGTTGTCCACGCAGTCTCGGTTGCCGTCGCAGCGGTAGGAGTTGGGGATGCAGTGGCCTTCGTCGCAAGGGAAGGAGTAGGCCCCACAGCTAGTGTCGGGCGGTGGCACCGAGTCATCCTTCACACAGTCACGCTGGTTTGCCTGCAGCTTCATGCCGTAGGGACAGCCACAAACTCGACTGGATGAGGGCGTTGGGAAGCAGAAGTGGCTGCAGCGGCCATTGGGAATCTGGTTGCACTTGCTGCCAAAGGCTGTTATAATAATATTGATATCTCAGGAGTATTGTCTGCAGTAGCAATGAAGCTCAAAAGATTCAGAATTTATCTTCTTTTTTCTTTCAATTTTTGAGAGACATAAATGAAACTCAGGGTCTACAAATGTCAATAAGCTTGGCTAATCAATTGTCTTTATACAGCACAGATAGATGAAAAGGTTAAACAGGATTGTGCTTGTGGATATTCAATCAGAAACAGTTACAGTAAGCAGCAACAACACTGAGTGTTACTCCAACAATGAAGTGAGGTGTTAATCCACGCCCACCCCCTCGGTGAAGGCCAAAACATCACCCCATCTCTCACTCACTGCTGTGTAGTGAAGCAGAGTAGGCCTTTACGTTCATGACCCCATCAATGCCCTTCCGAATGGGTAAAATGTCACCCCCATCCCTCTTCCGCAGGCGAAACACTCCATTGATCCTCCAGTCCGAAACAAACAGATGATCTGCAAGAGACGAGCACAGACAATGTCACCAACATCAACACACCCAGAAGAAATGAACACAAAAACAAGATTTTTCAGTGGCGGTGGCCCACCTGTGTGAATGGTAAGGGAAAATGGATGGGTAATCTGGCCAATGTTGGAGAAGGTCTGCCTGTCCTGTCCATCAAGGCCAACATGCTCGATCTGATTGAGGAGCGCATCTACCCAGTAGACCCTGTTCAACCTGGAAGGAGAGGGCCATAACCAAAATGCTTAGTATGTTGGATAGAATACATTACATATACACATATTACCCACGCAGCTACTGCAAACCATTCCAACTATGGTAAAGAATCAACACACTGGACAAACTTGGCTGACAGGCAGATAGACAGACTTGTATAGAAACACAGATACGTGGCATTTCCACCGTACATGTAGTCTATGGTGATCCCATTGGGCCAGCCGAGAGTTGTGTTGATGAGGGGAATTGCGTTGCTGCCATCCGTGAAAGCTCGTGTGATCACTGCCGGTCGGTACCAGTCCGACCAGAACAGGTATCTGCAGTACACAAGAGAACACAAATGACACCAGCATCAGAAAGGAGAGCCAAAATGCCTCTCTGTAAATAAAAGTCCATCATCCAACAATGCTGGATTGCTTACTGAGGACTTTAAGCACTGGAGAGCTTGTTCCCTCATTATAATGCACTTACAACATGTAAATAAATCGGGTAATACAATACAATAGGACCTATATGAAAGCAACTCACCCAGCACTGGGATGCACTGCGATGCCCCGTGGATTTTTTAGGTCCGTTGCAATGTCCCGCCGAGACTTGTCCATCACCTTGAAGGCTGTCACTGACCGGTAGGAGCTGGATGTCCAGAAAAGGACCTTGGAGGTCCAGTCGTAGGCCATAGACTCCACCATTCCAACTCTATAGCCAGTCAGAATCTGCTGGTCTACAGTATGGCAGCATGAAACAACACTGGTGATTTACAAACAATTACAACTTTGTCACTTTTGACTGGGATTATTTATTTGATTATTAGATATATGTAGACGTCCTGCAGATGTTCTGTTACTTGTGCGTGTTCATTATTTGGCTAGGAGAGAAGTATATATTGATGTATAGAGTTGAGTTGAAAAGACCACAACAAAATAACCACTGACCTTTAACAATGGACACAGTTAACATTGCTACAGAAGCAGCAAACTCCAAAGAAATCACAATGAGTTAAAAATTTTTTACTTTATTATTCGGTTGAGGAAAAGTCTTACTGAAAGGGCACCTTTAATATATTGCACATCTTTTCATTATATCCTGACTTTCCCACAAATTAAAAACATTCAATGATTCAATAAAAGGTAAAAACAAAAAAAAATCCTCCTTGCTCAGAACGCTGCTCTGCTACGTACCCGTGCCGTTGATGGCTGCCTTGTAAATGAGGGTCTTGCTCCTGTCATTGTAGAACACGGCCTCCTCGTTGCCATCGTACTCCACAGCGGAGGAGGAGAAGGTGGGCCCCAGTCCAGTGAGGGGGAGGGTCACGTCCTCCTGCAGGGAGAGGTTGAGAGGGATGCCCCGCACTGCCGTCCTTGACGCCACCAGCAGGTAGTCCGTCACCTCTGTGGGCAGGAATAAAAGGAGGTCCCAAAAAAAGGTTGAGGGGGGCATTGTTCCAGGTATTCGCTAAGGATTGTCAAATGGAAGTGGACGCACATGACAGAGAATCAAAGAAAAAGAAGATCCTTCATTCTTAACCAGAGGCAGAGGTGGACACCCCGGCTTCAGAAAGTAAAAGTCCTACCATGTATTTGTTCTAGACATTCACTAAACAAGGTGATTTCACTAATTAGCTCCTCTACGTGGCTGAAGAGTTGTGCTAATTAAATTTAGCTGGTGTAGTGCATGGGTGGAACAAAGGACTTTTACTTTCTGAAGCCGGGGTGTCCACCTCTGACCAGAGGTCGAACCTGGGGGTCAAGAGTAACCGGACAAACAATGCTGCGGACTTCAAATTTCCAATTTTAGGTTCCCAGATCCGCTTGATGACCTGCAACTGTGTAACCCTACATCAACCCACCCCTCCCTGAGCATGCCCGGGACTCACTGAAGCAGGTGTGGCGGTCAGGCTGCAGGTCATAGCCCAGGCGGCACTTGCAGCGGAATCCCAGGCCCTCATTGTCAGAGCGGTGGCTTAGTACACAGATGTGCTGGCATCCCCCGTTGTGTCGGCCACAGGGGTTCATCACTGCAGGAAGAGAGAGGGGAGAAACACGCAGCAACAGGAATTCAGCATGGAAAATGTGCAGAGAAGCCATTCTTCTCTGCAAGTGGGATCAAACAGTATACAACCTGTGACGGGGAATGAGTCTGTTGTACACTGAAAGTATGAGATAGTGTCTGGATCATACGCCTGAGAATACCCATATTGCCTGACATGGCAGCACAACACAGGTTATATTATCTATCTATCTCTCACCAACTGGTTGCAGGACCGCGTGTGAGACCACAATGTGACCAGGTCGGTCTGTGGTGCGGTAGAGGAGCTTGGAGTTACTCCCGTTGAACCTGTTGGCCTGCATCACAGCCATCTTGGTCCAGTCCGTGAAGAAGACATGATTCTCAAAAACAGACAGGCCATACGGGTGCGGAACCTGAGTTCCGCCATTCATCACTGTTTTCCTGGAAGATGCAGGGTCACAGAGGTATTAGTGAAAACAGCACAATTACTTTTCCAAACATCACAGACTGCTTCGCAGGCAAGCAAGGACCACTGAGAAGTAAGTCAGTGGTAAACATGAAAAGAATTTGATCAGGTTGGGCCTACGATTGTTTAAAAGCCCATTTTTCTCCCAACAATACCTCTCCAAGCCATTGTAGGTGACTGTCTCCACGGTGTCAAAGTGGCTGTCAGCCCAGTACACTCTCTGTGTGATGATGTCCAGGGTGATGCCAGAGGGAGTTCCCAGCCTGGTCTTGACCAGGTCCACCCGGTTGCTGCCATCCATGAAGGCCCTCTCCAGTTTGACCTCCTGGTTATTGTAGCCCACATCAGTGAAGAACATGTAGCTGAAAAGCATGGAGGACAGAGCATGAGAAGATAGGCTCTCCATTCCTTTAAGACACCTTATTATAAAAGACACAACATAAACCCATTTAGGTTTATAAACACTAAGTTACTATATAGCTAAGAACTGGGAAATAAGCCTTAGCAAAGTAACACAAAAACATGAGCAAGATTCTAGAAATGGTTCTGGGGTTTCTAAAACCGTTGTCTTGAAGGGTAAAAATCTTGTTTTCCAAAATTTTCACATGTAGTATTATATAATTCTGTTTAGTTTCTCTGTTTGGCAAAAGTTTTCTTTATGGGATGCTGCTGTTTAAATCATTGCATTATATTACATTCATATTGCAGATGCTCTTATCCAGAGCGACTTCCATCATAAATCATGTACTTGATCCCTCTGCAAGATTCTCACTGCAATTTCTACTCCATATTATTGCTATGGTGCATACCCTACTGTGGAGTCCAATGCCAGTCCATGGGGGTTCAGGAGGTTCTCTCCAATCAGGGTGACCCGGTTCCCCCCACTGAAATCACACAGGTCAATTCGATTCACTGAACTCTCAACCACGTAGAGTTTGAAGTTGATCCAGTCAACGGCGACATTCTCCGGGCTGTTCACTGCCACCGTCAGCACCTCCTGCAGGTCCCCACCATTGTAATTGACAGAGTACACCTGTGAAGGCACACAAGTGTTCAACATGAGAACATCTAAGACACCATGAGAACCCCAGTGCACAATACACACAGGCAGCAGTAATAGCTCCTCTCACCTTCTTATTGACTGTGTCCGTCCAGAAGACCCGCTGACTGTGCCAGTGGAAGCCCACGCCTGTGGCCTGTCCCTTGTTCTGCGACTGGGCCAGGGTTCGAACGAACCGACCATGAATATCAGCCATCATCACATCACGGCCATTGGAGAAGATAAGCTGAGGCAGGCCAACTTGCAGGAGGAACAGAAGCAGGTTACTGGTCAATCTCTGACAGTAAGTGGCACATTTCTGAGGTCAAAATAAAAGACTAACATATATTTCCCTAGATACATTTCTGGCCTCATGACAACATACTGAATGTATACAGGAACAGTATGGCTATATTTTATCAAATACCAGTAGTTTGATATTGAAATGCAATAGGATGTAACTGAAATGCAAGACAACCATATGGGCAATACTTCAGTTAAGATTCCTTCCTATGTAACTGTGAACTTCCTGAACATTATGAACTATGTATTTTAGGTCATAAGAAAAGAACTAGTAAGATGGGACCATAGAACAGCCCTTATTTGAGGTGTGAGGGATTTCCTGCACCTGAAACATTGGCTCTGCAGAGGTGCCCCTGCTCAAGGAAGTAACCATCTGCGCAGCTGCAGTGATGTGTCCCAGGACGATCCTCACAGAAATGGTCACAGATCCCCCAGATATTACAGTCATCATAGTCTAAAAACAGTCAGAGAATTGTCACATCAATTTGATATCAACCACTGTATAGGTCATGCCACTGACTTTTACAATTGATCGTTTTCACCTCCTCACCATCATATTGATTGTGAGGTCTTTGAACTTTAATACACTTTATATTCCATTCTCTGTTCTATGCTGGCTGGATGCCTGCACCTGCATGTCTATGCTGCTTGTGAAACATATAAAGGGACCCTGTAGGACTCACCCACACAGGTGCGGCTGTCGTTAGCCACGATGAAGCCATCAGGACAGTAGCAGGCTCCACCCTGCGGAGTGGGGTGACAGCGATATTCACAGCTCAGTGCTGAGCACTTCCCCAAACCTAGAAGAGATTAACAAAGGAACATACCTCATACGACCTCTTCACTGCAGATGAAATCTCGTCAGATAAGTACATTAGTGGGGATCAGATAGAGAAAATCAATGGTATGTCTTTAAGGTCTGAGGCTTTTAAGATGTTCTACCAACAATGTTATTACTTTAATTATTTGAATACAGAGTCTGTGTAGTCACTGACTACCTGTAGAGATAAGAACGGTGGATCTAAAACCATATGACTGATAATGACTACCTTCTGAACATCAGTTACGACTCAGTTATCAAGAAAAAAGACATAAAGAAATAAAGTCTTATCCCCTGGCCAAAAATATGCAACACTATAAAACACCACACCCATGAGATTATATCTGACAGGAGATGAATCAGTCCAATGTATTCCTTTTTCAGTGAAAAATGAAGTTGTCCTGTACAGTGATTACCTGATATGGAGAGAGTTGACTTTGTGTATGTGTGTACGATGGGAGTTTACTGCTCACCTGGACTAAAAGTACTCACCAAGTAGCTAAAAAACAGACAAAAATTTAAAGGTGAACTGAATTACTTATAGGGTATATTGTACAGTTTGCCCTTACACCACTGTAAGAACCTCATATTAAGATAAAATCCGCTGACTGCCTGTCTCACTACCTGACCTTGAGCCCCCTTGTAAATGTTATTACTGTTCAACAGAAAGGAATGCTGTTGGAGAGAGAGGGTCATATTCACCGCAGGTCAGCTGCGCAGTGGCATTGGTCTCATCAGCTCCATTGGGGCAGTCAGCATGACCGTCGCACACCTTGCCAACGGGCACACAGAGAGGAGCACCCGGGCATGCCCATTCCCCTGGGTAGCAATCCCGCGAGTTGCCATCTGAAAATGCAGCAACATTTTTTTTTTTTATTTTACGAATAACACTATGCCACTAAATGAATGTCTTGCATTTGGGTTAGGGTTGCACTGTTTTGTATTTCCTTTCTGTTTCACATATTTTAGTAGATCCATTTACATATTATCAACTGAATAAGTTTAAAAGGTTTTAAGGTGATATGGTAATGAAAAGTCACCTTCTTCTGCAAAATAAACATCATATTACACCTTTTTTCTCTGCATTTTCCCAGTTTCTCGGTTAAAAATGCAAGACAAAGACCAGATGACTATTCATAAAGCACATAAGAAAAAGTAACTAAGGGGAAGTGTCTGGTTGGGTGTAATGTAACTAGCTAGCCCTGAAAGGTGTCATGGAGTTGGGAGTTAAATCTTTTCCCTTGGTTTCAATTTCAAACACTTTTTTTTTCCAGAAATCATCCAACTGCCAACCATTAAAATATGCTACGTGATAATGTACATATATTGGCAATGTTACTGAGAACAGTCCTTAAAACACTGTTATACATTTCTGTAGTAATAACACCTGAAAAATTAAATGTAAACATGAACATGTTTTTGCAACAGCATGCAGTTGTGTAATGAGCAGACCGATTGATCTTATTTTGATCAGTTTAACTTATTTCAGTTTGGAGAGCTGATTTATGATTCATTAATTCTATCCATTGCACCTTACTGACTTGTCTGGCATTTTTAAAAATCAAATTATCAAGCAAGTGAAATTTGTCCAATTGCTTATGGCTTAATGAATAAATAAGAAAAACTAATTTTAAAATTTCCACAGGGAGCTTATACCCATCTTCACACACTGTTTCTTTTATAATACAGAACTTTGCCTCTTTTATAGTGGTATTTTTAAACTAGTCATGAGTTTGAGCATAGATCATTTACCAGGCAACACTTACTAGACACCATGTGACATTTATAGACAGACATCCTTTAATGATCAGAATCATGTTGATTCTGGCCAAAAATGTTATCTTGTATGTATCCTGCCTCTCAGTTACTTTCCCTCTTTAGTGTAAACTACCTTTGTTAGTATATAAACTACTATTGTTATTATTTGTTTAATGACAGGTGAATTCATACATGTCACTTGAAACACAGGTGAAATATCAGACTACTGCAGAAATGTTTAATATCTTACATCATACATAAATGTCCTTGCAAATCCCAAGCACCTTTGTCTACCTGTGAGGCAACTGTAATAAATTAAGGTTAGCCTAGTAGCTAAATAATCTGCACCAAATTAGCTTCTGAAATTATAATTTTGGTAAAAAAATCACAGAATGTGCTTATAATTGATACCTGCTGATTGTATGTTTTTGTAATAATGTTATTTAGCTACCTGACAACCCATAACTGCAATGTAGTACATCAACCATATACCTACTTAGTATAGCTACATTATCTGGATGTTCCTCTGTCATCTTTGGAAACATAATTATATTGATCATTTTACTCACAATTCATTGCTGTCTACCCATTAATATAAATGTCCTCACTATTATACTCCTTGATCATATAGGCCTACTGCACACTAATAGTACACTAAAGACAACATCTGAAAATATGAAGCATATGAATGCCATAGTTAATAAATGGGTTAATCAGTGGTGTTGTTAGGTTCGATCATTCGGGGCTATAGCCCCGAATATTTTAAGTCTAGCCCTTAATATTTTCACCCTGAAAAAGGAGGTGTTTATAGCAAAACAAGAGACAGACTGTGTAACAGAGCGGAACTTGACTTGCAGCGTCTGAAGGTGTGATAACATTTATTTATTATAAAGTTAGATATAACCTCCCCAACCTACTGATGCCGATCTCCCTTCAAAAAAAAGACAAGCCCCAGGCAAACTTGACTTATCCCCTGATCTTTTCAATAGCTAGAAACGCCCCTGGGGTGAATCCAGCAAGCTTCAGACAGCTGGAGCTGAATCCATTAATGCTAGATCCATTACCAGGAAGGGTAATGAGGATGTCAATTTCCTGGTATATTGTATTTTGGTGTGTAGTTCAGATGTGACAATCAATCAGTAAAGTCATGCTCTCTCTCTCTTATTTTGTTGAACAAAGGCAATGAACACTGTATGATTTTACTCTCATATTATTCCATTTCCAGTTTCCATGCATTGCATCTTTATTTCATTTTTTGCTCATTTTTCTTTTGCATTATTTATAAGGCCAAGTTTCACACCACATGTAATTATATGCTCATCATCGATAGCACATCAATGTTCTAAACATACATACATACAACTATTATATCAAATATTTGCTCTGAAAGCTCTGAATAATTTCTGTCTTAAAAAAACAACTGCCCTGATTAACCTACTATCTTAATCTATAAATCATGTGTAATAATCTGTAATCACAGTCTATCACTGTCAAATTTTCTTTATTACTCATAAAGTATTACTTAATTATTTTCATGCATGGTGTCAGTGGTGGGATCAGCCCTTAGCTATGCTGTTGATACAGCTATACAGTGTATGTGTCACAGTCCAGTTTTACTGGATGAATTTGAGTCTCACCGCATCCACTCTCATCGCTGTAATCCCCACAGTCATTGAAGCCGTCACAGACCCATTCCTGCATGATGCACCGGCCACTGGTACAAGTGAACTGATTCCCACTGCAGCTCTGGTATTCTGGGGACCACAGAGGGCACGCTTAGCTAACTACATGATCCTGGTCAATCCAGGCACCATAGAGCCTAGGCTATATTTATTTTCTGCTATTTTATAATCTGTTAAGTGTGGTAAGTACATCTCTGTAATGTATTAACATTTTTGTTTAGAATCTGCAAATGAAGAGTTGAATGATATATAAAGATATCTTATGATATCTATTTTGTCAATAACAATATATATTTTTTTACTTTGATCAGCCAGTAATTTTACAGTATTCTGTTTTATTTCTAAGGTTTTCAACAGAATAATTCCATGCAAAACTATAACTGAGATTTAATTTTTTGGAACGCACTTTCCCAGATACTGCATTTGTATCATCATATTTCCCTTATTAAAGAATATGTTAATATATAATATTCAGTTTATGAAAAAAATACTAAATTAGGTTTGCATTGTACAAAGCAGGGACTTGTGTGATTTAAGTGTTCCATACAATTGTACAGATGACACAACCTCTCTGATCTGTGTAATGACATTACCATCTCATGCATTGGTGTCATTGGCCTCGCTCCACTCACCACAGCCCTCCTCGTCACTGTTGTCTCCACAGTCATCCCAGTGGTCGCAGACGACTGACAGTGGGATGCAGTAACCATTCGTGCACTGGAACTGGTGCAGGGGGCAGTGTTGTGTCGCTGGGAGCAACCAAGACAATCATGGGAGATTCAAAGCTTTCAGCTCATTTGATATCTCAGTTTGATATTGCCACATACGAGATATAATTACAGAGCAAATAAAATTGCACAATTACAACTGATGACCATCTGTCTAAACTCAAAGCAATTTACAACGTATCTCATAAAACCTCCAAAGAGGTACAGTATATGTTTCCTGGTAAGAAGGAGTCAACCTTTACTGCAGCAATAGTGACAAAGAAGAATGTGCATTGTTTCTGGAAAGATGATCTAGCTTCATATCTCAGTTTACGTGCCAGTGCTAGATTATAAGGTGTGACTACAGGTGTGTTAGGCCTGAAACGTGCCAGTTGCCTGCCACAGGGGACTTACTGCAGTTGCTCTCATCCGACCCATCTCTGCAGTCCAGGACCCCATTGCAGTGCTGAGGGTTGTTGTAACATGCTCCATTGGCACAGGTCTTTTCAGTGCAGCTGGGATAGTCTGGAGCACATCACACTGAACCAGTTACTGATGTTGTTTGACCATTACTGGTATTGTTACTGACTTATTAATTCCATTCCAAAACAAACTTTTCAGAAAATGTTTGTGTTTTTTGTATGTATTATTTTAAATTTTTTAATGTGCTCAAACCATTGCATAATCACAGCAAACATGAAGCCTTCACATCAAAAAGGTCAAGACTGTCACAAAAAAGTTGTTCAGCTTGACCTCGTCATTTATTTGTGGTGTCATGTATTACTAAATTTCAATTTCCATACTTGTAGAGGAACTACTGTGAAATGTAGGGAAGAAAGTCTACCACATAATTATCACATAAAGAACACAAGGAAATGTAGCTGAGGACCAGGATGAACAGTAGGAAATACAGCAAGGTTAAGAATATAACAGCCCCAATTATAATTTCAGTCTCCTTCAACTACTATTCTGAAGCATGGGTTTTTCATTTTAATAGGAGCAAAGGCTGTTGTGAAGCTTGCTCAATGTAAGTGTAACTCACTACTTCAGCAAATTATAAAAAAAAAAATCATATGGCTGAACACCTTCTTATGTCAAACAGAGAAATGGAGATGAAGATCATCATGTAACGGGTTTGTAGTGATTAAATTCAACTGTGTGGGGACAAAATTAACTTAAATTAAAAAAAGTTCTCTGAATGAGCAGGGAATTAGGCTTACTGCAGTTCCTTTCATCTGAGTTGTCCACACAGTCCTTCACGTGGTCACACCTGTACGTCCTGGGGATGCATTGGCCTTCCTGGCATGTGAACTGGCCTGGACTACAAGTTCGGCCACCTGAAGGTCACAGAACCAGATTTCTAATCCAACATTTTAATACTGAAAATGTATGTCATGCTTTCACGGTGTGTACAAAGAGGTTCCTATACACTATATGGGGTATAATACATGAGACAGTAGAGGAAGTGGCCACTAAAGCAGCTTTTGCCCACCACTATCTGTCATGCAGGTCCTAAGGGTCAGTCAGTAATGTCTCCCATTTTGAGGCAATTCCCTCTCCTAACATGGACTGTACTATTAGCTCTCATCATTTATCTACTGATCAGTGCTGTATCCAGAGGCCAAATGGAGCCCATTTACTAAGTGCACCTGGAGGCAGTGCAGTCTCTCTCATCATTAAAGAATACATTAAACTGTCAGATAACAGGTTTGTGCCATGCTGGCCTGACCATCTGACCTATCGCTGTCTGAATCTGGGTGAATTTAGACTGTGGAAAGGACTCTGTCTGGGCAAAGCAAAGTCTGTGAAAGATAAGGCAAGCTTGGCTTTGATAATACAAGAGTCTCCAGAGATCCAGATGGAACTGTACCGCAGGTGCGCTGTTCATCAGAACCATCGGTGCAGTCCTGCTCCCCGTCGCACACAAACAGGCTGGAGATGCACTCGCCCCCTGTCACACACTGGAACTCCCCTGGCCCGCAAGTAGGGGGCGCTGCAAGATACAGTGTCAAATCAGTACAGTGGCTTTGATGTGCAGCAAGTCCAGCATTATTAATAGTACAGACAGTAGTAACACTTTGTTTGATTATCAGGAAGTGCATATAAAATGAAAATTGTTTTCAATGGAAGAAATTGAACGATATGCCTGTACAGTTGTGTGTGGCAACACCAGGAAACTCACGGCAGTTGAGCTCATCAGAGTCATCGCTGCAGTCCTTGGTCCCATCACACCTCCAGTCCTGGTCGATGCACTGACCGCTGGAGCACTGGAACTGACCACTCTCACATCGGCCTGGACATCAGAGGTCCAGATGGTCAGACTTAACACTCATCACAAAACTGACCTACATTTTATCATGTGCATTACCCAGCTCACTGACTCAGCACCATTAATGGGATAATAAATATAGGAATAATTTGTAACAATAAATATAATCATTGCTTTTAATATAGTGGCTTCATATAATGATCACAAGCGCTTTACAGGGAGTGGGCAGCTCAACCTCATATACCATCCATGTTGTCATCAGTTATTTCAGTCAGATCCATAGCCCATCACCATGTAGTTTTCTGATTAGGGCATCACTGGATGGCCAGAAAGAGTTAATCATTCAAAGTCAACACCATCGGCATGTTTGGTTTGTGTTGCTCTTGCAATGCTACTAATTACCTTTCTCCACCACTGCCTTAAGCCAGCCATTAGTATGGCTTCTAGACTAATCCTAGGAGGGTCCCAAAATGAATGGAAACAAAAATAAACAAATGCAGAAAAAAACACCAAAATAACATCACAAGATGAAGGACAGTATCAGTGTTTCTCAACTGAATGATTTCATAGTGTTTTTTCAAAAGGACTGCTTAACAGGTGAAAAGAGTTCAAATTATGCTTTAGGATAGATTAAATCAGCACTGAATATAAAAGGGATTCTTAGTTTTGGTCTCCTCTATTTGAAAAGAGTAAGACCCATTGCTTTAATTGAAATTGCTGGGAAAAAGCGTGATGAATAACCTGACGTGTAATGTGGCAAATGTAATACACTATGCATAGAGCACTCTTCCCAGTAGCAAATGTGCATAGTGTGCATCCAAATGAAACCATATTCGTGTTAATCAATTCCCCCCAAAGGTTAGCTTTATAAACTGTCAGTACATGTTATGACTTTACATTGTTATGAGTGTGCACTGTTCACAAGGTTGGCATACAGTATGAAATAGCACTATTAACAAATCACTCTAAACTCAAATAAATCTTGCTGTGAAGTGCAATACATTAAATGGATGAAAAAACAAATGTAAATCTTGCAATATTGTTAGTATATCTAGCAGGCCTTCTGAATCTCTTTGAAGTACCGTCTGAACAATAAAGCTATGATAAATCAGTAACAAAGTTTACAGCTGTTTGCCTAGAGTCAGCTCCTACTGTTTAGGGCACTTGAACACCTCGCTTTGTGTAACTGACTTGTGAGATTAAACTGTGCTTCACTTTGCCATAAAAAATGCAGTCTTTCCATCCCCTTCAAATGTGCATCCCACAAGAACTTAATATGAACTGTTAAGAATGGAATCTGGAGAGTGAACACAATTTTAGGGTTCTTGGAATAAGTCAGTTTCAAAGTTTCTGAAAATAAAGCCAGGGGATGCAGAGACCCTTACATGGCAGATCTGTAACACTCTTCATTGAAACCATTTCCACAATTTCATTTTCTTCAACAACTTTAATCCTAACAGATTATGTGTAAAATTCAAAACATCTCTAAAAAATTTTTTTAAACTTCAACTGGCTATAGTCGGTGTATGCAAATTGTAGTAATTAGAATCTGATGACATTGGTTGCGGTTGTCTGTATCAAAACAATTGTAAAAATCTTGGTATTCAAAAAGCAGTTGTTAGTTGGAATAGCTGTATATAAATTTCTCACTTCTGAAAGACCTTTGAGAAGATACTGTTTTGAACCATTTGCTGGTTGATTCATTCAGCGGTTAGGGACAAGTCAAGGATCCAAACACATTGACAATTTTAGAAAAAAAAAGAAAACGAGGTAAATCTTAACAAATGCAATGTATAGCATTATTAAATTCATACCAAGTACTACCAAAAAAGCATTATGTACTGTTAACAGAATAAACTGGTCCCAAAATGAGTGTAAACTGGTTTCCTGTAATGATTTACAACACACTATCTAGCATTTTCTATAATGCTATATACCATCATGAAACTATCTAGCATTTTCTATAATGCTATATACCATCATGAAAACTAAATTCAATGCATACTGGCCAACACTTGTTTCACAAACAAGCAAAATGTTTGCTTTTGAAAGTCTCCAACCAACCTATGAAAATGAATGTCCTTGGACCCATACCTTCAACAAGTTGAATCCCATGACAGAGTAGTGCAATAGACAGGAGGTAAAAATCTACATGGTTCATCTTGGATATCCTCTATTCTGCCCAATAATTTTGTGGTTTTACCTAATAAATTGTACTCAAACTATTCATCATCAAATCCCAAATCTAGTCCCTTGTTCCTTGTCCTCTAACAAAATAAAGACCACAAGAGGCTTTAGGATGAAGGTCCTTCACCCAGAGTGACCAGGATTTTCATTTGAAAGACATAAAGTATACAACTGTTTATGGCTCCCTCTTTTCATGACTTTTGTGTAAGATTAACCCTCATTGGCAGAAATGCTGACAGCATCAGCAAAATTACACGGTCACTGTTGTATAACACAATAAAAATAAGTTTCATCACTGATTTGACATTCTGACACGAGAATGGGACTGGGATTGTAACCAGACAGCTGAAAGATCTGCTTCCAGGTGGGGATATAGCTGTTGTAGCCTTCTGTAGAGTACTTCACCTAAGTTGTAAATATCAGCGGTAAGTATCATAAAGTATAAATTATGGCATGTACTATGTCTACCAAAATATTGGTCAAGCAAATAAATAATGCAAGGATGATTACCTTTTCAAGTGGTGTTTACTGAGATAACAAGCAATCACTATTACATTTCAAAGTGTGGTCAGAATGGATGACTGCCATCTTATTAATTCATTACCTTGGGTCAATACATCTGATTAATGAAAAATAGTTGCAAGTTTAGGTAAATGTCTGATTATACCCATTTAATTGAATCTTGTGTGAAATTTGCTTTCAGGGAGAACTATGGAAACATTGCATTTAAATGTATTTCTTTTTAGTCCCAGCAATTTAAGTTAAATTGTCAGGAAGATGAAAACAACCTCTGACCTAAGACAAGGGGACACACACCATGCAAATTGCTCTTTATAGCCAGAATCATAAAAGCTTTTTTCCTACATTTTCTTTATAGACAAAAATGTGTTTTCGTTCCTGTGCACTAATCCTAGCCACCCCCTACCATACACTGCCTACAGTACCAGTTTTCCTTTGCTGGTCACTTAAGTCTTCTCTATTTGCTTGCTAGCTGTGACAGTCTACTCGCTCTCTTGTTTCCAGTTCCAGCTTTGGACTAACTGCAACAACAGCTGCCTGGCAACACTGCCAATTCAATGCTTATCTCTACAAAATGCTTTCAGAGCACAAATACCAAAGTCACACATATAAATCATTTATTCCCAGTGCACACAGACACAACAGGCAGTACTCCAGACCAAGGGTACTCCATGCTTCCTCTGTTCTTTTGTATGGTTCCCGATTTTACTGTCTGAATGAAACAATGGAAAGTGCACTTTAATATAGGTGACTACCCTCCGCATAATGTAGTATTTCCTACATATGGTCACTTGCATTCTTTTAGACTAATAATTGGTCCCATTATGTACTTAAGGGTTTAGCTGGAACAAAAACCAGAAACAGTTCAGGACCAGGGTTGCCTACCCTGCTAAAGGGAATATTGATTTACCTGTGGGTAGATTTATCATTTATCTTGGATACGCTTGGATGGATATGCTTCTGTTTTGTTATGCTGGAAGTTGCTCTGGATAAGATCATCTGCTCATAGCATGTGGGATGCTTGGCTTGGATCAAAGTTAGAATTTTACAGTATTCCCTTTTGACAGCTTTGGCTTCCATTTCCCCACCTTCAAATCCACCACTCTGACACAGGGAACCCTGAGCAGGAGCTGGGTTTGCATTCAGGGTGTTCAGCTTACTATATCTGAAGAAAATTAAATAACTCTTTAGTTGACAACTGAATTTTCAAAGTGCCATGCATAATTGAGAACTAAATTTCAAAAAAAAAAAAAAAAAAGTAACATGGTACAACAGTTTAATGGCTGCAAAAAAGTTTATTGGTCTTTAATGCTGCTACAGTACAGTACTGTAGTTAAAGAACTGGGCATATGACAATAACGTTACATGTTTAAGTATTAATCAAAGCATTGTTGTTGTCCCCATGTCACAGCACTGAGCCCAAGTTGCTTTTGGGAGTATGCAGTCCTTATGACCGGATCATAAGTAGTAGCATGTATGATATCTGAGATGAAGGTGCCTATGTGCAAAATAATCATTCTGACCTTAAATCAGAGCAGTTTTAACTTGTGACTTCTCACTTCTAATTTGCCATTATTTCACAAAAAAAACAGGCAATACCAGTCAAGATAAAAATGCACACCACATAACCACATACTGAGTTTTAACTTTGTACATTCTGCACGTGGAAATCTTGTAAAACTCTGGCAAGCACCTTATGATGCCCATATACAGGTCTGGACGAAAATGACAGTGCACTTTTAGTGTGTTCATTGCCATAAATTCCTCTTATGACAAGACCTGTGTAACATGAATGGAAAAGTTTATCTACTTACCTATTCCCATTTTCTCACTCCACCTTCCAGCAAAGGTGACATGGCCCCATTGTTACAATAAAGGTCTGATTTTATACTGCGAAAGTGATGGGCAAAATCATATGGAGGGAAACAAACTGTTCTGTCTGTTTTAAATGAGTCTCTGCAGCTGCCCCTTGACTATATCAAATTAAAGTAACTCCAAAAGAGAAATAAGTACTATACAAACTATATATATTACTATACATATTTAGTGCAATGTATCGCTGTATTACTCATAAGGGGATGCTGAATATTTGAACAAGCTTACCGGTGTTAATCAGCGGTGGTTTGGCTTACTTGCTCAGTGATCTCTAATATGCCGTATTGTATACAACGCAGGGCATTCAAGAGGTGTGCCCACGCCCCCTGCAGGAGAACAAGGTGTTATATTCCAGTTTACACATGCTATACCACTTCTTACCACCAACAGACGTACAGTATGTTGTCCCTGACCTCACTTATGCTTTGGTTTTTCAATTCCTCATTTTCTGTACAGTTAATAATATTTCAGAATAATTTACAGACCTGGATTAAAACACTGTAGTTCCACTGTGCGTCACCGCTCGACAGTACTGTTTACAAAAATGGTCAAAGACTGGTCAAACAAAGGTTTTGCACATTTCCAGATTTAACGTTACAATTTCACACCGCCAGAATATTCAATTTCATTTGTATCTGGCAGGGAAATAACTTGTCTTACGTCTTTAACTTTAATCCTTTAATGAAGAACAGTAGCAAATGTTAAACACAAACAGGAAAAAATGACGTTTGTCGCATTTTGGGACGAAACTCTTTATACATGCAGTTTACATATGCTAATTTATTTAGCTAGTTCCAGTCTTAGAAAGTTGAAGTTCTGCACAATTAACAAAACAGTAACTAACATTAATTATCTAGCTCAATAACTTACCTATTTGACCCCGTAGGATATCTATCTAGCAAAGTTACAGTGACTAATCTTACAAGATATTCAGATATCCTAATGTTATGACAACGAGTTAAAGAACACACTCCCTTGTCTCCCTTGTCACATCAGCCATCGAAGCCAACATTGGCTTGCTAACAACATGCTAGTTTGCATCGCTAGCTAGGAAGATAATTAAAGTGTCTAAAACTAGAGTTCTTTTCACACTAATATTAATAAGGCTGATTTAATCATATATCGTGTAAGCTAGTGTAAGCTAACCTAGTGTTCAAATGTGCCGTAATACATTCATTTAACAAGCTAACAAGCTCAACAGACCACTGACAGCCCATTCATTTTTATAGAACCCACCTATCACCAACTCAGGTTCTGATACTGATTTAGCCTAAGCGTGTCAATTCGTTAGTCAAATAAGATTTTTGGTTGTTGAAGCAAGCCAGCTGGGTTTGTGTGTGTGTATTAATGGGGTTAATGCTTTGTCAACATTGGTGGTGGGGATGGGGGAGAGACCTACGCCCATGCTTTGTTGTGAAATTTTCTATTGTGATCTCATTTAAAAATGAATAAGCATAACAATATTCATAACAATAATAATCATAATTTACCTTTTTTCCGCCTATTTGATAGCCCCCACCATACACCTACAGCGAGTGGTGCCCCTGTGTGCTCACTCAGGTCATCGCAATGGTAAATCCGTCCTAGGGATAATACCATTACACATGAAATTATACAACAGACAACACGTTACATAGTCAACTGAAAAGAAACTGCACGTTTAAATTAATTTATTTCAGCATTATTTTCCACACCATTTTTCCAAAAACACAGCCCTTTCCATTTACAAAAATATGTACAATTAGAAAATAGTTGCATCCATAATGTTGACAATTGAACACACTCACTGAAATATAATATGTGTAATATTGGCACATTGAAAAGAAAAGCTTTCAAAAGCTGAGTGCAATATTTCTTTTCTTTTAAAATGAGCTGTGGAAACAACGTACACAGACAAGGCAACAGGCAAAAGCAAACCCACAAAACCATCCCTGAAACCATAATCCCTTCTTGGTTCACATTACACTGTGGAAATTCTTTCGGATTAATAACTCCTGGGTTCCAGCCCCTCTGATTTTTTTTTTTTTTTTTTAATTTATTTATTTTTTTTTAAATCACTGTTTATTTTAAGACTCAAAAACACAAACTGAATAGAAATATGAGATAATGCGTGCAGTCATGAAACTCTCTGGTCAATCATTCTGCTTCTTTGTGGTTTACCAAAACATTGCTAATTGCTGTGGAATTAGTAAGACGGATTTTTATCAAATGCTTTAGTGATGCGTTAAACCCAAGACATTTCAGCATATATCCAAATCATTAACTGGTGAGTGGTGAAAGAAAAAAAACAGGGGAGAAACACATTCTTCATTTTGTTGATAATAATCCTGAACCTGTCCTTGATTGGTCAAGCTTGGCAGTTAAGATAATGATCAGCCATTAGAGCCTGCTTCTGTTTTACCCGAGGGCACCTTTGAGCACTACCTTTCATGCTCGTTTTATAAAATTGTTATAGTTAAAATGAATAAAGCAGCTTGTTTAAAGCTCTGTCCAAGAATTCTCTGCAATCAGTTATTCAATGTAAGCCAGTCTTTGTTATAATGAAAATGGTTGGCAAGAAATAAATAATGGCACTGTAATCCTACAATGGATAAAATTAAGCAGTAAGGAATCGCGTGCTGGTGTGTGATCCTTTCTTATACTGGCAAGCATGTTATTGCTGAAATACCACACAAAACAGGTTCATTTAATAAACTACCTAGTTATCTGCTGCTATCTCTTGTTCATGGGCTACAACTGAAACAGTGACAACAAAAACCAACCACAAAAGAATGATGGTCACATCCCAGACATGATCAACTGTGAGCAACAGTGAAATCTGCTGGACACAATGCACATTGCATTTCAATACTAATTCCTCATGAACAGTTTGTATAAATCCCCATAACAGAGTTAAATACACAAACAATTCCAAACATACAGCTAAAGGAACAATTCATTTCCTTTTGCTGTGATTTTCAAGCATTAGAACAAGAGTAGATATACAATTTTAAGAAAGTCAAATAAAATAAGAATGACCAAATGTTCTATTAAAGATAACCAAGTTTTTTAAAAAAATGTCCATTGAACTGTAAAAATAGCATGTTAAAAAATAATTTGATGATTTCAATCAAGCCCTAACATTTAGCCATAATAATAAGCTGTTTTTTTTTTTTTTTTGCAATTTCATAGATAACCATTCTTTTCCAGCTGCTCCAGGGGAGGTCTGGGCAACAGGCTTGCTGTCATTTGTGTTTAGACCATGTGGCGTTGTTTGCTATAAACATTAGAAAAAACGAAATAAAAAGGAACAATTCATTTGACCTGAAATGAAAAATATTTTTTAAAGTAGGCACTGGAGATGATACAAAGGGATCTTCCCCGATCCTCATGCAGCGGACAGGGTTTATTTGGCTGCTCTTTCTAGAGCACAAGATGTCTTGGACAGTTTGCAATTTGCAGAACCACAAAGGTAGGAGGAATGAGTCCTGTCACTGCAGTCCTACTTGGTGCCCCGCTCCTCATCAGCGACAAAGTATGGATTGTCCTGACCTTGGACCAGATAAGAGTAGCGTGATGGGTTTTTGCCTTTGAAGGTCCTTAGGTCATCAGTGCTGACATCGTACGAGGCCATCTAAAAAGCAGAGCAGATAACATTGTTCATTTCAATGGTGCTCACAGTACAGGAGTGACTGCAAGCACGAATGCACAGGAGGCGGTGGACATATGATCAATGATGGGTGGCACAAGGCAAAGCTGTCTCCATTGGATCAGACTGCATATAGCATTAAGTCTGCTCTCTGTGCTTTGTCTACAGAGCAGAACAGAACTCCTGTCACAGGCTAAATGCTTTCTGTTGAGCACTCAACCACATCAAACAACACTGGGTGCAACAGGCAGCACCAGGTGAATGGCTGGTTCAACTTTGGCAGGAGAGCCATTGAGTTTCCTAGTGAGTTCAGCTACATTGAAAAGAAGGTGGTGTGTTTGTCTTTGTTTTCTTACCGCTCCGTTTCTAGGGCGATCTTTGGCCACCAGGGCCCTCGTGCTGCCGCTCTCTGTCATCTCCAGCTGTGTGGCCTCCCAGTTGGGGTTAGCGGTCGCCCGTGGGATCTTGGGCATCTGCTGACTGGACCACTGTCCCTGGATGTCATGAGCAGGGTAAGGGCTGTTGTAGCTGGTCTCTTTATGCGACGCCCTGGAAACACACACCTCAGAGTCAGAACCTTGACCACGTTTAATAGATATAGATAGTGGGTGGACCGAGTTCTATTAAACTATCTTGTTTCCACATTTCCACAGAGTGTGAGAGGGAGGTGAGCTAAATTCGGTGCTACATCGTCACTGGGCACCGACAGAAGCATTCGCTCTGTGTTGACATGAGGCTCAGAAGGTGTAGGGTACAGGGAGTTTGTAGTTTGTAATATAAACTTTGGGATTTCTTCATTGTTTCTTATCAGACCACTCTCAATATTAACCATTGCCACAGTTGATATGCAATGTATTTTTTGTGGTTCTTGTCATGAGATGTACTGAGCTCTTTGGCAAATTCCTGGCAACCTCCATTGTGAAATCGACCTGCTAGTGTTACACCCAGAGATCCTGTGCATCACATCTTATGCTCTATGATGCTGTGTAGGGGTTCAAAGGTATAAGAGGGTTATACAGGCAGGGGACAGAAGTGAGTGTAGGAGATAGTCGAATACAGTATGATTCACAGGGGGGCCTGTATATACACCAGTAGAAACTGAGACTTTTTGGAGAGGGCAACATTACTCTGGTGCCTCAGCTCACCTGCAGCAGCAGAATAAGAAGACCAGGAGTAGGATGAGCAGCACACCACCCAGTACACAGGAGATCACCACCACTGCCAGCAACGCAGCTGCGGAAAAGACAAACACACCTCAGTACGCACCACTCTCATGTACAACAGAGGGAGGCAAACATTTCAACATACACTGCTATCCTTTACAATCACAGAGAATTGGGGAAACAACCTTACACTCTGGCAGCATTCATTCATGAGGTAATAGCAACTCATCCCAAAATGTTTTACATGCCATAAACATTTACTTTTTTACTATGTTCTAAGAACAATATTAAAGATGTTAAAACAATGAGGGGATTTATGACTTTTTGCAGTACTTACAGTCACTGCAGTTAAATCCAGCATAGCCAAACGGACATCTGGAAGGAGAATAGAAACCTTGGTTTACATGATTTCATTAAAATTCATGTAACTGAAATAAAAAGCAACAACTTTTACAATGTAATCCAAGAACAGCTCACAAGTTTTTTTCTGATTTCATATTGTGTGCAATGTCGCGCTAATGGCACAAGGTGGCGTCTGCACAAACTTTCAATAAAATGTTACTCACGGGACACACATATTGTTCTCTGCCTTCTGACCACTGGGACAAGCTGCGGAAACAAAAATGGAGG
This sequence comes from Megalops cyprinoides, assembly GCF_013368585.1. Lineage (NCBI taxonomy): Eukaryota > Metazoa > Chordata > Actinopteri > Elopiformes > Megalopidae > Megalops > Megalops cyprinoides. The sequence continues at coordinate 38,196,016 of NC_050583.1, forward strand.
TGGAGTTAATGAGAGTACAGGAGGAGAGCTTAACAGCCTGGAATAATCCACACTTTTCCCAAATTTCAAACCAAGTCTGTGGAATAAGTACAAACTTCATCATTAGGCAACAGCAATCACTCCCCAACATGTTTTATTGCTGCTGATTCCCTCTGGAAAACCTGTGTGCAGAGCTTTGCAACAATATGGGTTGTAAAATGCACTATATTAAATAAATGTTGTTTTGTTGACCCTTCTTGGGTAAAAACAGCTGTTGCAGAGCATCCAGCCTCAACAAAATTAATTCAAACCTACCCACAAACCACTGTTGACTAGTGTTTTATCATGGCATTAATCTGATTTAGTAGATTAAGCTTTTTATGGCTGAAAATGCAGAGGAGGTAAAGATCCTTGTGGTTCACACTGAATTGTGGTGTTACTGAAGGGGAGGCTGCCAGCTCCTTCTGGCATTGCTAGAAGTCGGGAACCCAGGAGAGAGGCCACCTAAACAGAGGCTTTGTGTTCAGTCATCTGTCCCCACACATAACCCATCCATCCACCAACAGGGAATAGTTATTGTTTAGCATGTATCCATATAAACTACTGGGTCACAAAAAATGCAATAAACTGGCAAATAGACCACGTGTTTTGAGATGCTAAGGCTAGGGACAACACTTCACCTTGCTTTTAACAAGACACACACACACACACATAAATACACAGAATCAACATGAATAGCGCACTCAGTTGCAAACGCTCACCTATGCAGCTTGTCTTTGAGAATTGAGAGTTGATGTAGCCAGACTTGCAAGTGCATAACGCAATCCCATCGTTACCAGAACTGCATTCTGTCGTATTGATATCACAAGGGCTTGGGTTCTGTTGGCACAGAGCCGTCTCTGTTGGCAGAGCAAGGAAGAGAGTTGAGGAAAAAGCCAGTCAACATAACAACAATTGTGCAAAAGTATCCCCTTGCATTGCAGTGAGGTCACTAAAAAAGCATAACCACAGGTAAATTCATACATAAAAAATCTGCAATGATAAAAACCCATCAATGTTTTCTTTCACATTTTGGGCCCACATAAAGTTCCACATATGTGGTGTTGGAGGCAGCTGAACTGTGATCTTTGCAGGCAAACAGCAGTGTACATGCAGAGGACTTGTGGGACTTAAAGGTAGTTTCACCATAACTCTGCCTAAGCTTATGCAGGGGACTTCGTATACAGAGCTTCCATTTCACTTGTAATCCATTCATTCATGTTGATATTTACTAAACACTCAGGTTAAGTGCCTTACTCAAGGGTGTAATGGCAGTGCCCCACCCTGGAATCACTGCTACCTAACTTTCCGGCCGTAGGTCCAGTGCCTAGCTACCAGGCCTGAGTGCCACCTTCCCATCCATGTCTACAAAGTACGGTAAAGTCCAGTGTAAACATTAGTCACACATTGCTTTGAATAAGCTCCATACCGTTAAAAGTGGCCTTTTCCAAAGGTCCACAGTTGCTCCCACAATTTGAGATGAATTCATTAATGGCATTGGTTGAGGAATTCTGAGTGGCAGGGGAGCTGCGGTCATATATGTTGTCCACCGTTGCAATCACACTGCCTTTGCTACAGGGAAAAATGATTCATATTTATTACAAACCCTCTGAGTTGTCTCTGTTTTGGTGAGAGCACCAGGATGCACCCATTTTAGTTTTGCCTTTGCAGCCTATGGTACTAAAAATACAGCAATACGTAAATAAATACACAAGGAGCAGTCAAGCAAATTAACATCAAAGCACATACTTTAACTTCATGACAGTAATCCCAAACAGTGAATGTCCTCAAGTTGTTGCTTTTTTGTTGTGTGTACATTTAAAAAATGGATGGTGATACTATGGTAATACTCACCGAAGTTGCAGGACAGTGGACTTGATGTACCCTTTCTGTGTCTTCAGAGCTTCTCTCAGCTAGAAATAAATACAACAAACACACTGTTCTCATTTGACCGACTGCATGAGCCAGTCCCCACAGAGCAGACCCTTCCTAATCAACAAATTCACAACATCATGATGACAATTTTTTTATTTGCTGGCAGTCATCCTTATGCAGGGGATTTACTCTACCCTGCTTCCGTTTCACTGGCAATCCATTCATTCATCTTGCTATTTACTGAACCCTCAGGTTAAGTGCCTCAAGGGTGTAATAACAGTGCCCCTCCTTGGAATCACATTCACCTAATTTTCTGGCTACAAGTTCCAGATCCTGATCTATTAGTCCTGAATGCTACCTACAACTCCCGTACATGTCTACAAAATTCGGTAAAATCCTCTGAATGCATCACTCACTCCCTGCTTTGAACAGAATACTTTCAAGACAACGCCATATGCATGCTGGTGTAAATGTTAGCCTGCCTTTTTCAAAGGTCCCTGCAGATGCTAAGAAATAGAATTGCACACCAGATTCTATCATACTGCCCTGAAAAGGGGCATAAGGGATGAAATTATCTATGATCTTTGGGTAACAGGTGTATGAAAAGTGATGAGAATGTACAGGGACACATAACAGCTACCCATGCCTGCGGGATAGGCTCAGCCCCCTACCGTTGCTTCAATTTTTTCTGCAGTCTGTTGAAATTCTCGTGAACTCCTGTCAGTCATTTTCTCTGTGAACTCCAGTGTCGTTAAACGCAGGTCACCGGGAAATACCTTAGCTGAAATCCCAAAGAACACAGAAGAGAGATCAGCCCATTGACCTAACCTAAACTAGGATCATATCCAGCATAACTGGCAAGAATTGGATACAGTTACATCCCCTACTCTCCTCACAAGTGCACTGTATATAATGTGTTCTAAACCACAAGTCAGGACCAATGATATGAACACTAACAGTTCATTCAAACTAACACATCAATTGCCAAGGGGAGACTCTTCAAATCCTTACCTGGCACACAGCTGCCTGAATCAAAGAAGGACCCAGCCAGACACTGGCAGGTGAATGTAGAGAACATTTCAACACAGATGCTGTCAAATGGACAAGGGTTTGAGCTGCAGGCTGAGGGGAAAAATTAAACATTACATTCAGTTAATGTTCCAGTTAATGATGATAATGACTACACCTTCTGCATTCATCCCTCAAAAAATAGTATTTTATGAAATGCCATCTGTTTAATTCACTTTCATTACAAAATTGTCACACATTTATACTTAAGAAAAAAAAATGCTGCCCTGTATAAACTGTATAAGCCTCATAAGCAAAAATCTCTCCTGTGTGGCAGAGCCAGCACAAGGCAAGGAGCAACATGGAGAACCAAAGGTATCTGAGTGGCATTTATTAGGACATGGTTCTGACTTTGCCTATAGGCTGGGAGATCGTGTGACCTGACAGACCTGACCATGCGGAGCTCTTACCTTGTGGCCTGCTGGTGGGACGCACAGTGGTGATGGGGATCGTCGTGGCATTATTGGTGCCGTTCGTGGGGATACTTGTGCCGGGGATCACAGTGGTGCTACTTGTGTCGTTCGTGGAGACTGTGGTGGTGTTGGACCCCGTGGTGGTGTGGTTGGTATCTGTGATGTCAAATGTGAAAAAAAATGTTCTATAAGACCCCTTTGACAGAATGAATGGGGTAGGTGGTGTGAAAGTGGGAAGAAAATCCTAAATTAAACGTACAAATGGCTGATAAAATGATGATGGGAGACAGGAATATAAAGTAATGACTATAGAAAAGCCAGTGAAAATTTATTAAATAAGTCTTAACAATAAAGCCTTGGATATCTGAAAGAGGGACACATAACAGAAAGGATTTGGGGACACAAACACACACCGTCAGGTATTGACGTAGTGGGTGTAGAGGCAGAGGTGTTGGCCGGATGAGAGGTGCTGTTGATGGACGGGGTGGTTGAGGCCATCTCCGTGGAGGTGTTACTCGTGCTTGCAGAGGGAGTCATCGTGGTGTTTGCCGCAAGTGTAGTGGTAGTATTGTGGCTCTGTCCTGCGGTTGTGGTAGCTTCCATGCTGACATTGCCTGTTGTGTTGGAGGGCGTGGATGGAGTGCTGTGGAAGGGTATAGTGGTAGTATTGTGGCTCTGTCCTGCAGTTGTGGTAACTTCCATGCTGATGTTGCTTGTAGTGTTGGAGGGCGTGGATGGAGTGCTGTGGAAGGGTATAGTGGTAGTATTGTGGCTCTGGCCTGCGGATGTGGTAACGTCCATGCTGACATTGCCTGTTGTGTTGGAGGGCATGGATGGAGTGCTGTGGAAGGGTGTAGTGGTAGTATTGTGGATCTGTCCAGCGGTTATGGTAACTTCCATGCTGATGTTGCCTGTTGTGTTGGAGGGCGTGGATGGAGTGCTGTGGAAGGGTGTAGTGGTAGTATTGTGGCTCTGTCCTGCGGTTGTGGTAGCTTCCATGCTGACGTTGCCTGTTGTGGTGGAGGGCGTGGATGGAGTGCTGTGGAAGGGTGTAGTGGTGGTATTGTGGTTCTGGTCTGGGAATGTGGTATTGGTCTCTGTGGTGTTTCCCTCTGTGTTTTTAGTGGTTTGTGGACTCTGGGTGCTGTCCATTGTGGATGAACTGTTCATTATTGAAGACACAGTGGTCATATGGGACACTGCTGTTGATTCAGATGAGGTGATGTTATTGGACATCGTTGTGACTGCTGCAATAAAAGAAGAGGATGCAAACAAGGTCAGTACTTTGATACATTCTGAAACCAAACAAAATCCCCCATAGAAGATATAAATACAAGCCATACTAGAGAAACAGATATACTTGGATCAGACTAAAGTCAGATTTACAGCTCATTTTCATCAGTTGTTCTAATTCTATGCATTATACAGTAAAAGTAATACTGGTAAGTTGCACTCCCCAAAGAAACTTGACAGAAGTGTTGGTGCTCAGGAGATGATTACTGGGGTGGAAACACAAATTTGTCTGCTGGCACTTCACCCGGTGGTGTGCTGAGCGCGGGTGCCTCTGTTATCACAGAGACAGCTGGGAATTCTCCCACGATCCTCAGACTCAGCCATGGACAAACAAAGCCTCGCCTTCACCACTCAATTCCCTCATTTTGAGAAGAAGCCTCCCTCCCCTTTCTCTGCTCAGTTCCTTCATGTTGATAAGAAGCCCCCACCCCAAAACCCTACCCAGGACAGAAAAAGGAACAGGACTGAAAAAACAGGGACAGCCCTCCAAACCATTCTGAACGGGGTATTATCTCCATACAACCATTTAGAGGGAAAGGACTGTCATAAAACTGAAGTATCAGGTGAAAGCTGCTGTTCCTACTGTGAACTGTGCAAACAAACTGACAATTTGGTGTACTTTTGAGGCATATCACAGACACAATCAAACAGTGTGCGGAAGGTCAGGCTACGTATTTGAACAAAAGCTGACGCCAATGTAAGTTGTAAAGTTTCAATTACACCCATTTTCGCGGTTTCAGAACCAGAGCAAGGGTTAGATACAGCAAGTGTCCCCAGTTCATGTCCTGGAAAGCCCCCTCACAATGTGCTTTGCAGATCTTCTTCAGATCATAGATTCTCGCAGCCCAAGAAACCATGAATTAACCATAAGCAAAATATTTGCGTCAAGAGAGGTGAGCACATGATCAGCGAACAACTATCAAAATGTTCCAATGATACCAATTTGCCATAAGAAAAAGCTGCTATCTTGTTCCTTGCAAAAATTGTTAGAGGCCTCTAATGTACAGGGGAAACAGAGGAATTTGGATAGCTCCCAGCCTATTCCAATCCCAGTGGAACAGTAACTGGATAGCCACCTGAATAATAACCACAAATCTCCCCCTCCCAATTACCAAGTAGAGGTTTCACTTTCTGAGGTAAAGACATTGGTAATGCGCATGAGATGGTGGCTTAAGAATGAGGCTTTATTTCAGCCACTGAGGCTCCAACCCCAACTGGATAAAGACCATTCCCCAGAGTAAACACAACCCATAATGCACAGGAATTCCTTTGTCACTGAAAGGATTGGTATAGAATGCCACATTATGTATTGTATTCAGGCAGATCTGAGGACAGCAAGGGGTCATCCAAGCAATACTAATCATGTTTACAGGTGACACTATTGGGTAAGGAAAGGCAGCATACTACCTGCTTTAGTCTACACTGCAAGTAAAAAAAAAACACTAAGCTGTATACAACACAATAATTTCCCAGGAATAGTAACCGATACTGCCCTTTGTGACTAAACAGGTTTATCTCTTGGTAAGCAAACAGTGTATGCTGGTGGAAAATATATGTGCCCAGGCCTATGAAAAGATGTTTAAACTGCATTTATTTTTTTATTTAACTATCACTTAAAATAAATTTAAGTCAAAAGATTTAATAATCCAAAGACTTAAGTACCCAAAATCTGCATACTTTATTTTGGGTACTTAAAGTGAAGAGCTCTCACATACTCTACAGTCACAGTCACTCCCAGCTTTGTCAGGACAACAGTACACAACACAAACCCTCAAACACCTGTATGTCTGTAGTGTGAGCCATAGTCAGATAACAGGTTTTTCATGCTATGAGGGAATGAGTGTGGAGTCTGACTTTCCCACATTTATCTCAGTGACGGAAAACCAAAGCATTTATCACTCTTTTCAAAGGTCCCGATGCCTCCCAGTCATTACTGTGCCTAAAATGGCTCACAGCTGAGTATGTACTCAGAAATAAGTGAGGTGGAAAGAGCAGACAAAGCAAACAGAAAAGGAGCTGCACAAAACTGGTTTAAGACACTGAATAAACACAGCCTCGCTCTCTCCTTTTCCTCAAGGCGAGGGCAGCGATGGGCCACGTCACGCCTGACCAACATCAAAGGCTTGTAGGTAAGAGGAGAGCAGTCAGAGAACGGAAGGGACTGGCGGTGCCTGGTATCCACCCACGTTCTTATCAGAGGTTGCCCCACTGACAAAGAGCAGCATCCTACTCCCCCCACCCCCTCCCTCTGACACTCCATGCAGCAGATACACCAGCAGCACTTGACCCACAGCATAGGTGGCAGCTTCTAAAGTATTACTCGACAGAGGTGCTGGGCCCTTATCTCAGGACACTTGTGGGTAGGTCCAAAAATAGCAGAAATTGTTAAACTCAGGACTTGGCTTCTGCTTAAATCAGTCCCCTTCTATTTTGTGATCTACACATTAAAAAAAAGAAACTGTGCAAGACTGGTCCTTGAAACACAAGGATCCAAAAATCCTCAAAGGTGAGAAAAACAAGATGAGAACCCTCAGCTCAAATTCATCACAATTTGAAAACACAAAGGAGGCATAAGGTAAGAAACCATATATGGATGAAAAGATGGTTGAAACCTCACCTCCTCTTCAGTGTTCGCCAATCCCTCCGGGACTGAAACCGAAGGCTCCCAAAAGGCCACTGCTGCCGCACTGCTGAGTAATAGTTAACCGCTACGACATTGCTGTTGTCATGGGAACCTGACAGAAATCTAGATCAGATCAGCACCCGGGCACTATGACAAATGACCTGGAGGAAGTTTGTGTGTTGACCTTTCCTGCATTTTCTCTTCACGTTTCATTCAACTGTGGGCACACTGTCACTATATAACACACACCTTTTGCGAGAAAGTTATCTCTTGCCTTAGTTTTTACTGTTAAAGTTGAGAAGTAGGCCAAAACCATTTTTAAAGCTCTAAAATGATAGATATTGTTCAGCAGTTCACCTCACAGCGCAACATCTGCCCTGTGACCAAATGCACCTTTATGCAGTGGGCAAACTGACACAAGCTTAAACAGTAAGCCATTTAGTAGTTACAGCTATTTGCAATCATCTTCAGGCCCAGACTGATATGGGGTGCAATTGAGCATTCAACAAAGATGCATGACAAATTCTTGACTAACCCTCAAGTGACTTTCTGCACTTGATTGCTGTCCATCAGTTCATTGCCACGGTGTACCCTTCATGCTAACTCACACACATTTTTAAAGTGTCAAGTGAAAGGATTTCCCCACGTACTTGGGAGATGTGAGGTATTCACATGCATGACGATATAACTGCTTGCTGCTAATGTCTATAGCATTAATAAGTCAATAGAATTATAATCTCAGGCTCATTCAGAGAAAACACCCCTGATCTGAATTTACAAATGGCGTGTAGTTCGCCACCTTGAACAGAAGCCCTTATTGTCATAGCAGTGCAGCTTCATGTTAATACTAAAGAAGAGTAAAGAAAGAGCAAAACTGGAGGGCTTGTCACAGGGATTTGGGCCTCAGACAGAAATCAGATACTAGAGTGCAAACGCTGTCACCCACCCCTGAGTTGTCATTCCCGTTGGGGCACTCCAGAAACCAACAGCTCATCTCTTGCCAATCTGCAGTGTTTCAGCTTGTCCGAAACAGCTAGTTTTGCATGGGCAACACAGCCAGAAACAACAAAAAAAGAATTACTCAGCACACCACAGATTATTGCTTATAGCAATATATTGCTTAAAGGATGAGTTGTTCCTAACAAACATTCACATTCAATGTGCATCAGGACTCCTGGTCAGGACTCAGGACTGAAATCAGGTCCTATGTACAGTGATGACAGGGAAGATCAGTCACTCACACAGGTATCTGAAAGACCCCCATTCAGGCTAACCTACCTCTGATCCAACCCCTTTCCCGACTCATCTGAATGAACCTGTATGGATCTTTTGTTTCCTGCAAATACGATGCTGAAAAAGATTCCTCTGGGATTCTCTCTATGCCTTAGGTGTCAAGTGTCCAACATGTGAAACCCCAAATCAAACCTTCCTCAAAATTTCCCCTCAAATGATCCTGCTTTCCATATAAAGACAAGCTATTCGCTTTAAACAAAAACAGGGAGTGTGTGGCTGAATATATCAGGTACTTAGAAGTCAACCTTGAAAGGACTATTTCCTTGGTAGCTTTCACTTCACTGAGAATTTTTTGCAAGAATACATTGCCTTTCACCACAAAATTTAGATAAACAATGTACACACTGAAAAGTATTTCAAGCTCCAATTAGAAATGCATTTCAAAAGAAAAGTTAGATAATTTTTCAGATGATAGCAGTCAAATAGCAAACAATCAGAAGAAGAGAGAAAGAAACATTCACGCAGGAGTTCTTTCTCATGGTTTATCCACCCTTGCTCCAAATGATGCAGGCTCAGACAGGACCGCTAATGTCATTGTCACGTTATGTTCAGGAATGTGAGAATCTGTCCCCCAGCCAACTTCAACAAATACACTTTTCGAGTAACGTTTCCCTGCAGCTCTGTATCACAGAGTACCCTGTTCCTCAGGACTCTGATTGTGTCACCTCCACGGGCTGTGCAATAACACAGTCCTCCCTTTCCCACATTGTTTCCCACATTGATTTCTCCTCTGATTCTATGGCTATTGCTGCTGATGGTTCTAAACAGCAGGCACACCACAAGGTTTATACCTGAACTCTGTATACAGAGAAAGAATATGAATTTAAATAAAAACACAATTCAAATTTGGTACTCAGATGTGGCAGGTTACAAGTAGGACAACAACAAAAACAAAAATATCCTTACAAAAGTCAAGTTCTGGCTTTCATTTCAGTCACGTTTAACTGATCTGTTATGGACTTTCATTTCCTCATGTGAGTTTATAATCCCCACAGCTCAGCACACCTTGTTAGGGAGTCGTATAAGGAAGTATTGTTCATATGAAATATTCCGCTTAAGATCATAAGTAAACAGTCAAGAACAGTCATGTTAGTGATACATTATTTCAAAATAAAAAACAAACCCATTCACAGGAAAAAATTAAATAGGGCTATGCTAGTCAATACAGTAGCAATAAAGCAAATTAACACCATTTTGTGCTCCCACTTTCTAAAGATAAAAAAATAAGATCAAAAAAGATTTTTAAAAAATTTCCAACAGAAAAGTGCCAAATACTTTTTAGCAGTTACATAAACAAATACTTTCCCTGTTAATTTCTTTGATCGATGTCATGAGACAGGATGAGATTAATGAAAAACAGGGCGGGACATGTTTCAGGAACTTGCTCTGAGACATTGTGCAATTACAAAAGGAGAGATCACGCCCAGCTTCAGGTCACAGTCTACCTGTTCACGGAAAGAGACTGAGAGAAAGGCACCATGATAATTAAAGAACCCTTCCCAACAATTCCAAACCCCTGCTGGTTTATCCATGAGATAGTCCAAGAATTCCCTTGACAGGCCAAACAAGAAACTATCAAGTTTGTTCCTAGAACTAGTGTAGTCTGCAGTTGTTTTGTTGTATAAAAAGAAGTCACAACAGTTTACCTAGCTTGATTTCTTTCTACCATGAAGAGCAGAATCATGTAATAAAAAATTCGCTCCAGCATATAGTGCATGCTACATTGTGTCAAGCATTAAAAGACGGATAAATGGAAAGTTACTCATTGCTGTGATTTACTTCTTCCTGTACCTGCCTCTGCGGCACCTTCCTGGGTTTACCTTGGTTTACCTTCTGTATTCTCAGACGTCATGCATGCAACATGTATAGGTGTATGAGAATCGTACATAAGCAACATCCCACAGCACACCCCCACACCTCACACGTTCAGTGCTGACAATGTATGTCATCTATTCACTGAAACAAACATGGGTTGGTCTGCTACTCACACAGGAGAGGTGCAGTGAGTCAGCCTGACCTCACTGGGCATACCACAGCTCAGGGCTGGGAGTGGAACCATTGCGGTGTGACTTATGTTTTACACTGAGCCGTGTTGTCCACCTCAGCACAGAGCTGTACTCATCGTTGTTTCGTCACTTTGATGTTCTTTTGTTGAGGCTGACCACGTCATTGCCTCTGTTTCCTGGTGACTGTAACGGATGTCTCTGAGTTGTCTGAGAGCAAATGACATCAATCTTCCTAGATTAGACCCACACAAAAGGTACACTTTCAAAAGTTTAAACCAGCTGAGACCTAAGGCATAGACACTTGAATCTTGAAAAGGTCTTAATTGAGGAGTCATGAATGTATCCAGGGTTTCTGCCAGTCTCAGTAGTTGCCACGGAAACATGTCCTGCTTACTCAGAGGGATTAGGGTACATTCCTGAAATAGTTTACTTCCCATCAAGCAGTCTGAAGCGGTGATTAAAGAACTCATGGAGATAGAAGGTCTGCAGGTTTGCATCTACTGAGCCTATGCATTCAAGAACAGAACATCTTTGTTTCAAAAGAGTATGATTATTTGAAGGCCTTAATCACTTTTAGAGTGCAGAGTTATTCATTAAAATCATCATTGATAAATTCACTTCAACATACTCAGATAACATGAGGAGAGCGCAAGAGCTAATCTCCGTTCTTTTGGTGTTGAGCTGCAAAATACTGTCATGGGAACAATTTCATGAGCCAGGACAACATAGGTGTCCACATTTTGATGTGTGGATAAACATTATTGAGTCAATGTCAGTTTCCTGGTTCATGGCTCTACTAGGCCTACACCAAATCCTTGAAAGATACTGACCAGGTGACCAGGTCTGCGGTGTTAGTATCATTCATCCTGCCACTGTCACAGACTGTCTAAAGTGGATCACACGGTGAGAGTGGAGGGTTTTTCAAATCACATGATCATCATGGCTATTCCTCAAACCTGAGTATCCATGACTTCTTTTTGAAAGCGATGGTCCCATCCCTTTTCATAGCCATGCTGAAATGTCACTACGCAATGAACTGGCTACAACACAGCAGCATGATGACAATAATGTCTAGCTGAAGCAAATTCTCCTCTGCAGTGCTCCCATAATCATTTTATCTGATAACATAAAGCTGCAGCCATATTGCTTTTCCATCCCACAAAACAGCTCAGAGGACTTTATCTCCTCTATGTTACTCATTCTCTTTCACAGGGACATTTTTCTCCTCTACCTTCACCACATTGTACTCCCTCACTCACCTCATTCGCTATTCCTTCATTGACAACTAAAGGTTTATTCAGAAAAATGTGCTGATCAACTCAATCCACTGTCTTTTTTGATTACTCCTTTGACATTTCAGAGGATGTTGTAAGTGTGATTAGTTCCATTTGGAAAGCGACAGACAGGTCCCTCACAGCACAAGGAAGTTCTGGGAAAGATATGCGTGTATAGGAATTCCCTTTGCATGATAAAGGGTTCCCCATTTCCTATCTTACACGCACAATGCAAATACACAATTAGCCTGGGCCTAATTAATGGATGGAAGGTATGTAGCTTCCCAACGCATACACTCCATGGCAGCCAAGCATTTATCTTAAGGAAAGAGATACATAAGAGAGAAATTTTAGTGCTGGTAAATCTCAATAGCTGATAGTACTTGCACATTCTGGCTCCCTGTGGCAATAAAGAGGAGCCAGATTGATCAGTACATAGATAGGGCAAGGGATGATGTCCCATGATCTCATTACTGGAATCACTCTCTCCGAGTCCTTGTCTTTCCTTCCCAGTCAGGAAAATGATAATTGGAAGAAGTCATTAAATCTGTCAAATCGGTAGAACACAGCACTTTAATCTCACGTACAAATAACTCCACCTAACAGATTCTGCCAAATCTTCCTCTTCACAGACTGCCTGTCTTGGTGATGTCAATAATGGATCCCAAAACCAGCCGAGCCAGGTTCTGGGCTTTGGGTGTGGGTGACACTCAGGGGCTGACAGATACACTCTTACAGCAGCAACGGGTCCAGACACGTTGTGTAGAAACCAGATGACTCTTAAAAGGTATCTGCTGTTTAAATTTAACTGGACTGTGCTCGTAACCAAAATGATTTATCAGGCAAAGCATCCCATATTCATTAAAAAGGCAGAAGCATGGGATGATGACAGGTTCCAGCACAATGTAACTATGTTTTGCAGAACTCAGAACCCTCTGTGCAAGGCACTTTCCATGCCTTCCACACTTACGGGTGGCTTATAGAAGTAGAAACTGTTCAGAGAAACCAGCTCTATCACATCCTATTAAGATCTCACCTCCACACCATCTGCATCTGCACACCAATTACAGCAGGAGATTACTCCTCTTAAGGATGACCATAATCCCTCTGGATAGAGCTCAGAGATGACTTCTGACTATGCACAGTTGTAGCCTGCATGAATTTTATGAACTCAGAACAACACATTCATTATGTTGCAAAATGGAACATAGCCAAAACCATGAAGCAATCAGTCTCCCCAGAGACCTTTTTTCACAGAGAAGAGTTTTTATATGCACATTTTAAAACAGGCCTCAAAGTGACCCTCACACAAAAAGATCAGTCTTGGCTCCTTCAAAAACTCCCTGCTTTGTAATGCCTTCTGTTTTCAGTCAAGTCTTGAAGGCTAACAAAAAGACTTCTCAGAACATTCTCTAAAATCCTCTAAAATAGAGTAGTCTGCACAATTTTGCCTTAGTATGAATGATAAATCATCAGAGCAAAAGCAGATGACACTAGGTACAGGGATACGTTTTAAACAGTCTCATCAGAAGCACCAGACAGATTTCTTCTGGATAACTGTATCCCAAAGGCAACCGTTCCTCTGGAAAAAGAGATTAGAATGCACAGTGTCTTCACGCCCCTCTTTAAAATCCCATGCACAATTGTGCACACAGGTGGTGAAGACCAGGGGATTGGATGACCTCTGGCTGTTGTCGACCCTGTGTTAGCTGCCCTAGAAATCACCCTGACCTCTGTGACGTGATGAGCCCATTTGCCTGGTTAGCTTCAGGTAAACAGAGCAGTGCAACCAGTTAAGGTTTAGGGGTTAGGCTTATGTTTTATGTTTTTGCTCATTGTACTGTTTTAGTTGGAGATGCAGGGGTCCACCTTGCTGCTCATGCACCAGAAGAGTAAAGCTCTGGCCTGTGTGGTCACTTCCAGGCTGAGGAGCCATTACAGGTGAACTCCTTTAATCCAGAACAGAAAACACACTTCACTCTAAGCAGCAGATATCTCAATCCATGCACAGGAGGTAAGGGAGGGGGAGAGGGAGACTCTGGTAATCACCAGTAAAATTTTCTTTCAAAAAGATGACACATGAGAAGAAGGATGGATGCAGTGCTGTCTGTCTGCTCTTTGAAACCTGAGGACATGTTGTTGGGATACTCCTTGCTGTGTGTCATCTGGTTTATATTTACTAGAGTTTTCACCTTGAGGGAAAACCAAAAACTTTTACTTGCTCACCGTTGACAAGCTAGGTATTCATACACAATCATTTCAATGTTATCCATTCACCACCCTGTCACTAATTGAAGAACTGTTTATTTTTGACCCACGTTTTGTCCAAACAATTCCCTTTCACTGCCCGGAACAGTACTTGGTGAGTGTGAGGAGTAGGTTGGGGGGCGGGTGGGGGGTAGAAGCTAAGAAATATTGCGCATTAATGCCATGCAGTAATCTCTGCAAAACCCGCACTGTTGGACACGTTATTCAAAATACAGCATTCGTATCTTCCAAATGTTATAAATTTCTTCATGTGTAACTTTGCATTCTGAGATTATGCTGTTCCAACTTTAGGGTCCAGTGTGGATATGGGTGTTACTATGACGCCAGCTAAACAAGGTATTATGAAGAACCCTACATCGAGGAAACTCCGTTATTTTGCCGTTAAGGGCCGAGAGTTATTCGTATTAGCGTATGTTGTTAAATTCTTCTTAATGTCTAAACATATTCGACATACACACATTTCAAGAAAATACACAGATTCCATTCATAGTTTACTTGAGATACAACTGCAAGACCTACTCGCAGTTGATGTAACCAGATTTCATCACAATAAGATCGTTTTACTTCTTTTCTCAGCGAGTTCGGGTAACGTACTAACGTCGCCCAGAAACTTACAACCTGTCACCATACTCAAGCTTTTAAATTAATATCACATTTAAAAACAAACTAGTACTCCACCTGATTGATCTCTTGATGCGTGTCGTAACCTATAGCCAACATGGGATATAATGTTAGATTATATTTGCTGATTCTCAGTTAAAATACTGCCCTTGTCCAAGTCTTAATAAAGAGAACGGTGAGTATTGAAAGTGGCTCATTAAGCTAAACACTCCAGTTAAAAATAGAAAGGGACATAATTTGGTTAGAGTGTATCTGATAATACACATGTCACACTGCACTGAGAGTTCAAAGCGACAATTATAACCTGTCACGCTTTATTTTCGTATTGGCAGTGCAAGGAATAAACCGGTATAGACTGTGTTTTACTTACCAGATGTGGAGTTCTCTCCAAAAACGATCGCCAAGAACCAGCAGATGACGGTAAGTTTATATACGAACATCTTAATTATGGTATTATCTTAATAACTAAATATGGAAACTGCTTGTTTGGTTTTAAGATAGAGATTTAAGAAATAAGACGTTGCTCTTAATAAGCCTTGTTCTTTTCTGTCTTGCTAAAATCACCTGTTAAAAGTTGTGTATTCCCATTTGTCCGCGTGTAGATATGGTCCAGGTGTTTCTGAGTTGAGGGATTTAGCGGTGTAGACGTCAGGCCACTCCTAGCTGGGGCGGTCCTAGCCTTGAGCAACCTTACGGTAGCAACGCGTGCATGCTTTGTAACTACTACATAAAAATTGTTTTGCGAAAACTAGTGTGCTATTTTTAGCAATAGCAGGGTGGATTGTTAATTTTATACGACCAAATTCTTTAACAATGACGCTTGACGTCAATATCTACACAGACAATCTCTCGGTAACATACATCCAAAAAAGTGTCTCTGCTCAAAAAAATCATCGATAACATAAATATTACATTATGTTCATATTGTTTACCACGATATGTCGACACGTCGTCACATTTCACCTTTGTATGAACGTAAACATAGTTAAATGTTACTATTACAAGCACTTGTCCACTTAGAGCTATTTACTCATGTTTTTGAATTTGCATACATTTGCGGCAGAGTACCAAAATTTGCCTTGAAATGTTAATTTTCATAAATTTAACAAACAGCTTTACTTTGTTAAAAAGTGACCACCTTTGCGTCAATGTATCAAAACAATAGTGTCGTATGTATACGAAGCCTTTTGTCTTTATGTTACTAGTGTGATACATTGCTTCAAACTACAATTACATTACTATAGCTACTCAATGTTTAACAACCAGACATGGGCTCGCGAGGAAGGTATTATACCAAGGATCGTGGATAGTTACAAGAAAATCTCTGTCCTCTTCTAAACAGAAGGCTGGGGCAGTTGACCATAGAACCAGATATGTGGTACCTTACGGTATTTCAAAACGTTAGTTTTTTTTTTTCTTTTTTGTTTTTGGGTTTAATTTTATAAGACCAACAAACGTATAAGGTCTCGTAAAACGCAGTT
This sequence comes from Megalops cyprinoides, assembly GCF_013368585.1. Taxonomy (NCBI): domain Eukaryota; kingdom Metazoa; phylum Chordata; class Actinopteri; order Elopiformes; family Megalopidae; genus Megalops; species Megalops cyprinoides. The sequence goes on from NC_050583.1 coordinate 38,212,249, forward strand.
TCAACGCATCACAGATCATTATGCCTTTTCATGTGAAACATTAAAACAGGGTAGGGTTTTGTGTATGGACACGGCTTTTTGTCATCTTACGATCTAAATACATGATGGTCTTCATGTGTCACATTCAAGTCTCAGTTGTGAACAACTGCAAAGGCTCAGTATTTGTTATGTTGTAGTGTAATTTACTGCTACTGTGAAAGTACACTCCACGTATAATATGTCCATGATTCCCTATTAGTGGCTTGTAATTTCACTTTATCACCTTATTAAAATGGTTCCAAGTCTCAGTTCTGTATGGGGTAGGCCTCACCAGCTGGTAACTTACTGGATGGTATACCTGCCATCCAAATTCTTTGTACAACATTTTTGTGACAACTTTGCAGTCGCAGCCCGTTATTACCTCATGACACAGAATTAATAACGCAGGAAGAAGCACATAATATGACATAAACTTCAACTTATATACATTGGTTGTTGTTTCAGCTGGGGGAACAGCATTAGTGTCTCTCACGCAACGACAGACTGACTGCCTGAGCAGCTCCTGTGACAATGTTTTGCCATGATAAGGTAAAAAATGCCAGTAATTTGTTGCAGTTGTTGAACAGCTCATGTTTGGTTCTTCTTTTAGATCAAGTGACCTTTATCACACTAATTCTTTCAATAATTAACCTAGAATAAACAATTAGAACAAAAGACAAAGATGACCAAAGGTATTTTAAATGTGTTTTGTGGCAGGCTAATACATTTTAAAACAAACTATACCATGCCATACAGATAGGATTGAGAATAGTTCATTTTGTCATTGATTTTATTCACTGTTAATGTATTTGAAAGTGTGGTTATCAGAAACTCTTTAACAAACCTTTCATGGTCAGTTATAAAGTCTTTCTTTCTTTACAACACAAACTGATTTTTTTCCAGTTTCATGCCCTCACAGTGTAAGAACATCTTATACTTCCTAAATTTAAATGATAGTAAACCATGGCCATGGGTTTTCTCTAAATGGAGTTCCTCATTATAATGCCCACATACTGTGAGAGTTCCTAAGTATTGCCTCTCTGTTATTTTGCTATTTTGCTATGGAGGAGCATTCGTTTAAAATATTTGTTTAAAATACAAAAAATGTAAAAAAAAAAAAAAAAAAAAGTGGCATTACAGTGCTTCTGAAAGAGAATCATCAGGATAAAGGCTAGTCATGTGTTGTAATCTAATTTCAGGTGTAACAAATAGAATCAAACTGGAAAAGAGGATGCAATAAATCCTGTGAGGAGAACTTCTCTCTCTTAATAAGAGGTTTATGAGTAGGTTATTCCAAGGCCAACATTATCTTGCTTATGTTCAAATTTAATACACAAAGTCAAATTTGAAGCCAAAAGTGGTGTGCAAATGTGGAAAGTAAAAAAAAATATTATCCAAGTAATCGTTGTTATCTCAGAAAAACAATTGGGGGTAATGCTATTTTAAAGTAGCCCAAAATGACAGTACAGTTGTCACCTGACATTAATAAGCACTTCACTGCTCTCAAGGTACAAACACTACAGTTAAAAGGTGACAAAACTTACTGACTGACATAACAGCTCTACGGTTCCGTTAAAAGGACAGGAAGGAGACCTTGGGGTTCCTTTTCTAGAAAGTCATAAAACTATCAACGTTGCCAAATAATTCAAGAGTTAATGTTTTCCTAGCTTTCTTGTCATCCATGGTCCTGATGTCATAGACCATCTTGCCTTCCTGATCTCATGTCTCTGAGATGGGTCATGTCAATGTCACATTCTTAATGATTATGGATCTGCAAGGAAGGTCACGTAGGAGTGGATAGGTAGAGGATGTCACTGAAGCAGTGTTTCTCAATCCACTTTTTTAATTCACTGCATGTGCTGTTTTTCATTCAAACTGCTTTTAATCAATTACTTTGTTTGAACTGTGACTTGAATGTTGTCACATTATATGATCTGTTACATTATTATAAAAATGACAAAACGATACAACTAAGTTTATATTTTTTTACTTTATTCTACCCACCTCTAACATATTTTCTTAACAAAGAACCTCTAGCTGCATAATGGCACATTCTACTGAGCAGTTTGTGGTCTACAGGAAGTCATACAACAATGGTTTCACCCCATCTTTACATTGGCCATAAACTATTTGGAGTAACAAAGCAACTTTCATATGCTTAATGGTAACAGAGGAAGTATTTTTCCCTCGGGCAGACTAATCATATAATAAAGTCGAATTCACAAGGAAGTGCTTAAAATGGCATTTGTTCAGTTGGAGTCAAGTGATTCATAAATCTGTTATGTCAGTCATGACAGGGAAGATGTGCTTATAATGATTAAACACACACAGTTATATTCATTTACTGCCCATTACACCATTTATGGCTCATGGTACTGTGTGTACAAGAGTGTGTTCCTAAGAAGAAATACCACTCCCTTTCACCTACCCTACATTACTATCTGGTACCTGTAAGGCTAAGATGACAGGAATATTCCAGAAGAGAACCCCTGCAGAGGCAAAGATATCTTCTCATTCTTGTCTGCTCCACAGGCCCATTAATTACAATGGAAGGCAAACTCCCATCAATACCCCAGCATTATGTGTGCTTCAATATGTGCACTGAATTATGTGCTACTGATAAAACATCCATTCAGAGGGCAACCTATTGGTCTGATATCAAAGTTAAAAAAATATAACAACCAGATCAAAAAAAGTAAATGAATCCACTGAAATCATGTCCTATGCAGACTACCACATTAGGACATTAGTTTACGATCAAGGCCTGACTCACATTTAACACTGAAAGCAATGAATTTGTAAATTTAAGAAAGTCAACACATTGAATGTATGATTTACTTGTTTGCTTTAATGCAAAGTCATTGTAATGGAAAATAACTAAACTGCAATTAGATATCTAAACAGAAAATGTCATAAATGAATTATAACTATGTAGTTTATCATGAGAGAGTGCACTGAATGGACATAGTAAACATTAACAACACTAAAACTGCAATAAAGCAGGGAAATAATCACTAATTAGCTAATATTGTACACGAATGGCATGTTTCACTCCCAGGACAAAGTCTAGTCATTTGTAGAGCACACTTCAAATGTGTTATACTATATATAACATCAGTCAGTGGGGATTCAAAGTGTTTAAATTTAAGAAGCAGAACATCCTTTGTTTTTACTTTACTTGATTTTGTTTGTTTGTTTTACAGGAATAGCCAGTATGTCAGTTTACATTTTATCATTTTGACAAAAAATGATATATCCCTAATCTCTCTCTTATAGTCAAAACAATCTAAAGGAACCCTCTCTGTTGTAATATAATTTATTTCAGGGGAAGCAGAGAAAGGTAGGGTTACCACATCAAGGCAATCAAGAAGGCAATCAGATGCTTCAGATATATAGTCCTTATTTAGACCGCCACGGTTGTAAATCATACCAAAAATCCAACATAGTTTCAGAAAAACTGGAAATATAGAGGCAGATGATGGTAATTTGCCTCCCTATTTTAAGACCACATCAGCTGCAGCCATTTGGTTTCCTTTAATGACAATATTTCCTTTTCATTTCATTTGTAAGGATTTATAATAATTAAACGTTTCTCTTAAATTGACTTGAGACTATTTCCTCGGAACAAAAGAAAGTGCTACGTCACTAAGCAATCACTAAAAGCTTCCCGTAAGCACCTCTGAATGAAGCAGAGTGGGGTATTGTGACCATGCTAACAAAGGAAACCAGGGCACCATTAACAACAGACATTTCTACACTTGGATACTGATACGTCATGAGTGCTTAATTGACATATCGATGCAGGTTTGTTTCCTGAGCTTGAGCATCCAGGAAATTGATTTTTTCACAGTGTACATATAATGTTAAATTTGAGAATATGTGCAGGATTGATTCACTGTAGAATGATTCAGGGATACAAGGAGACAAAGGCATTATTGACCATTTGGTTTTTACATATTTTCTGATATAGGACATTCCAGAAAACAGATCCATAGGTGCTTCTATAGAACACAGCACATTCCCCAGTTCCGCTTCAGGTCAGAAAAAAAAGACCAAAGAAAGTCAATTTGAGTAACTCTTGTAACCTAGGACAAGGAACAGGGAAGAAGAAAATTAAAAGGTCAACACTGGTTTAGCAAGACTCAGCAAATGTTGTTAATATATTTCCCAGATCTTTCTTGCCACGTAATCAATGGGTATATCTTTATGCAATTCCAGGTGGAACTACTATGACAGAGAGAAAGAGAGAAATGTATTTTCTCTCAAACTGCAGTTTTGGCATTAAATTTAATATTCAAATCAAATTATAATTAAAATACAATATTGTTAAAATACAAATCTTGTGAGATGAATATTTTAATATTTAAAGATAAAAATAAGTTCTTCCTCTCAAAATAAATATAAGAACATGGTGACATGCAAAAAAAAAGGAAAACAGACTTTTGTTCTTGGAGCAAACAGGACGCTGTTTGAGAAGCTGAGAGTAGAGAGAAGCTAAGTAGAAACCAAAAATACAAACCATACAATGACACCCCCCTCCAAAAACCAAAACAAAAAAAATACCTCAAAATGGCAGTTTAGATTAGCACTTCACTTTCTCGCTTGTGTCACAATGCTGTTTTTATTAAGCACTTGATACAGGATTAATCACCATTTACTTTTTAACATTTAAATCCAAAACTCTGAGTTAAAAAAAAAAAAATAAAAATTAAACTGATTTTGATTTCAAACTGACTTTCCTCCTCAGAGCAAAAAAAAAAAAAAAAAGATTTTTTGAAGCATTATCATGTAAAATCCTCCGCTGGAGATCACCAACTCCTTTTGGGAGAAGATTCTTATATATCTGCACTAAGCAGTGGTGAGAGGTAGAGGGGGAGAGCGTGAGGCACAGAGAGACAGAGTGAAGAGAGGAGACAGACCTCCCAGCCCAGCCCAGTTACAACTGGAAAAGACAACAGGGTGAGTAGACTGTTTCCCCCATGATGCTTTGTTGTTAGAGACACTTGACACTGAGATGCCCCATTTTGAAGATAATAAAACACAAAGGCAGACATGTATTAGCTCGTAAGGAAAATGAACTGCACATGAATCCAGTGAAATCTCTATTCTGTTATTGCACAGGTGATATTACTGAGGCGTTGCCATTCAGCCTGTCAATCCAAAACTTCTTACGTCTATATGGAATAAAGAGACCTAATTTGGCTTTGCACAACTAAGATGTTTGTAGAACTACATTCAACTCAAAACCACACTAGATTTGGTTTATGAGCATGAACAATTTCTGGGATCTTTACGTCAAAGTTGGCAAGGGCACGCAGGAAGACAACGGAGATAGGAGCGTGTGTTATCATAAGGTAAACACCACTCCCAGCAGTTACAAAAAGGGAGCTGGCAGGAAGCGGGGGCCTTCTGTTCTTGCCATTGCTGGGAATCTGAAGTCTCAGATCGTTAAGGGCGAGCATTTAAGACACGGTGATCCCAAGCTATGGACCAGCCAGCAAGTCGCTTGGTATTCAGTGCTTTCCTCACATGTGTTTGAATCCATTTAACCCCAAAGTTCTGATTCAGATTTTCTCTAAGATGCACCATTCCAGGGGTTCATTCAAAAATGAACAGTGTAGATTCCCTGCATTGAATCTTTCCTGGGAGACAAAATGATTTTGAATGGGACATGTGTTAGTATGTGAGGAGTCCAGAGAGAACTGAATGAACTGATAAAAGGCAGAGTGCTGAAAACTAGTCATTATGAATGGCATTTGCAACGAGGCACAAGACAGACTGTCCCTTTTCAGTCAGGGACTAGAACAAGAAGGTATAGACAGGACTGCCTTCGCATCTAGGAACTAACAAAAAGGGAATGAAACAAATATGAACAGAAATTTCAGCTCTTTTCACCCTTTACTGCAAGCGACCCTTTTTTCTTAAATGGCCAGCCACACTGGAAAATCACCAGCCATTGTTGCATACACACATTTTACAATACACACAATATAATTACCACTTAAATCAAAGCTGAAAGTAGGTCAAAAAATTGTGATTTTGTTGAAGCAAAAATTCATTTCCGTTACTGAAGAAAATGTGTTAGGTGTCACAGTGAACAGAATATTCCTTATACAGGACCGAAGAAGAAAGCATGTGGACAGAGTATCATATCATATGAGTTGCGTCAAGACATGATTCAAAGTTTTGGTGCTGTTTAAATGCCTGTCATATTGTTTCTGATTGTGGTCAGCCCTATATATTGCCCATGTGCGGTGCACTCCTTGGACTTAAAACAAATTTGATGGACCTCGTCCTCAATTTAGCTCATTTACATGCAAAACCTCACTGACCTAGTAAGCTGAGTGTTTTGTTTGAGAGTGTACTTAAGAGCTCCACATAGACCTTTTCTACTTAGACAAACAGTGTGACCTGCAATTAGGCACCTAAACAGTAACAGCTTTGCTGCTGCAGTTTCCTACCTCGTGAGGATACGAGAATGAAGACAGAATTATGTTGTTCAAGTAGTGCCTAGAGGGCCATACACTTTGTTTAATGGAAATGCAGACACTTCATACAACCTAGAGATGAAGAACCCCCTAAAGCATTCTAAAGTGTGCTGTGGCCACTATTTAGAGCCATCCTAGTACTTTAATGCTAAGCAAAATAATTAACGACAACCATAATATTAGCATACCAAAAATCCATGTGGTCTCACATAGCCAGGAAAGAAACATGTGACTTTAACATGCACAAGCTTACATCTGTCTTCTTTCTGGCTGTTCAGGAGAAGGTGGCTGGCTGTTCTGGGCTAGACAAAGCTAAGGGACATTGCAATGTCAAGCTGTAAGAATAGCAGGTGCTCCATCAGTGCTGTGGAATGGTTAATAAAAAGCCAAAGTTGGAGAGGGTGAAGGCAACGTGGATGTGCTGGTAGGGGCAAGAGGCACAGCATAGAAAGGGTTCATACTTAATCAAGAGGTCGGAGGGCGCGGCCGATACAGAATATCTGAGTCACTCGAGAGTGGGATGACGGTGACATTGCCACACTTAAACCATATACAAACATTGCCTTGCACAAGACAAGGCAATGTTGCTTAAATGTTGCTGTAACACCGTGCACTCTTGCCTTTTCAACTCACAGACAGCCAGCACTGCAGTAATCTTTTTCCTGACACTGGAATTGTTTTCAGAAACCAATGAATTCTATCAACAAACCACACTGTAAGCTTTAATGACTCTGTTTTCAAAGGAAGTCCTTCATATTGTACATTAATATTGCAAAATCTGTCAAGAGATGGAAATGCTCTTTTCTGTTAGCTGTTCATATACTATATAAATGCTGAAGATGAACAAAATCTTCAGGAACATTAGAGAAGCAATCCATTACTAGCATGCTACTCATGATTAAGAAAATGTGCAAAATGTCAGGCAAATTTCAGAAAATTTCACTGTCAGTTGACCTGCAAGTCACAAGTCAAGTGATGGCTATAAAAATACGCACGTGAAACCAAACCTGCCTGTTCCTACCATGGAATTCACTGCCAGGAGGACTACTGTCACAGGAGTGGGTTAGGAGGCAAATTCAAACACAACAGCAATGACTGCAGTGACGTCCTTCAAGGATGTTTGTCATACACCAGGTACAGTGTCCTGAATAGTACCAGTTGATTTATGATCCTGGCAATGTTGCAGTTGAACCACAAAGTGGAACTGAGGGAAAGATTCACATGTACAGCAGAAACTTTTGGCTGAGTGATGGGTCAACAATGTCTATAAAGAGGTTACACCCAGCCAATGTGAACACATTAACTGTATGGTCTGATATCATATGTTGTATCAGGAACCTTTTACGAAGATGCTCTTCATTATGACATTACCATAGTTTCTTTGCTTTGCAGTGATCATATGCCATAATTATGTATTATTTATTTTGTATCTTTTTTGATGTGATGATCCCCCCAAGCTAATGTACTCATATGGAAATGTGGAAAAAAAACATTGGAAAATGTTCTGGACTTGCCAACACAATTTCCAGACCTCATTTCAAAGAACTATTGCACATGTTTTTTTCTTTTGTCCTTGCCAGCTTTATAAAGTTCCTATGAATAAGAGAGTCTGGCAAGTAAATTAATAAAAATACTGTATATTGTAAAAAAACGGGTAATCTGGAGCAGCTAGAGAAATACTAAAAGGAGAAGTGGTCAATATCCCCCCTATCTAGTTCCAGACTTTCATTACAGACTACAGAGAAAGCATCTCTTCAGTCTGATCAGAAACTCCTGATTGAGCGCAAAACCCTTCTATGAATTCCTTTCATCCTCTTTCACACATCTTGGAGTACTTTACAGCAAGTGAGGGAAACTCACTTCAACCAGAACATATATTTAGCAGCAATCTGGGTGATACACAGCAGCCATTTTGTGCTAGAAGGATTTATTTAGTCTCTCTGCTGTTAGCCAAGCCTGATGTCATTCCGTCTATAAGATTACTTATAATCTGATTTTTATGCCAGTTTCACAACCCTTCCTGTAACTATATTTAACACTGCCATTATCTCCCACTCCTGTGGCTCAAGATGTAGCATATGGTTAGGAGAATATGACTATATTATTGAGTACACAAAGCAGTATTCTCAGACACTTAACATAAATATTAAGAACATACAAACTGTGGACAGCACAGGTGGCAGCGCAGACCAGACTCACTCGAACGCAGGCAGAGGTCAGTTTGGTCGAGTTTAACTTTTCATTCCAGTACACTTTCCGATTTGACTAGGTATGTTATTTTGAAACAACACAACGAAAAATTGCCACAATTTATGTAAGCTCAGAAAACAATCATAACACGCTCACCGATACTCCCAGTATCAGCAGAACCAGCCCACAAACATGCACAAGCACACAGAGGTGACCTCAGGATCAGCATACACCCGTTTCTCATCTTAAAAGTATTACTACCACAAAACCTCCAATGGTAAAACAGAGGGCCCGGAATCTCAGTTCGCCAGCACCAGAGGAACTAGGGAACATTATTTCAATGGCATTATTGGAAAGGCTTGACTTTCCATCAGACTCAGAGGAAAATACAGCCGATACAGCACTTATAAAGGCGCTTAAAACAGACAAACACTGCAGTGAGACAAATCTGCCAAAATTATTCAACACATGCAGGGGGTTTAGCGGCTTTGCCCTTAAGAAGGAATTCCAAAACTTCTCAGGCACACAAGGCTCCTAATAAGGGGACTGATTTTCCTCATTGGTCATAATGTTGGTCAAAGCACCATTAATTAAGTAATCTGAGTCTACAAACATGATTTGTATCGGGCATGCTCATCTTAATTCTGGAGGGCCACATGCATGCTGCGTATGCTGGCATATGCTGAAACTCCTGCTGTTAATTACCACAATCATTTATTCAGTGTCTTACTGTTACGCTACTGAAAACCCTGAATCTCAGCTGGAGACTTTTGTGCCATATACTCACGGAACATCTTCCGTGGTTCATTTGGGGAAATCTGTAGCTCTAAAGGTAGCAGTTGAAACAGGGGGGATTGTTGGAACAAGAACATGCCAATAGCCATCCAGGAACCTGATGGTGACACCTTGTGTTAATTTGTCCTGCGTCCTGAAGCAAGGAAATGGAAGATGTCTATGTCTGACTGACACAGAGCAGAAATATACACACAAATAACTACATTCTTTTTTTAATTGAAGACAATGGCCATTAAAATGCATTTAAAATGAAAATATTCTCTCTCACCACAAGAAATTCAAATTTTCACATTTAATGTTATACAGGTTGATGGTCATAGAATTAATTCAGGTCAAGCACCTTACCGAAGGGTAATATGGCCGCTCCTGATCAGAGATTCACACCTTTGCATTACTAATCCTGTTGCCTCACCACTGCACCATACTGTCACAGTCGGGGGTCCTGTCCCAGAGTTAGGGAGTGACTGCTATAAATGGCAAAATATATTTTCAGTTTTATTTTCTAAAAACAGTTCAAGCGGTTCTCTGGTTCCACTTGTGTTGGGGAATACAAGAAGGGTGCGTGATATGTGGATAGGGATTTTTGTTCCAAAACCAGTCAACATACAACCTCCTTACAGTCATAGTAATTCATGAATTATTAATGAGTAAAACTATGGGCATATTCTTTAGAATCCATTTAGGTTTTACAATAGAGCAATATATATTTTAGTACGTGTCATATAAATGCATGTACAGTTACAATTTAATTTTATATTTGTCTACTTCTTTGCTGAGGGGTTAGTCAAACAAAAATGCACTTGCTCATTACGCTTGCCCTGCGTAATGTGGAATGTTATGAAACCGCTAGCACAAAATACCATCACTGCCATCTAGTGGCTAACCACTGAAGTTGCAGTCTTAGTGCAAAGGCAACTTTCATTCATAAACAACTCCATAGATATTGGAGTATTTGAAAAGCAGTTAAGACGAGGCACCTAAAGTTAGGAAATTAAAATAAATGTAGTCATGACAATAAAAATTATTTACATCATGAATTGCTTGCTTTTCCCTTGATTTCTAAATAACTTTAATCACCCATATTCACAAACTGCATGATAACACTTCTTGGTGTCTCAATCACGTGTGCCACCTATGGAAAAGCCAGTTGTTTTTTTTTGTTTTTTTTTTTGTTTTTTTTCCAAGAGGGTACATTCTACTCTAATGTAAACTATATTGGCTGGATTCTAGGTTTACAGTATATGCTTTGTAGTGCATATAGATACATATAACAGAAGTTATGAATGCAACTGTCAGAATACATGAGCAGTGGCCACTTAACTGCTTAATCACTTATGGATTGAAGTAATAAACCCACTTTAGCTTCAGGTTCAAAATCAATGGAAAGGTATTGTGCTTCTGGATTACGATCCTTTGTTAAAGAAAAAAACCTGTTTATGTAACATCCAAAGCCATAGACCCTTCATCCTCTCTTTTTTTCTGTAATGCCCTCTCTGCTCCAGAACTGAAGGTATCTAAGGTAACGAGCTTGGCTCCTAAAGATGCCAAACACTGGCATGCGGTGAAGTTGTTAGGTAAGCTAATGGGGACAGCAAATCAGGAGGCTTATCAGCAAGCTCGGCAGTTGCGTATATGCTCAAGATAAGTTTCCCTTAACTGCGTTCCTCGTACCACTGTTCCAAATGCCCCGCCTCCTCCTGTGAACAGATAAGGGGGCTACAAAGGTAATGTTGTTACCTGCTGTAACCACAGTGCAGCACAGTCTCTGCCCATGAGACCGGATAGGCACTGAGAGTAAACAGAGTAAACGCTTCCTGAACTGGAAATCCTACTTGACTAACAGGGGACAAATGCATGCATTCATCCTTTCATGCTAGCAATAAGGTAAGCATATTCAGCTAATCTCATGCTGCAACAACATGATGATAAAGGATAGAAAAAAATCATCAGCAGACCACAAGAGGGAGCTATAGCAGACACACGGAGGCTCATCCAGGCTGTCACTCCAACCAAGGAGTGAGGATACCTGACATTTGCTTTTGTAAATACTACATGTCTGTGATGTGTTTATTAACAACATCTAAGAAAAACAAATGCATCTGATTACTGTTGTGGGATCTCTGCAGCAATGTGTAGCTTAACAATAACAGGCTGCAGAGCATATTACAGAGTAATGCCTAAACCTCACTGTGTTCATTTATGGACACTCCAACCAAACAGAAAAGGGAATTCACTCTTGCTTGGCAATAGAGCAGTTTCTTCAGACTAAGATTTGATCTGGATCAGGGGCAGACCCCACTACAATCATCCATGCCTATATGCCTTGGATATGCGTAAGAATAAGGCATGTGTGATTTTACAATGGTGGCAGTGTACCATAGTGGTAAGGAGCAGGACTCGAAACCGAAAGGTTGCCTGTATGATTCCCCACTGGGGCATTGCTGTTGTACCCTTGGGCAAAGTACTTAACCCAGAATTCCCTCAGTAAATACCCAGCTGTATAGATGGGAAACTTAAAAAAAATCATAACCTATGTAAGTCTCCCTGGATAAGTGTCTGCTAAATGGCAATGATGTAATGTACAAACCAGGACAAAAGGTCATTTCAGAAACAAACTTCTACCTTCCCTACAGGCTGGGAAACTCAGCTCAGCACAAGAGAGGTAATGATAACAATTTTTTATTGTTTTTTTTTCCCTAATCATTTATAAATCCGTTTAACAGGTACAGCCCTGTAAATCATGACACAATAATCTAGAACAAAATAAGCAAATGACAAAATAAGACAATAGAAACAAAACGTCTGCTACAAATTTGGTGTTGTGGTGATAATCGTCAAAAAAGTTGTACAAACTCTTTCATATCATGCATATTTGAGAGGAAAAAAAAAATTGAAATCACATTTTTAGTGTTTTTGTACAATTCTTGTAAACAATACCTGTCTACATCATATTAAAACACATTATGGCAAGTAAAAAAAACATGAACAAGGAAATTCTATGTGGTAATTACAGACTGCAACACTGCTTGGCATAAATGCTTTACAGAGCTAAAAAAAAGTTTAACAAGTCCATCTCTTTCCATAATTGTAAACACTGTTTACATAAAAAGATGTAATATGGTTATACAATATGTTTAATACATACTACAGTAATCCCGCTACATACATGAACACGTGTCCCTGGTTATGCTTTAACAGTGATATGAGGTATATAAAGGTCAATCCTAATTTTTTTGTCTTTTTCTTTAAAAAGGTAGCACATGGTTTGAGTGGTCAGTCATTGTTCCCTATCTCATTACAGCTCTGCAGTCTCTCAGCTATTTTTAGGGCTCTGTCAGAGAACAGAGGAGGGGTGGAGGGGCAAATCCGCACAGGAAATGAAGTAAATAGAAGAATACAGTAAGTTAACAATGTGCTGCTGCATTTCCAGGACAGTGAACCAATAGCAGTGGAAGACAAAGCAATTACTGTTCATTTTTACAAGCTGAAGGATTGGAGTCAGAGAAATAATACAAATCTTCGTCACTCTTTTTTCCCCATCTTTGAGGGATAAATAGGTCCAGTTGTTTAGGTCCAGTTATTCACATTAAGTGGCTTACATGTTTTGCGATTCTAGTTTGCATCTTTCAGTAACAAAGACTCAAAACGCACTCATTTTTGCATACATTGGGAGTCTACTGTATCAGTTTGCCTGCTCAGAGGCAGGACTTGAATGACAGATAAGCGGGTACCACTGTGCCATCTAGGAGCCTTTGAATTTTTTATACCACCTCCTCTCCCTGTTAGAGTTGGTTTAATAGTTAATAGAGGTACTCATCCTCTATTTAAAGTTCTCCTGCATGTCAGAGTCTGCCCAAACAGCAATCACAACTATAGCCGCCCCTACCACCATGACCTTACCCATCCCAAACCATGAAATATTTCGCCTTCCGAAAATTTCCTTAATAAAACACCCCCCTCCCCCCCCCCCCCAATCCCACAGCCCAACACAATACCATAAATCAACGGCTCTCTTTAAAATCAAGTCAGATTTATGTCTTCATTTCATCCTCAAAATAATCTGACTGGGTTGTTTATTTGATGTATGTTGTGAGAGGAAAAAGTGCTTGCTGGATTCCTTAAGGATAAAAAGATGGAGGGAGGGAGAGTGGGAGGACAACAAAAAAGACGAAAAAGACCAGCCATCAGGCGTTCCGCTTTCCCATCCATCTGAGGGACGCCGCTTCTGCCTCTGGTGCGTGCAGGTGACAAGCGTCTGCTGTCACCATTTCCCCCAAATTAACACTGCAGGTGACGTTAGGACATTTTCTGAAAGAGGCCATCGACGGCCAGACACTCGTGTCTGTGCACACACGCTTGTCCGGTGTGTGTGGACAAAAACAACGAGGGGGAAGGGGAAGGGGGCTCCAACTCTCCACTTCCCACATCAGACCGTTCTGTGTGTCCCACACTAACCTGGCAGCCACGTAACTGGCAGGTTTTGTCAATCGGGTTCTTCAAAGCCTGATGAGGGAACCTCCATTTCTAGCTCCCTTCTCTCTCACACCTTACAGTCCCCCAGGATAATTCAATGTCTTATATACGTATAAATATCTATGGCCCTTATTGAATGAAATGTGAGCGTTTCACATTGATAAAAAAGTACCATAATCTCTATATAGCTAAGTGGAAAGTGTTATCAGTGTAACTGAACAGGCAGCAGTCTCATTATTTGTTGCACTCAATTCTAAAGGAATAAAAAAACAAAGCTTCTTCTTTGTAGTTGCAAACTTACACCTCTAAAATGAGTGCTTGCTGCATCTCATAATAAAATTCTCCATATTACACTTTTTTCCTGAGTAATACTTTCAGTTCCTGTAACAGACAATATCTATTTTTTGCTATTCAAATCTGGGCTATTCCCTGCCATTATCTTTTATTATTATTAATTATCATTATTAATATTTTACAATTGTAATGTTGATTGCTAAAACACGTACGTTCATGGAAAAAAAAATAACGCCAGTCCTCAACTACCCTCTATTTTCACTTAAAATGACTTTTCAATCTACTCTTGTTTAACAATCAGACCTAATACTACACTAATACAAACAAAACTGACTAAATACAGATATAAAAAAAAAGAATAAAAAAATTGCATTTGAAGGCAGCCACAAATGCCTCTCCTGGTAGGATATTGTATAAACATTAAATGGCAGTGTAATAATTAAAAGTTCAACTTGCTTAAAAAAATAAAATAAGAGGAAATTAAACAAAAAATACGAGCTGAAAAAAAAACTTCCAACCAGGTCCTTTACCTTATACCTCACCTGTAGCTTTGGCTCGTTGGGGTCTTGGATCCTGTACTAACTGGCTCATTGACGTCAGCTAACAAACTAGTATACCCTGAGAATTCTGACACGGGAGTCCTTATCCGGTGGTCCACCTCTCCGCTAGAGTCAGTGCTGAACGGCAGGGGGACGCGGCCGCCCGACTTGAACTGAGACCCGAAGGCCTGGGCGAAGTTCTCGATCTGGTATGGGGAGCGGATGTCCACGGCCTTGGAGGGGTCCAGCTGGGCCAGGTCTGGCGGAGACAGCTGGTAGCTGGAGGAGGTGCTGCTGCCCTTGGGCTGCCGGTCCTTCTGGCCGGACAGCTGCTGAGGCGCGATCTGGTAGGCGGAGGGGGAGTGCTGCTTCTCGATCTGGTCGGTGAGCTCCTGAGAGGGCGTCAGCTGCTGGTGGGTGGCCTCCAGGCTGCTCAGGTGGAAGCTGGGCTGGGAGGAGCCCACAAGCATCCCGAAGTGGGACTTTGGCAAGGAGGAGGGCAGGGCTGAGGTAACGGACTGGCTGAAGCCGCACTCCAGGGGGGAAGTAGTGTACACCTGCTTGTCGGAGAATAGAGCGCCGCCCGGGTGGGTGCTGCTGGACACCAGGCCAGGGAAGGGCCCGACGGTGGCCAGCGGGAAGCTGCTGCTGTGGCTGGTACGCTCCAGAGCCTGCAGGAGGAACTTGGAGTACTCGTTCATGATGACCGTTTTGTCGCCTGAAGAGCTAGGCGAGTCATCATCGTGGCCCAGCTCAGGAGTGCCAGCGGGTGGGTGGAGGTCCACGTGCTGGTCGCTGAGGTCAAAGGGGACATCGTGCGGCCCGTCAGGCTTCTGGGAGTAGTGATCCAGCAGGCTCTGCAGCACCTCATCGGGTATGCCTGACTTGTCATGCTTGATGTCCACACCCATGGGCGAGGAGTCCAGCAGGCTGAGGGACGGCTCGCTGTCCATTACACCCTGGATGACCGTCTGCTGTGGTGGCATGTGCACCGTGCCTGCCCCGTAGTCACTGCCGCTGTTGGCCGCCTGCAGGTACCGCCGCTTCTTCAAGAACTGCATGGCGTCATCGTAGTTGCTGCTGGTGGGGCCCTGCTTGGCCCCGGAAGCTTGCAGCAGCCCCATGTTGTCCATGCCCGAACCTCCGGCCAGGTCTAGGGAGCCTGCCTTTGGCGGCAGCAGCTTCTGCCCGTGGAGACTGGAGGAGGCCTCCCCAAGGGAGAGGGCGCTCTTGTCCAGGCCTTTGCGGCCGACCTTCTTGAAGACCAACTTGGGTGCGCGGCCCTGCTGGCCGTGCATACTGGGACAGGGCAGGCTGCTGTTGGAGGAGGCAGCAGGCATCTCCACTGCGTAGTTCTGTAAGCCGAGGCCGCCCGCCATCTGCGCCTCGCTGGCCTTCTTCTTCTTGCGCTCACCGCCCTCGCCAACGTTTTTGGACTTGCCTCTCTTGCGTCCGGAAGAATTTGCGTTTCCCTGAGAGATTGAGTAGCTGCCCTGCCCCATCTCGCCACCCTGGTCCAACATCCCGGGATCCAGTCCTTTCTTTATGGCTTCTCCGCAGGTTCTTTTGTGCTTCAGTAATCGATCTGTCCTGGAAAAATACTGCAGAAGTGGGAGATAAAGGGTGAGAACGGGACTCCATTTGAACTGTGGGACACAAGGTTTTACCTTTGAGCATGGACATTTTAGAGAAAGGAAACTGCTATAACCATTTTTAACTGAGCTTTTTACTAGTGAGAAATCTACAAGGAATACATTTTTACAAACTGGCAGGAGTGCTGCCTGTTGACCCACCTGTTGGCAGGTGTCACATTTGTATGGCTTTTCTCCACTGTGGGTCCTCTTGTGCCTCTCCATGTGGTACTTCTGAATGAACCGCATGTTGCACTGGTCACAGCTGAAGGGCTTCTCTCCTGTGGGGTAAACAGCCTGTGGTTGACCTCATTGTTATCTTCACCCACCACAGCTCAACATAAAGGGAGAGGACTTGGAAAAGCTGTGATATTTCAATGGCTTTCAGGACAGAGGTGACAAAGCACCTTTCAAACCAAAAATATTAGATACCTCACCAACATAGGAGGCTGCCATATTGTTCTGAGTGGGAGTGTCATTTGGCATTAGAGAATGTGAGATCATCATGTTCAACAATCCCATAACTCACCACTGTGTATCTTCTCATGTCGCTGCAGAAGGTACTTCTGGATGAAGCTCATGTTGCACTGACTGCATCGGAAAGGCCTCTCACCTGTGCCATCAAAAATACAATTCGCCATTCCTCACATTATTCACAAAGCAGCACATGAGAGAAAGGTTGCTTTTCTGGCAAGGAGGTGAAATTGAGTGTTGTAAGAATGACAAGCCTATCAGGTACATTAAGCAAAGTTTTGACCAGTGATCTGGGCGTAAAGTATAAACCCGCAGCCCCCGCGAGGTGGGGGGGGGGGGGGGGGGGGGGGCGCAGTCCAAATGGGCCCCGCCCCCACCTATCAACAATTATTATGATAATAATTTTTTAAAAATTATTTTCAGAGCCAATACTGGCGTCAAATAAAACAAATATTTTAAAAAATCTTTGCTGGTCCATAGTTTTCTTTGTTATATGTCAGAGACTTTTGGTCCAATTGATACATTAGTCGGCAAATTCGAATCAGTACAACTCAATGACATCACCACAGCCTGAAAACAGAGCCACTTTGAAAATGAAACGAAAATACCAAAGTGGTGCCCAAAAACAGCACAATAAACAAAAATTCTGAAAATAAGATCTATATTTGGAACGGTAAATCCTGTCAACCGTGAAGGATGCAGTCTGTCAGAGCTAACAGGTAGGCTGGATGGTTGCTATAGTTTAGACAGCTACCGACAGTGTTGGCAAGATGAATAGTTAGCCTAATTGTGTTTAAGTTATTTCTCCAATATACCATTTTGTATAAGTTAGCCATATGAAGATAGTTAGCCTGTATATGCTGTATCAGAACAATGAATATTTTTTACTTTATTAGGTTTTCACATACCCACAGGGAATTTGTCTTTGTAATATGGTACAAAATAGGCTGGTTAACATATACAGACAGAGAAAAATAGGCTACCCCTGGCCGGTTGCACAGTGCCCCTGTTTTCACTTTCACAGAAAAATGTAATGCGTTCTTCTTCCTGTGATATTTTTGCACTGTACTGCACTGGATCAGGGTCTTCATCAAATGTTTTAAGTGGGAAAACGGCTTTAATGTAATCACCATCATCAGGCCAGCGGATGTGGAGATACAGCGGGCTGTTTATGGAATACCTACAGCTGGCGTTTGCCCAACTGGAGTTAGGAACAGCGAATTACACTCACTGACCGGTTATAGGAGGGGGGACGGGACCTACAATTCCGCTACACAAGTTGATCACGTTATCATCCCATCTCATGCACTTTCTGCCTCTCATTCACCCGCGTCTCTCGTTATCAGTTCATCTGTCTGCTGCAGGAAAGGGGCCCACACAGGGTTAGCTGCGGGGGGGCCTCACGTGTTTGCGTTACGGTGCTGCCTGTGATCGCTTTTATTATCAGAGTTCTTCATTTTTAGGAGAACCTAAAAAATCTCAGAGGTAAAGGTGAAGGCAATGGTAGGCCTTAAAGATGGTTCCGTGTTTACCATCAGTAAACACCAATGCTTATTCCCTTTTGCAGCAGAAGAGTACTACTAAATTAAGCATATAGCATGAGCCACACTACAGGCTACTGAAAGTGCACCCAGAGGTGTTCACTCTCCAACTTGAGTTCTGTATGAGTCCATGACGTTTCCCCAGCTTGCTGTGCGTCTTATGATCTGTCCAAAACTATCTGTTTTCAGCTCTTCTGAATGAGAACATCTTTATGGTGGCTGATGTATACATTTTCACCATGTTCAAGCTCAAATGAATTACTCAACTTCTGATGTGCTAGACACTATCCCGACATGTCTTAAAGATTATGGATGAGAATTAATGTGACAGATTCCATGAGCTACGAAGCGATATGACCTAAGCACCATGCTTTTCGGCAGTGGCACCAACACCCGCAAAATACCGCCTGCATCGAACAAGCCTGTATGTCACCCTCTGATACCTACCTTCATATTAAAGAGGAATACTTGCGATTTACAGTGTTTTCACTTTCATACTTTCAAAAA
Source organism: Megalops cyprinoides (assembly GCF_013368585.1). Classification (NCBI taxonomy): domain Eukaryota; kingdom Metazoa; phylum Chordata; class Actinopteri; order Elopiformes; family Megalopidae; genus Megalops; species Megalops cyprinoides. Next base: position 38,231,199 of record NC_050583.1, read on the forward strand.
ACATGTTTAACAAATGCTCATTTGCATGAAACAAAAAATCTCACTTTAAACTACTCCATATAAATTCCCTGCACTGTTATCGCATAACCTAAATAATTATTGTCAACAGGTTGAGGGGTTAGGGGTGTATCATGATTTTGTCATGGGAAATCACTGTGCTACTTCACTGTGGGATGGCAGCCTTTACATCTTAAGGGCATCTAGAGGGTACTGTTTTGTTCACGCATCAGAATTTGCAGTGACGTCCAATCAAAAGAGCATTTCTGCTGGTGCCACTGATTGAGTGAACAGGTAGAGAATGTGCAGAGGAAGGAGGTGTGGCCCTGAAAGCTCCTCACCTGTGTGGATGAGCACGTGTCTGCGTAGGTGGTAGGAGCTGCGGAAGGCTGCGTTGCAGTGCTCACAGATGTGCGGCTTGGAGCTGGGGGACAGGTGTCCCCCGTCACCGTTCAGCATCATTGACTGCAACGAGAACACCAGAGGTCAAATCCGAGGGTCCGTTCATTCACATTTCACTGCCCCCCCACTCCACAACCGACCATGAAAAAAAAAAAATCAACACAACATGCTTGTGCCTTTGTCCTTAAGTATGTTCTGACACATACTGAAGCACAGGGTACACTGTGTAGCACCCCTGATGAGTTTTCGCAAGCTATGTACACCATGTGATTTCGTAATACGAAAATCAAATGATCTAACAGCCTCTGTGAAAAAAAGAAGATGCTGGTACCTTTGAGGACTCCCCGCGCTTCCTCCTGGCTTTCCCCTCCTGTCCATCACCGTTTGACCTCCGGCCTCGTTTCCCCGAGGACTCCTTCGGATCTTTCACTAATCTACCGGACAACTGTGGGGACAACAAGGGAGGGGGAGGACAGCAAACAGAATGAGCGTCCGGGAAACAGGGAGCCAAGTGCTTGGGCCTGCCCACCTGAGTTACTGATAGCTGAGTGGGATCGCTCAGAGGCAGAGTCATAAACTGGTATTTATCGGCCACTTCATCTTCCTCCAGAGGTCGCGCTGACATGAAGGGGTGGGAAACGATGATGTGACCAACTCGTACACCTAGATTTCCTTGCGGCCACAGACGTCACTCCAGCCAAGCGAAACACAAACCCACTAACTCTGACTACAACACTACAACAAAAAGTACTCCGTTAGCCGAAGACCTTTCAAAAGCTAATTTTTCATATCTCCCTCATGAACACACACATTCCTGTAGTGTGAAGACATTATTTTCCCAACAAATGCACTCGGAATGAATAAAGCCAGTGAGGACTCATTACTGCTCTGCTGGGGTGTTTTTGGCCTGTAACAGTCAAACCTATATTATTCAATTGTAAGCTTCTCTGCCTTTGCAAAGACTACCTAGAAATCATCTGGAATCATTATGGAAAAATACTAAAAATGGTCAATCCCTCAATGCAAACAGCATTATGACTCAATTAACCAGGTGAGACATTTCAAAGTTCTTGTAGAAAAAAACAAACCATTTAAGAAATTTCCGATAAACGTGTAAAAGATCATTTTTATGCACCAGCCAACATCACCAATTGTTCTAGCTCATTAGCTATTGTTCTAGACTAGGAACAGAGTGTTGAGTTACTTCAAGATATAAAGCAGTTTGATTAATTGGAAAGTGCTAAATCTTACCAGGCTCTCTGCAAGCAGACAAAAACAAAATTACATCAAGCTCTGAGCAGAAAAAAAATTAAAGAAAGATTTATATTTCTCTGGTTTTCACAGATTAATGCTCTTATTCCATATGCTGTTTACTGCTAAAAAAAAATGCAGGTCTGCTGCATATTGATTACAGTGCTGATAGTCCTGAAGGAGCCCTATGTGCTGTCAAACCTGAACCCCACTCAACATCGCACCTCCTTACACTCAGGTCACTGAAATAGGGTGACGCTAAAATGATACGTAACATGACACCTCTTGAATCATTTTCTACACCCTTAAACTCAGACTTTTGGCTGTTTAGCCGACCAGTCATACATTTAGCATCTCCAGGGCTAAGGTCAAGGTGGCCTGCGCACACTGGACACCCTCCAACCCTGTGTCTTACGTTGTTCAGGCTGAGGTCGTGCACCAGAAGGTTCTGCGGGTTGCCAAGCGACATCTCCAGCAGCTCGGCGCTCTTCCCCGCGCCGCCGTACAGGGGAAGGCGGTAGTCGTGCTCCGTCATCTTCTCCTGCTTGATGCCCATGGGGTGGACGAAGCCGTGGTCAGGCGAGTCGCGCTCCTTCTTCAGGACCATCTCGTGCGGCTGCAGGTCCTGCATGACGGACTGCGCAGCGATGCGCGTGAAGCTGGTGACCGGCGGCAGGTGGCTGAACATGATCATGCCCGGCGCAAAGTTGGGCTCCATGCCCCCGTTGCGCAGGAACTCGTTGCCTAGCTTATCTTGAATAATACTCATGGCGATCGTCAGGCAGGAAAACTAACTGGAGCCAAAAGGAAACATCCTGGGGGAAGAGAGAGAGGGAGGGGGGGGGGGGGGGGGTCAATGGATGTCAGCACAAGACAGGGAAGGGCTAAAGCAGGGAGTAAAAATGTGCTGGATACAAGGGTGTCTGCAGGGAGAGCCAGCTGGAGGGAGAGGCCACCTCTGCTTTGGAAGGAAAACTTACATTTACTGCTTTCCCTTTCATGCAGCCATTAATTGCTTAATTGGATTCATGCACCTAGTCGGATCAGGACTACTGTGTTGAAGCTATGAAGTCACCCATGAATTCAAGTAGCCGGGTAATAAATCTGAAAGAATCAGTGACAATGCCACTTGGCAGATGTGTAGTGCTACCACATTGATATAGAAGAACGCAGCTGCTCTAAGGGTATGCTCATATGTGCACCTACAGCTTGCTTGGCACAGCAATTACTAAATGATGTGGCATATGTGACCATGCGTAGAACATACGGAAATGCAGAATGCAACTTTGATTTAAGCTTGAAGTAGGTGTTCATTATGAGTCTGTGTTCCACATATTGGGAACTTGGAATGTAGTCGGTGGGTCTAGAAGAGATGGTGCACAGGTTTTTAAGTCTTTATGCCACAAAGATATGTAAATCTAATTACCTGTATTCATTACCAAAAAATGTAAGAAAGGAATTGGCATCCCAGTAGCGTGACTTAAGCACTCCTAATCAGTGTATTCTTCCAGGAATATTTCTGCAGTGGGTCCATGCGTTTAATTCTGCATAAAGACAGACTGCCCATAACATAGCCAACATTCAAATAAGATAACATAAACATAAAAAGATAAGAACTCAAACCTGTGTTCACTTTCGAATCACACCAAACCACAGATTTTTATATATGAATATGATGTACAGTTGTCCCATTAACAGGGTGCTAACATTTGCCCATCACAGATGAGTGAAAATGCAAATAAGTGCACACAACCCAAGAGACCTGGAAACAGGGAAACAAAGACACATTAAGATATCTACTATGGAGTGAAGACTGATGCACCACACATAAAAAGGAGAAATTCTGATGGGGAAAAAAAAGAGAAAAACTCAAAACACCTGGAACCAGTATTAGCAGAACCTGTTTTTAACACCTGGTAAGTACAGGTGAGTCTCACTACCTAATATCTGGCCATCCTGACCTCCACAAAGGTTTTATACCTGATTACTTAAAAAAGCCAAATAAAATCAAAATAAATTCCTCCAATGAAAAAGTAAAATGCCATATTTTATCCCTGAAAAAAATACATCATCTTCTGGAATCAGCTAACTGTTGTCAGGAAAACAGCATCTGAGACCTAATGTCAAAGAGAACAAAACTGACATGCTCGGTTTACATGGAGTTTTTCGTCTATTAGTTATTTATCTTTTGAATGAGCCACTGCATGCATTCATTTCATGTTTTTAAAAGTGATTACTTTCAACTCTTAGCACTTGTTTACATTTTTAGAAACAATTAAATTTAGTAATTGAGTTGACTGAATGGATCTGTTTTTGCCAAGATTGGTCACTGGAAATTAGAACAGAGAATCCTCCAAATACACATCTACATACACATTCAAGATTACATAAGTACATTTCAAATGAATATGTACAATGCTGAATATATTTTTTCTCTTTTTGTGTTAAAAACTTTAAGCCTGTCAATTTGTTTATGGGTATCTCTTTAATAACTCTATACCAATGATGGCACAACATTTTCATTCACAATTCATGCTGGAGAATACTGAAAGATGATTTTAGCAACTGTACGTTTTCAATAGTTAGGAATCATTTCAATATTGTTCATAAAAATGGTATATTGTGATATGATGGCATTAATTTCATGCATAGGGTTACTACAGGACAAGGAAATCAAGAGCTAAAACTGGCAATGCTTTCTGTATCTTGTCAGGTCACCAAAGAACATTGACTGCTTAAGCTAGTTAGACCATAAAGCTCTTAACCTGCTGAATAAATGCACTGGTTCTTTCTGTGTTACCAACAAATAATCACGTCTCTGTACAAAAAGCACTTCATTATTAACACTAAATCAAACCTAAAGATAACTTCTAAATGGAAAATACAAGTAAAATTGGAACTAAAAATGTTGTTAAACTGTCTCATTCTGAATACATTTCACCTTAAACTAAAAAGAAAAAGTAGTAGCCTAAATATTGAAATGCAATTTACAAATCCAAAAATTGAAGTTACAAAATGACCTCTGTAAGAATAACTAAACAGAACATACATTTAAACAAAACCACTATTCATGAACACCTTTGCCACTATTGCAAAAGGGTGAACACTAACCTGAAGAATTTTTAGAGATTACTTTTTCTCCACTTGAGAGCTACACACCCACATCTGTTCCCAGCAGACTTCAGCCCTGCCTGAATGTGTACATTACAATGCCATAAGCTCAGGACACTGCATTAATGTATGAGATTTCTATGGCACTACTGAGCATGTCCTGAACAGGACATTGGTTTCACTTTTGTTAGCCAAACATGTCAATGATTCATCCAACACATTTAACATAAGGCAGCTGCATTGCAGCTTTGTCACTAAAGGCATGACATTTGGTTGCAGCAACAAAACTTTGGACAGGCACAATACAGCTTGTCTTGACAAAAAAATGTTACACTATTCAATATGCGTTAACCCCAGACTGCAAAAACACCCATTTCCCAATCATTAATTGAGGTAATGAAACTACTTTCAGAGACCACAAAAAGCACCCGCATTGAGATTGTCTTTATCACTCTCTTAAAACCACTGAACCAGTGGCAATTCACACCAAGAGTCTGCACTTTAGCACGGCCTGACACATTCATTCTGGGAAGCTGCATAAGTGCTTTCCAAATTCTGATACAGTGGAATCATTACATTACATTCAGATACATTTTTACAATTATTAATGGATTTATTCCGTTTGGTTACATGAATGTTAGTAAAATGAATGTTAGAAATATGAATATATGGCAAATATACCATACTTCTATATTTAAAGCACAATAGATTGCTTATAAAAAAAATAAAAATGCATGTCCTGCAATTACATTCAATGGGGGTCTTAACATGCTATCCATGTTACTGATATCTAATAACAACCAGTAGTAGCTGTTTAAATCCATATACATATAGTAGCATATAGTTAAACCTAACAGTAATTAGTCTGTATTCCTGATTAAACACATTATCTTTCACTGACTGCAGCACTACACAATGTTGTTTGGCTAGCTGGCTAATCCTACTGCTTAGTAGAAGCTTGACAAATGGCATCAAGATGTGGAACTGAGAGTGGGTACATTAATTAATTTTGCATTGTACAGCTAGGATGAAACAACTAACATAACAGGGAACAGATAACTTTGTCAGGAATTGCTAGCTAACTGAATACTTAAATATGGTTACTGCAGCCCAATGCCACCACACCTTGTTAATCACACAACGTGCAACAACTACTAGGCTCTTCATTTAAAAGACACATATTCAGACTCATTTCATATATTACTGGCACCCTTCAAAATTCTCACTAATCATTTAAACATTAGCTTGTTTTTATCTAGGCTAAAGACTTACATCCTGTTGGAAGAAAGGTATCATCTGATACTTCACATGACACATCATACTTCACATGCATTTTTTAAACATCTCTATGTATAACGGTCATTGCATGGCCTTCTTGTGCACAGGCCAATGGTCCGTTTTTTTTTCTTAGTTATGCTCTTTTTTAAATTTTTGAGCCATGGCTTACACAAATACACCACAGATCATCACTTTTACTTTCCTAATGTAAATACAAAATTCTATGTTTTTGACATAAATAAACTTGACTTTTTAGCAAGAACAGTTGAACTGGTCATACAGAAGTGCCTTACACAAAAAGCGTAATAAAATCAACTATGTGCTTAAAAACAATATATGAACAACACCTTTTACAGGTGTAGTGATGTTGTTCTGATATTTATGTGGCAACAATGCAGTGCATGCAGACACTGACAGGTGACACTGTTGTAAATGCTCAGGATTGGTGAGGCATGGAGGTGGCAAGAGGACATAGAAACAGTGCTTAACATTTTATCTAACGCTGGTTCGTTCTCCTCATTTATTTGATAATTATGTAAAGTGTATAGGAATTAATTTCCATCCATTTCAAATCCGTTTTCACGGGACTAAATAAATAAATCCGCACCTGTGACATCATTCATATAGCAATTGATTCAAATACAGTTAAAGACATTTCTGAAACGTTTGTGGCTTGTACCCCAGACATTCAACAATACGCATACACATGGCTCGCACTAAAATAACCCTGCTCTTCAGAAATGTTTATTCAAGAATAATAATTCACCGAGAGATTAAACGGATACAGATTATCGTGGAATTCGCAAACCAGGAAACCTCGATTTTGCTTACTCGTTATTGAAGTTATCAGATATCCCCCGGGTCGCGAACAGAAAGACGCAGAAATAATTTATAGACATTAAATAAAGGACTTCGCCAGCTAGTTAGCTAAATGTAACGTTAGGGAATAACAGAGACTAGGCTAGTAGTTATCTTGCTACGTTTGGGGTACCTTATTCCAGGCTTCTTGTCCCCAAAATAATATTTTTGACATCTCAGCAGTAGAAATGGGTCAGTATTATGTTTTACAGTTTAGTCTCAGCCTACCAGCAACTGCTAGCAAAGTAGCAAGCATTAACGTTGCCTAGCATATTCCGCCATGTCATCTGATTTCTTCTGATCAATCCAACTCATCACGAATAAATTGCCTGTTGACCAGTGGTTTGGTTACCTACTTAGCAACCTAGCAGGCTAGCTAATTCGGGAGAATAGTGATGTCCTGACCGTGGAGCATACGTGATCGAATAATATGGATAGCTAGCAAGCTAACCATGTACCAAATTATAATAGCGTTATATCGATTGCTCGTTCACATTGCGAGCTAGTGCACTTTAAATGTATCGTTTTGATTGTTCAAAAATATTCGCAATAGCTAAGGCCTTCATTTTGGTTGGCTCCTTGGTTGAATAAGCGTGAAATAACCGATATAGTAATTATCTAGCTATCTTAAGATGAACAAAATACAATGTAAGGGAAGCTAGTTGCAGCCGCGTCTTGGCCAAACGTGAGGGGGAAAAAACAACACGCGTTCGACAAAAACAGCAGTACAGTCTACATATAACTGCATTCATAATGAGAACTAAATATTTGTTTTATTTTCATGAGAGGCTAAGTCAAATGCGTTGGTCTCCATATTTACATCACCATTCATTACAAAGGGCCTAGCTATTCTGCTTGTTAAAACAAACCCCAACACCGAGTAGAGGGCGCACATATTTTTTCGATCACTTTCATATTACGGGAGGTGGATGGAGAAGTGAAATAATAGCTTGCTGGCTAGCTTGCCTCACAATGTAGTTAGCTAGTTAACTGATTTCAGAATTTATCTTGTAAATTGTAGTTATCAACCAGTTGTACACATCGGATTGGGAGAAAAGCTGATGATTGCGATGGTGCAGCTACGTTCAAACAGTAACCCCATAATAAACGGCCCATGCAACACAACCGAAACAATGATGCTCGGCTTTGAGTGCATATCTCGCTCGCTGGCTAGCTAAACCGGAGCGTTTCGCATTGTCGATTCTCTCTCCACAACTCAATCATTTTACGCTTTTGTACAAACACAGAACTCAAGTTTCGTTCACGCTTACCAGTACATGACCGCTGCTGGTTCTCTCTGTTTATATTTCTGCCCCTTACTCGTTCCGTTGAGTCTTTAAAGCCCAAACATTGTTCTCCTGCAGCTGCTACTTTCCTCCATCTTGTCTCGGCGCGGGGAATTATGGGTCCGGCGGACGGGTCCTGAGAGGAGACAGACGAGAGCTGTGATCTGGGCCAAGGGAGCAGTGTCCGACAATGAACTGCTGCAGGGGACAGATGGCTGTGGGAACCCCCTTTCCCGACAAGGATAATAACTGAAATTCAAAGTTCTTGACCCCAAGCACGTTGTTTCCACAATCCAACCACTTTTGTTTGTACATCCGTCTTGACTGTTTCAGGAAATTATGCTAAAATATCAATAGTAATACTACCACGTCGTACAGTTCAACCTCTGCAATATCAACCCTATCATATTATACCTAAAACATTGGTACACTTTAATTTATTCTTTGAAAACCTGTAAACATTTTTCTCAAACTTGAACATCACACCTAGTTTAATTGTTACTTTTATTGTTGATGTTGTTGTAATTTACGTAACCTCAGCAAATCCCCACTAGAGTGACATACAGTTTTAATATTAATTTGATTGCACTGTCCTACATCAGAGCAATAATTATTCAACACATAAGGTCACATTACACAGGTTCGCTATTTATAGTTTTATTAACATGAACAATATATTTAAATGACAAAACTGTTCATGTGCTTTTCATTAAAGATGATTTAGACTTGACATTGGATTGCTTCTTGCTGGCTTTTTTTTTCTTCTTTTGCATCTGAATGTGGCCATGTCCCTTTGGAGTTGAATTAAATTATTATATAGGACACCCCATGTCTGACAAGTAAATGTTAATAAAGTTCTCATTTTATGCTACTAAAGTAAGTCAAATTTAACAACGAATTAGTTCTAGAAATAGTTTCATACTAATTAGTGCAGATCCTCAAGTGAATACTGTACTTGCCTAACTTGGGACATGGCAAATAAGTGGTGATCTAGAAAAAAAAATGTGAACATGAACATTAGAAAAGAACTTGTTCAGCTGGAATGCCACTCAAGTGTTATGCAGACATCATTCAATGGAATGAACAGCAGCTGTCTTCCAACACAATAAACCCGACCCTTACAGTTTTAATCCACTGTCCTAATTGCCTGTGTAATGACCCAATTAATTCAGTGAGGAGGATAATTGAAATAGTGACTGAAACATTAATGCAGAGAGGTCAGCGGGCTTACCAGACAAGGGCTTTTTGATGTTTTTCAAATGGCTGTATGAATATCCCACACTGCTTGTCAGCAATACACTTGAAATTTTGAATGGTAAACTATAATATCATGTTATTCAAAGTTTAACATTGACATTGTGTATGAATTGGAAAAGTGCTGCAAGAGATTAATTGTCCTCAAAGCTTTAAGTATGCACTTGAAGTTATCTTAATCATCACAGTGATCTTTGTATCCTGACATAATTAAGGTACACAGAATGTTCTCTTTGGTTATATTTAAAAATAATAATACATTGTGTTTATATAGTATCTTTCATATAATATCTAAACCATACATGCTCTACATAGCTGTAGCACAGCAACCTGAAAGATAATTTATATTATATTTTATATTAAATGTAAAATACTAAAATAAATAGGGATGCATAAATATGCACACTTCTAAGATGTCTAAACCAGTACAGAAACATAAGACTATAATATTAACTGTATATTATCAGTATGTCCATTAATTTTAGCCCTCATTGACTGGAAATGACAACTCAGGCTATAAGAGCCAAGATTGATAAAATCATTCTAATTTAAATAAGTCTTAAGACAGGATTTAAAAGCAGATAGGGACCCTACAGATTTTAAATGATCAGCAAGGGTGTTCCAGAGACATGGGCTGATGGAGTAAAATGCCCTGCCTTCCACTGCATATAATTGTAAATTGTTTCCAAACTAGTAGATTGAGACATGTTTCACCTTATATCATCTTTTATTCAACTTCATGCAATGGTGTCATGCAGGAATGTCAAGTTTATTACAGAGTTACACCTGCAGCGACTGAAGGCAACCTGACTGCATAGTGCTACATTACTAAAAATGTGGGACAATACACATCATAGTGCTTGTGTAACAACATCTTTCGTGTCAGGTGAGAATATGATAGCTATGCCATGGATGTCCTTCTAGCCAGACAAGAGCTGTAATGAACAATTGTCAGCTGAGCTGAGACACCATGTGGTATCTATGACTCAGAGACCAGTGAAAAGGCATGTGCTTGTCTAGGGTCCACATGAAAAATGGGACAGAATCCCTAAAGACAGCATCTTTATAAATTTAAAAAAGACTCCTGGCTTTGTCACCACATCCGGAATTTAAGCCAGCTCTCTTGTCTCTTTGCACAAGACAGTGTATTGACTGTCAATAGGATCACCACCAGTCTCCCACCCTCATGAAACTCATATATAATTCAGCAGCCTGGGAATTATTAGGCAGCACCGCTCACAGATATACCCCCCCCCCAGCCCCGTCCTCCCCATCCACTCCATCCAAAGAAATGTACATGTGAAAACATCAGATTCTTAAACACTTCATTGTGCTGCTTGTTGACTGTTGGAAGCCATCCAAAATGAGAAGAGGTTCCTGAATCCACCTCCTAGGCTGGGCAGCTGGCTCTGAAAGCTTCAGGCAAAGTTCATAAGGGGCCACTTCATTAGGAGTAACTCTAAGCACTCTCAGCATCGGTGAATCGCAGTTGGTGCATGCTCTGTATCAGGCACTGCCAACCCACTCGGCAGACATCCCACAGCACCTGTGGAGCTGCTGCTGCCTGAGTGTACTGCTCTTGGAGGGGCGGGTGCTTTTCCTGCTTCACGGCATGAAATGGTGATTACTGAATGCTGCTCCACTGAGCTGCACCCCTTGGCCATTAGCTCATTATATTTGCAACCTCTTGCCTAGCATTTTCCTCTGCTTTTTTTTCCCCACTGGTCCTCACAGTCTCTGTGACTTGACCCTCTTTGGTGTCTGTCTGTGTGCACTGTGCGCAGCATCGTCTGTCAAGGCTTGAAAACACCACTGTTTCCCTTAGGAGAGGGAACCTCAGAGAAACCGCTGAACAATAATAATCCTCTGGAATAACAATGATAAGGATCACAATAACCACAAGTGGACGTGTAATTTCCTCCAGCGGCATGCATTGCGCCCTGTGCAGCAGTGCACTTACGTCTTTGACCATGGTGCTGTGGAGCACACCCCAGTGCGGACACATATCTGCAGCTGCTTGTAAGGTTACAGTCAAATCTCACAAGCCATCAGACGTTAATCTCCAGTGATGCATTTATTACAATTATCCACTTAAAAACATTCCAACGGAGATGGATGCCACCGCCTGTGGGGAAAGCAATTAAAGCAATCAATGTCAGTTTTTCTTTTTTTCACACTTTGATGTTTTGTATGTCAATATGATTTTAAAAGGGGGAGAAAAAACCTCAAGAAAAACATCTCATTGTTCTAGACATTCATTTTGGATGTGGGTGCTTATCAAAATCAAGGGAATCTAGAATGTAGATTACCACTACACCTTGAAGTGTCTGTCGTTTATGGTCTCAGTGGTCATTGATACTCCCAATGAAACAGGTCTGGGAAACAGACAGTCTAGGGTTTCTTAAATGTCAAATGAAAAGAAAAGGGAAAGGGAAAGATAGCAATAAAAATGTGATTTGTATTTCACTGAAAGAAAAAAGTCCTTATTTATTGACTTTGGTGAAATAAGCTAATTCAAATGTTTCCATTAAAGTTTTTCCTTCTTTCAAATAAATTGCAATATCTCTTCATCTACTACGAACTCAAAAGCCAATAGCACATGACCTAATGGACATAGTTTCTCATCCTTCTCTGTCCTTCTACTTGTTCCCTCAGTAATAGGGGCATGTGCTAGTGTTCAAAATTGGCTCTGACAAGATGGTGCACCAGCTTCACCATGTGTGAGGGTCACCAGTGGTAGCTAGTGAGTTACAAATGGGGGAGACAGAGGATTGCATTTAAACTGATAATGGTTCTGAACTGTTTTTTCATGATTAACAAGCATGCGTTATGGTAATAGAAGCTTGTGGCCGTTCAAACTTGGAATTGAACATTTAGTGTATTTATTGATATAGTTGATAGCACTCATTCCCTTTTGTGGCAATGCTTTACACAGCAGTGCTATACGTCAAGTGTGGCACCAATGATTCAGATCTGTACACTTACTTTCCTAACCCTATTGAACATATTTTTGTAAATCACTCTGGATAAGAGCATCTGCCAAATGAATAAATGCAAATGTAAAGGCATGTATGTCACATTTTAGTCAATTTGCATTAAATATAAAATTATCAAATTTGTACCTCCATTGTTTGTAGCTTACTGGCTGCCAGTGCCAGCAACCTTTATCAGATTGCCAGACCTAAAAGAGCCATATGGTCAGTCTCTCACCATATACAGTAATTATGGCTCATACAGACTAGCAGCTTTTAACATGTGGGCAGGAGTGAGCCTGAGTCTTGCTAGTTGCCCAGCACACCAGATGGGAATCTGTTCGGCTGGCTGGATAACCATGCTAACAGCACTGCCCATGTCACCAGCTCATGTCTGCCTCATCACTGGTGAGTATAGTTGAGCCACTGATTGTCAGTGTGAACCAGCTCCAGCAGTAATTCAGAGAAAAACAGATGTTGCAGACACATATTATAATGCCATTGACTCATGTTTATCCATTCATAACAACATCCACTTTTCTTAATATTCTTCATGCATTGCCACAACAAATCATTAATTGGATGCATTAGAGTTTCTGCATGGTAGTCTGCACCATGGAAAACCCACAGGCATTCCCAATAATGATGAAATCATTGTCTTTAAAACTACCCATCACTTAACAAGCGTTAACAAACAATGCACTGTTGCCCAATTGATTGACTCTGCTGAGAGTCTTTGTGTGAGCACATTAAAAACCATCACAGGTAGTACTTCAGGGCACAGCATTCATGTGTTCCCTATTTAATTAGACAATTTGAAGGAGCCAGTGTCTAACACAGTTCACCTCACCTCTCCAGGCAGGGGCCTGTCTCCAGACTCATAAACAAACATAACTGGCGTAAGTCCATTTTGAGTTGCAGAACCACACACTTTAGTAGCGTACCACCACAGTCCTGCAAGCAGCAGTAGTCCTCTGCATCCTTCTACTAGTGCAATCACTGATATCCCTGGCATTTTGGCAGTTCAACTAAAAAAAACTTTGCCTAAAACACCAGGCAGTCTCCCAACACACTCCTGCATCTTCCACTGGAGTGGTGAGTAATGTACAGCATTACACTAGCTGACTGTTTTATTTATTAAAAATATTACTCATTATTAATCACTCCTTAGTTGAATTTTCTTAATTGGGGATTATTTGTTGTATTGAAGGTGAGGCTGGTCACGTTCCTAAACAAATACACACTCACTTACACCATACCATCCACAGTCATAATAGCACTACAAGACAGTGAACTGAGGCCTTTATCACAATGCTAAAAGTTCCACCATTCCAATGAATTTGTCCCATAAATTTCAATAGGAATTGACCCCACTCCTGTCTGGCAGTTTTTTTTAGAAGATCAAACATCGTGGCCTGTAACTACATAAGACATTTTGGTTCCGTTCAGCCATTTGTATTGATTAACATTACCATACAAACTGAACGCCTGTGTCATCAATGTGTATACTGATGGATAGTACCCAAGTGACCTGTGCACTTAACAGCAGTAAGTGCTTCCACGGAAAACGGGCACTGAGGACGCAATACACAAGTCAAAAAGCCTCAAGTAACGTTAACTGCACCTGAAACATGGATGATCTCTCCATTTCAAGAAAAACGTAAGTGATCGCAAGCCTCCCTTTAAGGAGTTTTGTTTCTACATTTTTCCCAAACAAGGCCCTGTCCGAAGTAGTTCTACTCCTTATCTTCGCCATTTCGGCAAACAAAATCAATTTCCACACACTAAAGTTGTAGCTGCGCCTACTGCTCGGCAGGTGGCCCTAAATCTCCCTTGAAAGATACAGTCAGGCAAAATAATAGTGGAAAACCGCACGCTATTGTCTTCCTGTTCTTCCTTGAATACCGTTTAACAGTAACGCCACATCCTAGTATTACATCGTGTTGTAAATACTGACACCATAACATGTTTACCGTACAACTACAAGTCAATAAACAACAAAATAATATTATCAGTACAAGCGATGAAAAAATTACAGTATAAATGAAAGTTTTACACAAAAACAGATATCTCAAGATTATTCAATATTTGTGAAAAAGAGAAAGGGAATTTCCCTTCATGAATCTGATGTTGCATGGTGCACAAAGAGAAAGATCATATTTCCCCCATCCCATTACTGACTTTGCTTGTCCCTGATTGGGTTGGAAGAAGACAAGCGAATCCCCCCCCCACCCCCAAACCCCTATCCTCCTCCACATACACACACATCTGACAGCAGCCCTGTTCAGCGTCTCGCGTAGAGTCTCACACAGCCCCGCTTACGCTCTGTTGTCTTGTTTCAGACCGTGGAAGCCTTGCGGTTTATACGCACTTCGTATGCTATTTGAGAAGAAAAATAAACCGGTGGCAGGGCACAATTTCATCTGCAGAAACTATTTTCTTCAAAAAGAAAAAGAAGTAAATTAAGTAAGAAGTGAAAGTGCAAAGACTGTAACCACAAAGACACTGTGTCAAAGTGCCTGCAATAAAGTTGACGAAGAGGAACAGAAGAGGCAAGAACTAGTCGCGTTTGATGCGTGGTACTAACGACGCTCTGCTCACCTGCGTCTTGAACTGATGGTTATGGACCGCTGCGCATAACTATAAACTGGCTTTCCAACCCACAAGGACACAACTCATGGATAACCACTTTAAGTGACTTATCTTCTTCCACTGAAGGAACAGAGTGGTGATAAACTGAAAAGTCTTAGCGTCTTTTCCACCTCTGCTGTACCCCAGCTATGTCCGCGCTACGAAGGAAATTTGGTGAGGATTACCACGTTGTTAACACCAACAGAGGTACCACTTATGCAGCGCCTGTCAAGAAGAAGCGCCAGCGATTCGTGGAGAAGAACGGCCGCTGTAATGTCCAGCACGGCAACCTTGGCGGAGAGACTAGTAGGTACATCTCGGACTTGTTCACTACCTTAGTAGACTTGAAGTGGCGATGGAACCTACTTATTTTTATTTTGACATACACCATCGCCTGGCTGGTTATGGCTTCGATGTGGTGGATCATCGCTTACATCCGAGGGGACCTGAACCACGGTCATGACCAGTCTTACACCCCATGCGTTGCCAACGTCTACAACTTTCCTTCTGCATTCCTGTTTTTCATTGAGACAGAAGCCACCATTGGGTATGGCTACCGCTACATTACGGAAAAGTGCCCCGAAGGCATTATCCTCTTCCTCTTTCAATCTCTGTTGGGCTCCATTGTAGACGCCTTCCTCATTGGCTGCATGTTCATCAAGATGTCCCAGCCCAAGAAGCGCGCGGAGACGCTCATGTTTAGCCAGGACGCGGTCATTTCGCAGCGCGATGGCAAGCTGTGCCTCATGTTTAGGGTGGGAAACCTGAGAAATAGCCATATGGTGTCAGCACAAATCAGGTGCAAACTCATAAAGGTAAGACGAATACCGTATGCCTGTCCCCTCCGTAACCTGACTATATGCGATAGACTGTTATGACATTTAATGGCATATATGACATAAAGTAATCACCACAATAATTACAACTCATCCAATTCAGATACAACAGAATTGATAAAAGGCGAATGGCATGCGGTCAAGCTTCGTGACCCTTCTTTTCAGCATTTGATCCTCTTGCATCTGTAGTGTCATCTGACATATCCTCTCCCCTGTTGAGATGTGTAAACTAAAATCAAGAACATATTCGTATTCAGATGTCGCACAAATGACCTGAAGCCAGAAGTGTGAACAGAATGTTGTCCTATTATTATTATTATTATTATTATTATTATTATTATTATTTCAAATAAGCAATTCCTAGCTGTTGTAGCTTCCATTCTACCTCACAAAAGACGCCCTGTAAACAACAGCTCGATGAAGCGAGTTCCATGGTTTATTCTGTGACGCTTAAATAGGTACAATCAATTAATGGCAGCCATTCATCAGTTATTATTACAGAAAATCGGTGGCGTGAAGGATTTATGTGAGCGTTTATGATGCCTCCAGAAACAATCCAGCCTGCATGGACGATTGGAATGCTATCGAGAGATGTATGGATTATAACTATCGTGCAGATCAATATGGTGCGCTGGTCAAAAAGTAGTAGCCTATGTCAACAGAAGATAACAATACAAGTAGGGATTTTATTATTGAATATATCAAAATATGCAGCAGGTATTCAGAAATTTGGCAATCATTGCCCATCATGTAAAGGATTCACGTCATACTTTCCTTCTAAGATGCCCCTACAAGCCTGAATGATATACTGTAAATTTATTACAGATTTATTTGAATATAGACATTGTCACAGTATCCATTATGTGCAGATCAATTCGGTCCAATAGTGTCCATATATGATAATATATGACATCCATGCTCTATGTATTTTATTTTGAAATATTTCAGAATATATAACATATATTTTAAAATAAGGCACTTATTTTCTCTTTCATTGAAGTAATTATATGCAAATTTGTAAAACACATATAAAGAGAGAGGGAGAGAGACAATATACAAAATGTGTAGCTTTATAGTATGTTCTCTGATATGTGCATAAAATACATATGTAAATGTTGCAATAATCAATACCCTGTGAGAATATGGTATGTGCCATATATCAAACACTTATATAATAATATAACATACGAACCTTAACAGAAGAGTAATACCTTACAGGTTATTTTTTATTTTAAGATGTTTTCTTATATATCAAAAACCACAAATGATGATAAGCTAAACAAGCTCTTCTACACCACATTCATTACACACTAAGAGTATATAATGAGCCAAATGTCAGACAACATTTCCAAAAAGATACTGGATAACTACATGCTACTCTCGGGCCAGATGGAAAAGGTGAGACTTTGTCTCTCCTTAGTGCATGTCTAATGTAATAACACAACAGCTTGAGGGTCTCTGTACAATCCCAGTGCCAGGGAGTCATATTGCTTGTGACAGATGTCATGGAGTTTGACTGATAAAGCAGCTGATTTGAAAATGTTTGCAGCTCTTGTTTTTCCATTATCAGGCATGCAAAGGACATGCTGCGAAGCACTCAGACACAAAAGCCTTGCTTCTAAACAAGTTGCATGTCCCTTGATGACTGTGATACACTGTAGTTTCAAGGAGGGGGCCAAAAATCAGATATAAGTTGTAAAACAAGGGCTTTTGCTGTACAGGATGGCACCCGTAATTGTTCTGTGTCACCACTGTGCTGCCACTGAAGCTGTAAAAGACTGTTGTAGGTGCAGAAGACTAAATGAAATTATCTCAAGAAGACAAAAAAACACTGATGTCCGTATTCTCCTCAAGGGTTTGGGCTCTTCATATTTCCCAGAAGTTGGTAATCCAACTTGTAGCATCCTTTTGATACATTGACCTATTGACCATCCCTCCATTTTGAACACCATGATGAAAACAGCAGTTTCAAAAGTGACTGGTACAGTAACACAATGGCTGACCTTTGGCAAAGCCCATCTAATGCAGTGCCATCTACTGGTAAGGAGGGGGTCATCAGCATCAATGTCAGCAATTAAAATAGAAAAAGGATTGACTCCAGTCCACTATCAATTGCACACCAGACCTGAAGCTGGTCTGACAAGAGCTGAAATTAACAAATCACAAAGACAAACCGTTAAGAATGGGAAAACTAAACAAAACAAGGGAATACTGAATCTAACATACATTGAGCAGACTATGATTCAAATTAATGGTGTTTGCATACAAAACTTGGAAGTGTCACCTCCTGTCGTACAGTGAGGTCAGTGCTCACATGCAACAAATAGTGCATGACTACTACCATACTGTAACAGCAGCTTTCGGCCTCCACCAAGAAACTGCACAGCAGGTCTTTTACTACTCTATCAAAAGAGGAATGGCTACTACCCTTAACTCTGCACAACACCTGAGCTTAGGCCTTGCTCTGTGAACACAGCCGTAGCAAAAAAAAAAGGGTATTTCAAAGCATCTAATTAGCAAGGATAAGATTTACTGATTAAATTACCAATTTAATTACCAATTTTATCAATGGCATTAAAGCAATATAAATACTGAAGTTTTTGTGTGCATTGACAACAATCAAAGTAGCAATATATAGATTACGGGTAGAGAAAAATTTTGACTGCAGCACTTGTGGGTACAAATGGGTTAAACTCCAGAACAGAGATGTATTAATTTCTTCTCAAAATAGTAAGCTGTATCAGTCTGAATTTTAGTGTGAACCTTACGCTGTATTTTTGCTCCTTGTTTCTTTGGGTTTTTAACGCTGACCAAGTGCTTGACAAGACAAATTCTGTAAAATGGCTATGCCCTGTGTGGTTATTTTGGCACACGAATTGGTCTCTGCAGTACCACTAAAGACACGATGGTGGAGCTGTTGCTTTTTCCTCTCCTGTAGTTGGGCTTTGTTTAATCTTCTGCTTCCCTCTCCCTATTTCACAATTCCAAACCTTGTTAAGAGGGGAAATGATTACTGGATTTTTTATTGACTGATCCACTCCCACACAATCTCTCTCCAGAGAAACCTCCTTAATGTGATGTAAGTTAAAATAACACACAGACCAGGAGCTGTCGTTCCTTTAAATCACTGAGCATTGCCAGTTTTCATAGGACAATAATATATACATCTATTCAAAATAGCAAAAAGAAAAAAAGACATTCAAGGGGATAATTTCCTACCTTATTGTGGATTGTGTTTTAAGTGTATCTCAGAAAGAGAGGTGAACTGTCACTGACAATAACTGACAGGGAAGGAGGTAGTCTGTGAAAATGGTTGGTTATTCATGTTATTTAACTTTGTTTGATCCTGCCAACAGATTAGAACATTAGAAGGCAGATTGGGACAGGCAAATGGTCCCATGAGCAATATCGGACAGGAGGACTGCATGTCTTCATCTGCAGTGAACCGCTTTTGAAATGATTTTTACGGCGCTGATGGTGCTCATTTTAGTGTGCCAGTGTGTATGCAGATGTTGCTGATTAGATGTGTCGGAGGAATTGCCCCAAGTGATGAAGCATATGCAGTCAGGACTTGCACAGTCGGCATTTGCACTTTTGAGTAGAGCAAGCGATAGCAGTCAGGAGGAAGTCAGATCTCAGCCCGAGGTTCTGTTGGTTTCTGGAAGCAGAAGAGTTAAGGTACGGTTGTGTTGCAAGTAACGTGTAATTCTGAACCACTGTATGCTTACACAGGGGCAGTTTGAGGTTTTGTCGTGTCCTCCACTGATGTCCCATCTGACACGTACCAGTACATAGGGCAGAAACAGTGGGGTGGAGCGAATGGCAGTTTGTTACTCTTTGTTTTACTGTTAAACTGAAGTGAGAATATCAGCAGTGGTAGGAATACTTCCTGTCCTCCTTTATTACCAGGAGCATCTATCTGTCCAATTTATCACTCACTCTGCCTCTCCTCACTGAACAGTGATTTAATTTGGGATAGATGTGAGGGTGAGAGCACAAAGCAATAAAATTTGTCAATGGCAAACCAGCTATTTATTACAAATCCAGATGCATCTAGGTGAAATGTTACCAAAGAAATAAATGAAAAAGCAACAGAGCTCCCCCTTCCTTGCCTGCTTATGCAATTTGTCAGTCACTTAAATAATGCAGGAGTGTGTTTTATTTACAGACAAGGAATTGTCGTCTTCAGAGGATGTTTTTACAACCACATGTTTTGCATTTTGTAGCATGTCAAATGAGGTTAATATTGAGAGTCGGACAGAAGACAGAAGGCATGTCCTAGAAAGCTATTCAAATTGTCCTGGCTGTACTGACGGACAAGCATGTAAATCACATCAACCAGGGGTACAAGCAATCATTCCTGGAAAGCGTTGCAGTGGTCTTAACATTTTTAGATATGCAAGAATGCTGCTTGATTTATCAATGCCAAAATGTTGCTCTTTGGAAAACAAAGGGCATCAATATGCATTTGTACAACAAAGGGGAACATACTGATTGTTCCTCATTTAAGGTGCTCATCTACATACCTATAGCAAGTAGATTCCAAATCCAAGGTACTCTGATACAAACAATAAACAATAGAAATGTCACTATCATTTGTCTACTGTCAAGAACTTTCTGAAAACTGTGCAAAATATCTATGCATTGCAACACTTTTACATATGTTAAGTCATTTCCTATTCTGTTCATAGTGGCCGTGGCTATCTACCACTAGGAGGGGGGGATATGCACTGACATGATGATTGATTTCTGCTCTTTTTTCTAATAAGAGGAGAGATGCAATTATATGTGAGGGCTGCCGAGGGCTTGGAGACAGCCTTACATGCATTGATCTGGAGGTAGTTGATAAGAGATGGTAGAAGTGCTAATGATATTAACCCTTGCTTGCCCACAGCCAGCAAAGCAGCTCCACGCAAGTGCTCGGTCCATCATCATAGCCTGCCTCTCTGAATTTCTTGAGGCGAAGTTTTAATGTGTTTCTTGGTGATCCATTGCCATAAAGGATGTGACCACAGACAGAAGGATGACCTGAGGGCACAAAATCCCACATATTCTTAGGGTGCAATCTATAAGTAACAGCATATTCCTGCAGGATATTATTCTTCCTCTGACTTTGCAAGTGTCACTCAGCTGTTTGTGTTTTGGGCCTTTTTCTTATGTAAGTCTGCACAGAGAGTCTGAGGGCGCGCACATTGCCTGTTGTCTGTTCTGCCTCATCATGGAAGGGGGGTGGAAGGGGGATACAGAGCAGGCAGCTGCTACCCTGAACAGCTTTTTGGTCTAGCAGCTCCGAAATGTCAAGGGGTTAACCGGTGTGGGATCACATCACAGTCACGGCTCTCTGCTGTTCTTGGAGGCTCCCAGGGAGACATCGTCGACTTCTAATGAGGTCATGTGACCGCTGCAGAAAGCAATGATTGTGCTCCAGTAAAGAATGTACAGTCCAAGACTCCAGACAGGCTGACTAACTGCACAACCTTTAACAGATGAAAAGGAAAACAAAGCATATTACTCAGACTGACAGAGAGATGCATAGACAATTGTTTCATAACCATTCTGGGAACACACAGGATGGCAAAGTGTGTCTTTTGTACAGACCTTAAGGTGACACATCGACCGATGTCATATCTGACAGCACTCTTTAGTGTTGGAGAAAATTATTTTAATTGCTGAAGTCTTTTCTGTTCCTTCCTTTGTTTCATCTCCTCTGCCTTTAAAACGGATCTATAATTACCTACTTGACACAAAACCATACTCGATTAACATCAGATTAGTGTTGAGCAGACTGGATGCTGACAGACATACTCAAGTGTTTCCTTGCAGCTACGCAGACTGGTTGCTCTGCAGATCTTTGAGTATTAATACCAGGCTTTTGTACAAAGTCTGAAAAAGAGATCTCAAAATAAGGGATGGAGGTAGAAGACATTCAAAAGAAAATTCACAGCTTCAAGAGCTGTTCTATGCTGAATGAGCTCAGTGTTCAAACAATTCTTTATAAGGGGTCACATGAGGATGTGTTTAATTGATGGACAGAATGATTGAGAATTAATTTTTTAATTCACAGTAAACACTGAGAGTGACCTTTATTCAAACGCACTTTGAAAAGACATGTCCAAAAAACAGACAGCCGTATTTTCTCCTAATAAATGAGCACTGGCTGAATAATTTTACCAATATGTTAAGTCAATTACCCTTCTACTGCTGTCTCAAACAATTATGAACCCACATTGAGTCACGAAGGACAGAGATATATTGGAAGCACACAACAAAATTAATTGCAAGAAACAAAGAAGTGGTGAATAGAAATGAAGAGAAATTCTGGAATGGAAGAGAACCCTACCTTCCACAGATGGGCTGAATAGCCTTGTTGTAGGTCTATATGCCTGTCTGCCCCCAGTACATGAGTGCATGTCCCTTTACATGGTTTTCTGCTCCTTCAAATACAACCACAGCCATTACACTTTGATTAAAATCTTTTTGCATTTGCCATAAATTAGCAGAAGGCAACATACTTCCTCCATCTACTACTGCATTACTTTTTCCTGCTATTCTTTCAAATCCATGGAGCTAATGGACCACAAGCGTAAGTTTCC
Source organism: Megalops cyprinoides (assembly GCF_013368585.1). Classification (NCBI taxonomy): domain Eukaryota; kingdom Metazoa; phylum Chordata; class Actinopteri; order Elopiformes; family Megalopidae; genus Megalops; species Megalops cyprinoides. The sequence goes on from NC_050583.1 coordinate 38,253,668, forward strand.
ACCACCTCCTCACATATTGTGTAGTAATGATGCTCCCGTACTATTCATCCTCACCCCTGCAGTGAGGCTGTTCATCCGGTAGTTCAACGGTAACTGCAGTTGGACTTGGGACTTTTGAAATGGCAGGGTGCAGAGTGCAAACAGGCAGTAAAGACAGACAGCACAGAGGGCCTGGTGTTAATGCGGGTCACTGTGTCAAAGATTGATCTCTCTTTGCGCTTACCTGCTGGGACCAGCGGCAGCGCTGTGATTGATTATTCTGCATTCAGATGGGTCCCTTCACTTTGTTCAGCTCTGAGAAGCAGTCCCAGGCCCTGTCTCGCATCAGTGCTTTACTGTCCCATGCTACTGGCTGAAAATGCAGATCTGGATCGATGGGCCAGATTGGGTGCAGTGAAAGCGCCGATCTGTGCATATCTCAATGGTGTCAAGGATTTTTCAATCGTATTTTGCTGGAACACAGTGGAAAATGTAGATATGGCAGCATGTATTCAAACTATCTAAAAATCATCTGCTTTAAGGAGAGAAGGAATGGAGATTGGGGATGGATGATGTTAGTACTTCTGTTAAAGACATATCTCTTGGGAATCCTAAGGGAGACAGACAGGAGCAGAATCTAATATTGATTAGAACCAGTTCAGATAACCTTAGTGATAGATTCACAACTGCAACTGGACTACATAGACGAGACAGACAGGGAGATCGTGTACACTTGATTACGGCACCAACAGGGGTTACAATAGAACATGTACTGAAAATGGTCAAAAAGGCAAAATGAAATAAATGCCAAAGATATGCAAACTGCAATGCAAATGTAACATGCAGCTCTTAACTTACAGCAAAGGCTGCTTTCCCTCATTAAAATATTTAAACTACATTGAAGAGAAAAGATGATGACAAGTGTAGATCTGAAAGGTCTGCTGCAAATATGCTCATTAATTACCATGCTCTGAAAGCATCCTAAAATCTTATGCCATGGAAAAAGATATGCAGACCTCTGTGAAAGCCTTCAGTCATATCAAATGTAAGGGAATTTTCTTTTATCACATTTTTTCAGCATCAACATCTGACAGTTTTTAGTGCTATATCAGCTTAAGGCTTTAAGGTTGAGCAGTGCCATGGTATTCTTGACAGCTAGATCCAGAAAGAGCAGAAAGTTGCGGTGTTCTCAATAGTAAAACAGCCATTGCATTTTAAACATCATGTAACACATTCTGCATTGTATGTCAGAACAGCACATATGCATGTATATATGTGATAGGAGATACATTTCACAATTGTACAATGCAGATTGTTTTACATGTTTACGTGATGTTTTATACACACACACCCACATATATACACACCTGATTAGGATAATGGATGTGAAATATGCAGTCACACATTTTGATCTAAAGACTTATGCTAAGATTTTTTACATTTGTTTCTTAGACAAATATAAATAGTGAAGTTGATCCCTATGTATGAATTTCTTTCAAAAAAAAAATTAATTAAATTAAATTAAATTAAATTTAAAAAAATTATCTAAATAGAAGATAGTTTTAATTTGTTTGTAACAATTTTTTGGTCACCGCATTTGTGTTGTTTCATAGTTTTGATGTCTTAACTATTTGTCTAAAATGTGGAAATTGTAAAACTAAAGAAAAACCCTTCTATGAGCAGGTGCGTCCAAACTTTTGACCATATATATATGGCCACCAGCGCTTTTTGGGTTGTCTCTCTCTCCACTGCACCAGAACTGCACTGAAGCACCACTCCTTGCACCCAGCACATAGCTGCTCCCGCCATGGCAGTAGAGGGAGGGTGATTGACAGCTGGGGTTCTCCACGCAGCACTGGCGGCCAGGGCTCTCAGCAGGTACGCCGCGGGATGAAAGGCGTCTGAAAACGCTGCTGTCACCTCATGTCTCTGCATCTGCCGGGGTGAGAGGAGGCAAGGCTGGAGCCCTGGGAAAAGATGGGCTGCACACAAAGGCATTACAGGGAGCAGCCATCTTCACGGCGTCCTTTGGTTCGTTCCCGGCAGAGCTGAGCGAGGGCTGCTGTCGCCACAGCGGTGGGAAAGAGCCTGCCTTTTAGAGCCAGGCGCTGCAGGGGGCGCACACGCCGGCGGGCCTTAAACAGTCAGAGTCCTTCTGTTCTGTTCTCCACCGTGCCTGGGTTTAGTTAAGGGCAATTCTCGGATGATTGGCCAAATTATTTCAGAGAACCTTTCCATAACCCTAGATGATTCTGTGGGTTAGATAAGGACCCCTTTGAAACAATCAGCTGGAAGAATTGGTTTCCATGGCACGAGCACACTGAAACTGGTATGAGCACACAGAGATTTTGGTGCGTTTTTTGCCCTTCGCAGTTATATTGCCATGATTTAAATAATCAGCAGTCCAGACCATGCAACAGGCAGCATTTAATGGTCTCTGTGGATAAGGGAATCAGAAGGGACAGCAAGCCTATTTGTGTCAGAAATCTGAATCCATCATGTGCTTATTGCTTATGACCCTGCGTGACCTTACTGTTGAGACATGAAGAGAAGCATACACGGATCCACTCAAGCACAAAAGAACAGAAAGAATCAGAGGACAAGGAAGTCTTAAGGCCAGTGGGGACTGGGGGGGACAATGGGTGCCAGATGAACGGCCCAGAAAATCTGCAAGGTCTGCTATGTTGATACTGAGTAGACATAGTTTGAAGCCGTCTGCTTGATTCTACACAAAGATTCTTGGTGGGCCACCAGCAAACAGCTTTCAGAGCCAGTTAGAGGATGTAACTTAATGACCATTTGAGGTTCTGCAGGATGACTGTAGCTGAAAAGGAACATTTAGTGGTTTCAGAACTCACTATCCCAAAACAAAGGGAAGGAATGCTGAATTTTAAAACTGAATCAATGTTGTTTTTGTAGGACATACATCAATACTCAAATACAACCCGAAACACATGATTTGTATCATATTATAAATTGTACCTTTGATTGGACCTCATTTATATATCCATCAAACTGGTATGTAGGGGCTTTTACATTTACATTTACATTTATTCATTTAGCAGACGCTTTTATCCGAAGCGACTTACATAGGTTACAGTTCTTTACAATGTAATCCATTTCTACAGCTGGATATTTGCTGTTTACTTTTATTTACTTTTATTCAGATGTTGAATTTTTATTCCTTATCACAGCAAAGGAACATCATTTTCCTTCTGTCTTTTTGAACACAATGCAAGGATTCAGTCTGAGCACTCCAGTGTTTCATGTTTCATTGTCCAGATCCATTAATAGCACTGATCAAGTAAGCAGCAAGACAGGTGTGGGAGGGTGGGAATAGCTCTCACATAAATGTGACTGTAATTCTACATTGAGAGCGTTCCATGGGGATGGTGTGCTTTTAGCTGTCAGTTTCCTTATCTCTTCAGGGAAAATCCCGTAAGGATACTTAGTAGGAGCGTCTCGCTGGTGATTAGCTGAAAAATATTCTTTTGTATAGTGTGAATGTGAGTTTGCAGACTCATACTACCTTATCTTCAGACACACACTGTCCTCTACATTACTTTGAGGTCTCTTACATCTTTTATCATTTCTCAGGTATAACTGAATGCAACTGTCAAGAAAAAGCCATTGTTCTGCTTTAACTTTTTAAAACCAGCTGTCACTAAATGCTCACAGAAGATGAATTTTGTAATGCATTTGGTGCATTTCATTTGCTAAGACAGCATGCATTCTGCGCAGGCCAGTACTTTGAGCAGACTGATAACTGTCTTAAATTAGACGCCACATTTTCCAAGATGTAAAGTGTGTATCCATGTATGCTGTCTGCCTGCTATGTCTGTGTCTGCCTGCCTTTGAATTTCTCAGCTCACCCACTCAAAACTAGGCAGAAGTACATCTCATGTGTGTTGGCACGGTGCCGAAATATAAGAGAAGGTCACACCTCAAAGCGTTGCAAGTGTGCAGTGAGTGTTTGACGGTAAGAGTTACTGCAGAGGATGACTGAAGCCTCTGTTTCCAGTGGCGCACACCAACCACTGTTTTAATTGCCCTGCTGTCTGTTACAAGAGGAGATTGTCCACCAAGATCCGGGGAGGATTCTTCTGCAGGGCGGACATCTGCCCGCTTCCCCTGAGCAGGGCAAGAATAGCTCCCCATCTGGATAAATTAACCTCCCCTCCAATCTCCACCAACCTTCACCACTCCTCTGTCCAAAACTGTTATGCCGTCATCCAACAATGTGAGGAGATCTGGACCACGTATCATTGACCAAGCAGTACTCCAGTACTGATTCACCCTGGGGGATAGTGCTCAGTAGTAGTGAGAGTAGGGAGTCCAGATGTGTTAAAAAGGCTCAACATTTAAGTGTCTTTTCAGCAACATTTTGAACTGTTGTTTATTTTTATTTGAAAGAAGGCTTTTACATATCTTCAGGAACCTCTTTCAGTAGTGGCTTTATAGTTTTCCCTTTGATATCAGGCTGAAAAACCCTGAGGCTCTTACATTTTTTGTGCCATTACATAAGTGTGTCTCATTGTTCAGAAAACATTCAACTTTTCCCAGTTAGGTAAAGATGAAACAAAATCTATCCTGTGTCCATGAGCATATTTTAGGGATATTGGTGTTGAATATTGTGATGTAATTCATCTATTCTGGTATTCAGAGAAGTGATTGACCATCTCTACTTTCACAGCTTCAGACTGTGCATGACTGCATGCTGTTGTGTGTGTGTGTGTGTGTGTGTGTGTGTGTGTGTGTGTGTGTGTGTGTCCTTGCATTTCACTCATCAGCTCCAAAAAGCTTTTCAGATTACAAGGAGTCCAGGGCTATGGTGCCCAACCATGCAGGAAATCAGAGACTTGTTTGATGCCACAGACATGGAAATCACCATTCACTATTCTTATCTGAGTAATAAAGTGCTCTTGGACTAGAGCATTGTCAGGCCTTGTCTAAACACTGGCCATCTAGAATTAGTCTTCTCCAAGTCCTATAAAGGAAGGTGGTGCTTTGTGCCATGACTGTCATGGCATGAGAACGTTCAGATGACATTGTCCTGTAGCACTGGCACTCAGAAACTATGCTGCGTCACTTTCCATGACCTTGCTGAGAGTTTACTTGCTGGACAAATAGGGGACTGAGGCCCCCGGCATGGATCACACAGCAGATGCATTAAGAAGGGATTTATCCCGCCCCGATGCCATGGAGATGTTTTTCCACACTGCGGTGGAGGAGCTGTCAGCACAGCGCGTGTCCTGTGAAATGTCACACCCTTCTTTCTGTGAATGCCACCAGGAGTGTGTGTCAGAGTCTGTGTGCCATCTGCGGTCACACTGGGGATTCAGGCGGGGAGGGGTTCACGGGGAGAGCCTATGCCCTGATATCCGAACAAGGGGGAGACCTGATGCCGGCAAGCATGAAACAGGAGCCTGGAGTGGGCCACAGAACATATGATGATTTGGATCATGCTGCATCCCCTTCAATACGCAGATACCACCTGGTTTGTTGCTGTTTAAATTTGAGGAAGAAGTAACAGCACAATATTTCAGAGGCTAAGCTGATCTGCTGTTACAGTGTGGTTAATTTTAGCTCTACTGCTGACAAGATGAGGAGTTTTGGGGTGTGTCCCTTTTCTTTAGCCCTTCAGGTATCAGGTAATTGAGTGAGGTGAGGACATTAAGTTCCATTTTTGTCATCCGCTTGTTTTGAATTTCGATAGACTATGCACAGATCAACCATTTCTTTGTCTACTTTAGTTATTTAGTTTTTCAATACATAATATGAAGTAGAGAATATAGGAGGTAACAATCTATAAAGGGGATAGGTTGAGTAGGGACAGGAGGAGAACATCATTCCACCGCCAAAACTAAGATGGCAGAATAATTACTTGAGAAGTTAACAGGATTCTCTTGTTTTGACTTGCAAAAAGAGACTGAGCCTAATTTGCTCCCAGGAAGGGCTGTAAAATGTAGGTGGCACCAATAATTAATGCCAGTCAGGAACAACACCCAACTAGAGAGTCTGAAGGAAACTGTAACAGGACTCATAACTTGCATCAGGAACAAAGAAAAAGGTACAAATCAAACCCCAACTCATTTCAAATTCAGATATCACAGGAGAGATCTTGCATAATGACTTGTGTGCATCATTGTTAAGATGCTGATTAGTGTATTTGCTTCACATATATTTTCTGGGTTGAAATAGATATTTGATTGGAAATGAGATGGCAGGGGAAATGAGAGGATAGAAGAAGAACTTCATTTTTCAGAGGTCAGGGTTTAACAGAGTCATACTGTACTTTAAAATTGTTGTTTAAAGAAACAAAAAAAGACAATTCAATGATTCATTGTTATGTCAGAATATGTCATCCACACTGAGTCCATAATTTATTTTGTCAATCACAATACTTCCCACAATCGAGCATGATATTTTAGTTTTCTTCTCCCTAGCATAAATACACACTTCATAGTATTTTTGTTTCAATTACTCAGACATACAGTACCTTAGATTGTGTTATTTTTTCATTATAATAGAACAAATTTTCTCCTGCACAAAGTATAATTGGTTATTACCCATTTCTGTTGGAGCGTCAATGTCTGCCACGGCAATGCTGGTCATTCCAGTAATCTGTCATCCTCTACAGTCTCATGACTCTACAGTCATCATCCTGTGGTAGTACTGTAATGTTACTTGTTTAATGATAAACTGACAAATATATCACTGGTAAACATTTTAAATGATGGATGGGGTTTTATCATAATGAAAAAAATAACATAATTTAAGACGACATGATTTAACATAATTTAAGGCTGTTTTTAGAGAACACCATCTTTTATGGTGCTGAAGAGTGCTAAAAAATTGTACCCAGATGATACATGGTAATGATTTAAACTTCATATGATTTGAATTTTTTTGCAAATGGAGCCATTTTAATACCACGAGAGTACCCAGTCTATACATCTCTAGTCATGGTGCAGTGAAAGGCAGAGTTTAGGCACTATGCTGTGTGTTTTGGAAAAAAGACTATAATGCCCACACACAACCAATGACATGCCAAAAAGATGGGAAGCAGATGACTAAGAGAATTCCAGGCTCAAATGGTAGTGGGTCAGCAAGTAGGTGTATTATAAATATTAAAATGAACTTGCACTCCCCTGGTTTTAAATCTTCACACCTGTATTCATTCCCAGATTCTGAAGTGATGTAATTTGCTGTAACACACTCGTCTTACTTGCCCTGTAGTGAACTGCCAGAGAACTGAAAGCAGATTTTTGGGTATTTCCCAGCAGTAATCATAATACAAATCCCACAGATCATTTGCTCTTATTCAGTTTGTGTTTCAAGTAAAATGTAGATATTATCCTCTTTCACTTTTGTGATCTTCTGTTCCACCTGAGCAGCAATGTTAATTCCACAAGTGAATTGTCTGAATGGATAAGACTGACCCTGAAGAGATGGAGACACAAAGAGCCATTACTCGCACTGTAATGTTTCAGAATTGTAATTGTATGCTTCTGTTACTTCTTTGATTTCAGAAAACGTTAAAAACTGAACTCTAACCCAACTGAACTCAAACCTGATATGAGACATTTGCTCATTTGACTTTTTTTTTTTGGGGGGTGGGGGGGGGTGGGGTGGGTAGTCTAATGTTCCTTTTTGTCACGAAGCAGTATCTGGCTTCTTTCATGAGGTGTCTCACCTTCTGTGTTCCAGTCTCGGCAGACCCCGGAAGGTGAGTTCCTGCCACTGGATCAGTGTGAGTTGGATGTGGGCTTCGGGACGGGAGCAGACCAGCTCTTCCTGGTGTCACCCCTCACCATCTGCCACGAGATTAATCCCAAGAGCCCCTTCTTCGACCTGTCCCAACGCTCCCTCATGAACGAGCAGTTCGAGATCGTGGTCATCCTGGAGGGCATAGTGGAGACCACAGGTAAGCAGGAGGCTACACACATCTTTTTATTCACAACATCACCCATGAACTGTGCCAACAGTAGTATCTGTGGTATCTACATGTGTGTGCTTTGTGCACTCAGATTCATGTAGTAACATTGACCAAAAAAGCGTGGACAATCTTCTCTTAGGCTTAAAACATTTTTATAACGTTAAACATTATGCACATACACATCCAGATGAATAATAAAAGGAATCAAATATCTAAAGCTTACCATCATAAAAGGCAGCACAAGTTTCCCAACCATATATATTCAGTTATCGAACAACCTGTTAACTGCAAGAATCAGTACAAGTAGCTGAGGCCACAGTCAAATAGCAAATGTCAATGGGAAATGATAAACTGTGCTGACCCTGCTTAACTGTTTGCAGTTCCCTTGTTTGCAGCTAAAACTAGGTTTCAGCAATCCATAAAGCAAATCCAAAGCAGCAACGGAGCACAAGCAATAATTATATAAAGATCAGAAATAATACATGAGGACATGAGCCAACACATGAGTCAGACTGTCTAGGCAAAATGCCTTTGTCAAGGGAACTAACAAAGGTTAATGGTTGTGGTCCAGTACAACTGCAATCGTTGCATGTCCTTACTGTTACAGCTGCCCATTTGTATTCTGAGTATACTGAATTGGCTCCACTCTGGAGAAGATTTCAAACAGGAGATTACATTACTTTCCTCTCATCTTTCTCATTTTTTAACAATTGATTTTTTGATTACAGCAGATATGTAAAGGAATTTAATTGGATGATCAAAGAGAAATAAATGCAATGTATGGGTTTAAAAGTATGGTATTCGTAATTAAAGATATGTATAACAATCTTAAATGGGTTGAGTAGCACACAGTACCTAAAAGCTGTCCCTTCCTGTCCTTAAAACGCAGCAAACAAAATTGCTAGCTGCGGTAATCTAATGAGAAAAATCTGCATTGCAGACACGATGTCACCTATGGCCATGTTTTAATGTAGACTAATGCATTCTCTCTGTGCTCCAATTTGTGCCCTCCTCTCTCTCATTGTTCTGTGTGGGGAACTGTGCAGCCGTGCGAGCTTAGAGCGCGAGGCAGGCCGCCTGTGCAGCGGTGATAATGTTATTATGGGCAGGAGCAGGCAGCTGTTAGCCACAGAGCTGAGAGAGGAAGCCACTTTACCCTCTAAGGAGATAGTCCTCTAGGGTAGTACACTCGTGTACGTGCAGCTCCTGCATATTAAAAGCACAGAAACTCGTTCAGATTCATTTTCTTTTATGTAACTCAGATTCAGACACACTCTCAGTTCACAGGGGTCAGGATATCTTTGAGTGCTGGGAGCAGGGTGAGCTCTAAACCCGTTTCATTAATATGAGCTCACAGGCTGGGGCATCTGGAGGATCCATATCAGTGCTGTGCGGCTACATACCACCTTTCACGCCTGCACATTATTCAAATGCTTTAATTGTAGCCAACGGAACAATTAACTGATCACTGTATGTAAGCCATTCATGAAGAGAAGCCAGATAGAGCCAGAACACATATATTTGCATTCTGAGGAGAATATGGAGGGTGAATGTCATATGTGATATGTGTCATGTATCAAATATGGGATCAATCCTATTATGCAAGAGCAGCCGTTGAACCATATTGGTCATACATTCCTCCTACAGCTGCTCAGAAGCAGATTTTTACAGAGGCTGATGAGCTATCCACCACTCTAGTGATGCACAAGGAAGCTGGAACAAGCTGCCACCCTGCCCCAGCAGAATGTCTGAGTCATCTAGACGTGGACTCGGGACTCAGATTATTGGGAGGGTCAGCCAGCTCCACACCCATGACTCTTCTGCATGAGTGAACCTTGTGTAAAAACATGACTGCAACATGACACCTGTGAGAGGGAGCCCATGGCACGCGCACAGGAGCTCTGTTGGAGCGTTACATCCCCACCACAACATCCACCCACGACGTCAGCCGGCTGCGGCTCATCACCGAGCTGCCCGGTTAAACAGAGAAACCCCCTGCTTTAGAGGGGCAGGGGGGCGGAAAACATCTGTTTTGTGGAGACTTAAGTGCTTATTGATTTCCAAGCCCTGGGACACTGGTAGAAAGGTCAAGGAAATCATTTCACCAAGAACGGGAGGGGGGAATCACGTCAAATAGAAATCCTGATTGAACTCAGTGCACCAAGAACCATGATCTTGTTGACTAATAGTCAGTATACAATGTATTGTGGCCAAGAGAACAGTCATTCTGAGAGAAAAAAAATGTAGAAATAGCTAAATAAATGACAGCAGGGGGATGCAACCTGTAATTTCAGCTGTGAGTAAAAAATATATATCTAACATTAGGCAGCATTTACTGGTAATTTATCCTGTCTGTTATATAAAGACATCTGCGAAAACCTGCCCTATTGCAGTGTGACCCTTTCACAGTCAAGGTGGTGATATGAAAGGGAATTCTTATTTTCTGTTCTCTGCAGAGAACACTAGCCATCTGTCTTTTTCAGATATAACTCTCACATCCTTTCCAAAATACATATTTTGGCAGATGTTCATGAGAATAAGTAGTATAAAAACATACAAGAAAATAGTGTCATTTTTACAATATCTTGATTTTTTTATGTCTTTCTCCGCCGATGACTTATTCTCTAGCCTATATGTTGTCAGCCTCGGTCTGAATAGTTTTGTCCCATTGTAAAAGCGCCCTGCTCCACAGGTGGCACGGCAGTCGTGATAAGCGCGTGGGCCCTGAATCGATGGTAAAGATCTGAGAGAAGAGGAGGTGTCACTTCTCACAATTAGCGGTGGAGCGGAGCCACGGTAAAAACCGACAGAAAGAATTTATCCTGAGGCTGCCGCGCGACTGGAGAGGCACGGAGCACAATCAATGAGGGACTTAATTGGCTGGGGAGGCGAAGAATTGTAGGGGCTGCTTGTTTGTTTTTGAGGTCTACAGATAAATACCGATCGCAAAAGGCACTCAGCAGCTCTGCCGCGTCTTGCCGCAGTCAGTTCAAGAACAAGGGAAAATCTTGCGAAGCGTCAAAACACCATTACGGGAACTGGAGACGGACTGGCTGTGTAATCACACGAATGAACAACCAAGAACTTATTAGACAACACCAATCGATGTTATGTGATCCCCCGTTACACTGGATGCTGTGCGGTAGTCTACCGTCTTAAATTCGACTTTTCCAAGCTAGTCTCCCAGGTATTTGTTCGTCGGCAAGTGCAACGTCTGTAAATTACATTATGTGAAGGACAGAGCTGTATAGATAGTTTTTTTTTTCAACCAACCGTTGACGCTCACAGGAGATGACAGCTGCTTGATAAGTGGAGAATGAGAGCTATCGTTAGCAATAAAATCCATCCCAGTGCCAGGGAACAAAGTGACAGCTGGGGGATGCAAGACACTTTAAATTTCAAGGACAGGAGGGAAAACTGTGACTGTGGTTTATGTATTCAATTTTGTTTTGGTTAAGCAACAGCAGAAAACCACTGTGACAGACTATGTTTGGTTGATTTAATTTTCACAGTGCCAGACCCTTTTTGGAGTGACACATGGTTTTCATATTGCAGTTATGCATATATGCAGTTAATAATTGGAGATGATAGGTAAAACAATATGATAAGAAAGCCCCTGCAGTAAACACCCCAATGTTAAAAAAAAATGTATAGGGTGCAAGTTCCCAAAGATATCCAAAAGTAGAAGGACACACTTGGAATCAATTTTTTATTGCCTTTATTTTATTTTATGCTTCATTTTGTCAAATTGTGACACCAGAGACCAATACAAATGTTTGCTGAGGGTTTTGAGATCTCACCTTTTCAGGAGTTACTCTAGCATTGCACACACTCCTTTAGGTAATCACATCACATATCATGCAGAAGTTTCAGATAACTCCAACCAGTCTTTATTAATGATAACTCTTTTGAAAATTGACAAACAATTATTTAAGCTGGTGTCACTGACACTTGTAAAAGGAGCATGGGAGATAGTTGATCTCTGGAATGCTGTTTTCACTGTTTGTGCCCACCTCTCCAGGAATGACGTGCCAGGCTCGGACATCCTACACAGAGGACGAGGTCCTGTGGGGTCACCGCTTTCTGCCTGTCATGTCCCTGGAGGAGGGCTTCTTCCGGGTGGACTACTCTCAGTTCCACAGCACCTTTGAGGTGCCCACGCCACCCTACAGCGTCAAGGAGTACGAGGAGAAGGCGTCGCTGCCCTCGCCCGCGCCCACGCCCACGCTGGGGGATGCACGTGGCCGGCGGGAGCGCGTGTTCTCCGTGGACTGCATCGACACCATCGAGGAGCGGGCGGTGGGCAGGCTGCCCAGCAAGCTGCAGCGCATGAGCTCCGGCAAGGAGGACCTGCAGCGCAAGGTGCTGAAAACGGGCTCGCAGACCGCCGAGAGGGCCTCCAGCACGGGTGACCTGCCCCTCAAACTCCAGCGCATCAACTCCGTCCCAGGCCAGGGCGATGCCGAGGAGCGGCTCCAGCTCAGGGCACTCAAGGTGAGCTCCGAGGCCATGACCCAATCCACCGGGGACCTGCAGCAGCACAAACTGCCTCCTGCCCCCCTCCCCTCGGCGGGAGGCCGGCCTGAGGACAACCTGCCAGCCAAGCTGCGGAAAATGAATGCAGACCGCTGAAAATGCGGCAGCAAGCGGACTCAACTAATGCTGAGCAGGCTGCACACCTATAGGGACACGTAAAGGGGTGAACAGGTTGACCAAAAGAGATGAATGAAAGCAGGTGGACGCGGAGTGGTTTTTTCTGAGCACGCGTTTTAACGGGGACTACTGTGATTTGTGTTGCTTTGCTGTTTCCTCCTCTGCCTTAGTGCAGCTTCATCTTCACTTCAGTACTTAGAGGCTAACACTGAGGAGACTGACAGGACTGCAGGGGTGACTCTCACCCTCCGTATAGCCCTGTGGCTCCTCTATCTTTTCATTCCTGTGTGCATGTGAGAAACACACTTCCATACATCCCTTCCCTCACACCTCAATCACTTCTAATCTCCTGGTTTTCAGTGAATTCATGCATAACAATGACATGGTTTTTGAAATAATAATAATAATAATAATAATAATGTTACTAATAATGTTAATGATAAGAATAATAAGAGTAAATAGTACACTTGTAGCTTGTTACATTCTTCAGTTGATTCATTTATTTGCACCACTTTTTTATTAACTGGAGATGTTTGGACTCTAGGGTACATTCATCTTTTTGAGTACTTTTTTGTCTCCTTAGTTTTTTCCAATGAGCATTTGGCTATGAAGATGTGTGAATCCACGGCTCCTTTAACAGACAATCAAAGCTCACTCCATTTTTTTTTTTTTTGCTTTTTAAATTATTTTTTTAATGAGATGTCAGTGTGGAGGGGTGGATGTTCTGAATTTCATCCTACGGTACAAATGTTTCAAGATTAAAACAGTCATTTTAATATTTAAAGATTTAACTCATGCTCTAGCAATATAATAAAAACAAAAATTTGCAAGCTTTCATTTTGATCAGAATGGGGTGGTTTTTCTACAGCAGTACTCACACTAAGAGAGATTGATCCTGTGTTACTGTAGACCTTGTTACTCTATATCCCTTACATCCCTTAAGAATAGGCCTTAACATTTTCAAAATGCAGTATTATTAAGATCTTTTGATGTGATTCTCTCTAAAACCTTTTTTAATGTAAATGATCTCAAATTTGTGAACATTGGTAGCTGCCATGTTTAAATTTGTTATGTCAAGTACAAGGAGTTCTAAGAACACATTTCATCTGGGAAGGTGTTCTCTGATCAAATCATATTTCTATGCATATTCATTTCACAGACTTCCAAATGTGATTTACATAAAACAGCCTCCTGTAGCTGTAGCGGCCTACTGCACTGGAATAAAATCAGGTCTGACAAATGATTTTGTTCCTTTCATTAAATCAAACAAGCAATTTGAGTTGGAGTCATAGGTCTTCAAGTGTTCAAAGCCTGTTTGAGTTACAGTTTTTTTTTTTTCAACACTAGCTGGTTTCAGTTCCTGCTGATCCAATAAATTAGTCGTGTGCTGCACTTAATGGTTTGAGAGGTTTTTGAAATAGTGTTGCAGTCCAGTTGTTTTTGCTGAATATTGAAGCCCAGTTGTGCTGTAAGACGCCACTGGGGCCCATTGGGGGCAATTAACTACTGGGGTAAAGCAGAGAGATGCAGTGAGGTTCAACCAAGGCATCCCTGTTTACCCCGACACCACCGCCTACATTTGGCCTGAAGAACCATCCCTGGGCCAAATGATGTCACAAGCTTAACATCAGCCATATGATATAAATTACAAATTTTTTCATATACGCTATGTATAATGAAAAAAGAACCTGTCGAGAGAACTTCATAATGCATTTGAACAACTTTTTTAAGGTTCCCTATAAAAAAATGCAGAAATGTCAGGTTTAAATGTAGGTTTTAATGTAAACTTGACATTTCCATAACATTTTATCAATGCCACTTACACATGCTTTAGCTTTACAAAAAGTCAGCATATGCACACATTACATCCACAGAGCTCAACAGGAAGGATTTTTATCATATGAATTTTGAGATGTTAAAACATAGTACAGTACTTTTTAATATATTTTCTGTGTACTGCTGGTGGGCTCTTTGATATTGTTCTATCACAGGGTTGGTGTCACTCTTGAGCTTCAAAAAAATCCTCTGCAACTGAAATGAATTCATTCATACTACATTCTCTCATATCTCTGACATTGTCCTCACTGCTGTGTGGTCTGCCACAGTGTTTGATCAGAAATGCCTGAAACTGAAAGTGCATTTTTGTAGTCCTTTGAGAAGGTCAGGTTGCTAAATTGTAAAGACATCAACATCACTTCTCCTGGTATGGGAAAAGGTAGAGAAGACTTTAAAGCACTCAATATAAACCATTTAAAAAAAAAAATTATCTTTGTGATTCTTTATCCCTGTATCTATAGGATTGTTAAAGCTTGACAGTACTCCTTTGGAATGGTATTTTGAGTCCAAGAGACATATAAAAAAGTAGGTGCTTTTGTATTGACTGGCCCCTTCACAGCAGGAAGTCATGTGAGGAAATTCAAAAGTGCTGCATGTTCATGACATTCCAGTCCTTCCCTTAATACAACACAGTTAAAAGTATAATGATCCCAGAATGTATGTAGTTTTGGAAGTGGGTTTACTGACAAAATCTAAAGAGCTGTTTAACATTTGTATATATACAGAATATATACTTGCAACATTAGACACAATACAGAAAAAAATTGTAGATAACAAGTACCCTTCCGGAGTGCCAATTCAGGATCAGAAAACGTGAACTGCCATGGATTCAGACATTCTCTGCTAGCAGTAGTACGACAGCCCTTAGATGACAACCGTTGAGTCAGCTCATTGCAGACAAAGACGAGAACAAGGGCTATAATTGCATCATAGCGATTTTAAAATGAGTGTGTCATTAGAAGCACTGCAGGCAACTTTGTGTGAGTAGGGGTCAGAGAGATCCGCTGTTTGCTGGCTGAACTGTATGTCGTAACTCCGGCACAGAGATAATTGCAGAGCATCAATAGCATAATCAGATTTCTCGCTTATACATAGTGACTGCCCAGTCTCTGTCTTTTCATTAAGAGTCTCACAGCACGCCCACACGCTGTCCACAGTCTGCCTGGCTAGCGACGGTCTCCTTTCATCCCCATTACTTGCATTTAGAGCCCTCAGATAAGCTCCTAAACATGCCACACAGAGTAGTTACTGTATTTTAATGACAGGAAAGAGAAGAGCAATGGTTGCAGTAAAGATAATGCACTATGTCAATCATTAACCTTCAAATTACAAAGTCCTACTGTATGACAACAGCACATGAAAATAATTGCTGCAATTATGAATATAGGATCTCATGGCCAAAGAGAATGGAATTACCACCCCCCAGAGACTCACACTTTTCAGTGGAGATTATTCATGTTTTTACAGAAAGACACACTTATGGAGGGCAGTGTGCCTGTTGCGACTGGCATTTATTTTATGTAACGTTATGTAATGTTTTATGTGTACCAATGAATAGTACATGTATCAACACAGCGTATCTCCACTGTTTCCACCAATACAACAAAACCATACACATCAATGTTTTGATCAGGTGCCTGTTTATTTATGGATGATATCCATGCCTCCAGCAAAACATGGAGGTTGCTGGCCAGTGAAAAATATCTTATATGTATCCCTACATATAATGCAGTCTAGGTCTGAAAAACAATGACATATCAAATATCCATCCACGACATGCCGCAGCGTCTGGTGTCATTTAACTGCTGTACCCACAACCCAAGAGGTGGAGAATTAGCACGTGGATAGAGTCTTTAACTGATCCTTCTCACAGGACCACATGTTGCACTTCTCAGTTACCATTTCCATGGCAACCCCAAAACTATAACCCCAGTGGGGTTACTTATTAATTATGTTTTCTTTCTAGCAAAGGGAATCATGGACACATTCATAGCTCCATGCTTGCTCAGAACCCACGTTCATTGCTCATAATTGTGGCCATATGAAGAGTATGTTAAAACATTTTTAACACACGCGCACTTTGAATTTTCAGGAATTCCGTCTAAGGTGATGCTGTAGAGAATATGACGGTCCCTTTGCTATGACGGTTATATGGACCCTTACCGAAGGGGCACTTCTATCATTTGCTCAGTACACAGACAGCATGTGTCTGCGCCACTGGGTTTCAGTTCAAATTTCTTTCAAGTTGTGCATAAACCATAATAAATAAATCTCTTCACGCAAATAACAATGGTCTTGGACAGTTTCTCTTTCATGTAGATGAAAACTGCGCTTCATTAAAGTACTGGGAAAGAAAACTAATTTTTCCCCACTTTCTGGCCCTGAGAGCACCAGGTCTAAGAATGTGAATAGTAGCAGGAGAAACGGCTGCCATTGATGCATCATCGTGTCACTTGAAGCACGGTTTAGAGGAGACACTGACTGCTGAGTGGAGTAGATCAAAAGTGATCCTATCTTATGGCGCCATCAGCACTGCACGTCGCTCATGAGGCCTAACTATGTATCCAGCAGGGTCACAAAATTTATAATACACAATTTGTTGTCAATGCAAAGTTATTGAATGGCTCAGATGAATAAAACTATAAACTAACAAATACCTCAAACCTCCCAGATATATATATTACCTAAGAATGAGGTCTTCTTCCTCTGACAGGGGTAGCTGGACCTCTTGTAGGGGTCGGGCTTGTTTTGTATTCTGGCTGAACGACGTTCCCTCAACAGAGCAGGCAGCAGCCTCGCCTCACCCTGCATTGATCGCGCTGCTCCCTCTAAGGCAACACTAGATAAATGTTACATCTGAATAATCTGCTCTGCTCCTGGGGCACCACAAGGCCACGTCATAGCTGCAAAATGCCTCTGATGCATCGTAAAGGCAGCTGTTAGTAGAATGCCAATGAGGGAAAGTTGGCTGTCTAGCGTCTTATTTCTCAAATTGTGAGGCTACATGTCCAAAAAAGGAAAGTTTCAGGCCGAGAACTCCCCATGCAAGGTAAGGATCTAAGCTTTGCAAATATAGATGACAATGGAGGGAGCTGTGCTTGGAACCAGAGGGTTGTGAGTTCAACACTTGAGAAGGGCGCTGCTGTTGTACCTTTAAGAAACTTGCACAGCTTTGCTAAATATTTAAATGCATAAATGGATCATTTTGGGACGATAACTGCAAGTTTATGTGTGTTGTCCTGGATGAATGCAACTGCTTAGCAAATACATAGTTACAAAAATGCACAGGAAGGCGGTGATGGCTAGACAGAACAGAGACAGTGAGATAACTCAGTATCATTCCCACTAATATTCATCCAGGCAAGGCCAGATTTCAGATAAAAAATTAAAAACAAACCACAAAGATGAAAACTCACTCTCCAGAGAACAATTGCTGTCTGCACTGCAAATGAGAAAGTAAAATCTAAAACAAGCAGCTGAGTCAACAAGGACAAATACTGTTATGAATAGCAATGTTAGGAACAGTAATCTGAATAGACCTTTGCATTTCTCTTAATCTGCTTTTTCATTAACTTTTTTCATTTTTCATTCAAGCAGTACAATACAGCCAAACCATCACAGACATGTCAGGTTAGATGCTATAAGAAATAACTACAAAGAAAATGTTATTTCAACATTTCAAGTCCATACAACTCTAATTCGACTCCTGTTGACATTTGGTGCTTTGTTGAGGGACCACATACACTAGTACACAGATGTATTCTATAGGAAAATTGTGTTTTGCAACAGCTACAAAACACAGAATTCAAGGAGAAAATCAATAGCTCTTTCTGATGTTATTATGTACTTACTACTTGCTGGGTAATTTAGCATTATTTCTAATAAAAACATCAAAATTCATTCGAGGAGCGACTGCACTGTGATTTTGGTGTAGCACACTGCTGAGAGACATTAATGTTTCCTGGGGGGCAGGGAAACAAGTGGAACAGTGCCTTGGAAGATCTACTGTGTACATCTCCTCAGGGCTGGGACACATCTACCCTGGGAGACATCACTATTTATTTGTCTTTCCACCATTTATCCTCACTCCCCTGTATCCCTCATCCTGACTCTGAATTTTACAACAAAGGAGGACCATTTGAAGGACCCTTCAAATTCACCATCTGATTCAATTCACCATTTTGATGGTTCTTCACAACATAGCTATTTTGATTTTGTACTTGGAATGAAAGCAATAAGAAAGACAGATGACTAGTGTGGGAAAAGTGCCGTTCTTTGCCAATTAAAATGCGTGGCTTACAGTGGCACACACAGTGTATCTAATACCAAAAGACACTGAACTTGAATTTCTTCAATACTCAAAACCAATACGGTGGCACCTCTAGCAGTACCCAATGAGAAATAAAAAATATTTGTGTGTGTAAAAATATTTGGAAACCATACACAATGGGGAGACAGAGAACTTACCTTTATTTGATCAGTACTTAGAACCTTTGATTGCTTTGCACAGTAAAAACCTGCCAAATTAAATAAGTATCTCTATTTCAACATTGAGTAGCTTTTATTTGATTGTTTTTGCAGTAGCTCTGTCTTTATGCACTCTGTGTGAAATCATTTTAGATGTAAGAATAGCTTTCAGATTAAAACATATCATTGAAACATATCATATCATTGAAAGTCAAAATAATTTAAGCACCTTTAAAGTTGTTATCATTAAGAGTATTAATGTGAAGCGCAAATATGCCCAGAGGTAATGCCACCATATCATACACAAACATGTAAGAGGGAATCATCTGCTTATGTGTAATCCTTCCTAAAATTGGTAGGCTTGTTAATAAAAAAAAAGCTTTCGACCATTTTCCTCTATTACTGTATATAAATTTGTAAGAATGCACATTGAGTAGGTGCCCATTTGTAGTTTCCAATTTGCCTATTAAACACACATCATTTTAAATATCAATCAATACCTGTTCCCAGTGCAGTTCCTACAGCCAGGATTTGAACCCTGTTGCAGATGACATGGGGCCCACAGCGGCAGAAGAAATGGCCTCATTCCACTGGGGATAGGGGTGAACAGGTCAACTAGGATTACTTCTTCCACTAGAACACCCTGCATGTCACCAGACCCCCTTCAAGTCCCCAGGATAGCATTAGGGGGATGCCTGTATCCTCCATTTGGTGTCTGCCTCTGGTGTACTGTGGATAGTGTGAAAAGAAGTGACTTTGGCATGCATGTGTGAGATCCATGTTTTCCATCCCATTAAAACTCTACACCTTCGTAGCATTTGACTCTACACTGCTTGAATAAATATTTGATTGCTTTGTAAAAAAAGAAGCTTTTCTCTGTGGATTTGTACTTTAGTAAAGACAAGGAATCACATATATATTTATAAAAAATAAGGTTTAATTATCCTTAATTGGTCTCATGACTCCTTCTCAAACCATTGGATGCTTTCTGAACTTTTCATCCATTTTGCCCACTTGGTCACTGCTAACAGGCTTATTTTTCTACCCCAATGCTAATACAACTTATGTAATCTATCCCCTGGCATTGTTTTGGCAACTGCTGCCAATTAGCATTCATGTTAGCAGTTTAGACTAGTCCATGAATATACAGAGTTGCAATTTTACAATATATATTCTTGAGGGTAAAGCCCCGAGTTGCATTCAAAGCACTAAGTGGAGTGTATTAAGATCTATTTACACATAATAGGGCATTGCATATAACAACCATGAGATATCCACATACATTATTATTCTGGCCATCACTGACTAACATAAAATGTTGAATTTCTCCATTATTTAAGCATGTCTGTTTCTTCAAATTACGCAGCACAAGGACTTCACATAACTGGATTTTGCCCTGATTTGTTTTGTTTTTGTAGGTCTGGCGTGGAGGAATTTGAAAATTAAGCCCTGATACTTGATGTAAACATTGACTCCCAAGATCCTTCAGGCTCTGTGAAATGAATAATGACAGTTGAACCCTTAAGACATGAAGACATATGTTCAAACCTGGTGTGTTCAGACACACATGTATAATCAATGAGGGCAAAGGCTCTGTTCTTTTACATTGCTCTGTGCTCACAACACGAACAGCTGAGGGCTATCAGACATGAGGAGGTCATATACGCTTGCAGGCATGCAGTCCCAATGTCCACCTCAGTCCACTCTGTGCTACATTTTGCATGGATGTAGGAGCGGCAGGGGGAGTGCAATCGACAAGACACCAATATGCTGTAAATTCTGTCTTTGGCTTTGGGTTTGATGGAGAAAAGTACACATAAGCTGCCAAAAATTAAGGTTTCCTGGAAGCTAAAATAAAGGCCTTTTTTTTCTAGTTCTCATTATTCAGTCACTTCAAAGGATATTACAGAACACTATGGATAAAATTAAAAGCTAAGAATGTTGATTAATAATTAACAGAAAGTGCCCAGTTACTTCCATACATATTCCATCTTCCATACATTTGCATTTAATGGACTTAACTGAGTCATACCAAAGAGCTGCACCATTTTATGTGTATTGCCAGTCTAGAAAACAAAAAGATTAATTTTTCCTGGGGCTTATCCCACAATCATCATATAAAACAATACCATTTGTTAAGATAGTTACTCTGAAACTTTGGAATTATCAATTTTGAAATACTAAAAAGAGGAGGAGAGTAGAGTACTGCTGAAATAAATAAACCCCACATGGCATGTTTCTGAATAGGATGGATTTACCTATCTTGTACAATAAAACCTGAAAAGACCATATTTTTCTGGGGAAGACAATAACTGGTCCCCTAAACAAAAAGACCAATTACTGTTGAGGCTTATCTTGTAAACACATTCTCTAAATAACATACTGTTCCATATTGTAGTTCTTCCCATTGTTTCTTTTTGAAGCTATGTGTGAAGAATGGGAAGAATATTGCTGAAACATACATTTCATTGTAACATACATAATAAACAGCTTTATATGGTTATTTATGTAAGTGTCAAAGTAATTCAAGCAGATGTGGGGGATTCGGTGATGCTAATGAAAAAAAAAAAAAAACAGAATTTTGCAGCTGCTCCTGACCTTCCAAGAGGGACGTGACAAACACAATTAAATGAGCAGCAAGGAAAAACAAACGCAAGGCAATTAGTAAAATGGATTCCAAAGCTGCCTGAAGGATGCGTACCAAGACTGAGGGCCAGCTTCCTCAGCAGTTGGCTAGAAAACTTTCCAAACACTTGTCACTGCAGAAAGGAAGCAGTGGGTAATTAGGCGCAAGACACATTCCAAGGATCCATGATGTATTTCTATAGGGAGCGCCCCACAACAGACCTCCTATTGTCAGGAAATCTGTAAATATGAATAATGACTCCCCTGCACAGTCCATTTATTTATGTGCTGCATTTCTTACTTTACCTACCCTGTCCTACGAAATGGTATGCCTGATGAGCTCTTTTCGAAGAGACAAATCAGTTGTCTGATGGTTCTTCCATTGTGAGTTTATATTTTGAACATAGGCACGGAAGCAACTTTTTTCAACTCCAGCACACTTTTAGTGTGAATCCTTTTTATTTACCTTGTAGGTATTTTAATTTCACTTCAGGCCATGTAGGAAATCAGAAATAGCAAGGAGGAAATAGGAGGATAAGGGTTCCCTTTTTGTATTGATGGACTTCCTTACCAGTTAAAAAACCCCTCAGATAATATGGCATCATCCCACTTATTATGTCAAACTATAGTGATGCTTGAATTTTCTTCCCATCATTGATTTGCAAGGCAGGCACCTTTTTCCAATGCAATGTAAAATGGATTGGACATTCTGAATTTTAGTGTCTTAGTCTCAACAGTCCACCAGCAGAGGACAACCTGGAATTCTAACCAATGATCTCCTGTTGGTGTCCAGTGCTGGAACCAATACATAATGTGCCAGCTGACAAAAGAATGACACCTCTCCGTTTTGCACAAGGTTGTCAAACCAAAACCAGGATTCATTGAATGTCCTGTGCCATGAGGGGTAAGCCATCATCTGAATGAAGCTGTTTAGAGAAGATCTACAAGCACTTACAGTGTGGGTGGAGACTGAGTTCAGTCTTCTGCAGGACCTCCAGAGGAGACGTTCAGTAAAGAATAAGCATGTGTCAGGCTTATTAAAGACAATCACTCCATTAAGAGAGAGCACAGACTTACTACCTTTCCCTTCTTTTGGCAGATTAATTGGGTTCTCTTTGGAAGACTTTCAAAATGCGAATTACAGCACTGCCACTTTGAATACCAAATTAGTCGCTGCAATTAAATGAGTAATATATCTTTTGAATTAATACCCTGTCATTACTTAATAACAACCATAATGAAATGGCTTTGTTATGTTCAAAACCAGAATGATCTTAGTTGTTCTCTGAATATACACACAAGACACAAGACCAGTGGTACTGTGCTTTTCAACTAACTTTATTATAAGAGGTATGTAAATTCCAGTTCACAGCCTATACAACGTTAGCAGTGGCAAAAAAGGCAGGTGATGTTCAATCACTTTTTCAATTCCATGCATGATCACGAAACACCCAGACAATTTAATTGCAATTTAACAATCCATTTTTCAAACCAGCCTACTTGTTCAGAATTATTCATGCAATCAAATCTCTCATCCACCAGAGTTTTTCCCTATCCTCATATTGGGATAAACCATGCCGTACTTGACATTTCTCCTCATCATTGCCACAAGTGAAGACATAACAGGAGATGCCTTTTGAAAGAAATCCTACCATCATTAATAAGGATTCCAGCTGTTTTTTTTTTCTGTATGAGTGAATATGATGTGTGGAGACAGCTGTGTAAATGCTGAGCTGAAATCACAGAAGAATATGAAGCAAATTTCTGGGCAATATTAATTTTGACCCGGCATTTCCCAAAATGCCTTGCAAAAATTAATAGTTCATTAAAAATGCTCCGCTTGTGATTATTCCTATGAGGGTGACGATCATCTGTTCAGTCCAGGAGGCTGCAGATTGTTTTGGGTTCCAACCCTCTTCCAGACTGGAATCGGGTTGATGGTTCAAATCCAAAGCACTAAATCCATGAGAAACATGCTCAGCATGACATAATACACTGAAACATGGACATAAATGCATCAGATAAATGTGTGAGTTAGACGTAGAAGGAGAAAGTTCAGTCTTCCCATACATTTTTATCTATTAGCAAATTTTGACAGTAAATCTAAAGTAATATAAAAGTGAGTGAGACATATTCAGTGGTTATTTCCTTCATATGAAAGAGGCTGAAATGCTTTGTGTTTCAAAAGATATACAACAGTGAGTTTTTACCCATTCCTTTATCAGTGTTCCTAATAAGCATTTTCCTTCCTAATAAGCATTCTCCAATGAAATCTTGACACAGAGAAGCCCTTGGTGCATTGTAAGTCCTCTCTTGCCTTTTGATATGTAAAACCTGTGAGGAAAAACAACTGACCCGCCAAACACTGAGCACACAAAGTGGCTTTAATCTCCAGCCCGCAGTGTGTGTTAAAAGCTTGCAAACACTCCAGGACCCATAAAGCGATTTGTGCCTCTGTTTGAACACCTGCCCCCACATGGAAAGCCCATTGTGAGCTTTCATTTTCACAAGTGGATTCAATAATGGAGCACTGTGCAGAGGGGCTTGGTGCAAAGCCCATCTCTATGTTTGGTGTTGCTAGTAACATATATCGCTTTCACAGTATAACATCCATATTGGCTCTACATCTGAGGTCCAAACTGCAATGCAAAGCAATGCCTCCGGACTGACTGAGACCATGAAAGCACAAATCCCTGTCAATCTTAATGGTGGTTATGAAAGAGCCATACACAGTGTGACATTCAGTGTACGGGTGGTAGTGTAGCGTAGTGGTTAAGGAGCAGGACTCGTAACCGAAAAGGTTGCCAGTTTGATTCCCTGCTGCGGCACTGCTGCTGTACCCTTGGGCAAAGTACTTAACCCACAATTGTCTCAGTAAACACCTGACTAATTGAAGGTGAATGAAATACAGGTGTGGCTGGAGAGCAGGGGGCAGGCTCGTTTTGTCCCTGTTGTTGGTACATAGGCTGGTTTTCTTTGTTTTGGGTTTGTTGTATTTTAAAATAAATTATTGGTTTGTTTTAACCTTTTGTTCTTTTTGGGCTCGTTTATGAGAAGTGTTAGCCAGCTTCTCTACAGTCTGCTAAATGCCAGTAATGTAATGTAATGTAACATGCACACAGTATCAATGGTAGAATGGTGGTCTGATTGCCCTCTCCCCTGCTCTAAGGTGTGGCTGATTAATTCTGCTGGTGGGATTGCCAAAGAACAGAACTTTCACCCCACAGTAATGTGTCCAGAGCACACTGGTTGAGAGAGGATATTGTGCAGTTGATACCCTGCCTTTAATGTTCAGCAGTGGAGCTTCTGAGGCCTTTAATGTTGTGCCTGCGGGTCCCGGACCTGTGAAAACCCCTCCAAGAAAGTGTACATAGAATTCTTCAGATTGCTTTATTAACTCATTTTGTTTTAGATTTGATTAATGTCAGTCAGAGCGCTGCAAGCAAACTGCACTCTTGCTGTGCCAGGTACTAGACCGCCTCCCTCTGCAGAAGGATCCAGAGGTATCTTATCCCGTGGTAGAAGTTCAGAGGGTATGCTGGGGAACAGAGGACACAGGCCTGGAAGTAGGTCAGCACCAGATCCAGCACCAGCTTCACATAACGTGGTAGTCTCAGGCTGTGTTGAAGAGTTTGAGACTATTGCCACTCTCACTCATTGTACTTTCGCTCTCCACCCTCTTCTATCCCCAGCACTTATGCTGTGCCTTTCCTGGAAACAATGTTACATTGCTGATCTAGAATGTTCCACAAACCCTCTTCCAAAGCTCTCTGAAATGCTTGGGTTGCTACTCTCATGTAATACTTCCAACAAAATGAAATTGAATGAATACAGTATTATTGCCTTTTTTCTCTGACATTTTCACTTTGTGTACACAATAGTTTTTTCTTTTTTAAGGTGAATGACCATGCATGTATGTTGTATGTTTACTTTTTGAAGGATTGGCTGAGTGGAAACAGGTGATGTGGAAAATGGCTGACCACACTTTTGTTAACTTCCTCTCACTTTCACCCTTGCACAATTGACCTCATTACATCTCAGACGGAAACTACTCAGCTACTCTCAATAACTCTGATTGGTCTTTGTTGTCTTTGTAATATAACATCTGTTAAGTTTCAAGACCTCTCATCATTCTAGTTATGAAGCTACAACACAACAAAAGAACAATGAATTGATGCAACCGCAATAATACATACAGTCAAATAAGTAAGAATATCTAATGGATTTAAAGCTGAAGTTATTTGTTTGCAAATAAATCTGATTTTCTCACAGAGAATCGAAAATTGTTCTCTTCCACATCAATGCATAGCTATGGGAAGCTCACTTATAAACGATGATCTGGCACTGAAGCACTGAATTTTCTATTCCATTTATTTGTCTAGCACATGCCCTCATCAAGGGTAACTTCTATTACTGTAATTGGGCATTACCCTCTGATTCAGCTGGAAGGGGGCAATTTATGTTCTGAGTCCCTTGCTCAACCCCATAAAGGCAGTTCCCCCACCCTCTATTTGAACCTGCAGTAATCTGATTACAAACCCAGTTTCAATTGTTAAACTCTTCTGTGCCAATGATATCTCTAATAGAAAAAGTGAGAAATTCCATTGCTCTCAAAAAGCTTATGGGTTCCACAGTGATATAAGAAGACTCCATGGGGGATTCAACTCTCTAGAGAAATGCTGGGGTTCTGTTCTTTCATCTGTTAATGATGGCATCAATTGTGTGTATTGCATTATGTGTTATACAAATCTGTAAGTTGTTTTACTCTGAACTTTTAATGCTTAAGGTAAAAATGTCCATCCATGTAGCTAGCCTGCTAGCCAATCCACCTGAAACAACAATAATGATACTGTACCTGAACATGTGGTTCTGTTGCATTGGGGTGTTCTCAATGCTGACAGTTATTTTCCTTGGGTCTCCCTCTGAGTTTGTCAGAGGTATGTCTGGTTATGAAATTTTGCATATAGCTTTCAGGCCTTTTTGTTTCTTCCTCACTGGAAAGCAGAGGAGAGGACTCTGGACATAAGGGTGGAAGCTGAGTTCACTGGTAGCGCAGTGCAGTGGTATCACTCGTCTTGTTGAAACAGCAGGATGGTGGAAACGCGTCAGCTGGCATAAACAACCCAACCTCTCACTGCAACTCAATAGTTAACCTCCTGTTTTCACGGGTTGAATCTGCAGGCTCTCAAGTGCTTTCACTTGTACTTGTCTACAATGGCAAATGAGTCATGACAATTCGGGGCTGTACTGGAGCTGCTGCTTAGATGTTGAAATGAAAGAGAGAAAAGAGCAAGGCAAGATGATTTGCATTTTTCCCTTCAATGACCTCACGTACTACAGATTCACTTTCTTTGATGTAATAACCAGTTTAATGCAAGGAATGCTTTTCTCACAAGCATCACACCTTGTCAATAATTCTGTTCCATTACAGATGCCAGTAGCATCAGCTGTGCTGTCTCAATGATTCATATTTATTGACCTGACATACTTTAATGGTGAAAAAGGTCTGCACTGAGAGTTTCTCTACTGCAACTACTGCAGGCATGAAAATTTTCCAAACAAACTCCATAGCTCTGCGAATTAAGGCTTGTTTATTTAGATCAATGCTGTGCAGATGCTGCAGAGGAACGGTCTATCATATACTTAGCTAATTATACTCATATATGTGGATGAACTATATCATCAATCCACATATAATAAAGCAATAAAATGCCACAGAATTAATCCTCTTCAGTCCTCTCTCTGTGATGATGGTTAACTATGCATTCAGAGGTCAGTAACTTCATTAATATGCAATGTATGTTACATTTTTAAAATATTTATTAGTATGTGACATGATGCCAAGATCACCATCATCATAGCATCTGCATCCAAAATGAAGTATCTCTGAGGGCAGTGTAGGTCAGTCAGGGTGCTTTTGATAAAGTAGGCAGTTTGCACTCTGCCATGCAGCAGGGTAGTATTGTCTTCAAATCCAGTGGTAGGATGAAGCCTGTCCAGAAAACTGCATGACCTTCTGTTCTAAGGTGGGGGTTAGCCAGGAAGTGACAGCAGCAATCTGCTCGAGATCTGTGGCAACAATGCCAGTCTCCATCAGGATGTGTGCCTCTCTGGAGCAATGCACACTTTCAGGGGTAGAGTTTTTTCAGGGGTAGAGTTTCAAGTCCACAGCCCTAACACAACCTAGAACAGTGCATAGGTTATATATGGCTCCCTGGGTATTAGATGTACAGGGTGCTGACAGTGGGAGACCAACTTTAGGACCCTCTTCATTAGCCTTGAAGGTGGAAGAGCCATTGCACAGTCCAAAAGGCTTAACTGTAATTTGCGTATAACCACTGCTGCATAGAGAGAGAGCTGTTTTGGTCATGGTCTTCCAGGCAAGCTCCCCTGGCAGCAGTTACTGTGAAGGGAACTGAACCAAAGAGAGTCTCAAATATATTCAAAGGACACATCGATATGTGGCAGAGAATAAGAGTTTTTGTACAAAACAATGTTCAGATCCATGCAGTCCACAAGTTGGATTTAAGTAAAGCATTATCATTTTTGGCTCTAGTCAAAACCACACAATTATTTATATATATATACTCTGAAATATGTCAGTTGCAAATGTCTGTTAAATATTGTAAGGTGTCCTTTCTGAGGAAAGTTGAAAGGTTGTTCAGTGTTGCAAATAGCTTATTATGGATTCAACTTCCAAGTAGCCGATAATGAGACTAGCATGTACCTTTGAGATGCATGTTCTTGCAACAATGGAAGCTGCAGCATGAAGTAGGTGGGGAGGGGTTCATGTGTCTTAGTCACCTCTGAGCAGAAAAGAACTTCAACAGAAGCAGACAACAGAGCTCCCCATGTGCCTAAACTGACTGCCCCCAGAATAGCTCATGTGAATATATCCATATGTCAGTTATTCTTCCATTTTTGGTAAATTTGGGTGGCACATCAATACTTTGTTTTCAGCAAGAATGTCTAACAGATCAGGATTAGTATGTTGTGGTGTAGCAGACATTGTGAGACATACCAGAATTACCTGGATGAGAGTTCCCTGGATGAATTGGGGCCAGGTTGTGCAGACCATATTAGACTTACTCTACAAGAACACCACAGAACCATGATTCATATTTATTGTCTTATTGCTAGTCCCTCATTTCAACTGCCTATTTTTAGCACTTGTCAATATACAGTATGTCATTTAACATATAAAAAACCGGGAAAGTAAAGGAGATGGTCATCCAGCTGTTTTTTTTATAATTATTGCTGTTCATTTACATTAACATTTACAGTTATTCATTTGGCAGACACTTCTATCCAAAGCGATTTACAAGTGAGTCCTGTCACTTAAAATAATTTTAGAACATTTAACAATAAAAGTTGGTGTTGCCTAAGTTTTGACAATGTACAGATGAAAAAGCATGTTTTTCATTTCATGTTTTTCATGACTCTAAAATACTTAATAATATGATTGTAACTCAGTTCTTTACCATTAATATGTAAATTGATTAGTTTGTGCAGTGCCTCAAGGATATGTGTGTAATATATTTTTAATTCCATATTTTTCTGCATCTTGATATATATTGTCATAGAAAGGGAAAAATCTACAGTTTTTAAAAAAAAGATGGACCTTATGTCCACACTGAGTCTCAGCCAAGACCAATTTTTGGTGCTTTGTTACACTACTGTCTGCTTTTTGTGGATGCATCTAACCTTGTAATGCTATCCAAAAGCAGGCTTTTTAGCAATGCTTTTAAAAGTCTGGACCACTCAGAAAATAAATGTGATCTATTTCTATTCGAGCCCATATGACAGATGCCATAACCATTTGCATTCATTAGCGAAGAGCATTTCTTTTATGCCTGGTGTAATTGAAATAACTAATGTCTGTCTTTCATCAGAGCAAAAATATGCCCAAAACCCATTCCCACCATATAGCCTTGCTATAAATAAGCGGGGCAATTAGATGAATCAAGTCCATTTAGAAACCTGAAAGAAGGTCTAATGGTGATTGCTTTTACTATTGTGAAATACAAAGTCTCCTGTCTCACAGACAGGAAAATATTTTTTGCAAAAAAGTATGGCGAGGATCAAAAATGCAGTTTTTTCCCCCACAACAGCTATTTAGGAGCCAAGCTGCTATGTTGATACACTTTTAATCTTTATTTAATTTTCATTTAATCCCTTGAATTTGATTATGTTTCAAGCACTGTATACCACAACATTTTGATTATCACAGACAGAACTGATTCTCTCACTGTTTTGTGCACAAATTCATTATGATCCTCAACTCTCTTCTTTTAAGGATTTTCATTTTCAAATGCAAATTCTGTTTCTGCCTAACTTTTATGGTACTGAGACCGGTCTCTGTATGGTCTCTCATCTGCTGGGCTGTATATAGTAACTTAGCTGCACTTCTTCAACACAGCAAGATATAAGCTTAAAATTTTCATTAATTAGCTGGCAAGCTAGCTACTTTTACATTTCTGTCACGTTCTGTCAAATGTGTAAAATGTGTAAATTGCAAAAAACTGTTGAACATCTTGATATCCGCTTTTGTTCGGTTCAAGTCAGCTTCACGTCTACTTATATTTAGCTCATCCTGCAGGAGCATTAACACAGGAACTTATGATGATGACCAATAGATCGTAGCACAAGCTTAAATGCCCTATAGACAACCAAAACTAAAATTCAATGAATGTAGAATGTAGAGCGGCTTACTGGTAGTATGGTCACTTAGCATGTGTTCTGCTGGCGAATAAGAATAAGAATTGATGATCTCTGTAATTTTGACAGAGCTTGCAAAAGGCATGATAATTCGAAAGTGTATGTCAGTGGAAGTGCTCACTTAAGTCACTGGACAGAACACAAATTTAGCATGCAGTGGATGAAGGTGCTTCTCTCTAAGCGGCAGTTGGTTTAATTAGCAAACACTTTGAATGTTTATCAAATTCTCAGATTGTAATGGATAAAGAGTGCAAGATATTTTGTTAAGAGTCGAATCCTGTGTGTCCTCCTTTGTCTATGGTTTAAGAGTGTTTTTCCTTGCCACTATAATTGTGCTCTTACCTGCAAGTAAAAAAGAAGCTGAAAAGCTAAGATAAGTAAGCTTACATCCTCGCAACCAGTCATCTGAAGCATGGACACAAAAAACACATCCCTAGAGAACATAAGCCCGCATTACAGTGACTGAGTTGACAACCACATGGTAAACAGACATCCATCTACTCACTGAAGCAAAGGCTCTCAGAATGGGGCACTTAAGTGAACAGCAAGATGAGCAGCCACTGCTCCCAGGCTACTGGAGAAACTGTCACCCTCACACTATCATGCCTGGGGCTTTGTGGTGAGGAGCACTTGTCACAAAGAGTTTCCTTTAACAACACAGAGCACAACAGCAGGACGTTAGAGATTCTCCTGTAGTCTATATGAATTACTGTAGTGTGTCACATGTGCCCCTGTAGAGGGTCAGAGGTAAACGACTGCCAGGATACCGAAGTTGTTTGACAGACTTTCTTAAACTCCCATGGGGGGGCTGATAAAAACAGCTGACCAGATTGCATGACAGCATGAAATGACGGCCAGTCCATGGACTGAAGTAGCTTTCACAGGAGGCTACAAGAAAGCTTCCCCTCTTCAACAGCTTGAGCAAGAACGATAACAAAGGCCTACAAGCACCTTCCCTTATCTAGGCTAAAGCAAAGTCCTGTGCCTCAAGCAGCTTCTTACTGAAGGATCTTGTCATCTTTTCAGCTCATTTGGGTCCAAAAATTATATTCAGAATAATTGTTGTGATGCCAGTAGCCCTGCTTGAGTGTATAATGCATAGTAGATGTGAAGAGCCATCTATCAGAAAAGCATGGTAATGGCAACACAAGGTATTGTGCACAATCAGAAACCATCCCTTTGAACCATATCAGTCGAACACTGATTAGAAGTGACATTTAAGGTCAGTATGCCAGGATTCAGGATATGAAAGTCTACCCTGTGGGAGTGAAATGAAGAGAGGAGATTTTAGCACGCTAATACAGGGTTAGGAGGGCAGAGGCTGAAAATGGCAATTAGGCCTGGAAGCAGCAAGAAATACAGATTTTCAGTCTGAACAATCTGTTTAAATACGCCACTCAAGGAGCCATGGGGCAGCCTCAGCATGCTAAATAAATATGAAGTCTTGAGTCTTCACCCTTTATTTGCTGCAATTGATCTGACTGTCTCGGCATGTACTCTCATATCAAAACAGTACTCTTTGCTGGGTGCTGAGAAAGACATCTTCACCAACACTTTCCACTGCACTTGACAGTGGTATGGCAGTCCTGCTGGCGGGTACTTCTGATTTCAAAAATATAAGCAGAGAATACAGATGGCATATTCAGGCAGGTCCCTGTGACACAAACAAGGCTGGGTGCCTCTTGGCCCTGGCAATGACAACCCATCACAGATGCTACCTTTGATCTGCTTCTATCTACTCCTAAGAAAAGCAGGGAGGACTATGTAGTGACATGTAGGTTACTGTCAGCCTGGAGAGCAGGAGACTTTAATGGATGATCTCATTTTAAAATCCTGGGTAGTTTTGTCACTGTGTTGATGGTTAGGTCATGCATTCCCTTGTGACACTGCCTGAACACTAATGCAGCTTCATGATGTATTTGTGAAAGGTAGATGTTTGAAGCTCTATTTGAGTTTTGAACAGATCTCAGCTTAAGGTACTAGAAGCGCCTGATATGGATTGTCCAGAATTTTAAAAAGACATCAGATTGAATGCATGTCCCTTCAGGGGTGATTTTCATTCTTTCACATAAATCGCTTTTGGACTATATCATTAGAGGAAGACAATAAAGGACACTTAAAACTTTGTTGATGTGGCCCTGCACCATTGTATTATGGTTGTTCAGCAAGATATACCTGTTGCTTCTTTCAGACAGAGATACAGGGCAGTCAAGCAAAGTCCTACCAAAAAAGTCCCTCTATCCTGTAACTATAATGTCTGGAGTTGTCAGGGGTATAATAAAAGAAACACACATACACACACACACACACACGCACACACATATGCATATACAATGGATCAAGGTTAAGCCCCTTTCAGGTTGCTACAAAAACAAATTTGCTCTGTGTCCTTAAAATATGCTTTTGCCCTCCCATCTAACCTTATTTAAACATATAGTTTATGGATGTAAATGTATCATATTCCATTTAAAACAACATCTGTTCATAGTAGTAAGTAATTATTTAAAGCATTAATAGTAGTACTAACAGCAATAGTAGTTTTTAAAAGCATTATAGCTAATATACAGGCAGCAGCACAGCATTGTGGCAAAGTGAAGGGCTCCCAAAAGGTTGCTGGTTTGGTTCCTCGCTGAGGCACTGCTGCTGTACGCTTGGGCAATGCACTTAACCCAGAATTTCCTCAGTAAATATCCAGCCATATAAATGGATAACAAGTCAAAAATTGTAACTGATGTAAGTGGCTCTGGGTAAGAACAATAGTTAAATTACAATAATGTAATATAATGTATACATTATGGATAATACATTTGCAGGTATCCGTTTGTGCACTAGCTGGGCCACACTATACCTTGGGAGGTGTTTTCTATAACAAATAGGCCATGTTTTTAGTTCATCTGATTGCCTCAGATGCAGTTACATTTATTTGGTTGTCTGTACACTTGACTTTAAAAAGACTGTCATGAAACAGCTTTAAGTTTTATGCAGTCAAAAACATATTGGGTAGCATGTATGTAAGTACTCTGCACCAGTACAGTAATGCAACCACGGGGCCAAGTAACATAAACCTTTAACCTGTGTGGTGATGTGGCCTCAATTGTGAGTTTTAAGGTGGAATCTTGATATTAATAGTCTGAGCGGCAGACTCATTTATGCAAATATATATGTAGTGACTTATTTGGAAATATTTTTTTTAAGTGTGAGTAAGCTGCCATTTTTGTATGCTGACAAAAACAGCATCCCCTCCCACTACACTGTTGTGCATTGCTGAAGTAGATGGCACATGAAAAGGCACATGAAATGTACCCTGTTACTTCCCTGGTCTGAAAAAAGGTCTGACTTCCAACTCAGATTATCGTATATAGGCTGTAACTCCTTCTGCGTTTAGGCCAAGCTGTCTGCCATCACAGTATCCTTGTGGGCACAACATTCTTACAAAGACAATGCAGGTGCAGTTTTATCATCTAGCTCAAGGAATCTTCTGAGAGTTTCAATGGCCCTATTTCCTTGCTGTGTGATTTTCTCTTTATTTCAGCACAGATTGTAAACATACTGAAACAAAATATTTTGGAACAAGGTTATAATTAAAAACATCTGGCATTGTACTAAACAAATTTTTGGTCCATTTGTGAACGAGACATGGATGTTGATACATTAGCACACATCTTTCTGCAGTTCTGAACAAGTAGTAATAATATAATTATAATATTAATATACTGGAACTTGGTTGTTTGTAAGAACAGACACAATCATATGACCAGTCAGTTACAGGGACAAATCATTCCAGATTATGTAACAAATACACCAGTCTTATTTTTGAAATAGAACTGCTGTTGATTGCATTCAAGAGTTGATTCATAAAGATACATGGATACATATCAGTGGGAAAGGGAGTCCTGCCTGTGGTCCAAAGAATCAAGAATCCAAGAATCCAAACCATTTAAAGCATGGAGAAACTACACTTCTTTAAGCTCACACTTAAACCACTTAGTCACAAACCCTTCCATTTAGCTGTGATGCCTGAGTGATGGAAAGTGTTGGTTTTCCATACATATGTGAGTCTGTGTGTGTGTGTGTGTGTGTGTGTGTGAGTCTGAATATGTCTGCATGGTAGTCTGTATATGTGTGCATGTATGTGAGTATGTGAGTGTTTGTGCGCATGATAATCTGTATGCATGAGTCAATGTGTGAGTGCTTGTATATGTGTGTGTGTGTGTGTGTGTGTGTGTGTGTGTGTGTGTGTGTGTGTGTATACGTGTGAGTGAGTGGTGCAGACTGTTCCCTCCATGATAAGTGTCAACATTCCATGCTCAATTGACCTTCACGCCATTGGAAATTGAGAAGCCCTACCCCATACACTTGACGATACATGACAATATACTTAATAGCAACCACTGTCTTCTCCCTCCCGTTTGCCCTTCTCTGAAGGATCTCGGTGATAGCCGAGTCCTGTCAGGGGCCGCCATGGCATGAGATTGGTTTCTGGAGGGATTTATCGTGCACACTGAGCTGTGTTGTTTTGTCTGCACCGTGGATAGTAAGAGTTCTTGTTGTGTGACGCTAGGAGTAGGAGCCATTCAACAGGGACAACAAAAGGTTTCTCAAACAGGGAAATGCCATTGCATAAGGGGAGACTATGGTTTTACTACATGTAAAATAGTCCTTGTTTTAAATGAGCGTGCAGTTAGCATAGCATAGTAATATTAATTTTATTTATTTTAGGTGCATTTTGTTTTAATTTTAAGGCACTAATGAAGTATGGAAAATGTATTCACATTCCTACACTTCACAGACCCTTGTTTTGCTTCAGAAGGACTTTTGGGGAGGAGCAATTGTGTTTGAGAATGAAAGGAACAGGCCTTAAACCTGATATGGAAAATCTGAAACCAAAACAACAAACAACGTGAAGGGTTCCTGGGATGACTGCTCACACGTTTAAATCAGCAGGGACTCAGCAGTTTTCCTAAAAAAATAGAATCAGCTGAGCATTATAGTTTTGTCTCCTTTCTTCAGGTTAACTTTCTGCCTACTTGACTGACTTGTATACACCTGACTCTTATATGATGAACCTTACCTGCATGCTCTTTGGCTCTTTGTCTAGGAGTGTTGTGACCCTGGTCTGACACTGTTGCTTGTTTAAATTGAATGGATACACTTATGTTCTATTATGATGGAAGTTGCTCTTGATGAGATCGTCTGCTAAATGCATGTAATGTAATGTAATGAAAGGCCCTCCACTGTTTTAGCTGTTGTGCTGCTCTCCCCTTAAGACATAACATGAGGTGTTGCAGCGCTGCACAGTACAGCACAAGGACCCCCCAGCTGCAGATTAGAGACAAGAGAACAGGTGTTTGTTTTTGTACTTGTGCTCGAGCAGTAATTCCACACCGCAATGCACAAGCGGATTTTGCTTCCTTACAGGGGAAGCCCATCCATTTGCAGCGGGCGTCCTTCTACGAGTGTCTGGGGAATCTCTGACTCCAGATAAGAGGCCTCTTACATGGCAGGCACAAAAAATGCCAACCTGCAAGTGCCAGTGCAATATATGGGCCTGCATATTTTCAATTCAGAGCTCAGCAAAAACTGTCCCAAACACAGCCTGGAGGAAACATATGGCTCTTTAAATTGGGCGCATCAGCACATTTTTTTATTGCAGAAGAAAAGTGCTTCAAAAAATCTATGACTTTGCCTCCCAACTACTGATTGGGCTATTGTTTTGATTTGTTGCTGTTACTGCTGAAAAGTACTCCATTAAAGTACTTCTTAAATTTATAATGCACATTCCATGCATGTACTTTGTCCAATAAAACACAGTGTTTTTTTCTTATACAAAATATCATACCCTTTCAATGAGCTATTTGTGCTATCATCAAAATATCTGCATGGATGCAGAAGAGGTGGTGACAGCCCAAATATGCCATTATACCTTCAAGTTGATGTTTATGAATTATTTTGATGTTTACTCTTGAATTTCCAGTAACTCAAGGACAGAGACAAGCCGTCCCAGCAGTCCACAGCTCCACAGTTGCTCTCCACCAGCACAGAGCACACAGTCCTTGGCACGGGGCTGAATACTGACACGTCTGTCAAGGAGGTGACATTTCAGAAGACATTTAGCTGATGTCCAGCCGCAGGGCCAACTGTCCGC
This sequence comes from Megalops cyprinoides, assembly GCF_013368585.1. Lineage (NCBI taxonomy): Eukaryota > Metazoa > Chordata > Actinopteri > Elopiformes > Megalopidae > Megalops > Megalops cyprinoides. The sequence continues at coordinate 38,290,030 of NC_050583.1, forward strand.
GGAGGGATGCTGGTCTTAGCGTGCTGTCAAGGGCTTTATCTGTCACTCCACAATCTGACACACTAGAGGTGTACGTGGGAAACAGATATGGAAGGACGGGAAAACAGCAGGAAGACACTAAGGGCGCAAAACAATGCCAACGGAGCACAAGAGGAAAAAGGAGCAACCTCAGTCTTATGCAGAAATTCGACTAGGTAAAGATGAGCACCAGACTAAGGAAGCAATAAGACCCTCTGATGGGTAGACTGCAGTATATATGATACACACACTTGTATACATACATTCACAAAGCTGTGTCACAACACTTAGACCTACGGCCCCAGGGGGATAGGTGTAGACATGTTGTGGCATAGTTTTCTGATTCTGTGTATACAAGCCAGGGTATCGTGTGTAATGTGATCATTATGTTCAAGTGTCTTGCAGCCTTACTCTGCACAGTTTTCTGCTCCAGGACAACACACAAGATCATTGTTACCCCGTTCATCTTTGCATAACTGATTGTCAAGCACAGAGACTTATCGCTCCTGAATATGAAATAAATACAAAATAAAAAAGAAAGCCATATATATAGAGAAAATAAAATTCCTCTAAGAATCGAAAAAGATAATCCAGGTGCAATTTTAAAATCTGACTGCAGGAGCCTTGAGAGAGCCTGTTCCATTGTTCTGTGACTTCCCTGTGATTTTTACAATAGCAATGCTAACAATACATATTCAATAATTGTCTTTCTACACTCTTTTCTACACTCAAGAAGCAGGATTCAAATGAATAACAAATGTTTAGCAAAGGTACAAAACTGACATGCAGCATATTCGGTCCATTTATGTGGCATTAACTCAGAAGTGAAGTTTCTGTGGATCTGTGGGAGCGCAGATTTCCAGGCTGCTGGGCCTCGGGTTTTGGTACAAACAGATGGCACAGTCAGATGACCAGCCAGTTACACCAATAAATCATCCTGTATTGTGTGAGGAATATACCCGATTTACATTGGGAATGGTCACAAAATCTGATAATCTGTAATTGCATTGAAGGGTGGATGCATGAAGATGTGTGAGTTATGTCAGTAGAAGAGGGTATCCTGTCGGCAGTCCAAAGACTCAAGAATAAGAACTGATTTGTTCTGACATACAGGGTAGCTTCACTGCAGTGAGAATCTAGCACTTGTTTTATATCTCACACTTCTGCCACTCAGACACTTGCAACAAGATGTGCTGAGTGAGTGACAGAGAGTGTTGGTTTTTCATGTGTTTGTGTGTCAGTGTGTGAGAGTGCAGTGTGAGTGTGTGCGTGTGTGTGTGTGTGTGCGCACATGTGTGTGTGTGTGTGTGTGTGTGTGTGCGTGTGTGTGTGTGTGTGTGTGTGTACGCGCTGCTCTCATTTCTGAATTCTTGCTCAATCTGAACTTGGAATGTTATATTTCCTCATTCTAGTAAATTACACATGAATGAATACTCACATCTAATTTCTTACAGAGACAAGTATTACATTCTGGGGTTTGTGTGGGACTTTGATTGATATGGTGTTGGTTATAGAACAATGAAGGATCTAAAACTAGAGTATTTAATTGCCTGAAAAATAATGCCCTTTCTGTAGGGATTCTTATTATAGTAAAGGAAGGTATGTGGAAATACATCAAAGACAGAACAACCTAAAACTGGAATAAAGGAATTTTAAAGTGCTGTAGAGCTGCACTTTAGTTAAAAACAAGTCTTAGGCTGGGAGTCACAAAGAAAAGTGGTGAGTGTGTGTGTTGCTGTGCCAAGTGGTTAATTAAAGTATAGATAAAGTAAAAATATAATAGTAAAAGTAAAATTTTAATCTAAAATATTTCATACCAATATAAGTGATACAGATGATGAAAATGATGCATATTTCAAGCACAGAGCATACAGGTTCAGCACGGTACTGGTACAAGGTAAACACCAGCAGTAAACCACAGGCACATATGAAGCAGATAACAGATGTGATTACTTGTGAAGACTTGTGAAGGTTCTTTATGGTAATAAGCTCATAACTAGTAAGGTATAACCAGTACGCAGTCCTCTCTCCCCCTCTCTAGAGGATGATTTGGCCTGAGCGTCTGGATTGAACTCTGACAGCTTCAGTGGATTTAGGATACCAGCTGTGTCAAATAAAGCCATTAAATTGTGATATCCGTTTTCAGCATGCTCTCATGTCAATTTTCTATTCCTGTTTTTTTTCCCACTTCGAATCAACCGGCCTTGAAGTGAGAAGCAATTTAAACAAAGAGCAAGTATCGCCTACAAACCTCCAACCTCAGGACCAGAGCTGTGCCAAATCAATTTCCCCAGTTGCCCAGACATCCTGCCTGCTCAGGGGGTGTGATGAAATTGAATTCTGCCGCTCATGAAACTTCTATTAAACCAAATATATTACTTGGAATTTTTTCCTATTTACTTTAAAATATGCCAAGAGATTACCCATAGAAACCGTTATTTTTCACACCTGGAAAAACATAGAAATCAAAAAGGCAGCCCTTTTTCAGCAGTGAACTCCTATTTCTCTCTCTTTTGCCTCACTGAGCTAACGGGGGCCACCAACCGCTTTGGATGGATAGGGAGTGTATATTTTTCATAAGCTAACTCTTGCATAATTCAGTGGGCCTTGTATGGAATCGCAGTGGACGCCTGCTTTACGGACTGAGGACCACCTTGAGGTGAATTTCACTTCACTTGTCCACCCTTCACTGCAATTCCAAGCCCAAATCAATGTGTTTTTTTTAACTGCTACCCAGGAGAGTGGTAAAGTGCACTCGTTATTTATTAAGTGAAGATAAAAAACTTTGTTAGCCATGAAGTTGATGTAAGATATTCCCGGAAGGACAAACTAGCCAAGCGTAAATTAGTGGCCAAGTTGGCAAGCCAATACAGAAATGAGCCTCTTCCTTCTCAGACAAAGCTAAGAAGCAAAAGAAGGTTTTGAATATTTACAGAAGTGTATCAGCATGCACATCAAAGGCCAATCAGAATCTGTAATACGAATTTTAATGGAGCAAGCCTTCAGTGAGAATCAGTGGAATCCATCCGGTATATGATGCATTTGGTATCGAAAATCACTCTGATGTTCCAGCAGTCACAGTGGACAGTGTTTCATGTATAAACCTACCAGACCTAAAGATGGTGAGTGGAACAGGAAACAGTCATATACTGAAAAGCCTCTGATACCATACCATCTCAAATCTAGTGTAGGGTGTATATTTGTGTCTACACTGTTAAAAGAAAATATTTCAATACATCATTGTAATGCTATCAGTTCCTAAAAATATGTCTAAAAATGATAATTAGAGTGAATAATGGCTGTGTGGTATCAATAACTGTCAATGTGGCAGAATGCCATTCGAATCACCAATTTGTATAAATCCAAGGTGCCATATAATATAAATGCAGACATGTTGGTGGTAGGTTCCGGTTGTTCATACTTATAATAGATCAGGTATTGGATTTATCTCTGTTATATAGACAGAAACAGATGAACAGCATGTAGGACTGCAGAGAGAAATGAGGTCTTGTGAAAAGTCCAGATTAAGATTTCATTGGCAACCCCATTCATAACCCAACATGATTCTTCAATACCAAGAGAATTGTGCCCTAGCCACATGTGTACACACTTCTGGCAGACAGTACTTGCTCATTTTGCAAAATCCTGCTAGAAGGAGAATCAGTCTTTGTTCCATTTACTTTGCGTGTGCATCCCTGACCCCATGACCCGAAACACAGAGAGCAACCATTCATAAATTATTTGACAGGAATAGTTTGAGAAGAAAGCACTTACCATCAGTGATGCAGCTGACAAAATTACAACAGGAAGGGGTGGGGGAAAACTGCTCTTGAAGTGGTGGGGCCCAGAAGTGTATTTCAGAGGGAGAGTGGACCATGAAAAGAGGGAGGAGTTTGATAACATGTTCTGTTTGTGTTGAGGCAAAGACATGTCCAGAGGTTGAGAGCACAGCGTTCACCAACTGCTGTGTTCTTTTGTAATCATCAGTGTATGAAGGCCCATCTTTGATCGGCAAATCTATTGCTCCCATTCATTTGATGAAGACTTTCAGACCTCTTCGGCCTTCTACATTAAAAAGGGATACTCCAACATTTTTGGAATTCACTTATTTGCCTTCAACCCCAGAGTCTGATAAGAAGGTATATACCGTTCTCTTCTCTGTGCATCCAATAACCCAGTCTGACGGCGCTACCGCTAGCCTAGCTTAGCATAGTCGCTGTAAGTGCATTGGATACATTTAGCCTCAGTGACAAAATAAACTTCCTAACAACTCCAAAGTGTTCCTATTTTCATGGTGTGTCTTGCACATTTACCTTATGTAGAAATATCTGTATGAAATGAGACGCAACAGTCTTATAAAGCAGATGCATATAAGGAACTATATTTTGGCGAAGCACCACTACCCAGGCGGAGGCGCAGTGAAGAGAACGGTATATGCCCTCTTATCAGACTCTGGGGTTGAAGGCAAATAAGTGAATTCCAAAAATGTTGGAGTATCCCTTTAACTGTTGTGAGGGAGCAATTCAAGCATACCTGTAAAGTTGGGGTTGGACTGCATGTTCTTTCCCTCCTTGGTTGAGGCATTCACGTTGTGATGCACTGATGCTCTCTTACTCAAGCCACTTTTACACAGACACATTTTTTTTTACAATGCACAGCCACATTTTTATTTTATCCTTTGTGATAGATGCAGTGCTTTGTAATTGCTAAGACACAAAAAGTGGTACTTGTGGCACAATTATTGAAACCACTAACTCATGTAGCATCTATTGACCTGGTACGCTAAACCATAAGCGGATTCTCTGCTTTACACCCATTTAGCAATTCTGAAATACAGTTTTTGCAAAACACTAAACACAGTTCACTACATTAGACCCATCATTCAAAACTTAAATCCCTGTGTTTCTTTTGGAAAATGTCAGGAGGTAAGCTGACAGTTGCCACCGTGTTGAGCCTCTCATTCAGTGATATTAATTGGGAACCGCGGGTGCGTTGTTGAGCCGGGGTTATTGGAGGATCGCCGCCGCCAAACGGGCAGAGCCCACGGCTGTTCTGAATTGTCATAACCGGGGTATAAAAAGGCTACGATTCAGGCAGTCTGGAGTTGGACGGCTCGCGAAAAGGAAGGCTCCATGCAGCAGATTTTATTGGGGAAGATTATTTTTATTTGGTTATTTTTTGTTGCTTCTTTTTGGTTGGTTTTGGTTTCAGCCGGTTTTTCCTTTTGTTTGTGAGTACTTTGTTAATGTTAAGCTTCGTGCTTTTCTTGTTTCTTTTTGGTTTGATTTGGGGGAAATCCCGGCAGGGGATTTCATTTTAAATTGTAGTGTCGGTGCGGAGCAGGTGACAGCGGAGCGCTGCGGACCTGGACCGCTTCTTGGAGTGACATACGGGGCACGCAACACAATGGAGGCCGTCTGGGAAAGGAGAGGAGCAGAGAGGCTTGACAGCGGTGGTGCAACAGAGCCCCAGGCTGGGCAGGAGGCGGATCGGGGCAGTGTCCCCGCATAGTAAGGGATGTGACTGGCGGTGCGCTGTGGTGTGTGTGCGTGCCCTTTTTCATCTGCCCAGCCTAGCAGAGAGGGTGATCTGTGCCGTGTGTGTTCTCCCCCCCCCCCTCCCCATGCGGTCGAAGTTCCTGCTCCGGAGCTGTGAGAGGAGGACAAGCAGCAAACATCAGTGTCTGGAGGCAGCGGTCCGGACTGAGAACACCAGCAGCAGTCCGTCTGTTTTTTGGAGAGGCACGGGCTGAGTTGCACCCCACCCTTTTTTTTCTTTGTGTGCATGTGTGCGTGCGCGTGAGGGGACCTCCTCTTCCCTGGTGTGTGGTACCCCCCCTTGGGCGGCCGAGAGGGGTCTCGCGGAGGGCCGGCGCAGGAGATGAGTCGGAGAGTGGTCACAGTGTGGTGTGTGTGTGTGCACTGGGTATATTTATTTTCAGTGTGCCCAGGCTTGTGGTGCTGTGTGGGGGGTGGGGGGGGGGTCTCACTCCCAGCAACAGGGCTCTCATGGAGGGAGGATGGGAGGTCGTGGTGAAGGGGGGGGGTTAGGAGGGGAGGTCTGCGGAGCGTGAGCCGTCCATCTATGAATTGTGGTACTTTGTTTTTCTAATAAAGTTTCGTACCTGTACCTCCGGTGTCCTGGTTGACTGTGGCAGGCGGATCATTTGGGGGAACCTGTGCTGGGGTAGCGGGGGCCAGCATGGGCGGCTCCTGACAGAAAACACTGCCGTTCAAATGCCACACCCATTTACCAATTACCCAAACTCAGTCCTCACAGGTGAAAACGCTAATTTGTTCACTTAGAAATCAGAGCTTGAGCACTATAAATAGGCCACAGGTTAGAAGTCTTGGTTTGGACAACAATGGAGGTCAATATTAGAGAGAGGACGAGGACGAGGAAGAGGACAAAGATGAGGAAGAGCAGCCATTACAGATGAGATCCGGGCCACTTTGGTTGACCTTGTGGTCAACCATGCGTTGTCTTTTAGGGAAGCTAGGAAGAGGGTCCAGCCTAATCTGAGCCGCTACACTGTAGCAAGTATCATCTGGACATTTCGAAATGACATTTCGAAATGAGAATAGGCAAGTAGACCTATCCTCTATACCATGCTACTGAACTCACAGAACTGCACTGTGTATACTACTTTACTACTGTAGTATACAATAGTGCCATTGTATATCAGTAGTTACAGTAACTTACAGTAACATTTTATTTCATACTGGAAAACCATTCACATGTTTTTGCAGAATTACTAAACAACCCCTTGCTGGAGGAAGAACACGGCTGTTCACCCCAGAGCAGGAAGAGTACATCGTAAACATGGTCAGAGCAGACAATAGCATACTTCTACGACAACTGCAACAGCACATCATTACTGACAACATAACGTTCAGCAACGTCCATTCAGTGAGCTTATCTGCACTGGGCCGTCTCCTAAAAAGGCATCATCTACGCATGAAGCAGCTAAACAGGGTACCATTTCAGCGCAACTCTGACAGAGTGAAACAACTGCGCTATGAATATGTGCCAGTAAGCTATGCTATCCTCTCATTGGTGCTGTATTCCACTGTACTGTGCAGCACAATATTGGTTACTTCATGTCTATTCATACTGTCATGCAATACTGTAATGTTTTGTCTTGCCTGTTTCAGAGAGTGATGGAGCTACATGTTGCTGCAGTGGACCACGAGTTCCTTTACATTGATGAATCTGGCTTTCACCTTGCCAAAACAAGGCGCAGGGGAAGGAACATCATAGGCCATCATCAATGTCCCTAGGCAGTGTGGTGGCAACATCACAATGTGTGCAGCCATTAGCCAGAATGGTGTCATTCATCATCATGCCACTCTTGGTCCCTACAACACTGCCCACACCGTCACCTTCCTCGGCACCCTACACAACATACTTATTCCCAGTTACCAGGGGAATGGAACAGAGCAGTCTAGGTTTGTTGTCGTCTGTGACAATGTAAGTTTTCACCGGGCTGCTCTGGTACACAATTGGTTCATTAACCACCCACGATTTTGATACTTCACCTGCCACCATACTCTCCATTCCTCAATCCAATTGAAGAGTTCTCTTCGGCATGGCGCTGGAAGGTCTATGATTGCCGACCCCACCAACGCATACCCCTTCTCCATGCAATGGAGGAGACCTGTGGTGACATTGATGCGGGAGCATGCCAGGGCTGGTTACGTCACTCCAGACGGTATTTCCCCCGCTGTCTGTCCAGAAAGAACATTGCTTGTGATGTCGATGAGGTGCTGTGGCCAGACCCAAATAGGAGCAGGATGCACCCTCATTTTTCCTTTAGTTCACAGTAACAAGCCTATTTTTGTTATCTTCTATTACAGTATATACAGCATGTGTTGTCTGTTACTGTTCATGCCAAAAAAAAAATACAAAAAAAAACATTCCCCTTGTATTTGTGTTTTATAGTGTATATGTACTGAATATGCATACATAGCCTGTATATTTGTGAAAATACATGTACGTGTGAGTACTATGACAAACATTTACAGCAGACCGCTGTGCCCAGCACACTGAAAATGCAAAAGACACAAGCTAGTAGTGTTTTCCATTTATCACTGTCAGTGTGTAGCTGGCGTGTAGAAAGAGCTATTCATTTGATATTTGTGTGTAGAGTTTTGATGCAAAAATAACATTTTGACAAGAGTTAAAATAGTTTTGGATGAAGTGTGAAGTGTGTGACATTTTGCATGTTGTGTGTGTGCCCTTGGATTTTGTGTGCTGAGTTTTGACAAAATGAGCCACAGTTTCAGATATTGTGTCTAAGCATTGGTAAAAAACTGTAGTATAAAATGCTAATCTGAAAGCAGACTCCCAGTTTGAGAAGCATTGGTTTACTGGATTGAATGGAATCATGAGAGGTTCCAAGAGAGGAATCTGAACTCAAAATTGGTGACAGTATCAATATCACTATGTCAATAGGAGAGCGTTTCTGCTTCAAGACAGGAATTGTGAGCTTAGGGCCAACAAAACAATAGATGAATGTGAGTTCAAGAGTAAGGAGTTCCCCTTATGAAAACAATGAATCCGTATTCCCCTTTTATACCAAAGCAGATACGAGAATTTATTAGGTCAGATCCACTTCTGGAGCCGGGCAGCATTCCTGCAACCAATAACCTGAGAAGACCTATTCACCCCAAAGCCAAACTCAGGAAAAAACCCAGGAGAAAACATTCCGGTTCCCATGCCTGTGTAAAAAGGGTCTCACTGAGTAAAAGAAGGGTTTTATTTCAGGGGCCAATGTTCCAACTAAATACCAACTAAAAATGTTTCAGTGTCCTAGAATTATAAGACATAGCCACATTCTGATATTAATTCTAATTTTAACCTATGTTCACATATTCAGCACAGGAGACACATTCATGTGTTGCTCCTGTGGTAATACTCCATTTATTTATTCTGTTTGACCATGCATTAAATGTGTAACAGTAAGAAAAATCTTCAGTTTAATGGACATAACGTTAGTTTAGCTTAGTAGAAAACAAAAAAAAACATCTTGGCACATCTTTGTAAACTCTGAAACGCCTTTATAATAACTGTACCGATGAAAAATGTCACAACCAGAGGGAAAGAGAAAACTGAAAAAGAAACTGATATTGACTTTCTGGGTGTTATTTTTAAGATTGAGACTTGACAAACATGCCAAAAAGATATGTATGGCAGTTAAAGCAAATTTGCATAGGTTTAGGCTAATTGGAACTCCTTATCATCACATACAGTGTATAATTTAGTTTGCTTCATGGATTTAAAGATTTCATTGAGTATGAATGCTTTTTGCATGATAGCAAGATAGCATCTACCTGACTGCACCTATAACTTCCCTTTACACTCAGCCAATAAAAATATTAGACAAAGTAAAAAAGGTTTACTGTTACACTTTCACAGTTTTACATATTACTGACATCTTGGAATTCTTTTGAAATGCAAGTGGATGGTCTTGCCTTATCTGTTTTTATGAAATAGGCTAAATACACTACAAAGCAGTAGTGGCGTAAGTCTCAGGAGAGTTGGGAGCTACAGCTACAGGGCTGAAAAATGTTGTTTGGGCAGATGCTCTTCTCCATTATAGGTGCATGATTATGGAAAGTGCCACCAGATCACATGACATTGTATCTTATTTTACATATAAAAATATATCTGAGAAGGCAGAAACAAATCAGTACTCATGGACTCTAATTGTGTATCCTAAGATATTGTTGTAACATTGTGCATGCATTTGTGTTTTAAATATGCGCTATTATTTTTAGTGTAATGTATCTGTTTAGCACTTCATTCTCTGTTCGTCTAATGACTTATCTGCTGTAACTGAATTTTAAATATTAACTGTTAGTTGCCTTTATTGTCTTTTTTTCTTTTCTACATTGTTATTTTGTATCTTTGCTATCACATACTATCTAAAAGCCCCCCTGTAGACTAATGTTGAAAACAGTCTTGGCTGTAACATATTTCACACAATGCATGGTGCACTTTTGTTTTAAAAATGCACTGACCATTTTATCATGTTTGTCTACAGTAAACAAACAAATACAAAAACCCGAATCACCCATTTGTGATATCAGTCAGCTCCACAGTTAAAATTGTGTTATGTTTATCGAGCCAACTGTTTCCCTAATTATTGTTTTGAATGTGTGCTCCCCTCTCTGAAACTCACAGGATGGGAGTCCTTTGTCAGTTGTAGTTTGAGTACAAAATCCCTTTGTCAGCTAAACATTTCACCCTTGTATGGTTGTACAGCAGCTGCCTCATAACGGCTGGTAAATGTTGGCATTAGCATTCTAACCAGCTTGTGCGTGTGTGTGTGTGCGTGTGTGTGTGTGTGCGCGCGTACATGTGTGTATGTGCATGAGTGCGTGTGCTTGCTTGTTTGTGTCTGGTCTATGAAGCATTCCATGGGACACAGGGAAAATTCCATTTGCTGGAAATGTAGAACCTCTTTCATTCCTGCCTGCCTTGACCTGAATTCACCCAGGCTGTATGAGTGTAATGCTGAGAACTCACATCAGAGAGCATTACCTGTGCTGAGAAGACCAAAATGGATGAAGTAGACATTTAAAATGTGATTTTACAAATGGAGCTAACCCCATGAAATGAGTTGAATGTAAAGGAGATGGCATTATATTATAACCAAGCCTTGTGCAAAAGTCTGAATGTGTCTGCGGACAGCGTAGCTCCAGCCTAGTTTTAAATTCAATCTCAGGCAGGAGTCTAGTAAGAATGATGGTCTGTCAAACGAGGGAGGGAGAGAGAGGAGCAACGAGAGAGGAAGGAAATGTATCATTTCATCCTTCAGCTGCATTCGTAACCCCCCAAAATATGTCTGACCAGCCATCATTATAAAAGTGTCTTATCAGAGGGTAAAAATAGCCATATTCCATTAAAGAAGCCCTGATACTTGCATAGGGAACACATATGACCAAAAATATCCCTCCACCCTATCCTTATTTTTTGTGGTCTATTAGATTACCCTGAATTGCTCAGAGCAAGACTCTAGTACTGTTTAGTGTGACAGAATGTTGATGCTTATTAGGGATATCGAATGCCTGCAGGCTTTAAAACTTCATCTTGTTTTTTTACCCCTCTCGATTCAAATAAACATACTATTTTTGGCTTGTGTGTAATGAACCTCAAAGAGCGTCTGAGCACAGTTCTCAAAACAGATTAAGCCAGACATACTGTGGGCATAAGAAAAAATCCACTTTTTTGGATTTTGATTCCTGAATAACTGTTACTGTACTGTTATGTCTGTAATATTTAATACAATTGAGATTTTTTTGTCAAATACAGGTTAAAAAACAAAGCAGAGAAATGCTACACTATCACATCAGGTTAGCCATCACAAGGAGACATTATTTGTTGTACTTCTTATTGGATCATACCAATGTTCTGATATGGAATAATGAATGATTTTACATGTAAAGCATCACTCTGCCAGTACTTAAGCAGGGTAAGTCTCTAGTGTAAATGGTAACCAGAGGGTAAAGATGGTATTTCAAAACATATATGACGTGCTTATATTATGGGGTATAACTTTTTTGATTAAAAAAACAACAGTTAAAAAATGAAACACCATCTTGTTCAATTCATCTGATAGCATAGCAAAGTGGTTGATATCTGTGAAGGATGCAAAACAGATTTCTTGCAATAAAGACACAGGAGTTCACAGAAGCCTAATCTTCTCCTTCATGGCTGTAGTACTAAGTGTACTGAACTTAAATGAACAATTTTTTTTTGTTGTTGTTTAATTGGTATAAATTGGGTTTTTTTGTGGTGGATAACCATTGATGGTAGCAGTTCTATACATTTTGTAATCATCATAGAGCGGATTGTAATGAAATGGGGAATGGCTGTAATTAGATACACAACAATAAAGTATTTGTTCTGTATGTGAAGTAAACACTCTGCTGAAACATATTTATTAAACAGAGGGAATGACAGCAGTCAAAGATGTATGCACAATAGAACTTGGGACTGAGAAGTTTTTCTCATTGAAAATGGCAACATAAAAAAGTAAAGTATGATACTCTGGAAAATTAAAATCAAAGTAAAAATACTGAATGCCCTTTTTCCTTCTTGGATGAAAACGTATGCCTCAGCATTTCATTTTAATTACACTGCAGTGATCCAGAGTCTTGTTTTCTGCTAGGCATAATTCTTTGAAAGAGGACCACACTGCAGATAATTGAATTCACTATAATAAATTTATTTCAAGATGGAATGGTTGATTTTAAATGAAAAAGATGAATAAAACATGTTTGTGTGAACGTGCTGTGCAATCTGAAACAGGTTTGCACCTGCAGCTCAAAGCACTTCTGCCGGCACGATTTGACTGTTCTCAGTTGTAGGCCTGAAACCATGCTGTGTGAGGACACCCCTGGACATCTCAGGTACACTCGAAATAAGCAGAAATACACACCGCTTAAGGCTATTCTGCACACTCAATAATTGGAACGTATTCTTCAGGTCAGTTGAATATATCTTCAACTAAGAGGGAGTCTATATGGTTAGAGTTTGACAGGGAGAGCTGGAGATGTATACAAACATGGACGAAATGTGAATGCGGTTTATTTTTCAGGGAGATTGCCCAAATATAAAGAAAAACACTCATATATGTATGTGTAAATGAAAAAAGGCATCTGGAAAGAGGACAGAAAGCAAAGCTGAAGCAGCCAGCAGTGATTGAAATAAATGGCAGTGTGCTGGCTCTGTGCGGCATCACGGCCATCTGGTCTGGATCAGCCGGGCCCAGTGCAATCTGTCAGGTCCTCCTTCATCTCTGGGTCTTCCCCATCACTTCCGCCAGAGTCAGGTCTCGCTCTCATTGAGGAGCATGTGGAGGACAAGCATTTATTTTTTAAAACTTACATCGAGAAGAAACATATTTATAAGCAATCAATATCTGGAACTAACTGTGTGTTTAACAAATGTAGAGGCAGTACGCAGATTTTTATGTTCAATGTGGATTTGCATGAAAGAATTGCACAAAATACATATTGCATATGAAAGGTCTCTTTCCAGGAAGATATCTTAAATACACACTTGCTGTGCTGTGATGAGAGATGTTATCAATACTTTTTCATGCTATAGGCCTAATTGATTATTGCATTGCTGATCTCCCTAAGAACTTTGTTTACTGCAGTTTGATGATAATAGTTTGCTGTAATATGACTTCCTTTGAAAAGGTATGATTACTGAGACTGGTGGGGAACATCATAACAGAAAACAGGCATTTCATTTTCATTATTTCCACTTACAGCATACTGTGTATCATTAGTTAATAACTTTTCTTATACCTGGTGCTGGTACCAAAACTGCTCAAGGAAAATGTGTGCATTTTGTTCTTTCATTTCTCAGCAAACATGTAGTTCTTTCTAATACTAGCTGCAATTGAAATAATTGGGCCTGGCAATGTATTTGCCTTCTGTGTGTGTGTGTGTGTGTGTGTGTGCGTGTGTGTGTGTGTGTGTGTGTGTATGCATGTGTCTGTTTGTGCGTGTGCGTGCATGTGTAGCCTATTTTGTTTCCAAATCTCTTTGCTCAGCTGATGGCTATACCCAACAAAGCTAATAAATAATGTATATTATTACATACTGAATTACATTTGTTAAAAAATATAGAACTAGCAACTTTGTACAAATCTCTCCACCATAAGCCTGATGAGGTCAAATTCCCAAAATGTAAATTTTCAAAACCAGCTCAAAATGCATCAGAAACATACAACAACTTTGTGGATATTTTACTGAATAGCGCACACAGGACACCACGTTGAACACATCTTTATTTGTTTAAGCTCAGTGCTCATGCAGAGAAACACCACACACTCAAGCAGATTAAAAGTCTACCAAGAGTGGCACTCTGTAATAACACAGCAGATAGTGGGTCACAGGTGGGTGGCTCTACGGTTGAGGTCACACACATAGCGACTTTGTCCTCTAATCTTTCCTGCCCATCCTGTTGCGTGAACAGAGATCACCTGAAAGGTACAAGTTGTCCTCAGTGTTCTGAACGCTTCGCCAAGGCCTAATGGATGTGCATGCGCTCACATAACTCTCCATATTTTAACATGCCGCCTCTTTAACCAGCAGCAAGGAAGATGCTTCACGCTCCACGCTCGGTGCATTTATAGGCGTCCCCATTTCAGGGATAAGAGGGGTCGCTTGAAAGGAAAGACAGTCAGGGGAAAAGTGGGAATCATTTGCATCTTTTAAACAAAAGTCAAGCAGGGCACCCTCTAAGCAATTCAGCAGATTTTTTTCTCTCTTCCTTGAAATACTCCAGGGGCTCCATTGCCTCTTGCATCTTTGCTCACCACAGCATTCTGTCCACAAACAGAATTTATGTAAACAAGTATGAAATCACATTTAGATAAGAAGTTAAATGTCCGGGAAGGCAGGAAGATGAAACATGACTTTAACTGCAGCAGCATCTGAGCTGCAGGACAAACTGTACCTGCCAAATCGGCAGCGAGGCTCCCGCTGGACCCACAACACTGTGAATGCTCAGCATGAACAAAGGAAACATCTCACTGCCAGCGAAAACACAGAGAGATGGTCAGAACAAGGGAATACTGCACGCTGCTAGGCCCTTCATCTTACCAGCACAATGTGATGTACGGCTGCTGTCCGCTCAGTCATTTCCGAAAGCTATAGGTAATTACCGGCTGTTACACTGGTCTCCGGAGTGCCGGACCCTTCAGAGATCAGAGGGATGACAGGTCAAAAACACAGGCCGCAATTAGCAGCGGAAGCTTGCACTTTGAAAAGGCCAGCATCCGCTGGAAAGAGAGAAGTCACGCGGGTCGCTGTCCGTGCAGTCTTTAGTCACATGAAGCGGCCAGTTATGCTATTCAGTGCAGGGCATTTTAAGTGCGTTGATGGCTAAAATGAGTGCATGGTCAGGTCATGTTTGGTGTGAAGAGGCATCTTTCTGACTGCCACAGAATGTGGGAGGGAAGCAGGGTGGGAGAGACAGGGACCATCAGACCAGAGGTATGTACATTTGCACATTGCACATCTGCGGCAGAGATGGGCAAAGATACATCAAAATGTATTTTGTTACAAAATTTGTACAAAATCACAGAACATTCAGATTTTTATAATGTACACAAGGCTCTAGTGAGAGTTTGAACCCTACAGGAGGAAGAACAGGAAATAGAATGCTACTGTATCTAAGCTTGCTAACCACTAGCTATGCACCAGCCTAGGTAACTTGCCAGAATCGCTAGCTTGATATATTATTTATGTTAACCACCATGTACCATGCAATATGTAGCCAGACATAAAACTTCACAGATGAACTTGATTACAGAAATACTGTGAGCAGTGTGGGCTTACAAAATCACTGTGTGTGAGTGTGTCTAAGTGTATTGTTCTTCACTTTAAGATATTTACATGTTTTTTTTATATTTTATGAATCATGAAGAAAGTATTTTGAGTATTTTGAAAATACAAAATTACTCTACTCCAAAGTATCTTGTTACAAATTACATTTGAATTTTTTCAGCCCAGTCAAATACAAATTACAAAATACTCAAAAGTAATTTAAAAACGTATTTCAAATACAAGTAACAGAAATACTGCCCTTCTCCGATCTGTGGTATAAATATCATGTTGGCCCAAATATTAGGTGATGACTCCAATGACTTCTCATACAAGTGCACACATCAACCCTAACTTTATAGTGTAAATCGGGCTTTAAATTATATAAATCACTTATCACTATTATTCTGGTTCATCCAGGTTGTGCGAGATGCAGATGTGCTCAAGCTTTGACATATCATGGAGTTTCGGGGGGGTTAGGGGAATAACCCACCGAATAGGAAACCATAGCATCTCACCAGGGGAAAAAGTCAAGTCATGTTACTATGTGGGTGGTTTGAGATGTTCTGTCCATTCATTGAAACAGGGAACACAATGCCATTTGTAACTCATGCTGTTCCGTAACCATAATGTCATGTCACAGTACTCCAGATCAGTCCCATGGCAACCTGCGTCATGGAAAAGGCTTTGATAGTATACACACTGTATGCTTATGGATGCCTCTCAAGTACAAAATGGTATGGTAGTTTAGACAAATATATTAATGGTACATGATTCCATATTCATTGTAAGTTAACATACTTCTGTTTAATCTTTTTAGACAAGGGGCCACCTATAAATTTGAGATCAGTTTGTTGGACTTTACTCTACAGTATATGAAATCAGCAATGGTTAATGTACCATATGTACTATATGTAAGTTTGTATTCATTTCAGTACCATTTCAAATAAATCTTAATTTTCATTTATTATTGATTATAATATTCATGGACTTTATCAAAGTTTTCCTATAAACCTATGCAAATCTGTTTAATCGTGTCCACTGACCTCTTCTTATATGAACTCTGAAAGCTGATTATATCATTTGCTATATTGTTTGTAAAGGAAACTATATAAATGATTATATAGATAATTCAATGTCTTATTATTACTTTGTGTTTATAGGCAATCCCAGCTACAATGATATGTGCTCTGGCAGTGATGTGCATGTCAATGAGTGTTTCAGTGGTGGGTGTGACAAACTGCATCTGGCCCTTGTTTACCTCTTCTGCAGATCAGATCAGCATTTGCATACATAGTGCACAGGCCTGACATGCACATTTTGGGTGTCAATATAAGGTGATCCTCTTTAAAAATCAACACCCATTTTCAAAGCATGACTCCTTTGACTGCCCTTGTGGCATTTATGTTTTTAACAAATGATTAAGAGAATGTTTTTTTTTTTTCTCAGAGAGGTATGTAGTGTGTGAAGTAGCCATTGGCTGTATGAAAGTGAATAGGAGGATTTGCTCAGGAACACACTTCATTTCAGTTCTTCCCTGTGTCAGTGAAGGCAGGTGTCATACTGTGGTGGCCTTAATGCTCAATTAGCAATTCCAGTTCTGATTGTGCACCTTAGCATTAGCATTTTTGAGGAGTCTGTCAATATAGGACAAGCTGTGCAAAAATAATGGTTTTCAGTTTGATGTGTATCTATGAGGGAGTGGGTCCTGTTAAACAAATAACATACACACTATTTTACTACATTCCACGTAATTGTATGCATTCATAAATAGGAACATTCTGGTAATAAATTTTACTGAATGGTTAAATATTCATGTAATTCATTTCATTTCCATTAGTATTGAATGCAAACACTTGAGGAATAAAGAGACAGCTAGAGAAAGAGAAGGGAGCGAGAGAGGAAAAAAGCAGACTGCCAAGCAATAATCCCAGTAAACAGACAACTGCAAATGAAAAAACAAAATGAGCTGGCTGGGATATCAAATGAAATCAAATTGTGATATGGATGGAGGCTTTGTGCAGTTCAATGAATCTCAGAAAATATATCAACATGGTTTAAAAGAAATAAGCAGGGAGTAAAATGAAATCCAAATATCTGGAATGATTAATCACTACATGCAGGTAATTTAATTTGATAAGGTGGTATGCTTTTAATTTAACGTAAGATAGCAGTCACGTCAGCTGTTAAACTTGGATTTGATGAAGACCCCAAGACACAAAGACCCAGACAGTTTATCTGTAAGAGTCCATTACGGGTGACAGTTTTCAATTTACATGATTGTGCTATATGTTATTTGGTAATAAAATTATAATTGTGGTGGAATTGGTGTACTACTAGACCAATTATTAGTTTTGATGGAGTGAAACAAATGTCCTCTGTCCTAGTTTAACAAACTAACAATCCTGTTTAACAAACCAAAACAGGTATATGGAAAAATACTATGTATAAGGTATAACTGCAAAGATGTCATACCAGTATAATACAGGGCTGTTTTTGCATTTGGGGGCCTAGGAAGTTTATCCTAAACAGAGCAGTAAATTAAAAATCAAAGGTATTTATAATCAATAAACAAAACAAAAAAAATCTCTGAGCAAAAGGCCTTCCTACCAAAAAAAGGCCTTTGGAGCAAAGACATGAAAATGTAAAGCTAGTCATCACACTCAGGATGAAGTTACAATTTTTCATTCTTTTCTTCAATGATGAGCACTCACAGATGATATCGGATAGGTGTACATGTTGCAATGTATTCATTCATCTTAACTTTAATGCTAATAATTATAAGGGCATGAGTCATTGCAAGGTAAAGATTTATTCTGCAAATGAACATAACTGATCTCTCTCTCACTCTGCAAACTCTTCATCCTGAATGAGATTTCTATACAACTGACCACATTTACTGCATGTGTTTTCCTTATCCCCTTTTTCTTCTGTGACAGACACAAAGCGTTATCACTTAAGTTAAGTCCACTTGACCACAAGAATTATTTGCCTTTAAAATGTTTCTGGAGCTGCTACCAGTCTGGTTCCTAATATCAGAATTGGAATGCCACAGCTTCTCTCTGCTTTCAGATGACTCTAAACAACACCTGCTCATCGACACAAGCCAAGGGACAAGTGGAACTGCTAAGAACCTGGGGTGATATCATCTCTGTTTGCCAGTAAGCTGAGAGATTCTACTGTGCTTCCTGCTGTGATTCACCTTTCTTCTAATGAATATTACATCGATTGTCCTTCTCAAGAGGGACCTCCCATGCAGAATGCACACTTCAGGGAAGGGGCACAGTAATAGCCAACGATGATCTTTTACTGCCCAGTAATTCCGACATGAATGTTACAGCCATTGGAACATGGTCTGAGAATCTGCAGCCTAAAATTATTATTACACTTTTTTCATAATATGATGAGTGTGTATGGTTTTACACACACACACACACACACACACACACACACAGTGTCACATATATTAAAAGCCAATACGTTGCCAGCCCATTGATTTAATTTGTTACTTGGAATGGAAAGAACTAAGCGTTTTTTCAATGAGAGAGTTTTTCTTTGCCAATAATCATATTTGTGCTTGGAGAGCAATGATAATGGAATCCACCCTAAAATGACAAAATCATATCAGCAGCTTGCCTGGGTAGGCTCTAAACTCACAAGTCTTCCCTCATATTTTCAGCATCTTAAGAAAAATTCCACAGCGGCACCCCTGAATGATTGATGGGCTTCCTTGAAATCGGTATCTTGATTGATGACCAGAGGACAGAGACGAACATTAGTTAATGTTACTTCAAGGGAAAATTAAGACCAGAATTTCAGCTGGTGTTTGCAAAAGGCTGCATGCAGGCATTGAGAGAGCAGTGGAAGCAATGGTCTTCCCCATCAATGTCTTTGCCTACAGGTAAACAGCAAAACAGGGTAAGCTGTAATCAGTGGTGTCAGGATTTGTCAGCAATTCAGCCGGACTATTAACCAACCAAGAAAATTAAAAGTTGTATAATAACTAATGCCTAGAACACAGAGCAGCTCACAGTATCTAGATTAATTAAGATGAAGACCTCTAGAGATCTGGCACAGTAATAAAACAAAACAAAAAGGAAAGAAGATTGTCCTTCATTATGGAGCAATTTTAATAGTTTTTAAATGCAGTCATTTTTTCAAGACCACAGAAAACTGTTAAAGAGACATTAACTATTTCATGGTCCAGTTGTTCTTCATTAATAAAGTGAAAATGTGGGCAGCCCTTGAAAGCCGAGACAGTGTTGTGTGTACTGAGACACTTTCCAGTAAAGAGTGTAAATAAAGTGTAAGTAGCTGAAGTGTAATCTTTCAATGTTTCTGAAATGCATGCATGTAGCAGAATATGCAGCAGAACACTAAAATCCAAACCACTTTCAGTTAAACAAGAAGAAACTCAAACTGCAAGGTTATCTGGGAAAACTGCTCATTTTCAAGGATTGGAGAAATGAAAAACAAAGTCAAAACAATATTTTTTGTTATTCTTCTTGACTCTGAGACATTGGCACATTTTATTTTATAGTTGATACCCATCATGTGATCTAGTACAATGATTCTCTGCCTTTTTCATACCCTGAACCAGCTTTCTACAGTCTTGCTTCCTTCAGGATCCCCAAAGCTAAGCAACCAGCTTGAAAAGGAAGAGAACAAAAAACTCACTCTTCACAAATGGATAATCTTGTGATCAATTGTTCTTTTATCTTGGTGTCCTTTTCCCACGGCTCTGTCTCCTCCTGGTTCTGTCTCTCTCTCGTTCTCCCTGGTTTTGTGTTCCTGGTTCCATAGCTCTATTTCCTTGTATCCAACTGTGGTTCTGTCCTGTTCCTTTTTGCTCTGAAATCTCAATGTCCCCTTAAAACCTGCTTTGTAGACGCTATTCTGTTATGCCACAGTTACTTTTCAGCAAATTGTTCATTGAGACCTTCCTCAGATGTGGATTTTCTTTCTTAGGGACTTTTCTTTCAGAGTTGTTAAGTTGCAAGTATCATACCATCATTACTTAACGTTTTTTGACAGATTACACAGAAAAGTGTGGGTCAACATTCAACCCCAGCAGAGAATAAATCCTAATTTGATGTATGATACCTGATATTTTCTTGTGAAATGTGACTGTTTTCTCTTTTCAGATTCCTGAATGATCACCCTCTGCTTGTCTGTGATTTGTAGGGAAGTACACCTCAGCGAGTTTTTGCTTGTAAAGGCATGTAGCTAGCTATAATCTAGCAAGATAGCAGATACTACACATTATCATTACTGTTTTGACCATACTTTGTCCCACATGAACTAAGCAGCCTACACAAGCTTGTATCACCATGACATCCAGTATTGCTGTTTGTGATGCTGTGAATTAAATACAGATTGAAGTTATTTTGTATACTTCAGCCTGAAAGGCATTACATAAATGTATTCTTTATGTATTCTTTTGTACGATCCAGAATAATGGAGTCATTATTTTGGCCCTGTTGACCCCTGCCACCATGACCGTGTGACATTAAAAGACATATGGAAAGGATATCAACCACTGGTTCACTGAAGCCTCAGATGGGATGTTAAAGGAGAAATCAGTGTAGAAAAGACACAAAAAACAACATTTTTCACACATCACACAAAATGGGAAACCCATTATGATAATCAGCCTACTTGGTGTAATCAAATTTGTTTTCACTTGTTAATGTGCTATTCTATGAGCTGCATTCAGAAAGCATGCTCTCTTTAAAGCATAGCCTGTGAAGAGGTGTTTTTTAAAATGCTGAGGACTCATTCCTGTGAGTCTCTTCCACCTGGCCCATAGTGAGTGATATTAAGCAGTGAATGGACTTGCGGTCTGAGGAGCTGTGGAGAATATGCAATGGTATGTTTAATTCAGTGCAGCGGCCTGATTATCCCTGACAAGTGCAGTTCTCGCTTAATAACCTGTTTTTCAATCTGAGTCGCTTTGTTTCATGCCTGACGCCCACATTAATTAAATCCGATGTGCTGTTGTTGAGGGGGGAAGGGAACAGTGGAAACCCGTGTTGACTGTCTGCTGGTAAGTGATCGATGCCTGCAAGACATTTTAACATTCTGGCAGGGAATGACGTTGTGCTTGCAGAATGCAATTAAATAACATTAAACCAATAAGCAATTTATAAAAAAGTGATTTGCCTGTGGTTAAGGAACTGATTTGAATATTTAATTACAAACAGATCTTGTTTTCTGAAAGGCTGCCTTCCTATCACATAGCTGTGCAGAGCTCCCTTGCTGATTATGCCACAGTGGCAAGGATGGCATAATACAATGGACCTTAATCCGGAGAATTTCACTTCAAAAGAACCCCATGGGTTTCTTCAGCCATAGCAGCAGGGAGCATTGCTCACAGTGAAAATCAAAGGTCACAGAATATGCACTTTATTCATTTAAGATTCAGCTCTAATTAGCCAATCAATAAAAGTCACTGTTCGTTGTCAGGGGTTATGCGCTAAAGAAAAATGTATTTGTTGTATCTCATGATTACTGAAGAAAACAATTTTATTTATAAAGCTTCACATTTCTTTACATCTATACAGGCTTCTCAAACAGCCATACCACTCTGCAACTTTCCCCTGCCTGATGGCTGAAGGTAAACAGATCTGGGCTTGGTTAGCACTGGGATGGGAGACCTCCTTGGAAAACCAGGTTGCAGCAGGAAGTGGTGTTGGTGGGCCAGTGGACAGGCCTCCCTTTGGACGAATCTCCCAGCGCAGTGACAGGGACATTGTGCTGAAGGAAATGCCATACTTGAGATGAGACATTAAACTGTGGTCCTGATCCTCTGCGGTCATTAAAGATCCCGTAGCATTTATTGCAAAGAGTAAGAGTATGTCCGTTGTCCTGCTTAAATTCCCAATCAAGTTCTTTACATTTGGCCATGTGAAAAAATGGCACAAGATGCCTGTTGTGCTTCACCCAGGGTTGTGCTACACATTAGCAGTGGTTGATGTGAGTGATCCGCCCTTCACTGTAAACACACTTTTAGAGTCTTGAAGGGCTGGAAGATGTTATGCAATGCAGTCCATTCACCTCATGGGGGGAGTGCACAGAGAAGCAGAAATAAAACAGCAAAATTGAAATGCTTTGGGTTTTCTTCAAACCATGTCAAGCTTTGATGCAATTCTGCCATCCAGGTGTGTAAAACACATACAGTATGTGTTCTATTGTATTTATACCAGCTGAATTTCCCATTAAATAAGTACCTGTGAGAATATGCATGCATAAAGTGGAGTGACAAAATTTCAACCATGACACATCACCAGCAGACATCACCCAGAACATGAAGGCTGTACATAGTAATTGTTGGGTCTGCTGGAGGAAAATACATTCTGCTACAATTGCTCTCCTTGCTTAATAATAAAAGAATTAGCATAGGCCACAAAGAGGCCTCCCACCCCCCACAGTAAAGAGGTCAATGAGCCGATCTGTTCTAATGGGTATTTTAGTTACATTGAGTTCATTATAATCTCTCTAGTGACCATTATTTTTCAAATCAGGTGAGAGAGAGGACATACTGTTTTTCTCTGGAAATGTATAAAGATATATATTTTATCGTGGCCACCATATGGTGAACCAACAAGAAAGAGAGATTTGAACCATCTGCTCGACTTTAATTATGAAGAGGCTGCCGTAGGTGAGAAGTTGCTGATCATTATCCTTGGTTTTGAAATGCACTTGCTTTTATAACTACATTCTTCACAGCAAACACAGGACCACCATATGCAAAAAACAGTGCATTTGGATCCTTTAAAGGGAAGGTGATCTTACTGTGTCAGAGAAATGCAACTGGTAATTAATTAATTTTGGGATACAGCTCTGGAAAAACAAGCACTCCACATTTTAAAAGTTGTATTACATTCTTACATTGCAATATATCTGGTAAGCAAAAATAAGAAGCATAAGCCATTTCCTTTATTTAATAAAACACAGGGGGACACTCAAACATATCAGCAAAGTTTTGATGCCTTGATAATATAGTTTGCACATTACAAATGAATTTTACGTATATGCAGTAAACTTACATTGTTTTTGTGTTGTTGTTGTTTTTCTTTTTGCCCTGCTTTTTTGCACCTGGCCAACTGCTCATCTTTCATGAAAACCTTATCTCTGTTTGTTTTTCAATAGGAACAGCTGCCAGTGATGAGCCGGACTACAGGAAATTGTAAGTGTAACAAGATAATGCTCACTGCTCATCTGTTACTGTTTCCTGGCAACCAGTGAAAGAGAAAACGACATATGGGCAGAATCAGAACAGCTGAGTGTGTATATACATAGACACAGGGCTCCTCTGACACAGAAAGAACATCCCCGAAAAACAGTGAGATTATTACATTATCATGTGTAATGACAGGTGAGCTGTATTTTCACCATTATTATCATATCATATTATCTTATCACATCGTTACATATACTAGATATACCTGTATAAACAGAGAAGTCACTATGTTGTATATACTCCAAAAACAATTCCATAGTTTTGAAAGAAAGCATGACAAGAGAGTGTTCAGTCTGTATAGATGGTTTCTTTGACATTATTGTATTAGTTTCTATTCCGGTTCACTTTTGTCATTTTTATTAAATATTTTTTGTAGAGCTGTAGGACCACATGTTTTTAAACATGAAAATTAATTAATAATGATTAATTAATAAATGTAATTATCTGTGAACAATATTGCCTTTCTCTATTCAATGCTGTACATTTTCTTCAAAATGTACTATTGAAGAAAATATAAAATAAAGAAGAAAATGTATACATACATTTTAACCGCTATGTTATGTTTTTCCTATTTAATCAGGGGTTGGGGGATAAATTAATGTGGAGGGTATGTAAAGTACTCACTGGAAATTCTTATTCTTATTCTCATTAAGTTGAAGTGCCATGGAAAACATGAACTGAACAACTGCAGTGTACCATCTAGCATTCAGCATTTGGTTCATAAATTAAGCTCTTGAAATGCTGTTCCATGCTAATTTTTTATTGCTGCAGATTTGAGAGCCAGTAATAGTCAGGATAAAGTCAACTGAAACTCATCCTTATTAGCACCATTAAGGCCCTTTGTCTTATGGGGTACCATCACAATTTTAATGTCTACTTGCATGTTGGAGACACTCTATAGCCTATGCAGTGCACAAGGACACACAACCACTACTGCAGCGACGAGTACAAAAACATGTTTCCCCTTCAGTGTTCTCAGCCCAAACCACTGCAAAATCAGTTCATTATTCACTTCATTTAGTTGCTCTCGCTGAAGATAAATCTCTCCTTTCACAATATGAATGATGCATTTAGAACAGTACGCCACCAATTTCTGTTGGTTTCAACAGGCTGATGAAATCATCTATCTTTCTTCCCTAAAAAGCACAACCCCTTGCTAACAAGACAGCATTTTTATTACACCTGTAACTCAGCGATGCATTTTATATTCCATATTAACAGCATAATCTCACATTTCTTTCCAGTTTATCTTTTGCCACTTGACACCCTTCTGCATCTCTGTGCTCTTTATATATATTTGTCTCTCCTCTCTCTCTATGTCTCTCTCTCTCTCTCTCTCTCTCTCTCTCTCTCTCTCTATCTTTTTCCTTCTGGTTTCAGAAGGCAGCTCTCATCCCGCACTGCCTCCATCACATGCTTTTAGCACATACAAGCACACCAAGTGAATCATACAATCATACATGTAAATCACATGCTTCCTGTGGAATAGATGCAAATTTCGCATTCAGTGTTACCAGCCTGTGAGCCGACAGGTGTCTGCAGCGGAGGGGTTCACTGACAACGCAACAATTTGAAAGATGCCCCTGTTTTTCATGTTTTCTCCACAGCCCCTGTGTTTAATTCTGCAAAAGCAGTTACTGCTAGGTGCTGCATCTTAAAATGCTCACATGCTCTCTGGAATAATGCAGAAGTTATTCTCATCCTGAAGTAAGAAATTATCAAAGGTTTGATGTGATGTCCCTGTATTAAATCATGCAGTAATGAGTATCAGTTTTTGAGAAATGATAAGGGAGAAGTGAGACAAGGACCAATTATTCATTCTATTTAAAAGACAAACTCACAAACCTCTTCACTGATTGGCTTTTGATAATGCAAACAAACAGTATTTGTTTACTTTTAAAAAGCAGTTTCATTTGCACTGCTTTGAACTCCCTCCCATGATTTATGAATATATCAGAATATAGTTTTGCATGCTGCCATGTGTAAACTAATACACAATATCACAATGAAATGATTAAATATATATATTTATATATAATTTGGGACATTTAATTGGTTATTTAATATTTAGAACATTAAGAGTTATTTAAAAGTGTTGAAACTTTCATTAATTTTGAAATATAGTGCTTTTCATGAAATGTGAGATAAATGCTGCAATTTGGCAACCAGCATGTGTCTTTCTTTCATTCCAACTGTGGTGCCACTGTCTGAAACGTGGACCTGAGATGTATGCATGTTTGATATGAGTAATTTCCTCACTATGAGGGAGAAAGAATAAGACTTTCTGAGGGAAAACAACTTTCAAAAGGAAGTCAAGGACAGAAATGTAAATTTGCTAATTAATAAAGCTGTTAAAAAATAATGATGAAGCAACATTGCAGTGTGCTGCTATGAAGCACAAAGATTTTACTGTTGGGCCACATATTCTCTGAGGAGGAGGAGATGAGGGGAAAAAACAACAGACACACGCACAACTAAATTAAGCCAAGTCCTGCATTTTCTGCAGTGAAATGAACCTTGCAAGTACACTCCTGAAGTGTGTCGTAGAGCAATCACAGGAGAAAACTAGCTGGGGTGTGTGTGTGTGTATGTGTGTGTGGGGGGGGGGGGTATGGGGAAGAGCACGAAGCAGAACAAGAACAGCATCTGCAGTTATGTCACAATTATCCCACTATTTCGTATTGGTAATACACATGTGCTTTTAAAATAACCATTTCTTTGAAATTCTCTGTTGTGCATCCTCAGCTGACAGTAACAGCTGAAAGCAAGCTAGGACCCCTTTGTCTCACCACTCACCAGTGACTACAAGAGTCTGTAAGTTACTCAGACTCAGTGTGAAAAACAGCCTGTCCACAGCTGTGTGGAAGGGTGAAAAGGGTAAAGAGACGTGAAAAAAACTATTTAAAAAAAATCATATACCTCTTTGTGTCATTGTAATGATTTGACATAATGCTTCCAAATTCCATAAGACTCCACTTCCTCAGTATTTACTGGTATTTCCTCTATTGTGAGAGGCCATCTGTTCCTTACTAACCTTACTAAGCCTGTGAGAAATGGTAAGGGAGAAATAAGACAAGGACTGTTCATTTAAAAGGTTTATTTAAAAGGCAAACTCAGAAACATCTTCATTGACTGGCCTTTGCTTTTTAAAAAGCAAGTCCAGTTGCACTAAATGCGTTCTGTGATTTATGGATAGATCAAAAGAGCCATGATCAGAGGTTTTTTGAAAAGAAAAGTTTTTAAACATTACAAATGATAACATATTCATAAATGAGCTTTGGTCTCAGGTTTTACTGACCAAGGAATACCCACACAAAAAAATATATACTGCACAGTATACTTTAGGTGGCATTACTTTAGGCCTAATAAGCCATTTCAACAAAATCCATTAAATGCATTTTCCCCAGAAGCTAATCATTGCCCTTTAAAGTAGACACATTTTATGTAGTTACCCAAACTGTGCTTACAGCACCCACGTGGCAATCATCACTGTACCACCATTAGACTCTAAAACCTCCACTGTAGTCCTCTTCAGTTCTGATGTATCATACTCTTATGCTCTGAGGGATGAGTTAGGTGATATAACAGTGAGGCAGCAGTCTAAACTGGGAGGGCATTTTCCCAATGAGTTATTTTGTTTGTTGTGATCAAGGGTTGTCATTTGTAGACAGGGCAGCGCTTGGTAATACTCTATGCAAACTGTGAAGGTTATTTACAGATTTTCTCTGAGGTTAATATGGATGATGCATATCTAAATTTTACAGATTATGTAACCTTTCATTATCCACATGTCCAGTTTTGTGAAGGGCCCTGCGCTGCAACACGACCTGTCATGTCTCATCAAGAACACCTTAAACCTATTCATCAAGCCATTACAGATTACTTATGATTCATAATGGGCTTATAATGAACCTAATATAAGGCCTTAAAGCACAGCATTAGGTATCTCAGCCCTGTCTTTCATGGAGATTTGAGAAAATACAAATTAGAGTAAGAGTAATATGATGTACCAGGATTCTGCTGTCAAATTCAACCAGAAACTCACCACTGATTGTTTGGACACAGTAATTAATTGCACACACACAAGTTCACAGAGGGACCCGAGACATTTCCCCTGTGATGCTGTCCAGAGGAATGTGGGCACAATTTGCTTTTTGCTTGATTTTTATTTCTGTCCATGTTTTCTTAGTCCTCTAAAACTCAGCACAATGGAAATGACATTGCATACTGCAGGTACATGAACTTACTACATCCAAAGCTACCAGGTTGTCTTGAGGAAAAAGATAAGAGGATAACAAACAAGTAGCCCCAGTAATGACACTTCCAAGCCAGGGAACAACAAAAACAGCTTTCCATTCTGGCTTTCTCCACTCGGCCATTTTGTGAAATCACCAGAAACCATGCACACTGTAATAAAAATCCATCTGGTTCAACTTAACTTAAGTTCAATTGCTGCCTTTAAGTAAAATCAAATTGGATTTACTAATTGTTTCAACTCATTGTTCACTGAACCCACTTAAAAACCTGAGTTGGAATACTGAGAACCCATAACATTCAGTTGAAATTGCATAAATAATTATGTTAAGTTGAAGTAAATGAAAGCAAGAAGTTACCATTACTTATTGATCAAATTGTTTTTTTACAGTGCATCATACAGTTTCAAATTACAAGAATCTCACAAATGTGTTGCGACAATTAGAACTGAAATACACAGAAAAAAAATTCTTTTTAAATTGAATATATTGAATATTATCAAATAAATACGTATGTTTATATGTATTTATGCTTGCAAAAAGATCAACAGATTCTGAGCACTTCAGCAATGTTCAGTGGTGAATTCATGTAATAGTGTGAAGAAGGACTGTTAAATATATGCATTGTCTTGAGATTCAAAATGCAAGATTCTAATTAAATATCAGTAAAGTGATTTGTTGAGATACAGAATGCTCTGTACAGCTTACATCCTGACAAAAGTGATGCTTTATTATTAAATTAAATGTTCAATTTGATGTCCTTCTTGTTGTCCTTTGCTTTGATGTCTCAAATTTGAATGCATATGTGCACAGGTGCTCAGTACAGGTGCTATCATAAGGTCTTCAGTGGTGTATACTGTATGTGACCAGTCATTGAACACAACAGGCTTAAAAGAAAAACAGGCAACTATTTCTGATGAGTGCTGCTCTTGCATATCAGTCATTCTTCTTACAACAATGAAAGGGTTAAAAATAGATTTCTCTTCAACAGCAAGCTTATGGGACACTCTGCAGAGATACAAATCATTATCATTATCGTTATTAGTTGAAATTTGGCCCTCCAAAGGTTGATGAAGCGGCAGTGAATCAGGTCATTTTTAAACACGCCTCTCTATGTCTATACCATAGCAAATAATAATAAAAATAAACTGACAGAAACACTGTTATCCATCATAGAACATTTAACTTTACTGATGCTGACATGTAATTAAGAGGAAAAAAACATGCCCAGCAAAACAGCAAGTGTCACAGCAAATCTGTTAGATGTCTCACCCAATTACAAAACAGCATCATGGGACAAGCGGGCAGCCCAAAATTTCACTTGACAGTTCACAATTCAGTATACAACCAGTGGGTTCCACTGAGGACTGAATAACCTACATGAAATTAATATGCATGTGGCAGCATTGTTCTCATCTAGGCATGCTCATAAAAGGCCACTATGCCAGCACCTTCAGACATGAAGGCCCCATTCATTAACAATTAATTAAACATTAAAACATTATTAACATTTATTCGAGTACCTATCCTAACTGCTTACAAATGACTTCTGGACAGGCATTGCAAAACAAATCCAGACTATATTTGAATTCAATACTATATGCATTCATGTTAAAACAATGTGTTTTAACATGAATACATATAATATTAAGACCAACAACATACAGTAATATTTACTTAATAGTTCATTAACAGGATACATTACCAATAGAAAGTTTTTCTGTGGTCTCTCCTCCTTAATTACCGGATGACAGACTAAGCTTATAGTAATATATATGGTAGCAAAGTCAACACTAACACTTCTTTAACAATAATAATATGCTGACATAGTAGCAGGAATTTCCTCTTTTCCTTTCAATGACTTCCATTAATGTTGTCCCACACTAACCTATCCATGGAATAACTGTATAGCCACAGGAGAGGACTGGGTCCAGTATGCAAGATATGCTCTGCACAGACAGCAGGCAGCTAAAATGGAGTCAACATCTCTCATTTATCTATGTGGTATAGTTAGGATTCATCTTCAATATTCAGTGTGCAGGCAGGAGATAAAGACATGAACCACACCAGATAAAGCTCATTCTAATTTCAGTACAGAGGATAAAGTGCAATGAAACTGCTGCATTGAGAACCGTTCCCCCGTCTGAGATCAATATTCCCTTACAGTTCCTCTACCTTTTTTATTTGACCTTTTGACAAACAGCACATGAGTGCTTTGATGATTAAGCCAATTAGCGTTAATGATTCATTCAGTCTGAGTGTCTTCCCATGAAATGCAGGGAATGATAAATAACGGCCTGAAGAAACTGGATGCTGAGTCGACAGAAAAAAGAGTGAAATGTCTGCAGGACATAAAAACAAGTTAATTAAATTGCCCTACAAAAAAACTGACCTTCAGCTTGTATGGTCCCTGTCTACAGTGTCTCAATCAAGGGAAAAGGCTCATTCTGTGGAGTTTCCTCCTGGCTGCTTCACGGAAGCCTAACAATGCATGATTACTCATACATCAAAGATTTTTCAGCATGCAGCCATTTCATTTTCTGCACGTTTCATTCATTCTGAGGCACTCTGATATGAATGATTGTCTGTTTGTTTTTGTTTATTGTGGATTTTGATTACTTGTGTGCAAAAATCACCATTACGCCCTTAAAAGTATGTAGACCTGGTGAAAAACTCACTCATTTGGCAACACGGTTGTTTTTGCATTCTGTTGGTAAATCTAAAAGTTGCATCAAAGGGGCAAAATAAGACCTTGGTATTAATTAGTTACCACCCCATTCAAGTGCTCTAAATTAGAGTTTCCTGATTTTGGTTACGTAGTACTCTTATGTATGTAGGTTTTCGTTCCAACTGTGCTCTTAATTAATTAGTGTTGAGAAGCTGTAAATTGAATACCAGCCTGTATTTGACATCTCAAGAGAGTTATTTGCTTTAAGTCCCTCAAGAAATGTGCTTTTGGGATTGTGTGTGCAATAATGCAAAAATATGAAACTACATCTTCAAGATATGTATCTTGAACTTACAGTTTGGCTTTCCAATTATTGAATTGTTTGCCCTTTCCCCATTAAATTACTAATTGTGATTAGGTTTTATATTCATTAGCATTCCTTAACTTTAAAAATAGCTGCAAGTGCATGAGGAGCTAGCTGTTGATGCTGTATTTTCCGTGAGTTAAATTTCCTTGAGGATCATGATCACATGTAAAACTGACTGACAAAATGACTGAAGGCTTACTGAAGACAAATAAAGATGAAAGAATTAGAGCCAGACATCAAGGACAACCACTTAAAACCAGATTACTGATAAGTGACTAAAGTCCACGTCAGAGATAACTGTGATGAAGTCATTAGTAATTTCAGCTTTACGCTACTGCATCTAAGCCGTGACTAAGGCTCTGTTTCTCTTAGCATCTGATTGAAATAAAATCCCAGGTACAGGTGGATTTGCAGAAAGCTGATTGTTTTTCCATGGAGGGCTTAGACAAAGCTGTTAATAGGAGAATGCTTTTTCCTTTCCCACTGATGGCTGTCTGCAGAATGCACAGTAAAGACGAGCAATGTAAAAAAAACTGCAACAACATGGTCTATTCCCAACTTTAACTTTACATTTGTGGTTATCCATGAAGTATTTGACAGGCATTTACATTTTTTATTACAGCTATGAATGTTCAAAGTGTTGAGATTTTTAGTAGTAGGGGTAACATCATAACAGAGGGTATATAATGGCATTATTTTGGTATTCTGCCAGTAATTACATAGCAAGGTAGCTATTAGAAGCCTTGGTGTTATAATGAGTCTATATTGTCCAACTGCCATGTGAGTCCAAGCTTGTACTGAATTTGAAGGATTTTTTTTTTTCATTTTCATTGAACTAAACTGCTTGGGCACAGAGCATGTTTCCTGGCCCTCTGGGGTAAAAATTATGAACAGTTAATTCCTCATGACTGCATAGACATAGACAGGGGGTTATATAATAACAGAAGCAACAACAATAAAGATATTCCTTATAATATTGTACCACTCTCATAAGCAAATCAGTGAAGATACATCTGCAAACAGTGCCAGACGCACTAACTGATTAGCTGGGGTTTGTGTGTACCTGTTGAATCTGGAACATGCTTACTGCAGCTTCAGACATTCATATTATTATTATTGTTGTTGTTGTTATTATCTGAAAACAATTTAATGGGATAGCGGATAGCAGAAATGCATGTCTGAAATTGAGTGTCTAAGAGGAAAATCAATGATTCAATAGGCCATGCTACTTAGACATACAGTAAAACTAATGGTAATTACCTTGAGACATCACAATTTTGCTAACCTGCATAATAAAGATCTGAAAACGTGATAGTATGCTAACGTCATTGAATTCAGTAATTGTTTTACATAAAAAAACGTTGACCTTCCTCCAACACATACACATACACCTACATACACACACACACACTAAACAACCCTGCAGTGCACTACTTACTGGCCACTCAAAAACCATAAGCAGCGAGACAGCTAATTACAGCACTCCATTACAGTGGATGGTGGTGGTGTGACATGGAGAGAAGGCCACCTTCTCTCGTTTCTCCTCACAATGATTGCTCAGTAGAAATGACAAGCCTGCTGGGGCCAGCCTGCAGAACAAACAACCTGTCTGAGTGGAGCTGCAGGAAGTACACTGCTGATCAACACTGTTACGCAAGACATCTTTCCTAGTTTCTGAACCTTGCGAGTATGTGCCTCAAAACTGCTCCCATAAAGTGCAAACAAAAAATGTGTCACTCAGGCAGCTCCTTCAAATTTTCACATTACTGCAACAGAGTGGCACTTTGTGTGCATGATGCATGCGTGTGTCTGTATCTATGTGAACCTGTGTGGGTGACTGATTCTATGTATATGAATGTATGAGTCCACACACAAGTAAGTCTATGTATTTGTGTATGCAAGTGTATGTGTGAGCCTGTGTGCATGTGCGTGTGTGTGTGCGTGTGTGAGTGAGTCAGTGTGTGAGTAAGTCTATGTGTATGATTTCTCCTCCCATATGCCCCGATCATTCACTGGCATACTGTCACGGTGCATCAGCTGTAGATGTTCCTGTAACTCATGGCTGGGTAAAGGGTGAGCACTGCACTGGCCATTAACATGGTGAACGCTGCAGGCAGCCTGATGCTGGTAACTTCCTCCAAAGGAAGAAAGCAGTGCACGGCAGGAATCTAACCGTTCTTTGACTTTAGTGAATCCTTCACATCCTGGGCTGAACTTACACTTGTTTCAGGTAGTTGCAATTTATGATTATGCAGCCCCCTCCCTATTGTATAGTGCATAATTTCATACTTTTTATTGCAGTGTATGCAAGTAAAATACAATGTGTTCTATGATACAGAGCATTGTTCTGGCTGCAATTTGTTTAAATGCATAATACGTATTTGTATATTTGGACTTGGACTTGTTAAGTGCAGGATTAAAAATAAATTGAGTCCAAAACTTATTTTATGCAACATACCTTAATTATTGGAATACATATATTTATATATAATGTGTTATATATTGGCATGGATTTTAAAAACATGCATTTTAAACTATTTAGCATACAGTTTTTCTCCACATTAATTCAATTCTTAGTATGGCTCAAATCAAATACATTTTAAGTCAACTTTTCCACACATAGCAAGCTCTTAAATAATTTTGAAATGAATTACATTGTCCCATTTGTGCAGATCATGATTTAAACAACAAGACAGATGGTATCAGAGATCTTCACATGAGGCTTTTCTTGGAAAGTTGGTGTTTTTCTTCAATCTTGTCCACTGTTTTCACTTCTGAGCATTATGCCATTTTTAAAGGTGAAGGAAAAACTGACGTCTGACTATTGATTAAATTAGATACAATCTTTGAGTTTCAGATACTTTAATTTGAGTGTAGTACCAAACTTGAACTTGAAATAAAAGCATTTCAGTAAGAATAAGAATAAGAATAATGCATGTGCATATGACAGTATTTACAATTGTCAGTATGAACATTTCAAAACTAACAAAACATGGAAACTGAAGCAGAAAAAATGATTACGATACCATACATGGCAGCAGCAGAAATCTCCCCCTAAAGAGAACAAGGGCTATTAGTACCAGTTCCCATTTTTCGCAATGATGCAATAAAATGAAAAGACCCATTACTGCCACACTGTTTATTTATGAAAAGCAAATGAAAAGAAAGTAATCCTAATTCACCATTCCACAACATCACTACAAATATGCTTGCATCAGCTCAGCCCACCTTGGCCGTATTCAGCATAATATCAGAAAGTGAGTCAAGAGAGATTGTCTGGGCAAACATATACTTTGACTTTATGGAAAGGTGACAAAAACAGCAATGTATCCAAGCTAGTGTAAATGCCTCTGTTTGAAATACACTCTATATTGAAAAACTCTGTGCATAGACTAAATGGAAGTTAAGAGAATTTTCCGAAACAGGGTTTACACATGTGAATCAGACTGTCTCAAACAAAACTTATTAATTTGATATGGGATTTTGTGGTAAATGTCAAAAGCAGGTGATTACCAATAAAAATGTTCATGTGAGAAGTGAAGGAATAAATACCATTTCTTAGGATTTTTATTGCGTGAATTTTTCCCATTTCTGAACCAGCGTGCTGTTGAGTAAATCCCAGTGTACTTATCTGATCTATCATAACTACATGCTACAAAGTCTCTGTCATTTTTAAATTGTTTATTATTTTCTCTAGTAACTCATGTACATGCCTCACAAAAGAAAA
Organism: Megalops cyprinoides; assembly: GCF_013368585.1. Taxonomy (NCBI): domain Eukaryota; kingdom Metazoa; phylum Chordata; class Actinopteri; order Elopiformes; family Megalopidae; genus Megalops; species Megalops cyprinoides. Next base: position 38,324,652 of record NC_050583.1, read on the forward strand.
ATAATTACAGAATAAGACCCTGTATTAGCTGAGGAGCCCAGTGAAAATCAATTAGTTGCAGCAATTACCTTCTCCAAAAGAGATGCAAGCCTATTTGTTGCAATTTTTTCTACCTGTTTGAAATCAAAGAAGTGATGTCTGCTTTTATTTTATCCACTTTCATTTTATGCTCAAAATCTAAAATTTCTCAGGGGCATCTCTTAAATTTACGCGACCCATGAAAATTGTTGCCTGTGTTATGAACGCTCTTACATAACACATTTTTCGCTCTAGGTGTTTTATTATTTAACATACTCTTTTTTGTTACTGACTCATACGCTCTGAAATAACACATAATTTTGAGATTTCAGTACATCTGATCCAAGATAATGCTGCCCATTACAACTGTGGCAAATAAGAGTGCACCACCTTCTTTCTAACTATTGTGCCCTAAGGTTAAAATTCAACAACTATCCATGAAATTCACATGCTACTGCCTTATGCAAATCTGTGGAAGATGTGTCCCAGTCATTTCTCTGTGGTTCCCAATCAATAATGATGAGGCGCCCTCCTCCAATGTTTATGCCAGTGCGGATGTCTGGTGAGGGAGGCAGCTGTCCTCTCAGTCTCCACTAAAGCTTGCGCCCTCCAAATACCCCAGAGCTCAGGCCTAAATCTCGCATCTACAAAGCCTCTGACACTCCCTCTGAAATCTCCCATGGGGCCCAGAGTGTACAAACACAGGGAATAAGCTGTTTGCATCAGATCCAGCTCAGTGAAGGATTTCACGCCACATTTTAATTTCAGTGCCGTCACAAATCTGCAAAGGTGCCATGAAGCAGGACTTTTCAACCAATGGGAATCAATACAGAGAGAATAGTGTTTTCTGGGGAAAAAACAGTGAGGAGACATTGGCTTTGTTTTTAACAATCCTGCATCAACTTTCATGAAGGTACTAGAACCAACACATTTGTTCTTGACGACATCTGAGCCACTACGCTTTGTGCTTCTCGCTCATACTCAGAGCAGCAGGGATGAAAAGGAAAATCCTCCCACTCAACCATCAGCTCACTTTCAAACACATTCTAATTGGTTTGTGCTATGAAACGTGCACCTCGCCATTTGCTCCCACACACAAAGGATGACTTCCAGCCCAGTTTCCAAACATATGATATGTGAGGGTGTGCAAAGGTGACCCATTACCAGTAATCACACAAAGCATCATTTTATTATTATTATTGCTAAGAGACTGCTTTCCAAACAAAATTAAGCATAAGAATCTCAGCAAGGATCTGACTGTGAGAATGCTGCAGATGGCACACTTCCTGAATTCCTGACGCGTTAAACCAATCCTACTGACAGCCCATTGAAGTCTTTTCTCCCTGCATATGAGAGCTGCTTAGATTGGGGGGGCACAAATGTTTACTGTTCATTATTATTAAAATCAAAGTATGGGGGGGGGGGCAGAAATATGCAGTTACGCATCTTTGAATCATATGCAGCAAAAGGGAAAAATGGGATCATATTTTGTTTTGTCATTCTGCCTTTACAGATAATGCTTTTAAAACAATACTTTATGAAAAATAAATGGAGAAATCTAACATTTCTGTTGCAGAATGCTGCAATCTCAAACGTGCTTGAAGAGAGCCCGTCTCCTCTCCACTCTCCTGCTTTAATTAGCGTGAGTGGCTAGAGTGGCAGGCACACCATTGGCTGGACATTTTACATGCTGCACTGAAGAGCAGATGCTTCAGAGGCTCCTAAAACGGTGATTTTTTCCATGTTATTTGTTGTCTTCTACATTTGTTTCCATCCTTTCAGATTTATGATAATGCTTCTAATATTGTTGACTCCTTATGGTTTTTTGCTTGTGTTGTACTCTGCCTAACTTGGTTGCCTCTTAACTCTTGCCTAACTAAGTTGCTTTGGATAAAAGCGTCTGCCAAATGAGTAAATGTAAATGTAAATTTACATTTCAAGATTACCTTATGTCCCTGGGTGTCTGACTGAACTGAAGCCTATCCAGTTATTTTATTCCATTTTCCTGGATCCCTTAAAAAGGCAATCCCAGAATGGTAGCTGCAGCCAGATGCATCAGATACTGTGGTAGAGACATTGCAACCATGTTCTCCCAAGAGCAGGAACAAAACTATCATACTCCATCACCCGGTCAAACTATATTGAGTAATCACTCATAATATAGAATTTTCCCATTCCGCAAACAATAGGACTTGACAGGTTACGATAGATCTATTGTAGCTTGCACTCTGGAACTGCGGTAGCTGCAAGGGATGCTCATTAATTCAGACTCAACATACCAATTTGCTCTGTAAAGGGGATGCATAAAACACCTGGCTTTGGCTGACGTTCTGTGCTTAACTCATTAGCATACGGCTCAGTGTTTCTTCTACCACTGAGTGGAAATGGCAGGCAAAGAGGGCACCACAATCTCGTAGAAGTGTTTATGTAATTGGGCTTCCAGTGAATTTGAACAAAGAAGAGATGTTCAGAAAATCAGGTTAGGCTTCAGTTTGTGGTTTTGCATTGGATGGGCAGGTCATTATAGGGATAGGCTTGGTAGGACAGACATTTAATGTCAGATTTGATTCTTATGCCTGCCTTACACCAAACGACTTTCAAGCGATTTCACTGTTGCAGACAAATTTCCAATGTCAGAATAAAATCATAAGAGATTTGCTAGAGTTGTGGCGCGCTCCCGTGATCTTGATCGTTTGGTGTAAGGTGGTAATCTGAGCTGTTTTAAGTCAGTCTTTTTCTTGTCTTGCCATTTTGATGAAATCAACCGTGTTTAATATTATCTTTAGTTTTTAGTCTTGGCTGATGTAAATAGTGATGTGGACATTGTCAACAACCAATAGGTGTCTTCCTTGGTAATGAGTGGTGCCACCCATTCTAGTAGGAAGTCACATTGCTCCGCTGTCATGCAGAGCAGTTTATTAAAGCTGGTCCTGTCATTTTCCTGTTAAAATGCCAAGAGTAAGTAAATAAAAACACCAAAAGTGTTTACATTTTCTGCTTACCCATAGTATTACAATAATTTGAATATAATGTCAGCTTTATGGTGTCGACATAATAGATGTGCATTCACAGGGAGGTTGGGTGGCATTTGGCCATGGAGGCTGAGTAGCACCAAAAACATCATTAGTTAAATCCCTGGCACTGTATTCTAGTCCATGTCCATGTTTCCAACATGTTGCAATACTTCAATATGAAGTGATGATGACTACCAGCAGTTAACTTCAATTAGCTTGTTAAACTGAATTTATGTACAAAACAGAGCTGGCTGGATTAAAAAAAAAATGTAACTGAATCATATTCCACCATATCCAAAAGTGGTAGTACAGAGCCAAGTCATAGTATTCTCATGACATCTTTTGTCATACAATATGGCACCATGCCACAGCTAATTGGCCACCATTGTTATTTAATGACCATCACCTGATCAATGAATAGATAGCCATGCATGCTGCTATTACAAACAACTATCTACTTATAGTGTTCAATCACAGACATATTGGTAGTAAACAACAGGTGATTGTAACCAATTAGTTGGTGATTATGATTAAATGACAACCTTGGCCAATAAGTTGTGGAATTGAGCCATATTGTATGGCAGAACACGTCATGAGAATATGAATTACTGAGCTAGTTGTCATAACTCATCTCCAATTCCGTTTGTAGGATGGACAGACTTTGCTGTCCCCGTTCACACAACAGGGGTCGTGTCCACATTCTTCTGTGTCTTCTCTTTTTCTTTTTGGCTGTTTTTTCCATACAAATCACGGCACACACAAGGGCAGCTGTGGCCAAAAGCTGCTTCTGCTTCTCTCAAAAGGAATCTAGTTGCAGTCTTGCATATAGTGGCGCTGCAAGATCCCCAGTCTTCGCAAAATCATAGTCTGTGAGTAAAAACTCTGTGACTAATGACACATTGTCTTTAGATGTGAGAGGGTGTCAGACTTTAGTCCTTTAAAAGTCTTTTCAGAGTCTTCTCAAAGTCTTCTAGTGTATGGTTAGCATTAGCAATCAATAGCATTTAACATGACTAAGATTTCTTCTGCTTCTTTTCATAATGTATTTTCATTCATTTACCTTTATTTTACCAGGAAGTCCCATTGAGATAAAAATATCTTTTACAAGAGAGAACTTTGTAAAGTGTTATCATTCATTTATATGATGTCATAGGATCAGGTGCCATTGATAAGTATGACTTCTGCAAAAGGCCCACAGTAGCTCCAGAGACATCAGCGTTTGAAAAGACTATCTTAGGAATGTTTTTTTTTTTTTGTTAATGAGTATTTACACGATTTTCAGTTTGCACTGCTCGAAGAAACATCAAAATATCAAAGAAAATAAGACCAAGGAATTCAATAATCAACTTTTCAACAGCAAATAACCCTTTGTTATTTAGCTGTATATTTATCTGTATTTTCAGAATGCACAATAAAAGATAGTGAATGCGTTCAATATTTGTATCCTGCACATGTGACAGCATCAAGCCGGGGTTCTAAGTGATACCAGTATTTTCTCAGTTCCTTCTCTCCCCTTAGCTTCATCCACACGTGTGAAATCGAGCCAATGTCTGGTGCAGCATTTATATTTTCATTGTTTTAAAACAATTCCCAGACACTTCCAGTTCTGCAGTATTTATGACAAAAAATTATGGAATTGATCTAAAATCTGGCATTATGGCATTAACCACAAACCAGATTTGGAGTTATTCTACTGAAATTCAACATCAGATACGAATCTCAGACATTTCACCCTAATTTTGCCAAGATTTTATAGACCAGTTCTGACCATGACAAGCATCCAAATATGACCAAAGTTGCAAAAATTCACACAAACAAGATAATGTAAATAAATTAGCTTTGTAATCAATGCCAACTTTGCTCTCATAAACATCCAGCATAGTAATATTGACAATCATAAACTAGTCAGTTACTTGATGTGCATGTAGCCTATGCTAGTGTTAATCCACTGAGCTGAACAACCATTGTGCTCAAATTCTCCATGCAGCTCTGACTGAAAATCCCTGGAGATGACAGTATGGTTGCCCAATAGCCTTGGTTAACAAAACAACGTGGTAAAGGGATGGGAAAGTAACACTAATCAGTCAGTTGATGATAATGTCTCAGATCATTGGCACGTAATCCTCTGCACTCAGCAATGCCCATGATGCATACTTCTCCACTGTAAAATAGACTGGCTGCTCCCATGGAAAATTCCTGAAGGTGACAGCAGTTGACTAACCAGGGAGCTAGCTGGCTGGCCAGCAATATATGACAGTCATTTTTTGTTGGTTGCAGTGTATTTGTCATCTGCATAATCTCGCATTCGAAAGATTTCAACAGAACAAAAATACGATGCCAAAAGAAACATGAGGCAGGTATATTGGAAGAGCATAGCTCACTTTTCTGCATTTGAATATTATTATAAAACACATTCTTTCTGTTTGAAGCAATCACATCAAGCAGAAAGTAGAGAAAGCAAACAATGCAAGTTTAGGATTGGCCAGCAAGTGTGTCACTGCCAGTCCCTCCAATAACTGTGTCACTTGGCGCCTGTTTTGTTTGAGAGTTGGTTGCAGATTACAGACGCAGAACACAGTGGACATACGGTGAAAATCTTTTGCTTCAATCTGCTTTGGGGAGATTGGCACGAGGCAATAGGTTCACAAATTTTTAAAAAGTAGCCACCTCCAGTTATACTGGCCCCTACTCTCACTGCAGCTTGTAACACTGTTGTTGTTGGTGTTGTTATTTTAAGGTAAAATTGCTGTTCAGGTAGCAACAACTGATATTCAGTAATAAAATGACTTATGTTCAAGTTTAATGCTGTACTCAACCACTGGAGTCAAGACTCAAACAGCTAAATAGGAGGAATGAAGGAAAAATTTATACATTTTTACACAATAGGCCCAGTTACTAAGGCTGATTAACTGGCTGGATATCACTAGTTGGCAAACAAACCAGTTAGCTAATCAGAGTCTGGCTACCATCCCTGTTGACTGAAAAGCTGTCAGTGTCTGTAGAGATTTGTAGATACGTACAGTAGCAAAAAAGAAACTTTTTTCCCAGATGAAATATAGACTAGAACAGTATGTTTTTCCTTGTCTATTACCACTGCTATCTCCTCACCCAGTGCTTGCACAGACTGCAATTCCAGTCCTTTGTGAGATTCAGAATCATAGTATAGAAAGCACAATAACTAGTGATGATTCTGATGACACCAGGAGCTGGTTCTGAATACAAAAAGCCCTACCTTCCCAACCCCATTTTTGCCACCTACTCTGTCAAGAGACACCACAGTGCAACAGACAAATAATGTAAAGAGAGAATAATGTAAGATAAATGTATGAGCAATCACAATACACACATATATATATATACACACACACACAATATAAAAGACAAAGGAGGGTAGTAGGTGGAAAGGGGTCAATTGGGGGGGAGTTTCAATAGCATCAAATTTTGAAGGGGTACATGCCATAATGTATGCAAAATAGATGGCTGACAAGCCATCAGCTCGTTTTGACCATAATGATTAAATAATGTAATGAGCTGTGTGCACACATTGGCCAGCAGTGAAAAAATGTCCTCTTTATCCATCCTGTGTGGAAAGTCTCTGTCTGCTCATGTTGAGTAATCTTTTATAAATACCAGTGATCAATAGGTGAGGTTATTTTCGAATGGAAAAGAGCTCACAGTAATACACTGCAGTGTCTCCTTGCTTTATGCACTTGCCAGGCGCCTTGACATGGAAGCCTGGCAAGTGCATAAAGCATTGAGGACAATGCTGACACATCACACTGTCTGTTTAATGTGACCTCTGGGAGAAATGGGGACAAGTAAGCTGGCATCTGGCTTTAAACAGAAGGTGACTCTGGAACGAGAATGCACATCTGAATTCTATGCAAGATTGAAAGGCAGGTGCAGTTAAATGGTAAATACAAAAAGAAAAGCATTTTCAGTCACCTGTACTTTCCAAAATTCAGCAATGAAAAGCTGGAATTTGCATTACATCAAAGAGCTCACATTTGCATTTCATCACCCCAAATTGCTCATCAAAACACTGAGCCCACAGAAACAAGGATGGAACTCACTTTTGCTTTTAACATTTCACCCTCTAATCTACTGTTCTTTCCATATGTACATATGTAGATATGTACTCCTTATGTTTAGTTTAGCAATTGTATGAGCCAGAAGTGAAAATTCTTGACAGCCTCAGCCTTGACAGCCGCATGTGAGGAATGGGATCAAAAGAAATCATTCAATTGAAGGATCTCTGTCGAATTTGTGCCGTGACATCCATCCTCAGACGTGCTCAGACTTTAAAGTTCTTACAAGATCACACACCCAGGAATAGTGTGCTTCTGTCTCAATAGAAATCTAGCTTCTTCAACAAGACATAAAGGTCAACCTTCATCAGCGATTAATATGATCAATTCACAAGCACTCCTTAAACTTAGGCCACGTTCGTCCTTAATCACGGACATAGGATTGAAAACATCTTGAATTACAGTGAGAGAGCTCCACAGCAGAATTAAAGACACTTCTTTGTATTGGAGACCTCATAAAATCAATTTTGGTGAACATAATCCCTTCAGCTCTGTCTCTCACTCCTGTTTCACAGCTACTGTCTTCACTTTCTAGCTTTATTTCAGTCCTGGTTTGTATTAATCTTTTTCTCGTTGGTTTGCCTGTCCAAACCAGTGAATGGTTAAACTGAGCACTGTTCAGATCACCCCAGGCTACCACCCCTGTCTTACCAGCGGCTATGAAGAACCGTGCCGCTGAGCAATGACATCAGACAGAAAACTGAAACTTTAAAGAACCAATTCACGATCTGCCTGCCCAATTAAAGCCTTAATCGACTGTAGAAAGGCTAATATACACATGCACACGGGAAGAGAAAGCTTATGAGATGATGATCGTAGTCATACTACCCAGTTCTCATTTTCCCCAGCCTCTCTGCAGATACAGATGAACTTTTGGCGAGAGGATGAGAAACCTGAGAGCGATTTTCTTTCTGCTGTTGGAGCTCAATGATGAATTTCAAGGTTAGACAAGGCAGAGAGGTGCTAATGGGGCCTGTCTCAACAGGTAATGAATGCTGAAAGGAAAGTGAGAAGCAGACGTGCCAGGATGGGGACCCTGAACAGGCTAAGGACAGGAAGGGGCCAATGTGGGACATCCAGGGAGACGTCTCCTATACTATCACCACACCAACCCCTGATTGTCATGTCACATCATTTTAGCTCCAGATCTAAATAACAACATGAATATGTAACGGTCTTGCTTCCTCTCTGTCAGTCCCTTCAGACCTGAAAGTGCTGAAGTGTGCTCTGGGGCACCACCACGCTTCTTTGAAATAACAGAAGAACGCAGGGATAGGGAAGCTCAGGAGTTTAGTTTGGACATGAGGTTCTGCTTTTTTAAAAATGCATGACCATGTTGAAAAATACATAGTGTATTGAATGTCTTTGTTGCAGGGGAGAAATAGTGCCCAGATGCACATACACTCAACGGCACGAAGGTTGCTTCATATTTATGATATGTATTTTATCTAATTCCAGTTTTAAAGTAAAACTTAGGTTTGCTTTTAATTACTATGACCCAGTCCCTTTCTTTATGGAATTCTGTATGTTATTGTATTTGTGTTTATTTCATTGCTACCAGAGGTTTGGTTCCATTCTGTCTCACCTCTGAAAGTGAGGCAGGTTGACTATATAAGTGCAATTAGTATGTATGACTGTCTAACTACCTGTTATGGTTTACAAGAAAAAAAATCTCCGTGAGTTATGAAGGTGGGTTTAGGCGTTAATGTAGAGGTAGCGCAGACATCTTTCATGTCACATAAAACCGTATGTGCTAGCTGGTCTGCCAGCAAGCTGAAGGAATTTTAGCTAGCTTGTAACCACAGGATAGCAGGTCTAGTTTGCAAACTAGCTGATAAACAAGTCACACAGCCACAAACTAATTGGTTAATTCACGTATTTTCTCACACTTAAACAACCATTTTGACCACAAACAAGTGAATGAATTGCATAATCACATCAGTAACATTAGATATTATCAAACTATCTTATAGCATCCTGTCTTTTGGATGTAGTATTAATTGACATTCAGTTTGTGTTGTTTTAAATGATTGTGAGTGTCTGAAATCATTGCAAGCAGTATGCAAGTCGTTGTCCTTCTCTGGACCATGGGAAGGACGCTGACAGGGAGTTGTTGGAAATGTTTTATTACTTTCTGTATAAGAAAAGGAGAATAAGTGTGAACATTCAAAAATAATGCTCTTTCTCATCACAGCTGTGTAAACTCCAGCAAAAAGTAATCGTCATAAAGCAACAAACATTCAGCTTTGTATTCAACACAGGTAGCATCTCAGTTTCTTTTTTTGGTTTTGTAAAGGAAAACATCTATTGTGGCTTTGATAGTGTTGTGACATTTTGAAAAAAATGGCTCTTCCTGTTATTTTGGTTCTGACCCCCAGACAAAGTCAAGACATATTGGCTAGTTAGCTAACTAGCTGCACAAAAGCACCTATCATTGAGCACATGCAATACTTGGCTAGCTAAAGAGCTTATGCATGATGTTAATAGTAGATTTCACTAAATTGGACAAAAGTAAAGCTATCGAGTTGGTCTGCCACATCGCGTAGGGTTTGAGAGAATGGATTTGTAACATTCACAGAGGCTACAAGGAGTAGAGTGGAGCAGCACATTGGTTGCTTATGTCTGCCATACCTACCCACACACCTTCGACGAAGGGTGTGTTAGAATCGTGTTAGAATGGCCCACCATATTGACACAGAGATACAGAAATAAATAAATGTAGAGATACATAAAGAAATGTATAAATAAATTAACATTTATTTATTCATATAGTGTATTTATATATTTGTTCTCAACACTTATTTATTTATTAAGTCAGCTTTCACTCTCCATATTACAGTACATATTATTGACATGTACATTTAGATAACTGACAGTTGAGTTAAATTATCTTGTTCAAGGTTACAACAGCAGTGGCCAAGCTGTGACTCAAACGTGCAACCTTTTGGTCCAGTTCCCTAAGCATTGATCCATACTGTCTGGCATGTGGATTGTACAGTCAGTATCTTGATTTTTCAGTCTAACATAGACTTAAGGAGCCAGCAAGGATACAGTTTGATGCAATGAAGAGACATGCCTCCTTGTTTGAGGTTGGGGGCACAGCTCATTAAATGACAATTACAAATACCAATTTTCAAGTTTCCAATTCCCAGTGTAGGTTATACCTAACTGTGCCAGACTCCACAAAAAACTCATCTCCTGATGAGGGAGAATGAGAGCCCACCCCTTTCAATGATCACACACTGGGGGGATCATTAATCCACTCTGTCTCCATGCAACATGTCAGAAAAAACTACTTATTCTCATTTGGTCTCTCACAGACCAAGCAAATGACCCTCTTCCTGCAGATTGGCAGCTTCAACATTCCTCACCTTTTTTTCACAATGTGTTTTTTTTCCCACTGGGTGCTGTTTTTGAGCTGTAACTTTCATTTTTGAAGACAAATGAGACAAACGGCCTGAATCTAGGGAGCATTGCATCAATGACCCTCAGTTCAAAGGAGTGTATTATTTCTCTCTCTCTCTCTCTCTCTCTCTCTTTCTGTGTGTGTGTGTGTGTGCGTGCATGTTATTTCAGTACTGGCTGGCATATGAAGGGAAGATCTTCATGCAGTGAGCTTGAGCAGGCCACACAGGTGTGTTTTTTGGGGGCGGAATGCATGAATAAATTGTGTGAATTTGCCTCTGACTGGTATTCCCTTGCTAAGGCTGAAACAAAAGGAGAAAAACATTTTTGGCTGCTGATGTCCCTTGATCCAATGAGGTAATTAAATCTGAAGCTAAAACTGCAAGCTGACACATGTTAGATTGCCAACCATCCACATTTGTGCATCATTAACAGCTTTCCCCCATCATTGTTTTTTTCACTGTTTCCTGACAAAGGTGACATCAAGTCATTTGCACCCCAGATGGACATCCAAGCTGCATCCAGATCTATCTGGGACAGGACAGAACAAGCCTGGAAATCTCCCCCAAGTGAATGGCACACAAGCCCCAAGCAATCTAGCACTTCCAATCAACACTTTTATAGTTTTTTCATTAGTAAACAACAGGCACAAAACAGTCTGTCACTGGCTTCAGTTGATCATACACAAAGATACTAAAAGGACAAATATTCCCATTCTTACCACTGACTGTGAAATTAAACATATGGAATTACAGAATGTGACAAGAGGATATGTTTGTTGTGCTTTGTTGCTGTACTTTAGGTCAAATATAGCCACTTTGCACATCTTACTGTGAAACCATACATGTCCTGAGAGTTAGACAAAGATATTCATCTGTCTCCATGAAATAATTATGTCTTATGTTGCGTGAACTGCACCTAGCATTTACTGTTAGCCATAAAGATGGCTGGAGGGCAACTTTTGGAATGAAGTCATGGAAGTTGAGTTGGCCTCACCACATCACTCAGCTATGATGATCTAAGGTACTGAAATTCCTTCCAAATCTGTGCTCCCTCCCTTTATTCATGTGTGCAGGAGGTCGGAGGTATGGCCAGTGGCAGTATCTTTGTAGCTTTGGTACTGGAGAAGGAATGACATGGTTGCAAAAGCTATTAAAAATTATAATATTTTCTTAAAAAACTTAAATGGCAGGGAATGAAAAAAACAGTCTTACATGCTATAACTGGAGAAGAATACAGTTGCATAATTTTATTTCCAGGTTTACAAAAACAGTCCATCACTCTTTCACAAAAAGCCCAGTTTGGTTCCTGAATTGATGTGTTTGTTTGCATTCAATTTGGATGTAAGAACATGGTTGCTTGATTTTCACGAATAAACATATTTTAATTAATATATTGTAGTGTTTGTTAGCTAATGCATCACCAGTGTTGTACCCCTCCCGCTACCCCTCCCCCAGGTGCCTCTGGGTCCTATGCACCTGTGTCATTGAAGCTCAGGTGCATAGGCTCTTACTGGCCAGAATGGCCTCACTGTGGGGGGAAAAATGGGGACACTCTGTCACTCATGGCATTGATATATTAACACAGCCCACAATTCAGCAGGAGCAAGGACACAGTCTGCCACTCCTTACAACCAGGGGGAAGGAGGGTTCTTTTCATCCAGATGTTTCAGTGCAGAATTTAAATGATCAGCAGGCCTCCTTCTCCAACAGGATCTTTCGTTGCATCATTGTAGTGGGTTCTATGACTTCTGCCTTTGGAGGCACACTTCACAGTAGGAAGGAAAATATTTTAGAAAGCAGCTGTTCAAAAAAGGGGAAAAAGGGGCAACAAAAGTGAGTTAAGAAATGTTTTATGGTTTGTGGCCCACAAATATTTACCCTTGATTTCTTTGGAAGTGACCCTCTCTCAAGAGAGACTGTATGGAATGACGGCTTGGTACTTTGTTCTGTCGATAAATCTTTACTAAAATATTACCCGACCGTAGAGCAAAGTGGAATTTTGATGGTGCAATTCAACCCAATGATCATTTGTGTAATGATCACAGAAAATATAAAAGCCTGCATACTATTGTTTACATTTGTACTACAACTGCCATGTTTTGCCATAGGTCTGTCACATGCAAAGAGATTCACTCCTGCAGTATGGAGACATGAGTCAATTTGGCATGTGGTGAACTCCAGGTGAGGGGTACACAACAGTCGTGAAGGGAATGGATTGAAACCCAGGTAGCAGAGTGGGTTTTAGGTTATTTTGATCCATGTAATATGTATTTGCAATTACTGACAGTGGCATGCGTATTTTGAGCTGTCCTTCGCAGTGGACAGTGGGATAATGGGCTGTGACACTGACATTTGCCCTCTTGTCCTTTTACTCCACATTAAGCAAGCCTCCAGGGACAGAAGTGTTGGATAACCTTGACAGGCTTAAACACAGGAATATTTTTATTTTTTTCTGCCTTGTAACATCAGCCATCTGCTTGAACCTGCTAAGTTCTTTCTATGTTGCTTTCATTATGTTATGTTATTTTCATTATGGAGGCCCTTCATACAATCGAACACCCCCATGGTCCCTTAACTCATCCCCCTACTGTTTGGTAAACCAAATAAGTCTCGGGATAAATGGATCATCTCCGCAGGTAGGCTTTACAATGCATGCATAATTTGACTCATGAGCAGGATTCATGAGCATGCACACAGATAACATTCTTCAAACACCTGGGTCCACCATGACGCAACGGTGGCCTCATGTGCAGCTGAATTAAACATTAAGACATGTCCGTCTGTCGCTGGGCTCTGGAAAAACCATGTCTGCTCTCTCATGTTTTATTCCTTAGGATGAAAGATTAACAAAGCCTTGTGTTTGCCTTCTCCTTTGAGCTAAATTGTTCCTCCAGCTCCTGTCTTACATTATGCAGGGAGCAGGCAGCTGTGGAAGGTGAGAGAGTGAACACAGGAATCCCATCTACCCCTCCGTGTCCACCACATGCTCGAAGGGGAGCAGTTCCTGAGCCGAGGGGAAACCCCGGCACATGGTGGGGCCTTGGAAGGAACCTCCAGCCGAGTGTGACGCCTACCCTTCATCACTAAACCGCAGCCAACTGGAGCAAATCACCCATAGCTGCATCCACTGAATAATTTAAAGAAGTAGTGTGTGCATGATGCAAGCAGATTAAAGTGGCGGAGTGTAAACTTGGCAGGTGTGTATGTCTGGATTAACGTCACCCTCAGAGGTATAAACGTTAGGCTGTTCTGCGCAACACGGTCATGCTGCCTGTTGGCAGAGGTTTGTTTAACTTTCTCCACCTTTCTCCACCTGCATAGGGATGCTACTTGTGTTCTTCCCACAAAAGCAAACAAGTACAGAGTGCACCCCGCCTAGGCCTCTTGTGCAGGACCTCAGTGGAACAGCATCAGAATGCTTGATGCCTTGAAGTCATTTGATTCAGTGGGAAGTGCCGTGAACACCTACGAAAGGGTAATGCTGCAGATTTCATTAAATGGGCGATGATAAAACACAATGTATTAGAAATGCATTTCCAATATACACCAAAATATGCGGCATCATTGCCTGAATATTGTAGATTGAACATTTAGCATGAATGTTATGCTTATTTCATATGTGCAACTTCATGCATATGTTGTAGAATATATTTCCCCATGTATGCAAATTTGAAAGATATTCAGTTAATTACACACTATATACACAAAATGACATTAAATGAAAAAATGAAATAATGTTAGCTTTGCCATACAACATATACAATAAGTTTTGAGACATTTCCAAACACAGTACATTTGTTATATTTTTTAAAATGTAATCTTTTGACATGTACTCTATATTTTGTATGTTATATTTACTATAATTATATTGACACTACATTTACTATATTTATATAGTATATTTTATATACTGTATATTTGGGATAGAAAACAATTGTAGGCAGATATTAAATGCACAAAGTATACTGCATGTTAATTGGAGGTGCACAACACAGGAGGGATAAGAGTTAAGTCCAAGAGGAGACACGCTGGATCACATCAGAAAGAAATCCTGTTTGATGGAACACATTCTCGATTCATTTACACAAGGTGTTATGCAGAAGACTTGCAGAGTGGCTTACAGTAATCTCATTCAGTTCTTCATGCTTACATATATCCCCCAAATTAATGTAGCCAGGTACATTGTTGGGAAATAGACTGAAGAGCAGTCCAGCTCCCTAAACATGTTTCAACACTACTGTTCACGTGCAGAGAGAACTGGTACAGAATTGGAAAGATGACATTACTCAAACCTATTCTAATGACACTTCCCCTTAGGAATTTGTGGTGTGATTCAGAAATTGGGATTGCTACTGAATTTGCTTCAGAATTTAATCACAAAGGCTCCTAAAGCACCTAGAGAGTGTAGGAAAGCCTCTTTGTTATGGAGCCACTAGGCAGATGCATTTGTTACCCAGGTTTATACTCTATGAAATCAAATAGTTCAGAAGGGTCTTCTAGCTCTTTGCTCTTCACTCTTCCCTATAAAGCTTTGTCCTTACCTCCAGAACTGCTACTCTGCTATTCTACTTTGGTATGACTCGGGTCTGGTCATAAGCATGGCAGTAGGAATGGGTGATGACATAAAATTTGTGCCAATTTTTATCTGTACAGGAATGTCAACAGGGAGTCATTCTTTTAATATGCGTTCCTTTCACACATCATGATGAAAAGTAAAATGGATGGTACCTATACATACCTATACCTATACATACTATTATGTTTTGACTTAATCCCATTTAGAATTACATTAATTTCATATTCAGCGATATTTTGGTACCCTTGGTATTTTTATAACGGTTATCTTACCATCAAAATATCATACTGTGACATATAAAATCTTAAGATACATAAGCTATTCTGGATAAGATTGTCTGTCTAGCAATAAAAATAATAAAAATCTTATATAATCCCTGGTTATCTATTTTTGTGTGGCATTGTTGTCTTTCATGTCCTTCTTTTGAGTTCTCCTCACTCATTTCATTTCTCTCCTTTTCTCTCACAAAACCCTTTTATGCAGATGATTTTAATTATCTTTATGGAGATGATTCTCAGCTCAATAATTAGTACGACAGTGGCAGCACATAATTCCTCTAAATTGCATGTTTTAGCCTACAGACTCTATTGTATAGTAATTGACTTTTGGCCTTGACAATGCCCCCTACATTGATTCACTAAATTATAAAAAACTTAATTAAAATAGTGTTTCCCCCAATACATAACTTGCTGCTGTACTATACATTTGCCTTATATTTGTCTTACATTTGCAACAGTGTTTTGAAAAGCCTCAATAATTTTGCAAGCAGTGAAAGCAAACACATTACCTTGATGGGAAGAATTCAGTAGGGACTTTCAGTAGGGAGTTTTACTGCTGAATGTGACATGTATCATAGAACAAGTGAATTGCACAATATATTAACTTTCCTAATTCACACCACTTATTTCACACTACAGAAACACTTACAAGGTAACACATGTGTGTCATTCTTAGGGCAGGGTAGGTCACAAATGAGTGTGAGACTGCAGACAGCTTGTGCAAGGAGCTTGAGAACACTGTTAGCTTCCAGATATACAATTAATAGATTAGCATCTCTAACATGAAAAAAATCCACAACCACTGTTATACTAATGGTTAATGGTGGACAAAGACAGATGAGCCAAAGAGCTCAAGAACAGTTCAGCTAACAAGATGCTGCATACTGTTGCAAGTCTATCACATACCATTTAGTGCTAGAAAGCACCATATTTGAGTAAAGATGGACAACTCTGAAAAAACCACCTAGTTGACAACATTGATGGTGTTTGAGAGAATGTCAATGTGGGTATTGATTCTTTGCATCTCCTCAAGAGTTGCTCTCACTATGTAATCACTGGTGAGCCAGTTGAGCTCCCTCATCAAGACATACTTCCACATATGATTAAATTAATGGTAGAGGATCTACATTCCTCCCCAAAGAGCTCCACTATAACCCCCCTGCATCAGTTCACAAACTCACTCCAATTTGAACCATAGAACCATCAAGGAGATGGATTTCGCTGAATTTCCTGTCATTCAGTTTACATAAACCAAGGCAACCTATGCTCTTTTTTATGAATTAATTTCTCATTCCTTTTCTGGGGCCACTTTCTAAACATCAATCATTGTTCCCCACTACAAGTTCAATAGACAAACAAATAATAGTAAGGAAATAAGACTGAATTACGGAAGCATAAAAGACACAGTACCAGTAAAATGTTTGCCTGGTACAGAAAGCCTTTGAAATGTATGAGACAGTGCAACTCCTACTGCCTTCCCCTCTTGGTCATGAACAATGCATTCTTAGAATAATTGGGCAGTATCCTGGGCTACATTCTTTGTACGCTTTAATATTTCTGCGTTGCTTGTGTTTTGCTTTACTTGTTTAGCTTATGAAAAAATAGTAACACAGTAAAATATCACCATTATTCCAATGGAAATTTTGCACTCAGCTAGTGTCATGTTGGCAAAAGCACAAACTGAACATCTCCAAGTAACATGTGCACAAACAGCATTTTAGTACAATACTAATGTGATATTCACCAGCTACATTTTATTTCATTGAGTGTTAACAGATAATTCTCATTGTGTATTTATTTTTTGACAGACGCTCTTATTCAGTGTATTATTCAAATGTACAGGGTTAATATGGCTAATATACATTAAGGCATAAAAAAGATCATCAATATAGGTATAAAACTTACACTTTGAATTATATCAGTATTAAGTAACTGTTTGAATCAGATTTTGGGGATTAAGCATAGGAGTCTGTATAGATTTTATCCAGTATGGAAGATCGTGAAGTTTAGGGGTTGAAAAAGCATTAGAATTAGAAAAGAAGTAGAAAAGCTAATTTGAGGATGTGCAGCCACACAAGGTAGGAACAGCCAAATGACTAGAGGTGGCTGAGTGGATTGACCATGCAGGGATATAAAGGCTGATGGAAGCTGATGGAAAATGTTAGTAATACATGTGGCAGTGTGCATAGAGATAATGCAAGTCAGAAAGTAAAATAAAAATAAGTGTCAGTATAACAGTGGCAGGGAAAACCCATGGGCATAAATAACAGGTTCAAATGACTGTAGCAAAGGGCGAGAGCAGTCACCCCACCCAGCCTCGAACGCAGGTCTACGGGGTACCAACCATGCCACTTTGACCGCGACGCCAAAGAGCCAGGCTCATTGGTATGGCAGTCAGAGCGCATACTCAACCGTAGTGACGGCACTCCGTCACAATGACTTTGCATCAAAGGAGGATAAAAGTGGGCTAAGCAAGGACCACTGGAGAACTCCTGTTAAGAGAGTGTGAGAAATTGAAAGAGAACCTCTCCCGGTGTTTTAGTAAGAACAACTTCAACAATGTTTATACTTATACAGACTCATGCAAAATTATTGAGTTCTCGTGTTAGAATTACTACAGGCACATTGTTTGTTGTGGTGATTAAGTAGAGCTCCCAACATGATGTGTTACTGTATAAAAACAGATGTGATCCATTCAAACACTGTCTCCTGTTGGTTCAAACTGTGTGACCTGTGGAGTTCTTGGCTGATAACTGACTATTTCATGGTGAGTTGAAACCAGTACAAAATAAAAGATAGCAAAGAATTCATGATTTCTTGCACCTACTGAGAAAGTGCTTGTGATTAATAATTAAGTAACTAGTCAGCATAGTCAGCTGCCTCACAGGTGCCAGAGTGACCAACATCTATGCAAACCTACAGGTGCTGGTGAAACATAAATGTAAATGGAATGACTAACATCCGCCTGAGATAATCAGAAGTCCTTAAAGGTCATAACCATGAATTTCGCAACATTCAGTCCAAAAGCCCTTGCTCTTTTCATTGTCATTCAAAAACAAGGAATAAATAACAAACAGTTGTGTCTCAGCGAAGCCTGGTGATTATCTGCAGATCTGCAGACTTGAAACAAGGATATAAAGTTTCGGATGATCTCATACTTGGTCCCACCAAATTCTGACAAAACAGAAATATTAGTCCTGGGTACAAAAACCTCTCCATGGCAGTTTTTGCTCAATTTTTATGACTGTCACTCAATCACCCAAAATCTATTTGTAAAGACCTTGGGGTTATATTTAACCCAGACCTCTCTTTTCAAAACCATGCAAAAACATTTCAGGACTGGCATTTTTTTTTCAGCTAAGCAATATTGCCAAAATTAAGCCTTTTCTTTCATGACAGATGCAGAGAAATCAATCTGTTCATTTTTTACCACTCAATTACACTATTGCAATGTTCTCTTGTCAGGATACTCAAATCTCATTTTAAATCCCCTACAACTCCCCTACAACAAAATGCTGCTGCTAGAATTCTGGTTCTAGCACTGTTAAAATATCAGATTGATTTCAAAATACTGCTTGTAATGTAATTGTGCCTGCTTAGTTGAAGGATCTACAACCTCTGCCCCTCCTCAAAAAATCACTTCTTTCACAAAAGACTGACTTAGTGGTGCTTCCAAAAATAGAAAAAAAATAAATCTGGTTGCAGAGCTTCCTCACATAGAGCTCTTCCATTATGAAACAGTCCATGAAATAATGTCTGGGAATCAGGCACAATCTCAATTTTTAAGTTCAGATTGAAAACCTGACTTTATAGTAGTTCTTATTGTACAATTAGGTGTTGGGAGGAAGATGGCCCCTAGTTATATAAAATTTCTGGTGCTAAGCTCTGTCACCTCATTTCCTGTGGGGCTGCCCTTTGATTTTAGCCGGTTGCTGTTCTGAATGTGTCAGCACAGTCTTCAGTCACCTTGGGGCCAAACCTAACCTACCTGCTTAACCCCTTTTTACGCTGTAATGGTTTTTCATTACTGAGGCTACATAGTGTCACACTGCCCCACTAAATAGTACACCCAAATTGCCTGGTCACCCTATTCTAACCACTACCTTCTATCCCTTTCTATGTCTCTCTGTCTCTTTTGCCATCTAAGCAGCAGGTGCTTCTGCAGCCTCTGTTCTCGATGGACAAGATGCCTGGACCATTGTTGCCCTGCAAAACCCATAATGTCCTGCTACTTTTAGATAGAGGGTCCCCCCTCATGGCCTGTCCATGCCTATAGTGCTACTCCCTGTCTATCATACACTGTCCCGAGACTCAAACTGATACGGTAAATTTTCATGTTATTCCGCTGTTAATATTTCACTTTTCCATATGAAAGGAATTATTAAAAAACAGATGCTCCAAATCATTTGTCAGTTAGAATCATGTTATTAATTGTCACATTTTTATCTCAGATGTTGTATGACTGTTATCTGTTCACCAGAAATGAAGGGAACAAAATATAGTTTGCCTTATGAAAATAATCTGTTTATTTTCACATGTAAAATTGTATGAATTCTTCAAGGATTTAAAAAGAAAAGCATTGTCTATATGAGACAAGAGCCATTATCCTTTCAGAAACAGCCAGGTGCAGATTCACCCATTTCCAGCCCTTCAAGCCTTTTCTCAAGTCATTGAGAGTGCTTTGATTGCTGTGGAGGAGTGAGACCAGCTGACAGTCTGCAGGACAACCTGTGCCATTCAGAGCTCTGACTCAGCCAGTCATGTCCACTGGCTGTTTGCATCTGAAACACTGCAGTGAATGTGCAAGGCATGAAACTGTGCAGCAAACTCAACAGAGAACATGTTATACACTGTTTGGTCATCCATTTTCTGGAATGAATTGCCTCCATTGGGCATGAAAGTGTAGCTGAATTGCATTTCAGAGAAGGTGAGCTATTTTTACATTAAAAGCCAGGTCATGGGATGTAGACAATAAGAAGTGGGGTATTATCCTAAGTACCTTTTATAAATTTCTAATCTGAGAGAGCTTTTTCAGAATCAAGGAATAAGGGCAGTGCACCCTCATTCTCTGAGAGTACCCGTGTACCTTCGTGTACCAAGCACTAGCCCCTGATATGAAAATAATCCCCTACACTCAGAACAGCTGTTCTCTTCAGAGCAGCCTGCACACGAATGCTCAGTACTCTTTTGGTTTTCAATGCAGCTGGAGCACTGGTGTGTGGAGGGATGCTGTAAAGATTTAATTACAAAAGCAATGCAGGGGCTGACCGACGGAGCAGATGAGATTGTATTGTGCTGTGCAGAGCATACCAATGTCAAGAGAGAGAGTGCACTATCAGCGTTCTATACTATGAAACATAGGCCCACCACCAGGGAACTCACCTCCTGGGTGCACTCCTGCATTGTAATTGCCTATCAAGCCATCCCTGGAGAAAGGTCCCCCTGTATTTACTAGCTGAGACTACAGAAAGGAGCGCATACATGAGCGGACACACACTTCAGTACTACTTCTCTACTACTATCCCAGAGATGAATTAAAAACAGCGTCTCATGCACTGACACTGACACTGACATGCACTGAAATGAGGTCTGGAATGGATTTTGCGTTTCATTTCCCCCCACTGGTGAGACGCTAGGTTGAATTCTGGGGAACGCGGGCCACGCTGCAGCACAGCTCGCTTCTCAGAGCGATTAAATACGTCACCTCATGCCAGCAGGCCCTCAGGCAACACGGTGTTCTGTCAACCACCTGACACTATATATCGTCTCTGTGTGGGACATCATCTGTGCATCAGGGTAAACCAAATGTGACACAAAGCAGAAACACTAAAGCGAGAATGCTTCACTCTCTTACTGGCATGGGCACAGATAATCCCCATCAGAGGTTAAGGTGTGAAGTTATCAGACCAGAAAACAGTACTCTGTCACACGTATTTTCCTTCATGGTGCAGGGGAAACTGAACACAGACTTGAGGTCAGGGTGAAGATATCTTTTATATTTCCAATCTCCTTTTGTATTGCTTGGACGCACAATTCAAATCACAGAATGTTTTAGACTCCGTGTCCAAAAATATTTTGAGCAAAGAAGCAATGCAATTACATCATCATTGCATAGAGAATCCTGATTGATTTGTGTTACTGGTGGGTGTGTGTGTGTGTGTGTGTGTGTGTGTGTGTGTGTGTCTGTGTATGTGCAAAGGTAGTCAGGGTTTTAAAAAGTCTCACATTAGATAATACTGCCATCTTCATTCACACCTCCTTGTCATGTATGTTGAGAAGTCACTTGTCTTAATCACTTGGCCCTTGAGGCATTCGACACCCACACACATCAGAACATGTGAGCTTTCATAACAGAATGAACTTGACTTCAATACAGGTCCACCAACTCCATTACAGTAATGGCCTCTTGTGCGCTGTTTGGGGATGAAGTGAATTTTTTTTAGAAGTACTTCTGCTCACCCCCACAGTTACAAGGCAAAATTTTCACTCATTACTGATGATGTGTTGTCAATATGCATTGCAGAGGTCTTATGTCATCTGTGGGGATGAGGCAGGACCCATTACAAAGATCAATCCTTCCTATACAGAGATGGCCTGGTGAGGCGAAAAACACCTAAGCAAAAGGCCTATTTACGTAATCTGCAAAGGCAAGCTTGTTGATTTACAGGGCCTTCTCGTTCTGCTGAATCCACTCTGCGTCTAGTACAGTAATGGTGTCCAATGGAGAGCCACTTATTTATGGTCATTCCAAAGGTTCTGGTTATTTCATTGAAGCCACTGATTACATGGTATTCCAGCTGCCAATCAACCAATGGTTGCAAGATAGCTCTGAAACTCTTGGGACTATGGTTATCCCAGACCAGGAGTGGGTGACCACTGCAGCTTGGAGTTTAATGGTGTTCTTATGTTGTTCTTGAAAAGGACACCATGAAGCTCTGGGACCCATTATAGATGACAGGGTCATTCATCACAGGCAGAGATAGAGTTTATCCTCTGGTTTCATCCTCAGTTTAACCACTGCACTCCCAGAAGGATGAACAACAAATCGATTGGCCAGACTGTGTTAAGGGAAAGACCCACGACCAGGCTAAGCCATCCCTGCAGACATAGAGGCCAATCAGATCAATACATCACGCCACAGAGCATTTCATTCTCATTATCGGATATGCCCAAAGTGTCAGACGAGTGTGTCATCTGGCTGATGGCTCCTAGCAGCTCCAACCTCTCTCCCTTGTGTTCTCTCTCTCTCTCTCTCTCTCTCTCTCTCTCTCTCTCTCTATCTATCTATCTATCTATCTATGCATCTATCTCTTTCTCAATCTCTTTCTTTATTGAGCTAATAATAAGGTGGCTTCTCTCTGATCTCATGCTAAAAATCCTGCCACAATGGCAGACAGTGCAGACACTGAATTATCACACTACACTGCAAAACCTTTTCATCATTATTGGAGTTGGGAAATAGATGAAGAGAGTGAAGGGGGAGAGGGAGGGCAGACATGTCAATATATCAGGTAACTGGAAACATCAAAAGGGCACTCAGCTCTAGAATAATTTGAACAGACCTTTGGCATGAGTCGCTAGGCAAAATCCTGGGCTGAGGGCAGCTGTGGATTCAGTAGGCTGAGCCCTGCTAAAATAATAATAAATTCCAGCTTTTGACACTTTTAAAAAGTCATGCAAGGATGTTGAAATATTTTAGGCAAGCCATAATCTAACTAATCTAAGAAAGTAAAATGTGTCAAAATTGAGTTGAACTGCATCATTTAGTTCATTTTGCATGCAGTAACAATGAGCAAAACATTAATTAAAATGAAATAGACCCCATGATGTGAACCCATATCCTTTGAATATGCAATTGTTATTTATTCATGCTCTGGGAAGTTTTGTGTTATATCACACACTTGAAAATAGTGGACTATTAATCTCCTCCTGTGAGCATCAAAGCATATGACATTGGCTGTGTTATAAGAGCTGGCTAGTTAAATAGAGCTGTGAGGTGAAGTCCATCAAAACAGAAATCAACCAGGCATATTTCACTTTCTTTCTGTACAGCTTGAGAATTGCCAGGTTTGTTCTCACTGGTAGGCTTTGTCATTACACTTTTTATACAATATTATGAAGTATCGCAAAATTCAAGGTTGTACTGCATGTTTGCATGTTGCATGATTAAACTTGCAGATTTAACTTTAAAAAACTTTAAAAAACAGATCAATTGTAAATACGAGCTTTGCTTCACATAAGTAATCATTTTTGCTATACATAGAAGTACACACTGTTATGAGACCATTTGTTGTAATCAAGACACTAAATGTGGAGTGTTCCTTCACCTACAAATGCTTGTTAACTCTCACTAGCTCTTGTATCATTTATATTAAACTGGGGGTTTTAATTTGTGATTTTTTTTCTTCCTCTAATGAGCTTGTAAGAAGCGCTTACTCTAGCCTGGATTCAGCCTTGTTGCAGTGTAGCTGTGATTTTGCCACCTCCATGTATCACTTTCTGAACAACCATAGTTTAAATGTAATACTGTATTTTGCTAGCTAGTAAAATTACTGTTATTACTGATTAAGTACAATATTTCAGTGTTCACAGATGAAGTAAGTACATTTCCATCCTGAAATCTATAGTTTCCTTTTTTTTTTCTTTACAGAATGGTTTACAAGAATAGAAATGCAGTGTTCATCTTTCCATATTCTGATAATAAAAGGGCATTAGTTGTAGTTAACAAACACACCTATGTCTTTCAGTCTGTGTCATTTTTCCAAAATCAATATTTTTGCTAACCGCAAATTATTTTATGTGCTTAGCATTATGAAGTATTGTCACCTTGAAAATGAACCAATCAACCTCTGTACAGCTCACAAGCCCCGGTTAGAAACCCATGAAGTGACATGTACATTCCATCTCCTTATTCGTATAACTTTCACAGCACAGTAACACTTTCACCCTTAATCATTATGCTCATATTTTTTAAATTCTCATATTAAGGTACGATAGGAAGTGGGGATGCCCCATGCTGGGAAAAAAAACTGGGATGCAGATTTTTCAGATCTCTTACACTCAATTAAAGTCCGCACCCTGATACATGAATAATGCATGAACAAAGGTCATTTACACAATCTGGAGAGCAATCCAGTGGGGTGCTTTTTAGTAATCCATGGGAAAACCATGACAATTTGCATGCACTCCACTGAATTGAAATATGACATTATTACTCCTAAAGCCAAATGTTCCACTTGCAGCAGAAACTGCATTTTTATTCATTAGCAGAGCATGAAGATTAGATGTTGCCGTGCTGTCAGTGTTTCCCAATTTTTCAGGAAAGGATCATTGTTTCGAAATTATTGTTACGTTGGCCTGCAGATGTATTCGGCCCTTTAATTTCTGTTCACATTGTTCCCAAGAATGCATCACTGTGCAAATACATTTCCTTTGGCTCCCCCATGCACCTCCCACCACTGCTGCATATGTACAGAATATGAGGAGTGAGGACGAGTGTGTGGCAGGAGTGAACTGCATACTCCACTTTGGTCTTTTTACCATTCTGCAGTTCCAGAGTATGTGTGCTGCTCAGAGCTCTATTACAGTAAATGACCCTTTGCCAGTCTCTCTCTCTGGATGTCACCATGCAGCTAATGCAGCAGCAGAATCACTCTCAAGAGATGTTCAGGGTGCTGCAATTTTTGCTTTCCGCAGAGTGGCCGAATGATGTGTTCTCTTAAGTAGTCTGTCAAGTACCATGGTTATTATCATGCTAAAATTGCCAAAGAGAAAAACTGTATGAAACAAAACAGAAACTGGCAACAATGTAGTCTGTCTTGTACGCACATTGTGCTTCATAAGAGTTCTCTCTGAAATTTTTACTTTTCAGTAATGTCAAAATCCAGTTGCAAATTTTCAGTTTTTTTTTCTCCATAACAAACAGCAGTATAACTACTGAGGAAATTTGGAATAGGAATAACTGTGCAATGTGATAGTATATAACTTCTTCTGGGCAAAATCCTGTGGACATTATTTTAAAATGCCTGAATGTAATCAAATAAAACACTAAGATGTTTACCAAATAAAATAGAATTGGGCAGACTTGCAGCATGACTGAGCAGGCAAACATAATTTGCCAGCATTTTGTTTTTCCCTCGGGCATAAATTATTCACCACTCTGTGCAGTAGGACTGTCCCACAGGTGTTCCTCGGTGGTTGCTGCAGCAGAAGAGCAGGGCTGCTTTCTCCCCTTTACATGCATTGGCCCTCACAGGGGTGGACTTGGAGTGCATTATGCTGCCCATTTAAAAACTGATGAAAATCATCTGGATTAACATGGCTTTTTTTTTATACAGAGAGAACAAGGAAGTAAGCCTTACCCTTAAAACGACTGCAGAGGGCACGCCATAGAACTGGATGTATGCCAAATAGTCACACTGCAGCTAAGAGAACAAAAGAAGAAGAAAGCCTCCTCTGGTGGCCAAGCACAATTAGTCCTCCATCTTACATGATTACCAAAAGCAGGGACCTGGGTCAAAGCTATGAGGGGAAAGAGTGAAGGATAGCTAAAATTCCAGTGAGGGTACACAGTGGAAGTGGAACTGTACGGTGGAGCCCAAGCATTGTCAAGGAGTAGGATGTAGTTCAGTTTAATTAGTTTGAAACATGTTTGCCATCATTAGTAGAATTTACTTTTGTTTGAGGATAACTGTGCTCATGCATGTTTTTGCTTCTCTGCTTTCACAGGACATGTTATTTTTGATGCTGTCAAGCCTTTCTTTTGTTTTTGCACCTTTTATATGAATACCCATTGGGACTCATTATGTATTTTTAAAATTAAATCTGGAACACTTCTTTGGCCGACTCTATGCTGTGTTTCTCAACCCAAATACAAAAGAACCTGTGTGAGTTTGCTGGGAACTGAGAGCTGAGAGTTCCTTTCTGTCTTAATAAACTGATGGGTGGTGGTGACTTTGTGTCATATGTAAAAACAGTGATACACAGATACACACTGCATTTCCATATGGCCATTTTATTTTCTGTTAAACACCATGAGTGAATACAGGGGGAACAGCATTAGCAGTGAAATCAGGAAGTAATGTTCATAAAGGTTATGGCAGCTGAGCATATTTGATGACTAACAACACCAAGTCTTTTTTTTTTCCAAAGATGATGCTGACAGCTGAATGGACCATTTCTCTGCGAAGGGGCTGTCCTACATTTCAGCTGGTAACCTCTGCCATGTATCATTTCAAAAGTAAAATTTTATTTGCAACTACACCATGAACTCTTTTATTATCATCAGATTTATGATATGGTTCTTCTTATGATTCATCATCATAGTGTACCATCAGGGTAGCATACCATTCTACTCCTACTCAGAAACAAGTGAAGAAAAAATCTCTTAGAGAAGAAACAGGTACAGTGAGGGCTGGAGTTTAAGAGTGTGGAAGAGAATAAAACATACCTTCTGTCTGCGTAAATAAAACATAAAATTGTGCTATCTTTAAAAGCTTTATGCATCCACAACCCAAATTAGCTGCTCCAAGGCAGCTACCTTGTCCATTCTAGGTAACCCAAAAAAGGAGCAGACCACAAGGAGAACACACAAAAAACAGCTACAAGCATCTGGGGGGAAAAGCCTTTGCAGCCCTGTCACAAGTGTGCTTATGCGTTGTTGCCATTACGCGCCATCCAATATACAATTGTCCTAGTTGTATGTTATTATTCAGCCTTCTGTTGACCGAAGTGCTAGATGATGAAAATGAAAGAAGTGAAGGGGGGGGGGGGGGGGGGGGGTCAAGGAACTGTGTGTACAAAAAACATCTGGAGACATCACAAGAACACTAGAGAAGAAAACACAGAGCTCAGACAGCCCTTCTGAGTCATCTGCTTAATACAAAAACCCAGACTGAAAGGAACACTTTCTGCTCTGAGGAGAAATAATTCAGTAATACATATTTTATTATATTCGGCGTAAGAGCAGATCCATCTCTGAAAATATGATTTTCCTTAATTAAAAGCACTGATGTGAAGCCAGCATGCTTCCTGTTGATGCAGGAAATCATTTCAGTTTCAGTATTATTTGGGGGGAGATTTGAGGTGTGAAAATCTTTCAATAATATTTTATAAAACCTTTTCAATAATATGGCTACATCTGATGATCTGGGCTCTGTGTTGTGTATCTTGATACATTGTTTATATTGTAGGCTTTTATTGCTGGAATCTACAATTTTTTTTACTTCTTCTTGTCAGTGTGTATTAAAAACTTAAACCCACAATTTGTTCTTGTTTTGGCACACAAGGCATATCCGGAGCAGTTTTACATGTAGTAGGACGCAATTCCGTGTGGAGCAAAGATAGAGTTGGAGTGAGACACTGAGGAAAGTCAAGGCTTATACTCTCTCTCTCTCTCGCTTTCTCTCTTTGTCATCTCATTGATTGCTCCCAAACACTTCAGCTTCCCTCTTTTCCTTTATCCCTCTGGCATCCCGCAGAGCACAGCTCCAAAAAACAGGCTTTGCACTGGGAGTGAAATTCCAAAATGTCAAGCTAGACAGGCAAAAGCAGTGTGCAATGGCATACATACAGCTGAACTGGCTGTGTTTCTCCATCTCTTCGTTAAGGGATCATGGCCACCCCTGCTCTCTCTAAATGAGTTATCAGCCTAACAGCCAGCAAATATTTATCACTAAGCTCTCTGGAAGTCAACCTGGTATTCATGTTAAACCATTCACTTTCCTACCTTTTGTCTTATGTCTTCCTGAATTAAAGGAAAGGACTCTAAATCAGACATAAATACCCATCAGTAATTTGTAAAGAAAAAGTCAGCCAGTCCTTCTGAG
The DNA here is from genome assembly GCF_013368585.1 of Megalops cyprinoides. Lineage (NCBI taxonomy): Eukaryota > Metazoa > Chordata > Actinopteri > Elopiformes > Megalopidae > Megalops > Megalops cyprinoides. The sequence continues at coordinate 38,352,860 of NC_050583.1, forward strand.
GTCATCAGAGCCATTAATCATATTATTAATGGCAGTTCTTGTTAGCAGCAGTGACTGCTCCAGGTACCAAGATCACCTTTTCATAATGCAGGAAACCCACCATCATCAAAAGCAATGACATCAAGACATTTATGCCCACATCTTATCCTTGAAGGCTTTGTCAAGAACATTACACATACTGACAACAGAGACATGGTGGCGGAATCAGATGGGACTTCATTTTGAGTGATGAGCACACCGGAGCTCATCTCGTTGATCATCCCTGTAGTGCTCCACACCAGTACTTTTCAGTGCATGGGTGCACAGTGTTTGCAAGAATATACTGGTGTGTCTTTGTTCATTTATTCATTTCATTCATTTGTGAGTTATACTGAGCCACAAACAGGTGATCGCAGTGTTATCTCTTGCTGTGGACCTGTATGGGTGTGTGTGCGTGTGCGTGTGTGTGTACGTGTGCCTGTGTGTGTGTGTCCATCATGACAGTGAGGGACTGTCAACAGTGCTCTTCTGTCTTGACCCTTTCCCTTGCAGTGAATAACTGCTCCTAGGTTTGTAAATAGGGACTACAGCACCCAGAAAGGGCCAGCAGCCTAGTCTGTCCCTTGCTTCTGGGGCTAATAAATTTTTAAAGATAGCATCAGTCAAAGCGTAGGATGGATCAATATGGCAGCAGTTGACGTCTACAACACCACAACGCACAAGCAGTTCACGGGATGCTGCCACAGCCAGAGTGCATGTCAAAGGCTTTTTATCTACATTATGTGGCATATGGCCAGATGATCAACACCGGCTGCCTCCATTGACAAAAATGCCTTCAACATTTTTGGTCACGTGCATAAATAACAGAGAATCTTTGGAGTGTAGGTTCTGTCATAAGAATCAATGTCTCATCTAAAATACATGTATCCCAGCATTTCAGAGTTCCTGGCATATATCATATCGGGGACACATATACACCTTAGACATTTCTCATTTCCTATCTTCTGCAATTCCAATTTGCCTGACTGGCTGAAATACATGTTCTCATTTATTCCATGTCTGTAAATCAAATCCATGCATGAGTGCTGAGAGGAGAGGGAGGAGTTGTTGAAACTCTGCTGCTGATTGGTTCTCAGTCCTGCTCTGGCTCCTATAGAAGTTCTCTCCACCTGCATACTCAGAGGCTAAAATTTAGGGTTGGATTTGTGGACCTTTGGCAAACTTAAGAGAAAGGTTTCAAACAATTAAGCTTTAATTAATCTTCCCTGGGCAAGCCTATTTCAAATCAATAGGGCACAGTCAGTTAGAGTTGGTCAGACTAGTATAGAGAAAAAGCCTTTATCGATGCCATTTCTCTGTCACTTTATTTAGACTGTTGCTAACCTTCCTCTTATGTTTTGTGTCAATGAACAAATAAAGACCTCTTAATTACTGGATAGCAAGAATGATGTGTATATTAAATGGTTTTATTTTAAATTAGATGATAGATATTAGGCAATGTCTGATATTGACAGATGACAAGATTTTCACATACATGCTCTGATATGAAGAACATTCAGTACTTTTTGAAAATCAATAAAATGTAGTTATTAATGTAATTAATTATCTAAAATAAAGACTTAATATGTTTGCAATAAGATGTGCACTAAAGCAAACATACAGTACAAATATATTTTGCTCAGTGCAGAGTACTGCATCCATCTGAATCTAGGGGCATGAATAATACATCAAAGAAAACGAGTCTTGGAAATGAGTCCCAAGGCTGACACACAATCTTGACAAGAAAAGTAGCTCTGTGTCCCTTTTCTTCTCATTGTTCCAGATATTTTTTTTTCAGTAGAATCAAAAGATGGGAGTTCCAGCAAGCAAAGAGTAGTCCAATAATGGAGTGAGCAGCCAGGGGTATGAGCAATGGGAAGCAGGCCCAGAGCCCGGGAGCAGAATGCCACATCCAGGAGCCCGACAGCAGTGGTTAACTGCAGAGAATTTGTTGCAACATTTACCAGTCCCGAAGAGGGGTCTGCAGCTGGAGACGTTCACAATGGCAACCGAATTGAAATGGAACAGCACAGGGCTTAACCACAACACAGCCCACCGCAGTGGCTGCTCCTGGTGACTCTGTGTTGCCACGCTGTGCGCACAATGAAGTGCCGAGCTGCAGCTATCTGCAGCGCATCACGTTCAGCACCACCCTCTGCCAGAGCCGCCGGAGCCGCTGGAGCCGCCGGAGCCGCTGGAGCCGCCGGAGCCGCTGGAGCCTTGTGACTGCGCTCCGGGTCAACGAGCCGCACGACCACCGAGAGGCAGGAATCACACAGCACATGGCTGCATCAAAGCCAACCTTTCATCATACCGCAGAGGCATGCATGACAGACATGCGCGCGAAGTGGGACTTTATTAGTTATACATTACAGCAGCAGAGGTGCTTGTCAGGCAGTTCAGAGGTCAGTCCCATGTTGTGCCGCGCAGCGCCTTGAGGAGCAGCGCAGTAATCCCAACTCAAATTGGAGCCGCCGCCGGGGTGCAGAGGGGAAAGCAGCCCCGTGCCAACGTGATTACAGCATCTGAAGAGCCAGGGAAGGAGGGGGGCCGACACTCTCACGCCTCAACCCTTTTGGGACCCTGGAGGGGGTTTGCGCATGGGGGATCTCATTTGCAGCTGACAGCCGCATGTTCTTTCAGTGACAACCTGTGTGTGAGCTGTACGCTCGTCGGGTGATGGAATCACTGACGGGGGGAGGGGGTTGGGAACATGATGAATAGCCATGTCCAGCAAGAGGTGTGCGAAATTTATTCCTGCCGCTCCCTCAATTGAGTGAATAACTCGCGGGTGTGTGCCTTCAGTAACACATGAGTCAGGACAGATGCTTTTCCAATGCAGTGAGAGCACCGTAAGAGGCTGCCATTTTCCACACAAAACACTCACTGTGAATTTCCCCTTGGAGTTGTTAGAAAGAAACCCAGTGAACTGTGACCACCATCTTCAATTTAAAGCATGAAAAAATGAAAAAAATTATAAAGCAAGAAAAAACTGAAAAAAATCATATGTTCTCATTTTATCACTTTACATCAATGATTCAATAGTTAAATGATTCAATCAATAGTTAAATGATTCAATCAATCTTAAAATGTTTAGAATTTCCTGGAACAACTCAATACTTTTTTATGAAACCCAGTTTGAGCTTTGTTTGATCACACCAAGTACTCACCAGAAACACTGTCTCACAAGATTTCCCTCCGTTTCATTTTTTTTTCATTGAAGGGCCCTCGCTGTCCTTCCATTGCAGTTGCTCGACATGCATAGACATGCCCTCGTCCATCATGTCTGGCATCCTCATTAAGTGCCATATACTGTCAATTCAAAGAAGCGGTTAAATGCATTTTTACTGTTTATACATGGGTTTATTCATGGTATAAGATGCCTTTAAGTCCTACATGACATAATTCCAACCAATCACATGCATAGATGTGTAGGCTGGGGCAGAAATTAGTATCCACAGGTTTTAAAAGCACAGAGAGAGAGAGAGAGAGAGTCCTACATTAAGTGGACTACCTCTCCAATACACCCACATCACTTGTACAGGAGAGTTGAAGCAAGTCAAATGCAATTTACAGATACACTTGCATGTGGCCGACAGCTATTTCTCACACTACAGCATCCACAGTGCACCACAGCGGAATGAGCTGGAGAACAGGCACATCTCCACTGACACCATCAAAGTGAACTGTAGGCGCCTCATAAGCTGCTAGGACAAGTGGATCCTGGCCAACAAAACCCGTCCTACCCCCACAGAATGAGGCCAATCGTATTCCCAATCATATTATCAGAAAATGGCACAGCTCACACTTTAGTTGAGCTGTGAGCTGTGCAACTCAACCTGCACTCACAACAAATGCCTCCAATAGCTGGGCTACCCGAAAACCTCAAAGTATTGTATTTTCAGCATATAATATAATATATAATCAACATGCATCACACATTAGCTGGAAACACAGTGGTACACAAGTGTGAGCTTTGTAACTGTAATTGCAGTTGTATAATAGCATTAATTTACTACTCAGCTATGATGCTACCTACAGTGTATAGCTACCTATAATTCATCAGCATTGTTCAACTATTTTCTCAGAGAAAAAAAATTTAGGTTTATCCCCGGATGCTTAAACTAGCTAGCTAAATTGAAAACACATTGAAACATGAAAACACATGCCATTTCTATGTTTATCTTTCTTGCATATGTGGAAGATTTGTAAAGGTAAATCTTTTGATTTTGAGGTAATGTAGGTCTTGTAGGTGATGAACCACTATTGAAAGCTTGTCAAAAATGAAAACACAAGTAGAATGTGCAAATTAAGTTCAATGAACTATTTATGATACAACAGTCATAAAACATGCAAGCCTATTAGACATGGTTTAAATATACATTCTGTTATGTTAAAGATGGATCTGTAATGGAAAGCATACATTTTCATGATGGCACAGAAATGTTCATGAATCTGATCATAAGCCTGTTATTGCAGGAGAGACTGCAAGACACTTTGTTCCAGTACAAAAAAAAAGGATTTTATGTAATGTTGTGCTCTGTGTAGGCGTTTCCAAAATCTATAGGCTACAGAGAATATCAGTTCTCTCTCACACACACACACGTACACAAGCACGAAAAACCCCAGTAATTCATCCCGATAGATGTTCCTCCATACTGCTGCTCTCCAAGGCTTGCGTCTGTCTCCCGCTCTTGTGCACCACAACAGAGATGAATTATTCTGCACAGCCCTCCAGAGACAAGATGGCAGACAAATGACACAACACAGTTCAGCACACTTGTTTCATTCATTTCACAGTCGATGATTTCAGATGACGTGTGTGATGCTAGAAAGCGGAGTACTACCTACTTTTGTCTCAGACGTGGCCCAGACTGTTTGTTTCGACCTTTATTTATTGATTGACTCATTCGTAGACATGCATCAACAACCTAACGAGAGTCCCCCCGGGCGCAGAGACACGGCAGGATGCCGGTGATGCCTGATCCCACTTTTGATAAAAATCTGCTAAATTAGATGCTGGCCTGCTTTCCAAAAGTTAAGTCTCTTTAAAATCCTGCCAACAAAATTCTCTCACAACTTAATTCTGCTGATAACTCTGATTATGAAGGATAAAGATACAGAAACATCCTGATCTACACTGATTCTGTTCAGTCATTTATTTCGCCTCGGAACCTAATCATAGCATGTCTGATATCAAAACACAACTGATATCAGTAATGAAATGTGGTCTATCTGGTGGATATCCTGCATTCAACTCTGAATAATATGGAAACAAGTGTGAATAAACACACACACACACGCACAGAGAGAGAGAGAGAGAGAGGAGAAGAGAGAAACTGCAGACAGAAAGGTAAAAGCTGACACATGTGCAAGTGAGGTATAGGGTCAAAGCCCCTATTCCCTCCCTTCTTTGACACATTTAACCTGAGAGCATGTGCAGCCACATAACTTCAGCTATTCTTCAGAGCAGCCCCATTCATCCCCTCCCCCTTCCAGCCGTGATGAACCCATACTGACGTCAAACTTCCACTGTCGCACGGCATAACAAACCTTCTCCTCTCACACTGTTATTACAAAGGTGGAGCTGGTAATCCATCGTCTGAGTGCAGGATGATCACAGTCGGCGCTGTGTGGGCTCCATCCCCGCTGATATTAGACTCTCTGGGCACGCATCACACTTAAGAGGACATGAGGAAATGAAAGCGTCCATAGCATGGATGGAGCTGCGGGTCACCGTTGCTCAGTGCTCTTGCAGTCGCAGCTGCGCAGGGGTCCTACAGGAGTTCCATTTAAATCCACACGTGGGAAAGTTATGCACGACCTCACATGAAAGGCCAGTGATCCGCAATGGTAAAGACTGCGTATGCAGCAGCGTGGATTCCATTTTTGTCCGCGAATGCTGTAAGCAGACAGCGTCCGGGGCCTCCTGTGAAAGCAGCTCCTTCTGTGCACGCTTAAGATCGATCGATAGAGCAGCCTGATGTGCTGTCGCGCTCCGGGAATCGTAATTTCCATTCAAAACATACAATATTCCTCACTTTACCCTCCCCTGTTGATTTCCTGCATCTTATAAGAGAGCCACAGTCTTTTGACATTTACCGTAGTTCATCCATGGACTTTTAAGGGGCTTCATCTATAACATAAAATTATTTTATTCAGCTGTCAATTGTATATTGAGACGAGGAAGATGTGTTTGACCCTGCACTAGATCTCTTCTGACACAAAACATAGCTGACATTGTATGTTGCAAATAAGTCGATTACTTTGTGTTTAAATGTTACACTTTTAAAGACCAATACATCAAGGAGGCATTTTATCAACACAACCAGACCACTCCCGGAATAACATCTGAAGATTTAATTTATCTTGGTCTGCTCCATCTTGTGCTTAGTGTTGTGCCACTGTGCCAAATTTCATTATTAATACAGCTTTGTTTTCTGTTCACATTACTATTCAGAATGCTTGCAGGGTGTGGACAGAGTTCCGATTAGCTCATTTTACCCTAGCTGCCCTCCAGCTTTTGCTTTTGCAGATGTAAAGCGTTTCAAGAATGACTGTTCACCGAGACAATCAGCGCTCACTGATATCCACACAGGCTCAAGGTCACAGAGTACTTCTTTGGTGTAATACACTCGGAGCCAAGTAATGAATTTTCCATGCCTTGTCTTTCTGGGAACACAAAAACAATCGTGTTTACCCACTACTGCCTTGTGAATCATTGGTATCTCAAGGACGTGCTCATATAGAGTCTGCTCAAGTTCCTCAAGCAAATCCTCTCCAATCAATAGAAATCTTCTCAGCCTGCCTGTTATGAAAAGGGATGCAGAATAAACAGTGCCCACATAAGGCAGAACAGCTGGAGGGGATCTGAACAGCATGAAAGCGTGCGCTCTTTTGGTTCGTTTGTCCTTCAAATTCAGGATTCAGAATCGAGAACTTTCATAAGCACTGCTTATCATTGCCTTTAACTAAATTGACTGTTGTGGCAATGGCAAATCGTTGCTATTCATCTCAAAATTTCAAAGGTGTAACATGCATAAAACGGCAGCTCCACCCCCCGGGGAAACCTGGGCTTTATTTTTTTTCTGCCTCTCACTATTTAACCTTGTCTGTTGCCCTTATTATTGTAATGGATCTGTTGGGCTAATCACCTCAACGCTGTGGACTCCAACGCATAGACAACCACCATCACAGAGCTCAACAGTCCAGAGTTATCGATGCTGTGAGAGACACGCAGTGCATCCTGACTTATGTCTATGCAACTGCGCCTAATCCAGGCCAAGTCCTGGCCCTCGTCTCCATCATTTACAAACCTGTACCAAATAGTGTCAAAGTAGGTGAAAAATCATTTAACAAGGCCACTGAAACATTGCATAACAAATATGGGCTTGTTACGGTGCATGCACTAGGGTGTTTTAGAATATTTATCAATCCAGTTATATTGAGCGTGCATTGCAATTACATGATATATGAACATGATTACATTAAAATGTTTATTGTACGATTGCTTGGCCTCACCACTTACCTGAATTTAATCTACATTGGGTAAAAGCTGATTTGATTAATTGATTATTTAATTAGGCGAATACTCAAAGTACACATTCAACACGCATGACTGAGTATATGACAACAAATTAAACAGATGAAGGAGAAATGGCTTGTTAACGTTCCCCTGGATTGATGCCGGCGATTTCAGTTCAAATAAGCGTGCATCTGGAGTGTCCAAGAAGATTTAATTCACCTGCAGTGAATACATCCACCAACAAGACTGATTGATTTATTTGGACTGCTCCGAAATCTTTTAGGTTAACACACAACCTGTAGTAATACCTCCATCTGCTGATTCCTGTTACTGTATTAAATAATCCCTCCCACTGAACCGACGACACTGACCTCAGCACAGCACTCAAGCCCAAAGTCATTATTCCGGCTTTGTCATTAGCAAGAAAACGCATTTCACTCGCCCCTTTCCACCCATCTTTACATCTCTATCATTTCTGTCAGGCACAATTTTGTTCCTATTATGAAGGGGCCTGGCGTTGCTATGGATGCAGCGTTTCCAAAGTTCAGTGTACTCACAAGCCTGGAGTGTCATCTAAAACCAGATATTCTGATAGATGTCATTAACACACGATGTTGATAATTTGTTGAGTTGTTCCTAATACAAGTGCAGGGAAAACACTCATTACATACTTCGAGTTGTGTAATAAACTTTAGAGAAAAGAGGAGTCTTCTGATTACCTCTCAAGTGCAGCTCCATGCAAAGAGCGAAGGAGCTCAGTTATAAACTACTGCAGAGAAGAGAAAACCTGTAAAGAAGTTGCTATTTGTGGGCTTCATCCTAATTAGCTGGACCCCCTGGGTGGTTTTCTCTGCTATTATACGATAATCCTCTTGGAGGGCTCCATCACTCGCCTAAATGCCATATTATTATGTTTGTCTATTTTAATCACGCAAGCTGCGCTTTTCTCAGTCCCGCACAGCATTTGTGGTTTTGTGGGCGGAGTTGACACCTAATCCTGAAACACAATGGCCCCATTGATGAATGCCGCGACAACGTGATTTGATAAACAGCGCAAAGCAACAAAAAAAATGCCTCACGAGCTCTTGCTCCACAGCAATGTCTTTGTTTCTTTCATCCGTTGATGCAATTATCCAGCGGCATAGTACGTCCACCTTCGTTTCATGGCTGAGAGACGAGTGTGGATGTGAGCAAATGAAGGGATGTTTACTTCATTACGAGAGAAAAAAAACCTTTTGTAAAGAGACACCCCGCGAGGAAGAATCAACGCGATAAAATTGGAGACAAAGAATAAAAACACTGGAAAAAGGCCTGGCAGTTTGCATTTTGAAAAACATGTCATTACAGACTGAAAATGGTGGGAGTCTTCAAATAGAATGCAATTGTTGACACTCAGCCTCCCTTAATTAAAGAATAGATAACAGTATCTTTTAAAAACAAACTATGCAGTGAATATTGTACTGCAATTTGGAATATAAGCAAGGTGCATAGTGAAAATATGTGAAAGTATGACAACAGGGTAGTCAAAGAATCGAAATACAGCCGTGCTCTGACAATTCACTTGAGCATTCCTGTTCCTCTAGTAAAAGCTGTTGGTCAATGATTATTGCACCCCTCACTCACTTTAACCCTCAGTAAGAAAACACCATCCCTCCTGAATTTGTCAGGCCAGCGATGTGGGCCTCCTCACCTGTGCTTTACCTGGTTGGCTCAGTCCAGCTCCACACACCACATACACACCGTGGCACCGGCTAACCTGTCTCCATGAGACAGCACAGAACAGCCATCCCAAAAACATACAAATTCATTCATTCTTTGAAGCATGTAGCATATATTGCATCCTCATTGCATCACCTTTGGTTCCAGGATAGGCTAAGGAAAAGGTTTCATCATTTTATTCATTTTGCATGTATTTAAGCCTTCAGGACGGAATGGCCGCCTGTTGTATTGGCCCTGTTTTTTTCCCTCTTTTGTTCCTTATTTCTTCCTCCTGTTTGTCTTTCCCACAGAGTTCCCACTGAATTCAATACACCTATTGGCCATACTTTGGAGATATGTGCATAAAATACCTCCAACACCCAATGTCCAAGAACAGACACAATATGGCCACCAAATGTGTTTTTCACATTGATATTTTTTGGTTCTTCCTTGGCAATCCCCAGCCACATCCATTATGTAATAATTAATGTTTTTGCCTTATTTTATCAGACTTAAATTTGACATATAGTGTCATATAAACAGAGACACTGTTTATATGTCTACATCTGATTGAAATTTTTTGTCACCCCAGTTCATAAACCACTACTGTTACATTACATTACATGCATTGAACAGACGCTCTTATCCAGAGCGACTTCCATCACAATAAACATAAGTGCATCCATTCAGTTTAAACAAGCATCAGTGTCAGACCAGGCTAACAACACTCCCAGACCAGAAAGTGTGATCATTACACTATTCAAGCCCTACCACAAGTCAAGCCAAGTATGCTACGATACAACTGTATCAGTATAGTAGTATATCAGGCCAGTATAAACAGGGGTCGTGTCTGAAAAGAGCAACCCCGTCAGCTCACTGCACTCAGTTGCCCTGTAGATGCAGAGCGCAGTGATCCTGAGGGAACGCAGGGTTTGAAGAGGGGTCATAGGTATGAGGGAGCCGTCCCATTCTTTGTCCTGTGTGCCAGCACCAAGGTTTTGAACTTGATACAAGAGATAACAGGAAGCCAGTGAAGTGAGATGAGGAGGGGAGTAACTTGACTACGTTTAGGGAGATTATAGACAAGTTGTACAGCTGCATTTTGAATTAGTTGTAGATGTTTGATTGCACAGGCAGGAGGCAAGTGAAGAAGGAGTTGCAGTAGTCCAGGCCTGAGGGCCTGAATGCGGAGCTGTGTTGAATATGTAGTAAGATGGGGCAGATCCTTCTGATGTTGCAGAGGAAGAATCTGCATGCCTGACTCACTGTTGCCACCTGAGTGGAGAAGGACAGTTGGCTATCAAGTATTACACCAAATAAATCAATGGTCATAAAATAAAATTCTTGAATGAATTCTTATATATTGCCTGATTAGGCTCAAGTCACATGCCCCTCCCAAACTTGGCATATTTTGTTCCTCATAGGCACTAGATGTGTGTGACATACTTTTCACTGCCCAGTGTTGTTAACCTCACCAGATGTGTTTGTAAAACACATGCATCACATCTCACAGCATTCACTCCCTCCCCTCACAATTGATTTAGGTACTGTACTGGTATCTGCTTCAAGACACTCATAACAGTTTTTTTACCTCTTGATCCTTGTCCGCTCACAGTACAAGCACACAACACAGTAATGTGGCATTTGCAAAACATTTGTCAGCAGTCAATTACCTTGTCTTTGGCACATTTAAAAACCCTTGACATGTTGTGTAAATGCGCTCTTGACCACAGGGCAAAGTTACTGACCATTTCCCCTGAAAGCATTGCACTTTGCCTGCAGCCTCTATTTGTCTGTGTAACTGGATGAAAGCACAAGTTCCTTTTTGTACCTAGAAGGGGTGCTTGATTGACCAAGCAGAGCTTTACTGTCCGTCATTTGTAAAGTCCTGTATAGATCGACCTTTAAATCTCTTACCTGGTCCAGAGCCAGCTCACAGGACAGGCATAGTACAATGCTAAAGGTCAACCGGCTAACAACAGAAGAGCACGGCATCACATCTGTTCCCATCTTCCCACATGTCCAAATTCTGCGACAGCAACCATTCATTTTTCTTTGACTGCACTAATATACTCTCAGGGGGCCCTGACCCTAACAAAGACCCTGTGAACTGGTATACGGGGCACATCTCCCATATAGTTCTCAAGAGAAATACAGTAACTTTAAAGAGGAGTTCTGAGGCAGTATGAGACACGGGGATGTCAAAAGCAGTCAGTTCTGATTATATATTGTTCAAGGTTCTTATACCTGAGAGGCTGCTATCAGCTAATGAGATCAGAGGCTGACTGGAGGAGTGTGCCTCAGTTGTAACTGCTGTTGCTATGCGGAGCCATTAGCAGCATCCACTGACGGGAGACTGAATGGAGATTTAGAACCAGCTTACAATTTTGATCCTGCCACTAATAGCAAATTGCAAGGTCTCTGTGTGTGACAGGTTTCTCCAGGGGTAGGTCCAAGAGCATTCTGACCCTAATTGGAAAGTGTAAACTGCACCGTGTTTGTGATACAAAATTAGCAGTCGGCGCAATGCTGGCACAGGTAACGGTGGAAGATTGCTATTCTTCTGACCTTGCCCAGACTGTAGTGATGGCATGGATGGAAAATGAATCATTACTGTGCTCCGGAGTGTGACAACGTGCTGTCGCTCAGGAGGCGTGCCCATCTGTCATCCTCAACGAACGTTCTCCTCCTTGCTTTGAGGTGTCCCCATGCAGCCCACCTGGTCTCTGGACCTAAAAGTACCACGGTAATCGGTACTATAACAGCATTTAATGAGTAACAGAGCACAGTATGACAACTATTAGACAAAAAGAAAATAATAACAGTAAAATGAAAAGCCTGAAAATCATATTTCACAGCTATTGTAACATTGTCTGTAGCTTCTGAGGCCATTCAAAATATGACTTCATGCTGCCACACCATCCATCAGTTGACATTGCAACTGTAACTAGCCAAAAAACTTTTTTTCTAGTTGTTACTATTTTCTCAAATTTTTGATGAACTTTTTCTGTTTCCCTTTGAAATATTTTAACCTGGACATTTTCAAACCAATTATACCATGTCTACAGCACTTACCTTTAATATAATTTGAGTATGTCAGTCACTGAATGCAATAATTGCACCCCCTCTTAAAACAAAAGCAGACATTTTAAAAGAATGAACAACATCCACATCTTGTTTAATCTATAAATTACTTACATTAATCTTGGTTTGTTTTAAAATATACAGGTCACCTGATAAAGTTAATTGGTCTTTTATACCTGCCGTCCTAATAACAAGTATTCACATTCTGGTGCTGGTAGAATGATACTTATCCAAAGCACACATCGATGTCTACAAGGAAATTGTTGAATGAAGTCAAATCTGTGTTTTGGACTGGCTGTTACAATCTCCAGACATCAACCTAGGAAAAAAAATATCAGTCAATCTTAAGAAAGCAGTTCACAAGAGAAAACCAATAAATCTGGATGAAGAAATTCTGCCCAGAGGAGTGATCAAATATCCCTCCTGAGAAGTGCCTGAACCCCATTAAAGCATCTCTTCAGTGTCATCAAAGCCAAGGGAAGATGCAGAACGTACTGATTGCAGGGGTGTGAATAAATTTCTTCATCATGTTTTTTGAAAAACATGTAATTTAAATAAAATGTTTGTGGTGGCTCTGCGCAGTTGTGCAATTCAAAGTTTAGATATTTTTATTTATCTGAGCAAGAAAGAAAATTGAAGTAAAATTAATAATGAAACAACTGATTGAAAGTGCTCAAGTGGAAGGAAAACGTTATACCTTTCTCATCCTCGAGGATGGAATGACCCAAGAGTATGAAAAGGAACTCAGAAATTTTCTTGCTAAAAACATTGCCTGCTACAATGAGGACCTCACAGCCCTCTCACTGTGTCACTCTAGCGATGAATGCGAGCTTGCTTGTTTAGTAGAGGAATACGCCCCCGCAACGATCCCATCGCTGAAACCTTGCTGCCAGATCGCCATGGGCGTCCTCAGACCGACCGGGAACAGCTTGCACACCCTGCTGGAGCAGCACTGCAGACATCCTGCAACTCGCGGTCAGTCCTGCAATGGGGGACACCGGCTGCTTCCAGAGGGGTCGGGCTGCTGCCGTCGCCAAGTGCCTGAGGTTACCCAGAAGCCTCATCTCTGTGAAGGAAGGTAGCATTGCACCTGGTACCACTTTGGGTGGAACGTGATGAAAAGGCCTCGATGCTGAGAACGACACGGGCCTCTGGCCAACGGAGCAGCTTCCTGTAAGGGCAGAGGGACAGACCATCTGGAAAGCTCAAATCTGCCTCTGTGCTCAAATGAAGTGAGGTCATACAACCACATGGGGCATCAGTGGTTATCTGCCAAACCTGAAATAGTGGCGAGAGAGACAGGTCATACATCATTCCTTTTGCCTGCCCGCTGCCCAGAGATGACCTCCTTAATGGCTGCCAGTAAGACTCTGCAAAGCCAGTATGTCCATGTTAAAATGAACCATTTACCAAAAAGTCTGAAAAAGGACAAAAGACAAGGAAGTTGTGCCAGTGTTATGTGAATCACTACTTTCAATGTACCTCTTAGCGAGCCAAAAAGAAGCACATTGAAAAATGAAAATAAAAGACATCAGAGTGAATGTGCAGGTCACTCATTGGAATTTAACTCAACAGTAGTAGAATTTTGCGGATCTACAGAAAATGAGTTCATTTCAAACCTTGATAAAAGATCTCCACTTTCAATAACAATTCCAAGAATTTGCAGGAGCGAGCAATGAATGGCCATTGAAAGATGCCAATGACAGCTTCTTTTTCAGCTTGTGATATGAGAGACTAATATCAAATTGAATTTGATCCAAGAGAAAGTTTATCTGATTAATTCCTGTTCAAAAACCTCTAATGCCATATGGACAACATCAGTCAGTGCTGAGCCTGTGTTATACAGTTGCCTTTGAGCTGCTGGTACCCTTCCAAATCTCTACACACTACTGAAATAGTGAAAAGTATCCACGTCAATGCTGCTTTGGTTATGTACCATGTATATGTGCTATGTACATGTACCATAGTGTATGTACTATGTTTATGTAAATAGCATATAATTATGGTAAAAAATACTTGCTTTATTTGACTTTGCCACACATTTGTAGAGAGTAAGCCCTCCCTCTGGAACAAGTCAGATGAAGCAGACACATGCTCCAATCCTGAATATCTGTAAAAACCTGTCTCTGTGATGAATTTCCTCTGTCAAACACTGTGGGAGAGTACACCATCAGGGAAAAACCGCACTGTGAGTGTCAAATAGTATCAGAAGTATGGCAGGGCTGTGTTTTCTGCCAATTCATGTCCTAACATGATTGTTGTGCTTGAATGCACAAACTAATAATGCTTCTTGACTGGTGTAACATATTTCTCAACTTGGGATTACTTCCTTATTTTTTCTAATGAGGCATTTTAATAAATTCGCCAAATACCCACTAGTAGCCAACATAATGTAAATGCTGTTATTGTTCATTTTTCACTGCTTGAAGTTTTACGCTGGAGTCTGGCGCGGTTTTTTAAACATTTCAATTATCCAAAGCACTTTTATTTTGCGTTACTCCATTACGCTGGCCTGCAGCGCAGATACGAGAATCCCAAAATGTAGCGTTCAGAACCTGCCACCTAGCGGATGAGGATATGAATGTTATGATTTTACACAATTTCAGCCGTTCGTTTGATATTTGGAAAGGAATTTTCAAAAAAGCAGGTTCTGCGGTGGCTTTCACAGACCATTTTGTTTTGAAGGTGAAAGAAAAATGCATCAAGGAAAAGGGCCAACATTCTGATATGTACTTATTGAACCATTAAAAATTTATATTAATAATCAAATCATTCATTTATCATTTCGAGATCTATGGGCATTATTATTCGTCCATTTCTGTTATTACTTTGGCAGCATCAGTGGTATGAGTATCTACCATATCATCTACCACCATGAAGTCACATTATTTCTGAGAGGGGCTAACGTGGCGGTCGCGCTGGCAAGACATCTAACAGCCATTTCAAATACACTGTCTAGATTTTGACAATAGTTTGTATCCAGTCTATTCGTTTCTTAAAGGGAAAAAGCAGATTCAGGAATTGTTGAAACCTTGTAGCAACAGCAGTTTTAGGCTTTGTGTTAAAAGTGTTTGAAGTAGAATTATCTAGCGGAGTGGTTGGGAAACATTCTGGCATCCTCACAGGCTATGTTGTTTGTGCTATGTTGTAAAATAAAATGTGACAACAGTATCAAAGCACACAATGGATTGTAGCTAATGATAGTGGCCTTGACCAGGTTAGTGAATTTGGTGGAAGAAAAAATTCCTCAGCGCTCGCTCCCGTAGAATAAACATCCCCATGACTCGTTCACGACTAATGGGTTAGAGCGATCCCGTCGCATTTGGTTATAACCTGAGTAGCGCCGCTTGGGGAACAGACGCATGAACACAGCCTACAATCTCAAACACAGGGGCCGCCAGCTGGAATTCACGTAATGGACAATGCGCGCTCACCGAGGTGATAACTCCGTGCCGTCTCTGGATGGTGTCTAAGCCCGCGCACACGACCTGGGTGCCTGGCGACTGAAGAAAAACACAAAGAAAAGGACAGAAATGATTGTGTGAGTCAAATCTTTTCAATTAAAATATGTTCGGATGATTAGAGAGGTTTCCCAGTTAATACTTTTATTAATATCATATATTTCAAATGAAACAACGCGTAACGCAAAACAGAAAAACACAATCTATTAATGTTTTATCTGTACTCTAAGAATGGTCTGGGGTTTTTTTTTTCTCCAGAATCTGTGCTATTTTATAATATAGTGGTTTTAATAGTACCTTCTGTCCATCGTTGGGCGAATCATGTTCATTTCAGTTTCGAGTGTTGCATAACTTTAGATGATATGAGTGAAGTTAGTAGGAGAATACTTTATCAGAAGTGCAGGCGGTCTAATGTATTTTTACTTGCGCTTTTTTCACAATCCCTGAGTTGTCATGTTTGGGAAGGGTGGTTAATGATAATGTTGTTCGCAATGTATATTACGAGGAAGGGCCTACCACCAGTTTGAAAAAGAATTGTTTGATTTCGACTAAACAAGGCAGGAGAAGGAGCAGGGGAAAACAACCAAAACTTAATTCTGTGTCCCCTCCCTGCTTTGTCTCTTCAGTAATGGACATTTTTGAGAGAAGAGGGGTTGAATTTATGATTGAGTTCCTGTCCAGTTCAGTCATTTGAGCTGTTAACTTCGTCAACAGTCGCTCAATTGTAAAGTGGGATTTAGTGCTTAAAGCTGTTTTTTGGCCATCAGATGGAAATTGTCAGGGTGTGTACTCTTTCGCCCGTGAATGTTGTGTACCGACTTGACATGAAATGTGAATTTATGTTTTGAACCAGTAATATAAAATGTGTGACCTGACTAATGTCTCTGATCAAGGCAAGATCTCAGGCAAAAACCTGGAGCCATATATGTTTAGAGGCTGTAAGGGGACACCCCTATTCAAGCAGCCCTAAGTATTATCCTAGCTGAAATTCGGGGGCCGTTCCACTCTGTACCATTCCACATCCTGGCATGTCAGATGGAGGCCTTTGTTTAAGAGCATGGTCTGATTCCCAGGTCAGCCAGTAATGTGTTGTTGCAATAGTACTTGATATAGCAGCAGTAACGTGTAGTTGTTATGAACTGCACTTCTATCCAAAGGCTGGTGATTCACTTCTCTGGTGGTTCCCTGTTGAACCCTTAGGCAAGTCATTTTAACCCTAATTGTCTCCATAAAGTATACAGCTGTGTAAATTGATGATATGTAAGCTATGTAAGTTGATCTGGATATGGATGTCTTCTAGGCAAAAAACTAAAACAAAATCAATACCATTTGAAAACTGACAATTAGTATGAAATGAACATACTTAATGATTAGGAAGCATCAATTCCAGCATAATTCTTCTCAGATGAAGAAATACAGTATTTTATAATGAAGAGTGATATGGCATTGTATGCAATTTCTCACGAGTTGAGACAGACCTAACAGTTAGTTTTACAAGCTTCACTAGCTTTTAGACAGAAATAACTGAGAAATGAAGGTCCAGTTTGAGAGAAACCAGTGCATTGAGGATTAATCCTATTAAAGACTTACAGCATTCCAAACTGGCTTTCCAGATGGTTCCTTGCTCGCAGTGACTGTGCACCAGCACAATTTCAAAACCCTATCTATTAATGGCGGGCGGTCCCTGGTACATGCTGCTCTTGCTGGAATTTTAATGCAGATTCCACAGACCACATACTATTAAGTAATGAGGTAATTCAGATGTAAATAGGCTCCTAAGGTCAAGAAAGCCATGTTTGAGATATTTGAAATATAGCTTTATTGTTCTGTGCCTTTGCTGGAATGCAGCTGTATGTTCATCTTATGTTTGCATGCATGTTTTCTGACTGTTTTCAGAAAAAAAAAATTCTCTGTTCTCTTGTACTCTTGAAAACAGTAATCCTTCATTCACATATGACATGATTATTTTGTCTTAAAGAAATAATCATTTTATAGTTCTTATTTGAGACACCTAAAAGAAGCCTCAATTTTGCTGTTGTTTTGTTTAGTTTTGTTTAGAAGTCTTCATTTGCCTCCATAGCAAGACACTTGACATATTTTCACATTTGTGTGGCAAATAGCTTGCTTTCTTCATGGGAATCTTACCTGTTCTATATCATGACACAAGCAGCAGCAATGTCTGTGTTATGTGGCACAGAGGGCTATGCAAGAATCAAGCTAGATGATGGTGATATTTGGGGCAAAACTTCCAGAAATGAGAATTTCAAGTAAATGCAATTATGTGGTCAACTTGTTTAGCTGACTTGTTGTTTCAACATGAATAATATATGTCTATGGTACTGTATATGATCATAGTAGTGTGCACAGTAGCGTAAATTCACCTGTGTCCCAAAGTAAGACATAATGTCCTTTCATCCCAAGATGAAACGTGTGTTTGACAGTCAGTTAATATGCAATATAAAACAGTACTTTTTGGTGTTCAGCTACTGGATGAGCTCAAGATAAGCATTGAATTCAGGATGCTGTGTTTACTATGCTCTCTGATTGGATAGAGCTTGTCAGGTGTACTGTGACACCTGACAAGGTGGCATCGACTTTGTTAATGAGTAACGCAGGCGTCTGGTGGGGGCAGGCCTGTTTGTTTTTACCTGGAGTCCTCTGCCTGGAGAAGGTGATCAGTGAGCTGCAGCTGCAAACCCAGAATCAGATTTCTCAGACATTCAGAAGCTATAGACTGCTGAAGGGTAAGAAGTGACTGGCTTCATGACTCCCCACTTTCTTTGTCCCTTCATAGCTGTGTCTCTGTCTGGAAGACAAATGGAAACCCTAACAATGCTGGGGGTTGTATATACCACCATTTTCCTGTTATAAAACATGTTTCTCTGCATTGTTATGTAAGTGACAGTTTTATACAATGTGGTAGACAGAGGGTTTTGCTTTAAATCCTCAAGAGAGGCCCTTTTCAAACTGAACTTCATTTCTCTGTTTTCTTAGCCAAAATGTCTTATTCCTGTTGATGTATGTATACTACCACTGGCATTGTACTTTGTGTTGACAATTCCTGTTGATACAGATATTGAAATTCATAGTCTCATTTGGGTTGGACAACATATACATATAAGGATTTTGTTATTCAAATCTTCAACTCTGTTGGTGTCATTTTATACTGAGGTTGAAAATGGTTCAAAGACTGGCATGATGATTTTCTGTTCATCCACATGTGTGTCTTTGTAACACTGATTATGTATAAAATGTAAAGAATTCACATTGTATCAAGAAGTGCAGGTTAAGACCCTTGATAGAAAGCATGAGTAAGCAAGTGAGGTGGAGAAAAAATGTTAACTTGACATTTTTTTTAATCTGTACATTACAGTTTTTTGGGTTGCCTGCATGGCACACCCTAGCTACTGACCTAATTATTGCTGTCAATCCACACAGTATGAAGATCTGTGAATCAGTCCAGCATCTGTACAGCACTGTTCAAAAAACCAAGCCCCTTATCAGTGAAATCGGAGATCAGTGGCATGTGTTCTCTTACAGATGAGAGCTGATACTCACTGAATCAGTTGCTGATCTTCCCCGTGTGTTGCTGAGCATTGGCTGGTGCGGGAGAACTTGTCGGCATGGAGACGGTGGTGATTGTGGCCATTGGGGTTCTGGCCACCATCTTCCTGGCGTCCTTCGTCGCTCTGCTGGTCGTCTGTCGCCACCGCTACTGCCGCCCAGTTGACCTGCTGCACCACTTTGACACCAAGTCAGTACCTGAGCGGGTGGAGTAGGGTTGGGGAATGGGGAGCTCTCCATGGGACGGGGTAAAACTGGGGGCCATCCGAGTGTCTGAAAATGTGGAGGTTTTTAAACTGAAGGACGGACTTGATCTGGCTTACCTCATCTTTCATATGATCTTATCAAAGCAGTTTACCAGGCCATAACATTATAGGCTTTAGCATGGCTGGTTCAATTCATTGGACGTAGCAGATATTGTTTGAAAGGTTCCAGGGTACTCTTCTTCTGTTAAAATGCCTTTATTTAGAATGACATGTCCATTTAGGAAATAATATCTGATGCAAATAAATCCAGCAGATCAGATTTTATATCCTAACAGGACATGTCACTCTAAATAAATACCTTTGAATATAAGAATAACCTCATCCTTTTTTGGTTTATTGCAATTGCTCAACCCCCTTCCAGAGTGCACCTTTGATCTTTTGGTTTTTTCACCCTGAATGTTGTGAGCATACTGCTAGTGGCTGTGCAGATAAGAGGGGTACCGCGGGGGTGGGAGCTGCCCCTCTCCATCTCCAGCTCGACAGTTCTGCCTCCTTCTTCTGTGCCGTACCTGATTTCAGATGGCCACTAGATAAAGGCTTCCCTTTGTATTAAGTCTGTTTGTGTAAGGCAGCTCTGAGCTTCGGTTCCAGCTCATTAGTCCTTTGATAAAATTATCACCGGTCTGTGAATAGACCCCAGAGTGTGTGGCAGGTGGCAAAGCTGTTTCACTCTCCCCTATGCTGGTTGTTAAAACATAGCACACACACCAATGTTCCCAGACCACTCCCTGTTTTGTGTGAGAAGTTCCCTCATAAAAACGTGCTGTCATTCCATTGTCTAGTCTTCAAACAACAATCACTGAGGCATGAGAAACAGTAATATCATAAACAGGCATAATGGCTGAGATTTGCTCTGATTTTGGCATCAGTGAGGAATACTGTTTGAGGAACTGAGATTAAAACCAGAACCCAGTGTGTCTGAAGCTGTTTCTTGGCTGTTATTATGCTGAGAAAATGACCTAGCCCGAATTACTTTGGGAAATACACAGGTGTCTAAATTAAACGGAAGATTCTAATAGGGGTATCTGACAAGCCAGTAAATGGTGTAATGTAATTGCTTTAATAAGGGAATATTCAACACATCTAATTTAAATATGCACAAGCAAAAAATATTTTACATACAGCCTGAGTGGACATCTGTAGGCGTGGTCAGAGAGACAAACCAGACGTCTTCTCAGTAGATACTCAAAAGTCTTTGTTTTCCTGGTACAAAAGCAGTAATGGATTTGAAACAGATTCCGATGAAAGAGATCCAGTCTATTGCTGGCATTGCTCTGTGTGGCACTGAATGGCAGACCACAGTATCACATATTAATGTGCACCATGTGTGTTTATTCAAGGGTCCTAATGGAGATGTGCAAATTATAGGGAATAGGGAGAATATATGAATAGAGAAAAACTGAAATGCTCACAGATGTACTGGAATTCTCAGAAGAGTTGGCAGCTAGTTTTTTTTTCTGAATTCTCAAATACTCATGCATGTTAAGCTCCTCTTCCCTCTGAGTTAATTTATTGAAGTGCTATTATGGGAAGCATGGAGAGGGGTAACACTGAAATAATGAGTTAACTGCCACCCACTCCCAGGTAAATCTACATGTGTGTAAATGAGGGAATGGGATGGACAAAAATGACCTAAATATATCCTAAACCAGCTTAATTGCATAGAAGAGCACGTATGTTCTTAAAGCTCCCTCGACCTCAACAATCCCGATGTACATCCACTTATGATCAAACAGGAAGGACGTGATCAGTGTCACTTTGAAGATACAGGGTGTAATCGGTGTCAGTGTTCCTCTGCAGGGTGTGATTAGTGCCAGATATGAGGATAGGAAGGTCAGGCCTGTTTGCCCCCACAGGCCTACGATGGACCTGATAAGCGCCATGGAGACCCAGAGCGAGCCGTCTGAGCTGGAGCTGGACGATGTGGTCATCACCAACCCGCACATCGAGGCTATTCTGGAGAATGAGGACTGGATTGAGGATGCCTCGTATGTCACACCTCAACATTCCTTTTATCTCCACCGCTTTTATTACTGGCTAGGTCACCATCACTGTTATTTTAATTGCTTGTATTATTTCTGATGTTATCAGTACTACAATTCTCCCTTGTTACAGCATCTAAAAATCTTACAAAGGACTGCAATAACATGTTAAGCTTATGAACCCCGCTTCTCCATTATCAAGGATTTTAAGATACTCTGTAGTATTGTACTTACCTGATGGCCTCGTCTCCTAATTATGGATATTAACAGCAATTACTATATTACTGTTAATGTCTTCCATTTCCTGCTCTTACCATATACATTAATTACGTTACACTATATTACTGTTAATGTCTTCCATTTCCTGCTCTTACCATATACATTAATTAATCCCATCTCAGATCATCTTTCCCCATGTCAATCAGACTATTCCCATGTGGAACTATCAGTTTCCAAATAGTTACTTCTGTTTTCCTCCAACAGTGGTTTGGTGTCCCATTGCATCTCGATTTTGAAGGTAAGGTTTTGCACACTTCTGAAGGTGGGCTTAGAGTTTTGTATCTGAATGAAACCCAGCAGACGCTTCTCGACTGGCTTAGGTGCCATTATACACTAATCTGACCTCTCCCCCTGCAGATCTGCCACACTCTGACCGAGAAGCTTGTAGCCATGACGATGGGCTCGGGGGCAAAGGTCAAAGCCCCTGCCAGCCTCAGTGACATCATCACCGTGGCAAAACGCATCAGCCCCAGGTATATTTGCAAACACTGCGTTAAAGTGCACAGACTGCCTCTGGCAAAATAAGAGTGCCTTTAGGCATGTTTTTCCATCTGATAAGCCAAGCCAAATCTTCTGTTGTCTCTGCAGGGTGGATGATGTTGTGCGATCTATGTACCCTCCTCTGGACCCCAAACTACTGGATGCCAGGTTCACTTTTACATCCAAAGCTAACCTAAGACTTACAGCGCAAATCAAACTAAACCCACCATTTAAATAGCCCTCTTTGTTATATTATTGTATCACATACACTTTATGAAATCAGCATTTTTTATTTCTTAATTCATATAAATCATGAAAAATGACAGATCACAAAGTTCACTATATCCGAAGGTGAAAGAGGCACGTATGTGGCTGTTAGGCTTAGAAGTTCACTCCGCTTCTACCTCTATATGGCATCTTTCATGATCAGTAAGGCATCAAGATTTACATTAAATGAATCGTTAAAAATGACAAAAACTGTTTCTAATATCAGAAATGGTTTAATTATGGCATTTATGACTGATTAAAATTTCCATTGTGGGTGTGTTTTACTTCAACAACTGAAATTCACCAAATTGGATTGTAAAAAAAAAACACATGAATCTGGGCGATAAGGAAATATTTAATATATACATGAAAGCCATTTTACTGGGGTGGAGATAGAGGGAAAGGCAGTAAACAATTATATAAACATGATAATAATTAAGAGAATTTTAGAGAATAATTAGAGATTAATTTAGAGAATTACCCTACTCCAGCAGTCCAGATGGCGCAAGAGGCCACAGTTCTCAGTACCTGTCCAAGAGGGTGTGGCTTCATTTTGTCCCCACAGGGCCACTGCTCTCCTGCTGTCAGTCAGCCACCTGGTGCTGGTGACCCGCAACGCCTGTCACATGTCCGGCAGCATGGACTGGATCGACCAATCGCTGCACGCAGCCGAGGATCACATGGTCGTGCTCCGGGAGGCGGCGCTGGCGTCTGAACCCGACCGCAGCCTGCCGGGAACAGACGCTTTTCGGCAGGAGCAGTCGACTATCTAGCTCTGTTCTGACAGCACAAGGTGAAGGGGCCTTACACACAGCTGTACCTTCACATACTACCACACACCTGAGTACTTTTTATACACACACACACACACACAACCCCCAAGCAACAATGCTAGACACATTCCTCTTTCTCAGGCTCGGTGCCTACATTATTATACCATGAGACTCCTGACGGATGGAAGGTGCAGTTTTGAGCAACAGTTCTTTCTGTGTGCTCGCGTAATTCTTCATACCGCTGGCTGTAAAATGTTTCATGGCACCAAGAGCAACAACAAAGGAACTTTTCGGCTTTGTGTGGGTTTGGGGCACCAAAAATCACGCGTTTGATCTCTTACTCTTCTGTTGCCTGAATAACGTAAAATGCAAGCCAGCAATACAAGCCAAGATCCTCTCATGTTCAGCCTTGCAGCGTGGGATGTAGAAAGAGGATTACTTGCAGCGTTTGTTCAGTCACTCTTGTCCGTCCCCGTTGCTGTCCATGCCAGAAAAATGACCATGCTTGTTTGCTTCAGAGGCATGTGATATGAGGAAGGCACTAGTTTTAAAAGGCAAAATATATGGGACTTCTGGAGCGTCAGAGTGAGCAAAGACATCACTTAATATTGGCCTACACACTTTTGCAGCACATGCTCACATTGCCTTTCTAATTTATACTTCTGACTTCTTGATGATCTTTAGAATATATATCTTGACCTTACAAATTTCTTGCAAACAACCCAGTTTTGAAATTTAAAAAGAAAAAAAAGGTCAACATAGTGTATTAGGAGCTGGCTCAAAGCTTTCACAGAAATACAGTTCCATGGTCAAGCAGAATCTGACAGTCCATTCATGTCATACATATTTCAGTTGTTTATATGTCCCAAAGTTTGCAAAGGCAATTCACATGGCTCTTGTATATTCTTATAATATTTCTCTAGGACAGTGTATGCAAACCATGTCTCAGGAAAAATTAAATTGATGGGTGGCCTATAATAATGTAAAAAATTAGACCTAAAAAAGCAAGTGGCCTGACTCCAAGATTTTAATTAAAGGCTTGAATCAAGGTATCCCTGACATACATAAATGTGCAGCTGGGTCCCAGTCTATGGCCCCAGTGAGGTGGTTCTGTGGAATCTTGGTTCCAGCACTCCGTTTGTCCTTCCCCGCGCCCCGCTGTTCCACAGCAGCTACTAATCCACCGATAATTACAGTCAGTGCAGTGTCAAGGGACACTGTCACAGGGTGGCTTTATACCCCAGTAATCCGTCCTCAGCTAAAACTGCTGGGACCGTGGATCAGACCCCTTGAGAAAGTGTTCAGATGCAAGTTAGGCAAGACCAGCTGAAAGAGAGGAGAGCTAGACGGCTGCCTGAAGCAATTGAGCACATTGTGGCACCAGCACCACCGTGTCTCTCCAATGACACAAACTAAAGCCATAAAGCCATATAGTGAGACGTGCGTTTGAAAGTATTGATCTGCATGCTTTAGATTCCAAACATGGGGTTCCAATGAAGCTGACGGTTTACTGAAGCCTGTGCTTACTTGTGAGAGATACATGCATGCAGTTGGTTTTATATGTGTTCTAGCAGTAGACTCAAGTATCGCAGTATTTCTATTGGATGAGTCATGTACATTGCAAGTTATTTTTAAGTAAACCCTGTGATTTTTTTTTCCTGCTACTATAACCTGCAAAGAGCAGAAACAAGTCTGTAACAGAAAAGCACACCAAAATTATGGAGAAAATGGTGCACTTCTGTCTTCCTATGTAAACTTTTCAAAACATGTTACCAGTCTTTTGTAAGCACACAGTTATCCTGTTACTGATGTTCTATTTTTCTTTTCCATAAATTTCTCTGAAAAGCTAAAGTTTCCTAGAAAAAGTATGTTTCTCTTGTTTTGCTTTTCAAATGGGTTCTAAAACAGGAGTTTACAAGGAAAATCAAACCGCCTTTTTACATAACAATTGCAATTTCCAAGGAACATGTTAGTGGACTGTAGTTGGGTAGTAAGTACTGTAGCACGTATTTGGTGACATTATTTGGAGAACATTAGATACACGTTTTGATACTCAAACCAATGTTGGCATGAACTGGAAACATTTTTATCATTTTACTGATTGTCACTGCACACAAGCTATGTAGTCACATAACCACAGAGCACACTTCATAAGATAACAAAACACTGTGCTTTATTAAAAAAAGAAAAAAATGATTTTTTCCAAAACAGTATTCTGCATCTTCATAAAACAACTGGCTTTGAAGGCAGCTCATCGCTCAGGCATTTCCTTAGATCATGGGTAATGAGGAAGGAAGACCAGGGTGCAACCCTGAAAACATTCCTACCAGAAGCCTGTGACCGCACAGTACTGTATATACACTCACTCTCTGAAATTACTGTTTCAGTTTAGTGTTTGCACCTTTGTTACATTTTACAGAAAGTTAATACCAAAGAAAAACAATATATATTTATGATACATATTTATATTTCAGGCTTTGTCTTTAACTTGTATATAGTTTGATATATTTGGAAAAATTAAGCCCCTCTCTTTGAAGGCGCAGGCAGTCCTTTTCACCCAAAGACAGATTTACATTTGGCTGAAATAAATGGCAGAATAGTCTCTAAAATCAGTCTCTAACCCGACCATCTTCAGACAGACAGACAAATAGGTAACCCTTTAAAAACAGACACAGCTGTGAGGTAAGAACTGTACATTTGAGCCGTCACTCAAGAAAATCTGCTTTTCTTAAAAAGAAATACAAAAAAGTGCAGAGTATTTTTTTTTCTTTTTTTGCTGTTTACAGATGTAGCATAGAAGAATACATTACATTTTTTCACCTTGTTTTCAAAACAGTCCTTTACTTTTTTTCAGGTTGATTTGTTTCCAGTTTGGAAGGGAGTTGAACTCCTCTCTCTTCATCTCCAAAACCCTCTGTAAGACAGTCAGAGAGACACATGATTACTTTCACGCCCCAACCAGATTCTGCTCATGCATAAAAGAGTGCATTTATTTATTATGTTACTATACTGAAAAAAATTCCTCAATGTAACCCTTCACTGGCTGCTAGTATCTTCATGATACAGGGGCTGATCAGATGTTTCATGTACTCAGAAAAAGTGATGCCGATATACGATATACACAGACATTGGTGGGATCTCATTGGAAATGTAATCTCTGTAAGATACAACTCACCATTTAAGAGTCTGAAAGCGGCAGTCAGTCACTTTTAAGATTAGTATAGTCACACAGCTCTGGATTACACCAGTCCAGTACTGGGGGAGGAAACCTTAACCACGACACACCTTTGTATGAACTGCACAGGCCGGAATACACTGATGGAGTTGTCCAGCGGTGGGACAGAGTTTACAGAAAACAGCAGCATCCTCAGATTGTAAAAGCCATTACCTGGAAGTCCTGGTCAGAGAGGTAGACCTCCAGGTGCAGAGGATCCACCCCCTCAGGGAGGGGCTTGGCCATCAGTTCCTCCACAGAGTAGTGGGTCTTAGTGAGCCTGGACAGAGCATCCTGGACCAGCATCACCTTGCTCCGCACCGCCTCTTCCTGCTCGCACACACATAGATAGGAGCGAGTGTGAAACACATTCTGCACAGTAGCACAGAAAGGAGTGCGACATTTACCAGACACACTCACAGACGGATGCAGCACACGTAATGCACAACACATGCATACGCTCTCGCACGGGGAGAGTGTGGAATTTACTTATCATGCTCATACAAACACACAGTGTGACAGATTTAACATGCACACCCACAAAAGTGATAAAGCTGCTTGCTACTCCAGAGCCCCTCCCGATACCTGCAGCTTGATGTTGGGGTCTTTCTCCCAGTAGGGGAAGATGTTGGTGAAGGTGAGGGGCTCAGCACCTGCAAGGGTCAGGTAGGCCTGCGGAGGGCGCCTCGTGTTCTTCTCTGAGAGACAGGAACGACAATCTCTGATCAGACCCTAAACAGGGCCACAGAGCCCCACAGCTGCCACAGCTTGCTGTGCGTCCACACAAACACCCTTCAGCTCATTGATCAACTCGTTACCCATGTATGGGGTCCTTGGCAATTATACAGGCTATTCAATATTTTTCATACTGATCCACAGAAGCATTTCTTTCCATTTTATTTTATGATGCACAAATATAAGCAGGACTGAGAAGTCAGGAATATACCTATGTATTTGTATTTTGTACTTAGCCCAATCAATTTTAGAGTGGGGAAAATATATTTTATACATATATATATATATATATATATATATATATATATATATATATGTATTCATTAATTACTGAGTGGTTGCATTTCAGAGCCCCTGTCCTGCCCCTCCCTCAGACACACCTTTGCAGTACTGAAGCACCGTTTCCATGGCACATTTCCTCTCGTTGTCCCAGCGGATCTTGGCGGAGCCGGTGCACTCTGTGTCCTCGGGCTGCCAGCCCTGCCACAAGTACACCTCCATCCGGTTATCCAGCAAGAAGAGGGCTAAAGGGACAGAGACAAATGCAGCCATGGTTCGCTCACTTTGTCCACAATCCCAACAGGTCCACTCTGTGATCCTATATACGAGTCCGATCCTTCCACTGCGAGCGGGTGTGCGAGTTGTGACCACTGTGATCATATATGTTGGCTCTGATTAGTCCCCTGCCATCGTGTATGAGAGTCTGACTACTCCTTGATCATGTGTGTGGGTCTGATTCCTCCCAGGTTATTGAATGTGCGCAGGCACATGGCAGTAGAGCCCACCTGGCTGGGGCACAGAGTACAGGTTCTCCTGCAGGAAGGGCATGGCCATGACGGCGCCCGTGACGCGGGCGGGACTCAGCTGCTCCTCCCCCTCAAAGACCCCCGAGGAGGCACTCAGGTGGAACAGCCGTGGGGTGAAGTTGTACTTGCCCGGGTCTGTTAAGATAACGAGACAGACAAATGAATCTCACTCACTCATTCTTTGATATTACATGTTGCATTACTGTCGATTACAACATAACAGACATAATAACAATGCGACTTCCCAAGAATCCTTCAACCTGAATAAATGGAGAATGTAAAAAATGCAAGCACAGTATCTCAGACGAGATAGGAGAGACTGGTGTGATTACGTAATGAAATAGTGAATGAGTGAGCACACATCGATCATGCATGGCTTTATGTGCTCAGCGGGGTTTTATCAGATGTGGTTGTTACCTTGCAGCATGCAGTCATAGGCCTTCCTGTCCTGCTGCCCCAGAGCGTTCCAAAACTCCACTGGCTCCGCCCCCTCCTCTACCTCTTGCACTCTCACATTGCTATTACTGTTCAGCCCAAGCTCAGGGGGACACCTGCAAAACACGCACACACACACAAAAGCATACACACGTGTATACACACACACACACATACACAGTTATACACAAACACATGCACACACGATTAAAAATTAGAAAACCAGGAAGGGGGTCTTTTCCAAACAAAGGGGCTTGCAAGTGGCCCCTAAATGTCACTCACAGCTGCTCGCTCAACTATAAAAATATTTGTAACTTTTAAAATAACACAGAGGTTACTGGTGCCTTTTCAAACAATATGAGAGATGATGTAAACACTGTATATGATATGATACGTATTTGATACTATTGTAGTTATTTTATCCTTGACACATCTGTAGTAACGCATGTTTGTATTTTGTACGGTACTGTAATGTGCTGTTTACACAAACTTTATATTGTAGATGGCTGATTTCACATCACTGCTTTAGTTTATCTTGCCAATAAAAGTAATATTGTACTGAATTAAATTAAACTGAATTGAGAGAAAAACAGAATGGATTGCTGATTGCTCCCTCTAGCTCACAGCGCTGTGGATTTACACATTAATCACATTCACTCTCGTTCCTGCTGCAGCTCTCAGTGTCACAGTAACAGCAATCAGTCGTGAAGATCAGTGTTTTTGAGAACAATCTGGCAGTAATCATACAGCAAACTTATTTGTCTTGACCAGTTGTTCTTTATCAGGCACACACCTCCTCCCCTTTGGTTCTGCAAATCATTCTAAACCAGGTGCCAGCAAAACGCACCACCTCTTTCACTGGCCCTCTGAGGGCTACACACTATCTCCTTTAAAGTTTACTTCAAAGAGCAGCCTCTTCTGTCTTCTATAAACAAGCCAAGAAAAAAACAGGAAAATATTCCAGATACAAAAACACAGCATTAATATATAAGCAGCCATTGGCTGAAGAATGATGGGGAAAAGGCAATTTTACTGGGCTTGGCATCGGCTGCTCCAAACTGGGAATAGCCTTTTACATGCCCAAGTTCGGGTACCTCTGCGCAGTTGGGTAGAACTGCGCAGAGGACTGTCCCGGAGGACAAGGGGGGGTGATGAGTGCTTACGTCTGCGTCAGGCGCTCCACTGTCTTCTTGCCCACCTCCCGCGCACTGACGTGAGACTTGCAGCCGTGCCACAGGAAGAGCGCCTCCTGCTGGGCGTTGAGCAGAACCAGGGAGGCGCGGGAGCGCAGGCTCGCACAGCAGCATGCCACCTCCACCAGCGAGCCCTCGACTGCCACCTCGCCCCGCACGCAGAACAGACGCCAACCCCCTGCCACAGACACAGAGAGTCTAGTAATTCTAGTAACTCCTCTAACCATAGAGGATTTATCGCTTGTATTCTAAGTAACCCTGGTCCTGGTGATACATCTGAATTCATCACTATGTAAATGAGTCACTTATTAGGAATGTTCTTGCAGGGTAATCAAGTCATTAGACACCCACGGAACAGTGAAAGTCTCGAAAAGGGATATAACATTTCACTGATACTGTATATAGCTACTGTATATATATAGTTATATATATAACATGTTATTTTTAATGAACTAATGCGTTGCTGTCAATGGGGTTTCCTGAGTAACAAACAGCACAGTACCTGTGTTGGTGGCACTGTCCTCCCTGCTGCCCTTGTGGATGACCAGGCCTCCCTGAAAGAGCTGCAGGAAGCAGGGCAGCTCCTTCCCCTGAGAGACCAACACCTATGGAGAGGGAGAGAGCAGCTTCTGAGTAGCTCTGTGGTATTAAGTTACGGTACCTTTAGTTAATATACTTGATATGATGATTAAAAGTAAATTTTGTTTAAAAGCAATCATACTTTTCATGTGTGTATCCTCTACATATCTGGGCAAATGTACATATTGTATTATTAACTACACTGAAGTCATATTTGCAGTTCAACTTTAAAATCTATTTTAATTCCTGTGGCACTATTGCTTTTGCTAGTAGATTACCATTGGACTGGATTGATCTGAAATTAAATGAACTGAAAGAGAAAGCAGAATGGATTGTTGTCTGATGCCTCCAGCACAAAGTATTGTGGACTTGGTTCTCACAAAATTACACATTAATCATGTTGACTTATATTCCTATTGAAGCCTTCAATTTTATACCAACAGCAATCAATCATGAAGCTCAAAAGCACAATTAGGCAACAGTAGCGGAGGACTCTTAAAAGGGTAAATATTTTAATACATATCACTACAGTTTGCTTGAATTAGCTTGCCATACTTGATCTTAGACAGTGTGAACAGCTGGTGGAGTATTTGTGCTCACCTGCGCCCCCCTGTGGCTACCTAGCTCCACAGTCATGAGTGCTGAGGTGCCTTTACCACTGACACTGGAGTGTTGGCCCTGCCAGAAGAAGCAGGCACAGCGCTCACGCCCTGGACCCCCGCTGCTCACTTCCCCAGGCTTCTGTCTCTTCCCCACTGCAGACAACAGGAAACACACGCATAAATACATATAAATATACATATACATATACATACAGACATACATACATACACATAAACACAAGTGCATACACACACACACACACACACACACACACACACACACACAGACAAAAGCACATGCATACAGAAATACAAAAGCAACATAAACACATATCCAAACACATAGGCAGACACAGGTATTCATACAGAAACAGAAAAACATACAAACAAACATACAAAACCATACAGAGATGCAGGCATACACATATAGACACAGGTATGCAGACAAGGAACAGAAGCACATACACAGACAGACACACATACAGACAAAAACGTACACAGATACATAGACACATGCACAAAATCAGAAAAACACATACATAAAGACACAAAAACAAAGATACAGGGACACTAGCACTCCTAATATCACAGACAAACATTAACATCATTGTGATTTTTCTACAGGATTTAAAAATTACTTTTCATGTCATGTAACTTAATATGTAATACAATAATTCACTCACCAAAAATTTCAATGTTGAATAAAGATATCAGTTGCACAGACCAAGTGCACACTATAACACACAACAGAGATACGAAACAAGATCGCTCACCCACACTGGTGACCGAGTACTTCCAGCGGATGACGTAGGTGTCCCCTTCATGCATCTGGCCGAAGCTCTCCTTCGGTATCTCATAGTCATCGAACTCGCGGATGTGCCAGACGTCCACGGCGACGGTGGCCAGCTCCGCCTGGCGGCCGTCCTCCGAGCGCACCAGACCGTGCCCCCGCTGCACGTCCACGCCCTCCAGCATGGTGCGCACCGCCCCGCCCCCTCCTGCCAGCAGGGCCTTGGCGTCGCAGGGCCGCAGCTCTGACTCGTGGGGCGTGGCGTGCACGGGACTCTAGGAAGGAAAGAGGGAAACATAGACAGTTAAAAGCAATTACTCTCACTGACTCCACACAGCAGGGTTTCAGCAGAGAGACACTGGGCATACATCCAGTGTTACATACGCGGGTAGGTACAGCATGAATTGCTAGAGTTTACAATGTGTGCATGTGTGTCACACAATGTGTGTCACATGTGTGCATCCCTGGGATATTCCCTCAGGACTGAACACTGCCCTCCATTTCCTTCCATGTCCTGTTTAATGTAAATCAGTCGTTCCGTGGGAGAAGCACTCAGACTGGCGATATCCACGTATGTTCATTTCACACAAATGCAACATCACACAGGACAGCAGGCTGACAATGAGCACTTCACTATTTCCTGTGAAACACATCCTCTCCACCTGGCTCAATCCAAGAGGGGGCTGGTATCAGTGTGCACCTCCCCCCGCTCACCTTAACCTCCTCCGCTGTGCTCTCCTCCTTGGTGCTGCTCCTCTCAGCCCAGTCCAGGAATTTCTCCCGGAAAAGCGCCGTCTCATTGTGCTCCGACAGCCTCCCGAACAGGGCCCAGCTGGGCCGCCCCTCGCCCTGCCTGCAGGTGCACATTTCTCTGCGTCAACACACTAGGAGACACGGCGCTCTTCATCCATGGTATTGTAAGGGTACCATAAGCCTAGTATGGCTACAGTAATTCTGGACTATATTCTACAGAGACAACAATTTCTTTTCCTAACCCTCACCCTGGTTATGCACCTTCACATCCTTTTCAATTCAGGAGCTCTATTTAGACCCTCTGCAGTTATTCACCCAGAAATTGCATTTAAATATGTAGAGCCAACTGCTATCCTAGCTTTCTCATTGGGCTTCATCACAGCGTCTTCTCCCTTCAACCTCAATTATATAACTATAAAAGCCTAACCCAAACACTCGCTCCATGCCTAAATGCAACACTAAATCTAACCCTAATCCTGACATTAATTCTAGCCTGTGATCAAAATGCAACTGCTAGCATGTCCATAGACCTTACAGTTTCCCTAACCCTAACAGCAGCCTGTCCTTAACGTCTGCCCTAACCCTAAACCTAACCCTCACCCTAGGAATAATCCTAAAGCAAGAAGCTCACCCTGGATATGTACCTCAACCTCCTGAACTCAGAGGTCCTCTGTTAATCCAGAAACTTCCTTCATAGTACATTTCCATCACAGTAACTGGTAACATTTGTACTGACTGACTTTATTTCATTTCTCCAGTAGGTGGCAATACTGTTCACTACAAGTACTACTGACATTTACTGTAACTTGTTGCCATATGTAGATGCTAAAAAAACCCATGGCCATTGCCATTTTCAGAGTATACACAAATATTAATTTCAAACAGTCAAGTAAGAGGACAAAAAGAGTCAAAGGCATCTTCTTAATATGACATAAAGTCTAAAATTCAGAATACCAAATAAATGGTCATAAAGAATCATACTTTGGTGATGATGCTATTATCCAAATGAAAAGTGACTTGGGTCTGGTGTAAAAAATGTGTCATTGTGATCTAAATACATGATGTACTGCATCAAGGGCGTATTTCTGTGAAGTACTGCCTGCATCCTGACCATGAGATTTATGAAAAGCTCTTGTGCTAAAAGATTTAATCGATTCTCACATCCATTCAAAGAACTGCTCTTCACTCGATATGAAACTTTCATCTTACACACTGAGCCTGTGCTTTTGTCAATGCGCCTCTGGTTGTCTTTGGTGTGATGAAAGGAGGCACACGCTATAACCTTGGGGTGTCTAGGTATAAATCTGCCTCTGACTCTCTCTGTGAAGGTGTGCTGATCTACATGAGGCTTTGTGTGCGTGGCTGTGCGTGCATGTTTATAAGTCTCTGTGTGTGAATCTATATGAGGCCCTATATCATTGCATGTACAGGGAGCCGGACTCACGGCTGGATCTCTGAATTGCTGCCCAAGGGATCCAGCGGATTGACTCGGCAGTTGCTGTAGTCGTAAGACCCGCCCCACAACTGCTTGCCCAGCTGCACTGCCACCTTCCTGTCTTTCAAGGGCACGTCTTTCCCATGCCACACATACACCTCGCTGCCAAAGTCAAACACCAGCACCTGGGGGGCACAGCCAAAGGGTGGCACATAACCTGAGCCGCAGTCACAGCAAAGTAAAATCAGACAGAAACTGTGTGAACACACAGCCTCTGACCTCAAGACCACTGTAGTGTGTGTGTGTGTGTGTGTGAAGGAGAGCCTTCACCAGCTCTTCCTTGGACTAAATGCTAATTGTAAATTGTCAATCACTTTGTTCCTTCTTTGGATTTTGAAATAAATCATTAGTTTTTAACCTTTTGTTTCTGGCTCATTTATGAGAGAAGTGGCAGCCAGCTTCTCTGTGCATCAATCAGGAAGAAGTTTCAGATTCATGTTTTAAAGATACTCAGTCAGGTTAGTTATCAAGTTTAGCCTAATGTGTCACCCCTGCATACACTGTACTATGGTGAGACGTAGCAACAGTTACAAAGGAAGGGAAAACAGACAGAGCGAATGGCCAAAGGCAACACCGAGAGAAGTAGTCATTGCATTGAGAGCAGCGGTCAAAGACAGCGCTGAGAGAAATGGTGGAAGGCAACACTGACCTCTTTAGAGTTGAGCATGGACACACTGGGGATGGAAGCCCAGGCCTCATCATGGGGAACCAGCCGGTCCTCCACCAAGCGGTATATACAGTTAGACTCCACCACTCCACTCTCATAGAGTTCATCCTCCTCTGGATCCCCAGCTCCTGCACACACACACACACACACACACACACACATAAGCACAAGCATGCACGCATGCACACATAGACACAAACATTTATGATCTTGTCTGAGAGCTCCCTGTAGAGAGTGTGGCTCTGTGGGTGAATGCATTATGCATGGGACATGGCCTTATGTGTCTATTCAAGCCAAGCAACTGCAATTAAGTGCATTTGTGCTTGCCATATACATACTGGAGCAGTCCATGGGCTCCTTTATGTCCAGGCATGCTGCCACACTCTGAGTGTTTATGAGCGCGTGTCTCATGTAAATTCATGAGTGTGTGTGCATGTCTGTGTCCGATGTGTGTCTGGATGTATATATATTCATGTGTGTGCATGTGTGTATTTAAATGTTTGTGTATGTTTTTATGTCTGTAGGTGTGCATGTGTGTATATGCATGTTTGTATGTGTGTGCATTTGTGAGTATATGTGTGTGCATGTTTGTATGTGTGTGCATTTGCGAGTATATGTGTGTGCATGTCTGTGTGTGTGCTTGTATGTACGTGGGTGCACACACTCATACCCTTGTAGTCCGTCTTGCCCCCCAGCAAGTTCCAGAACTCTTTGGCGCGGCTGCTATCAGTGTTGATTCCCTCTTCCAGGATGGTGACCTGCGGAGCCTTGCAGCCCAGGTCACGCTTGGCCTGCACATAGGATGCCATCTCCGAGGCCTGCTCACGCACAGACAACGCACATCACTGCTGAGGCCCTCCCTCTGCAGATTACTGCTACCACAGGGTCAGCTCAGTGGGCTACGTATGATACATATGTAATAGATCATCTATGGAAATGGCACGACATATAAGTAAAACCAAACAAAAATGCATTTTGTTATAATTTGAAATGGCTCTCGAAATCCACCAAGTCACCTACATTATTACTACTGTGTCTATATCCAATTTTACAATTCGAGCAATGTTGCCTGCAAGCTTTGTATAAGAGTGTATTGTTTTGTATAAGAGCGTTTGTATAAATAACTAATATTAATTATTCCATATAATAAATATGTGGTTATTCACATCAGTAATAGGTTACAGGATGTTTCAAATAAAAATCCAACAGGAGTCAAAATATAATTAGAAGAGGAGTGAAAAGGGTGACAAAGCTATATCAATAACAATATTTAAATCTGGCAGTGTTGCTACCATGTTTAGGTGAAATACATAATAAGGTAAAAGGTACCATGGTAAATCTAACTTCAGTTAAAAGCTTCCATAAAGATGTGTGAGCTGTAAAAATGAATCTGCTGTACTGAATGCACGCACATTCATGTATGCAGCGGGTGCGCTAGGGCAGTACCTTGGCTTTCTCGATGACGTTGGCAAACTCCCCGCTCCACAGGTAGCAGTGTTTGGGTGTAATAAGCAGGAAGCAGTCCCCGCTGTTTAGCGACCGAGCCGTCGGCTCCACCAGACGCACCTGGACGTGCCTCCGACCTGCAGGCAGGAAGCAAACACGTCCCCCCTGAGAGAGCGCGGTCACCCCTTCGCCCCAGCCGGAAACAGGCTGTAACTACGGCTTTCTGACCTCACCCAGGGGCCACATTCAATTCCATAACCTAAAGCACCACAAATTATTGCTGCAGTACATGGAAGCTTACTGTGGTGCTCACTGTAGGAGCCAAGAATATTCACACACTCTACCTCAGGATCTATGTCAAAGTCATTAGACATCAAAATTAAAAAGGGGATGTTATAAAAAACAGGTAAAGGGCAAATCCTTTTCCCCCGGGCTTTTGTAGCTGACGCCCTGAGGAGAACCTCATCTACACAGTAAGAAATCCAGAAAGCTACAGGATCAGCATCCCTTGAGGGCCAGAGTGCTCTGGCCCTGCCTGAACAACCCCTGTCCCTGACCTTTGATTTGGATGAGCATGAGCTTGTTGAAGGGCACGGCGCTGTTGTTGGTCACCACCTCGGTGGACTTCACATTGCGCAGATGGACTTTGCGGAAGTTCTCCTTGCTGGCCAGCCCCGCCAGTGCAGCGTCGGCCAGGTTGGAATGTTTGGCCACTGGACAGAGAGACAACACAGAGAGGTGAGACCAGACCACCCTGAGAAACAGGTCACCCCCACTATCCCTGGGCTGGGCTGGAGGGCGTCCAGCTGGAACAAAGGTATGGGTACCATCTGGCTAGTGATTGCTAAAAACATTAAAAGACGACAGTAAAAAGAAAGTTGTATTCAAATTCTGATACTGCATAAATCTTTTAAGTGCACCAACTGTATTTCACGTCCGTGACAACTGATAAAATGACAAAACTGAAAAAATTTAAAAGTTTCACTGTCATCCATGATGTAGTTGGAAATCCCTGAGGTTGAAGCTTTCTGGGAAAAGTCAGTAAGTATTTTAAAATTATGCTCAGAAAGCCTTCAGCTGGGTACGCCACACAAGCCAAGCCAAATGCCCTACGGCCACGAGTTTGATTTTATACATGATTGGCCCACCACAGCAAATACTTTCCCTGGGGTTTGTTTTCTCACAGAGCCATCCCTGGTGCCTAAGGTCTCCATTACGGTGTTTCCCAAATGTGCAACATAATTTCAAAGTAAAATCCCTTTCAGAGCGGGTCATACTCATCAGGCTTTTGTGTTCAGACAGTGGAAGTTTTGTGCGAACAGTGTGGGGGTAAAACACAGAAACTATGACTCAAATGGTGTAGAACTGCTTTGTAAAATGAGAGTTCCTCTGAAGGCAGCAAGCACAGTGATATCACTGTCCATGAGACTTCGCCACGTGACTCCTTGAGTGCTTTCACTCAGATTCACAGCCTGTCCAGATGAGTTACAGGTTCGTGAGAACGCACAATCTGTTGAGGTAGACGGCGCATGCAGCAGTTCTGCGCTTTCTCCAGCTCACCGCAGAACACCTGGGCTGCGGACTCCAGGGCCAGAAGGTGATTATTCAGGCCAGGTGGTTCAAGGGAGAGGAGGAGGGGTCACTTACAATGAGCCGTGCAAGATCTCATAAAGCACCTGCAGTTTTATTTGGTGTTTATTTACTCCAGCACACCACTGGCTATCCTGCCCTGTGTTTCATCATAAGCTTTCCACACCAACCAGTGATATTTGCTGGGATCCAGAAAGGAAAAAAAGTTGTGTTCTGCTACAGTCAGTGCTGTTTTCCACACTGCCCTCCTCACTGCCACGTGGCTTTTTTCCTAGTACACGAGTGATATATTATATCACCTACTGATTTGTACCCATCTAGGATAGAAATTTATATCGGTGCTCAAGCATCAACCCTAGGATTTGCCTCAAAATTGCAAGGTTTGTCACCTTGTTCTTCACTTGTTTATTTTAATTACTGTCAGATAGTACTGTTCACGACCACTGGGTCATATGACTCACTCCTCTCCACTTGGATCCTCTTGGTTTCCACGGTAGCCACGTTGAGCCGCTGCTCTGTGTACTCCTGCCGGATGTCGTCCCGCGCTGCCAAGGCCCGCAGGGGGTTCCGGGAGGCCTGCGTCTTCCGGGCCGGACGCACCGCCCGCTTGTGCTCAGCCACAGCGGACGTCAGCCTGGACAAAGAAACCACAAGAGGTGAAGCCAAAACACACACACACACACACACACACACACACACACACACACACAGTAAGACACCTGAATACAAATACAGATACTGTATAAGAAAACAGTACCCATACAGACACAGAGAGACACACAGGCAAACCGTATGACGAAGACAAACACAGGCACACATATAGTTACAGAGACTGACACATCTCCTGAGATGGCCCAAATGCACTAAACACAAAGGGAGGAAGGGAGGGAGGCAGGGACATTCCATTTCATGAGCGGGGCAAAGAGCCTTTTAGCCTGGGATTGTGTCTGCTCTGGAAGCACAGCCTGACGAGAGCTGCTCTGCTCACTGTGAACTCTAGAAGAGAAAGAGCTCCTTCAGCACAGGTACACTGTTGGAGTGTGGCGTACTTGGGTGTGTTGGACTGGATGTTGCTGAAGTCCTGTTCAATGACAGCAGGGCTGCTGGAGCTGAGGGCGGAGGGGGAAATGGTCTTGTAGAAGCGTCCGAATGTCTCCTCATCATCCAGCGTCATCACCTCCTTCACCGTCTCCGCCGTCACTTTGATGGAGGTCTCCCGGTGGCCGGATGCTGGTGGCAAGGAAATGGTGAAAAAACCCACACCTCACTTCAGACCCTATAAACAAGACATGGCCCATTCAAAAGCCAGCAGTTTGTCCCCAATCCCCAATCTGGTTAGGGTGCTGTGCCTCCTGCTGCTCAGGGAAGGGTGTTTTCACAGATGTCAGGCCATAACTGACAGAATGGAACCATACTGTAATGTTCCAGAACTGTGCTGGTCCCTGTGGGTCCTGCTCACCTTTGTTATGCAGCTTGCCCAAGAAGGACTCCAGCTTGTCCAGCCTCTTGTCCCCCTCAACTTCGACGTCAGTGCGGGCAGAGATCTCTGTCAGACCGAGAGCGTGGTGACCCCCGAGTTAGAACTGCCTTCCAGCAAGGGCGCTACACGACCTGATGAATGCTAACCCATGAGCATATTGGCATGGGGTTGGCTTAGAGGGAGAGCATTTTACCTTCCAGAGGCTTGACTGGAGTTCCCGTGTTGGATTTCTTGCTGTGGAAGACAGGGAGCTCTTCTCTGCCTGACGCGGGAGCCACCAAGCCTGACAAATTAAAAAGAAAACCCGCTGTGTCACTTCTGCCAGCTTCTGCAACACAACTGTCAGTGAATTCTTCTACTTTATTCAAGCTTGAAAAACATTAAACACATCTACAGTGACAGAAATGGTGGTGCTTTTGAGTTTGAGCTGAATAAACTAATATAATTCATTGAAATTGAACTGTCTCCTCCTTCCTACTGATATCAGAGTAGAGTATGAAGAACAACCCTCTTGGGTAGTACCTACTAAATTAGAGAGAGGGGTGCAACAACCACTTAAACCTTAGCAATATTAGTCTCAAAGGAGACAAGTATAATCAAGGGGTGCATTAAAAAAAGCAACTCCAAAGTGTCTGTCAACAGAACATATTACACACTCTCTTCCAGGGTAATCACCCACCCCCGCTCCCTGAAGGCAGTTTAACGCACTACGCTGGTCTGACGGGGTGCTGACCTCTCTTGGCCATGCGCCCGGCGACAGTGAACTGCGTGGAGTCGTTGGAGGCGCCCTTCCCCTTGGTCTTCCACTGCTCCTCCTTCTCCTGCAGGATCCGCATACGCTCCGCCAACGACATCTTCGTCTCCACATCCGCCTGGGACTTCTGCAGATGCAGGGGGGGGGAGAAGAAGGGGGGGGGGGCATCGCGCTCCCTTTAGAAACACCCCCACAGGTACTTGCACTTGCCAGGTGAACAGCTGCACCTAAATATTTTCCGGTCCAGCTTTGAGCATAGCGCTTCATTAGAAAACGAGCAACTGGCAGGCTGCCTTTGAAGTCAGATTTTTATGGCCACCCGGTTTCGAGTAATAGAGATGCAAAAACGAGCTATTTGCAAGTCAGCACGTAACTCTGATAAACAAAAACATACTTATGGCCAATTATTCTGTATTATGAAAAAAAATGCATAAGAAAGCTTTAGGAAAGTAAAAGAAAGGAAGAATTTAAACACTAAAGCCACACAATTAATAGACACACACCCACACATAAATCTGCGGGTTTCAAATAGGGCCTCTGAAATGCAGACGTGTTTGAATCTCAAATGTTTACTAACCACAAATAAATCTGAAGTGTAAAGCGCTCCACAAACAACCACAGAAAATGTTCTAGGAGGTTGTTTCTGTGAGAAAATCCAGCAAATGAGCCAGTGAGAGAGAGCGAGCATGTCTGGATGGGCGTGTGTGTGTGTGTGTGTGTGTGTGTGTGTGTGTGTGTGTGTGTGTGTGTGTGTGTGTGTACTTCTGCGCATGTGTGTGTGTGTGTGTGTGTGTGTGCGCACTTCTGCACACACATGTGTGTCTACATGTGTACATCTTTGTGTGTGTCTGTGTTTATGAGTATGTACATCCCTGTAGCAATCTTTGAGTGTGTGTGTGTGTGTGTGTGTGTGTGTGTGTGTGTGTGTGTGTGTGTGTGTGTGTGAGTGAGAGTGTGTGTGTGTTTACACATGCCTTTGTCAATGTGAATGCATACGTGAGAATGTGTGTGACAGCACATAGATCACCTTGTGACTCCGAGAGGGTAGAGGGCAGCTGGAGGAGACCTGCAGGGCCTCCGATGAGAGAGTGGTCTGGATAGGAGGGGATGGAGGGTGGGATATTCATTGTAGTGGAGGATGGCAGATTACAGCAAATCTTACAGATTACAGCAAGATTTTACAGCAAATTTCTCAGCCTTCGTAACAGCCCACACCCTCATGTCCAACACAAAGCAAAGGGCAGCTTTTATCACCCAGTGGACTCTGTGCACGTTTACTTAATGGACAAATCTGCATCAATGAAGTCCGCTTTCAGCGGGGCATATTTTACGCCATGATTGTAAAACCACGGCACTTTCAAAAGGGTTACGCAAAGGTTAACACACATTTCAGGCCAAACAACACAAACATGCAGAGAGATGGGGGGTGGGGGGGGCAGTTGATGGTGCGGGC
Organism: Megalops cyprinoides; assembly: GCF_013368585.1. Lineage (NCBI taxonomy): Eukaryota > Metazoa > Chordata > Actinopteri > Elopiformes > Megalopidae > Megalops > Megalops cyprinoides. Next base: position 38,394,249 of record NC_050583.1, read on the forward strand.
AGTTGCAGTTGGGCTATGGCTGGGCGAGCCCAGAGGTCAGCACACTCCCCCTCATCACTGGCCACGCTCCGTGCATTTGTGTGTGTGTGTGTGTGTGTGTGTGTGTGTGTGTGTGTGTGTATCAGCCTTACCTTCTCTCTCCTTTCCCCCACACACACGGTCTCTCCGCTATAGAATCACGGGGTAAAACGTGGTTTAAACCCCCTATGGTCCAAACACTTGGAGCTGCACTGCATGCTGTGAGTGTTTAAGCATCACTAAATAGGTGCGTGTGGACATTCCTGCTTGTTTACAGGCTTGGCCATCAGAAGAGGGTAATTGTACAATCAGTCAAACACAGTGCTGCAGTTTAGCACAAGATTTACAGAGCTCCTTCTGTTGCACCTGAAGTCTGCTATTAAAATAAATTACCAAAGATTTACATCAAACAGCTCCCAGTGATCCAAGGGGATATTCTCCAGTAATTGATAGACATGCTAGTAATCGAGCATTATGTGTTTTATTGCCCTAGCGAATTTTCCAGCGGCTTGCTGGCAAACACAGAGGCGCTTTGGTGTTTCATTCTTGCACGGTGAGTCGTTTTCCGCTGTGAGCTTCACATTTTTAACATGCTGCCACAAATGTCCTCCCAAGGCCTCTGTGGCTTTCACATGGCAAAACCGGCCAGCTAAACACAGCCAACACGCTAATTCATTCATTTAGCTCTTTTACTCATTAAGAAACACCTGATTGTGATTAACAATGAGAGAAACACACAACACACACACAAGGGCATCCCGCTGCCAGAGTTCATTATGCTGAGACATGCTGGGACGAATTATTTTAGGCTGGAGCTCAAAGAAAAACCAAAACCACACAGTTTGCTGCAAATACCCATCCATTATATATTTTTAAAACCTCCTCTACCCTTACTTTTATAGAAAATGACAGAATTGACCAATGAAACAACGATGAAGTACCGAATTAAATTTATACTGGAATATTTTAAGTGGCGAACAGGACGATTACAGCACACAGTGCAGAAATGCAATGGAACACAATGTGCTGTTCAGTGTTGTCTGCGTTCTGGTCGGGTGAGGACTGAATGGTAGATAATAGCATTGCTAGTGTTGCCCCGCAGCAGAGGGGCAACACCAATCTGGCATGCGCCCCTGCTCTGTGCCCCGCGACATCTGGAATACGCAACCCTTGCAGGTGCTTGTGCCTCACAAAAACTGAAAGCTCATAAATTCCACGCACCATTCATTGGTTTTCTCTCAAGAATAAGTAATAATTGGCTTGGTCAGTGCCTCTCTGGTGGCAACTGAAATCCTAGCCTGGGGGGCAGACAAACAGTAGTATTGCACACTGGCACTATTGTGATCCACAGCTAAAGCCTGTCAGCGACAGGAAATGCCTCAGTCGACAAAAACCCAAGGAGGGATCACTCAGAGCAGACCTTCACAGAAAGCCATGTTCCCCCAACTTACAGCAGCAGAACATTCAATATTGAACAAGTTTTCTTTTCCTTATGACAAGCAGGGACACATTGTTGACTGTGATACTCCAGGTCACTGAAATTCAAACCAAAACAAGGCACTCAACTGCAAACAAAAAACAGTGTTGTGCCAGACACACATATACAGTGCAAAGACACATGCAAACACTGACCTAATTAAACATATCATAACTGGCTTTTTCTCATAGCAAATACAAAGAGAGCTGAAGAAACAGGCTCCTGAAGGGGGGGGGGGGGGGGGGGGGGACTAGAGGAGGGTATGGAAAAGGATCTAGGATTATTTAAGAAAACTGAAGTGTAAGAATTCACTGAAAATTAATGGGTTGGTTAAAAAAAACTGAATAAAAGGCATTTGTACTTAAATTTGAGAGATATATTTTCACAAATGAAGGGAAACAACACAAAGCTCAGTGACCATGAGAACTCAAACTGGGGTTTGCTCGTGGGACACAAGGGAAGCTGACTGATTTTTGCGGCAAATAAATAATGGCAGGAAAATGGACCTTTAAATACTTCAGCATTTCTTGTGTTTAGTACTGACAGGGCCTTGCTTTGACAGTGTGTACAATACCAGCACAACAAGCATGACAGCATGCTGGTTGCTGGCTTACCCAGCAAAAGGTGTGGATGGAGGCATTGTGGGAATTCTCATTGTCTACCTACAGCTGAAAGGCACAGGAGAGAGTGAAGAAGACAAGAGGAGTGAGGGATAGTGCACATCAACAAAGAACAGGAGAAAGGAAGGAAACAGAAAACAAAGTCTGAACCCCCAAAGAGTGCTGACACGGAGGAACTGCTGGGTAAAAACCACATCCCCCAAACTCTCATCCCCCCGTCCGTCTCACTCTCCCCACCCGTGCCATGGTAAGAGGGTGTAATTACATCATTAATGTGGTCATGAACCGTAATGACATCTACAAATACACAGCCAATCACCAGCCCTGACAGGTAGGAATGAATGAGCACTTTGTTACAGGCCTATAAGCAAGTGGCAGGCTACAGAGCCAGCCCTGGGGAGGAGAGAAGAATTATTGTGGTGAGGTCATTGTTATCATACCCCCACCTTCCCCAGACTGTCAGTATTCCGTTTCCATTCTACGCCACTTAAATACACTGGACAGATGTCAAAACCTCCTCCAGGTCTAAACCAGGCCGAAGGGAGGCAGGGGGTGGAATAGAGTGACTCATAAGCTCAGTTAAAAGGGGGAGTGAGGGTGATGAAAATTGGTTTCAGACATCTTGGCTTTTTATACTTTTTTAACAGTGATTTGTTGCTGCTGTGCAAAAGGCATCATACTGGGTCCCAACAGATCGATGCATCAAGTTGAAATCTTCACACAAATGCATCAAGGGGTAGCCTTTTCAAATCACTTACAGAAGACTACAGCTATTTTAACAGATCACTGCTTCTAAGACTAAACGTGTCCCTGTAAATAATTTCTGAGCCACTGATCCTTTTGTAATTAGGTCATTTACAATCTTTACATAAAGGTTCTATACATCATTATAGGAATATACTTCATGTCACTGATAAACACACCTACATTGTTCTGTGTTTTATCATTGATCAAATTGGTGTCATCCCTTCTCTCAGCAGCCCCTCCCACCAACAAAAATTGATGTAAGTGAAATACTGCTATAAGTAGCAATTTAGGGAATAAAACAAAATAGAAGATGAAATGAAAATGGAAAACAGGAAAAATGAAAAGGAAACAAAAGACCGACCCCCATTATCATCCTTTGCTGGGGCCCTGTTGTCAAGAGTGCTTTACTTCTCAATCACATGAGGGTCACATGGCAGTCCCACGCCTCATGGAAGTGCTATGGTCTGTGCTTTCATTTCATGTGATGTAATTGCAAATATCTAGAAAGTTCTAAGCTCCCTTAGCCAGTTTATTTAATGAAGAATCTGGGTTTTTCCAGTTGATTGTAATCCATTTTCCTTGCAGGCCTTACTGCTAGATTGCTGTATTTGTTTTGGAACAGGCCGTCCAATTCACAATCACAAAGACTAATAGACAATAGATACAGACACACAAGAAAACCAGCCCCAAGCAGAAGGAAACAGCTTTGTCTGTGTTCTCCCAATAGGATGTCAACAACGGGCAGCTCCACAGCAGATCAAACAGCTTCTTGTCCTTTGAATCTCAGGCATAAAAATCGAATGTCGGCATGTATTTAATGTAATCATGACTATGTAATATATTAAGTGCAATGTATTTTGTTGTAAAAGCTGATGACTCAAAACATAAAATGTTTAGTGTTTCTTCTTTTTTCTAGAGATAGTTGCATAGAATTAATCTGGATTCTTTGCATGAATCTACAGAAATGGGTAAAGGATGATTCCACAAAGCAGTAAATGGATATGGAGGGAGGTACACTTACAGGAAGTTATTTTCTTCCTCACTAATTCTCATTGCATTAAGTGCCAGTGGATTATACGTTAATTATACAATATAGTGGCACAATAATCTAGTCTTAAGTTATATGACGATACATCCTTAACCGGGATACCAAATCATTTTAAAACCTGTCTAATTACGAGTTGTGCAATAATAAGCATCATATCAACTGTGGAATCAAGTGTCATGCCTCCAGCTCTATAATGGTAGCTTGAGAAAACTAAATTTTATTGTCTGTGTACCCCCTACCCAAATAAAGTGAAAAAAAACAGGCTTAGATATGGAAAATATATGAGTTAATTTTAACTTCGACAAAAATTCATGTGAATGTACAGAAAAACACTGCAGCCATCACTAAGTGCAACCATCTGCTCCAGGAGAAGGTGGCTGCATCGTACACCCAACACAGATGCTGCTTTCCATGAGAAGAAAGAGTTGCCACATCTGCTACAGCTCAGCTACACATGACTGAATGAAGCACTCCCACTTCCCCCATCCCACTTTGGCCCAGACTCTGAAGGACTCCCATAACCAAGGGCGCATATCACAGAGTTCACCTCCTCATCATTCTTTCACCCCTCTGGAAAAGCTCAGGATCATCACGGGGGTGGGGTGTGTCAACACCGGCCAGCTGAGCGGAAACAAGGGTCCAGAAGGACCGCCGTCCAAATCTTGCACACATTACACAGTTTGTTTTCCCTAGGTGCTCAAAAACTCTAAAATTACCATTTATTAAACAGGGAGTGTTTTAAAGCGTTATTGGAGTAGAGTGTAATGTGGAAGACCTATCCAATTATGAAAAAAAAGTATGCGTGCAATAAGCACAGCGTTGCAAAATGGCAACCCGAGGGGCTGTGATCATGGTTTCAGGTGTGGACTTGCTAAAAGAGCAAAGTCCTTCAACAATGTTGACAAAGTTGGTGGCAAAGGCTGAACAGGTTACTGCGGTGGGGTGTGGGTGCACAAGTTGAGTGGGGCAAAAAAGAAAACCCAGCTGCCGTAATAACAGATAAGATATTGTTCTTATCACACAAGTAGGTAAGAACCGCTGTCCTCCTGTTGCCACTGCCCTCTCATCAACTAACGGATGATCACAGATATGAGGGCGGAGCATCAAGGACCCCTTCCCCCATGTACATCCACAGGCCAAAGCCTGAGTATAGCAAATTCCAATCCAGGTCACTAGGCTACACTTGGTGGGATCTAAGTCAGTTCACTGAAGTATTACCAAGACAGATGAAGACAGAAAATCTGCAGACATGTTCTAGAGCAGTGGTTCTCAGCCAATGTGCCGCAGCACACTGGTGTGCCGTGAGGCAAAGTGAAGTGTGCCATGGAATTTTGAGGAATCCCCAATGCGTTTTTATATATGTGTGTGTGTGTGTGTGCACTTACACTCTGTGAAAAGACTGATGTTTTATGCTGTACTATTAACCCTTTCACACGTAACTTATTTTTATGATATGTAGTGCATGCTACGTTACATGGTTCGTTATGTTTATTAAGCTTCTCATAGTTTTCAGTTAGCATTTGCTATATTTTTTAACGTTAAATCGCTATTTCCTCAAAGCTAAAATTAGCTTGAATTTTTCTAGTCCCCTAGTGTTCTAATCGCACCGGTTTTAGCATATGTGCTAAACAGCAAATCACACCGGTGTGACCGTACATGCGAAAGGGTAAAAAAATCTTGGCTTTTTAACAGTCCCCCCCCCCCCCCCCCCCGAGTGTCACTGTCCACCGCGATGTTTCACTGTAGACATCGTCATATGCCAATTCGGTAGACATCGCCCAACCCTAATACAAAGATTCAGTCAAAAGCCAGAGCTGTCCTGAGCCATTCTCCTGGGATGTTTTCTTTACCCACTGCTGACAATGCCCTCTGCCTTCAGTCACATCTCCCTCTGTAGCCAGTTTGATTGGGACACAGCGAGACTGACGCCTGGGCAGCAGAGACAGTCCCGCCCCATCAGGAGAGACACAGGAAGCGCGCGTATGATATTGTTACGAGCGGGCCGGTCAGCAGCGGCGGGCCGGGAGGCCGGTTAAGCCCTGAGATGCAGTGCAGCCCGATCCAAAATCCCCTTTCCTGGCAGCTGAGCAGAAAAGAGCGCTGACTCAGTGCTGGCACAGACCCCTGTGCCCCCACTCACCCATCCTCGCAGCGGCTCCACTCCTCATTTTTACAGTCTCTCTGCACTGACCTGCCATTCCCTGCTGGGGCTCCACCCCCTCCGGCAACCACTCTACCAACGCACTCAGTTCTGTTCTATGAATGACCCAGTATCGAGGCACCTGATAGGCTCCATGTAAAGTGGAACCGAAACCACAGTGTGACCGTCCGCGACCTAGAGGCTGTGTTGATTCAGCAGGCCCTACCGCACCTTCTTCCTCCAGGCATTCTCTGCGTCCTGCAGCTGGTTGCAGCGGTCAGCCAGGGACGTGTGAACCACCTCGCTGGGCTTGCTCTTCTTCAGCTTACCCCTCCAGTCATCTTCGCTGCTGACCATATCAGACAGCCTGGCAGGGTGGGAGGGACCAATTCAGAAAACCACACACCCAACCCCACCCACATACAGCCACAGGCCCACTATCTACACTGTCCTAAAACATTCTCACAAACAGGGCTAAGCTACTACAGGGATCAGAAAGATTTAAGGGCTAGATGCATTGCAAGCACTGAGGTGGTCTCATTTCAGGAACACTGGTCTCTACTAATTTAAGTCACTTTTAATTACTAACTTTATAACTTAAACAGCAATGGACTGAAGAGAGGAGCGACAGGTGATCCATACCTGTCTTTCAGGGAGGAGGCCAAGCTACCATCCAGACTGCTGTCCAACTCATCGCCCTCCTCAGACAAAGAGGAGGTCTTCTCCAGGCGGTAGGTCTCATCGGGGGAGGGTGCACGGCCCGGGGCCTTGGTAGAGGCCTCTTCTCTGGAGCTGGAGGAACTGCTCCTGTCCCTCAGACTCCAGCGGTCAGAGGGAGGGGGACTGTCATCACTTGCGGACCCCTGGGAGCTCTCCAGGTGTGCTGCGTCTGCCTCCTCCTGCTCCTCCTCCTCTTCCTCCTCCTCCTCCTCCTCTTCCTCATCTCCCTCCCTTTCCAGCTCCTCCTCCTCCTCATTCTGACCTCTCCGCAGCATGTCCAGGGGCGTCTCCCCAGGGGAGTGCTGTGCAGAGCTCCCTGCACCCCCAGAGTCGCTCTCCACGCTAGTGGAGCGGCTCTTCTTCAGGATGCTCCTGACCTCTCGGGGCTCGGAATCCTGGCGCTGCAGGGGGCGCCGGGGGGTCTGCTGCTCCTCCGGGAGCTGCCGCATCTCGGAGGGCTTCAGGCTGGAGGACTGGGCCTGCTGGCGGTCAGACAGCTGCAGTGGGGGTAGCTGGGTCAGATCAGTCTGGACCTGTCGGGAGGGGGGGGGTCGAACAAAAAAGAGGAAAAATGACCTCAAACTTCCAACATGATGGTTCGTGAAACCTGGCTGCTTAAGTCCTAGCCTCGTGGCCGTTTTACACTGTTAATACAGTTTCCTGAATCTGGTGCAGCTTGCATGTGTCACCTGCATTTCAACGCTGTTCTTCCAGGTGGCTCTAAAATTACCCTGGCAGAACTCATCTGAGTGACAGAGGTAACGGAGCGCATTATCTGCGGGGCAAGGTTGTCCTGGGACTAAAAAAATTCTGTGGTGTACACACATGTCTATCCTTCTGCAGCTGATTATGATGTGCCTCCTGTGTCTCTGGGTGCTGTAAAAACTCTGCTAATGCTTAACAGGGAGAAAAACACCGATGGCAAAACAAAAACCCAAGATGTATGGTTGGAAGCAGCACCATTCATAAATCTGCTTCATAAAGGTGTGTGCTTAGTACATATAACCAACCACTCTCCACGGCAAGCGTTTTCAAATACTGGGTTCTTCAAAGAAACTAAAAAAAAAAAAACAAATGAGTTTAGAAATCTGAGGCATCCTTTACAGGCAGAAAGTTCTGCAGGCCATGGAGGGGAGGCGCTCAGGAGACAGTACTCTCTGCAGGCCCGGGGGGAGGGGTACAGCAGACAGTACTCTCTGCAGGCCCGGGGGGAGGGGTACAGCAGACAGTACTCTCTGCAGGCCCGGGGGGAGGGGTACAGCAGACAGTACTCTCTGCAGGCCATGGAGGGGAGGCGCTCAGCAGACAGTACTCTCTGCAGGCCCGGGGGGAGGGGTACAGCAGTGCTGGAGGTCAGTTCCAGAACACACGCGCCTGGAACACACTCCCAAGGGAGGCCCAGTGGGGCAACACTGCCAGTGTCTCTCCACACTCAGAAATGGTGTGCAGGAGGGTGGAGCTTGCACTGCGAAACGCAGGGAGATTACACATGGCCATGGCTATGACCGGCTGCTGGCTGACACGGCGGCATAATAAAGAAGCCACTGAGTTAAGGGCATGTCTGTCTCGTCACGAACCCATAGTCACATGCATTTTTCTGCTAGTGTCAAGTGTGCAACAAAATACTTGTTTGATTGCATGCAATCACTTTCCCACTGTTTTTTGGCATTTGCTTGTTCTATCTAGTCTTATTTGTATCTTTGTATTCTTAAATCACTGTATTGCGTTTCATTTTATGTACACCACCTTGAGCGTGGGAACAGTGCATAACAACTACAATTTATTAGGAATATATATTTTTTTATTATCGTTGCTGCACTTGTGATCACCGTGAGATTGCATTCTTTTCTGTAACAGTAAAAACTGGATCACAAAAAAACGCATTCCCGCAGAGCAGACACAACAGAGTAACAACATGTGCAAGCTGAGGAAGGTCAAATTAGCTCCTCAAGGACTGAGGTATGGAGCTAATTCTGTCACATTTAGTCAACTTAGGGCTTGGCTCACCAGCTCGACCTCGTCCACAGTGATAGGCTGTGTGCGGTAGCGTCCCCCTTTCTGTCTGCGCTTGTCTGCAGCCTCCACCACCGGCTCTGCCTTGCTGTCCAGCTGGGATATCTTGTTGAAGAGGGCCATCTTCTCGCTGAGGGTACCTTTTGAGCCTTCGCCTCTCCCTATGGACCTCCCCACTTCCCACCCGGACTGGACCTCGTCTGACACGGACACCTTGGGGAGGCTGCAGGGCCGGAGGGGAGAAGAAGAGACAGAGAAAGAGAGTGGATATCAAGGTGTGTAAGGTGAATCTACACTAATGTTTGTCTGCTAACTGCTAATCCCCCATCCCCCCCCCCCCCCCCCCCCCGCCCCCCCAATGTCATCGTCCATCGCATCATATGCAAGTAGACCCAGAATCTATAGAGCGATGGAAAAAAGGAGCAGTCCGAATTCCGTAACTGTCAGAAGAGCCCTTGGGGGGGTCGGGGGGGGGGTTTTGCTCAGGCCTCATTCCTTATCTGGAGCAGACCGCGCCATTGGCGCTGCACCCGCTCACATTTCCAGCCCGCAGCTGCGAGACGACCTGATTTACAGAGGCCGCTGACGGCGCGGCGCTCCCGTGCTGAGGGGACACTGGGGAGGCGCTGGGCGGAATCCAGGGCCGCTGCTTCAAGATGCGTCCTGTTCAGCCGCCTAATCTCTTTATGGCTGCTCCCGCTGGGCCTGGAAGATAAACAGCGATCTGCTCCCCGGCTCTCTCGGGCCTGCGGCTCGCCACACCTGGAGGCCATTCCGTCAGAGGAATGAGAGTGAGGGGCCGGTTCGGCAAGGTTCCCAGCACCGCAGACGCGATAGACGCGTAGACGTCTCTCTCTCTCTCCCCGAGAGGTCCACAGGACCGGAGACAGCGGAGAGAGAGATGGGTTGAGAGAGGGGCCGCTGACAAAAGCCTGTGAGTCTGCCCATTAATCCCGCCCCGACCCCCCTCAGAGAGAGGGAGACCTGGACGCAGGCCCCACGGTCTCCCGGGCAGCAGGGCCCAGAGGTGGTCTGGATGAACTGACGTTATCCCGACAGGGCCGCAACCAGCTGGGATTAGACGGATTATGTCAGCCCCCATACCCTCAGATGGTTATCAGACAGACAGCGTTCTGCGAGTCTGCCTCCTGATTCACTCTTTAACACACCAGTGCCAGGAAACATTCTGAGATAACACACATTTTCACCTACACCACTACCTAGGGAGAAATATGACACGCTCATGACTAATGCTGAAGGTATCTTACCCAAAAGCAGGCTCACTAACGGATCTGAGAAGCCAGAGTCACAATACCAGAGAAATACCAAAGGAAATCTCGCTGAAGTTCTATGGATGAACATATTTGGTGTTCAAACATTTTGCTAGTTTAATAAAAAGAAAGCCAAATAAGTTCTCTTTCAGCATATCTATCCAAGTGGTGTCTCATCTCCAAGGCCACACCTACCTCACTGCCACCACCATTTCCTCGCTGGTGATTGGCTGTGTGAGAGCCCGCTGCTCAGTGGCACGTCGTGCCCGACGTTCATGAGCCCCACCTTCTGGGCGGGGCTTCAAGACAGATGTCTTCTCCAGCTCCTGGGGACACACACAGATAAGGGGTATATTTTTAGTGTTTTTCCACTACACAGCAATTCTCCTGAGTCACACTAGTTCTTGTTCCATGCCCCATCACATACCAGTTCAAACAGACCACAGTACTAACCAATGCAAATAGCAAGCAGAGAGATCTTTCCACTGCTCTGGTGGGCACATTAAAATGCATAAAGGTTACATCCATGAATAACTTCACTGAACAAGGGTTCACACTGTCTGGGAAAATGTCCCCTCCTGAATGGGTGCAGAGGGAAAGAGAGAACCTTTAAAAGCTACTGCTGCTCTGCACTGGCCCAGATCCGGGGTGGGCACGGGTTCTTTCTCTTTCTCTCTCTCTACTGGAGACCAGCTCTGTTACCAAGACAGGGGCAGCACAAAGAACTGGGTCACAGACCGGTAAAGGGGGTTCCAATAGGCTCTGAATAAATCAGAAGGCCAAGGACATGATCGGCCTCCCAGAGTGGCAGTGGTAGTAGAGCAGGGGGTTCTGTGGGTCGTGCAGACTGTAACCAGATTCCGGAGTGCACAGTTCCAGCCAGCCTCACAGGTGAATCTAATTACAAGTGTGCAATCGCGTTTAATAGTGCCCCCCCCCCCCACCCCCAAGCGCATTTTCACCTCAGTTTCAGGGGAAAGAAGCCAGGACACGCTCACATGGGTCTCCTGTTCCCAGGCCGGCCCTGTGCTGGGGCTCTTTTTTCAAACAAAACACAGGGAAACCCAGTATTAACTCTTCGCACACTCTGAACCTGACACTGTACAATGCAGAAACTGTTGGCAGGAGCACAGGTCTGCAGCAGACTTCAGGGGCTGAGGACATGTGTCAGTATGTTTCTCCTGCAGCCCCCGATGGTATGTCTGAACCCTAGCGCTCTATTTACAAATAAATAATACGTTGAACAGCCTCTTCATTTCACGTGGGTTATTCATGAATGATGCCAGCTGTGTGAGAGTCGTAAACAGGTGAGTGAAATGGCTGTTCTCATGCACTGTTAGACTCCACCCACCTCATTTCCTGGGGTAATGACATCATACTTCCAGAGGGCTTTGGAGTTGGAGGACACCCAAGAAGCTACTGCCTGCCATGCCTTGCTGGTACACCTCTAAGCAGCCCTGGCTCTGTTTCTAAGGGTGATTTTCATTTCAGATGACCGCTCCAATGAGATTAATAGCAGTCCTCCCATGGCAAGAAAAGCTGGCCTAACTCCAGGATCTGGTCATTAGGATACTTCATTCTGTGTCCCAGTGCAAAAGCCTGTCAATCTAATTAGCATCATATCGATAGGGCTGCAGGGCTCACAGACAGGGAGATTGTGGGGAAACATTTCCAGTCTCCAGGTGCACAGACACACTCCTAGAAAACCTTTTTTTAACTCAGGCCGGATTTTGGAAAGACACACCACTCGTTTAAACAATAGTGCAAACTCTTACCAGCCTGCTCCAGCTTCTCTTTCATAGCCTTGTGCCAGAGACTGGGACTGCTGAAAAAGTCTTTCTTGAAGGATACAGTTAATCATGTAAGTCCTTTCCCCTGTTCCTACAGAACAATATTAGAGCTGACAGAAGTGCAGACAAAGTAATGACTTCATGGTCCCACAGGGATTTTGGACTGGCCTATTCCCAACAAGTGATTCATTTCTGAACTTGTAGCTTGCCCTGGCTTGTCACTCGTTGCACTTTCTCAGGTAACTGCAGGGATTTGAAAATAAATTGTGGATCACCAGAGAAAACAAATTCTCCCCTTTTGCACACCTTTTGCACAAAAACAATCTGATGCTTTGTGCCATGGCATAAACTTGGAAACCTGTAGAAACAATGGACAAAGGCAAGATCTTTCACAGGAAATGCATATTCTTGTTTGTAAGTGCTCCAAGCGTGGGTGTTGCACACCATGTTTCTCCACTTCCTGTGAGTGTGCATGGGGGGGGGGGGGGTTAGAGAAGGCCGGGGCGGACTGCACAGGCCTGTGACAGAGAGCGTGCCTCAGCAGGAGTGCAGATTCCCGATTTGTGACCCCAGGGCCGGCAGCACTTACTTTAAACAGAGACATCTTGGCAGCAACGCTCAGCTTGGCTCTGTCATCTGTTTTCACATCAGCTGTAAAAGACAAAGACACACAACCACATCACACACACAAACAGTGTACAATTAGACCGTAAGCACACACAAACACAAAAGGCATGTCAAACACACAGTAACAACAGCAAAACCATTCTGAAGCCAGCTGGGAATGCAGCAAGTGAATTTTGGCAGGCTTTCAACATTTACATCTCATGCAGCCATGCTGTGAAGACTGCGAATTCTGCTTTCTCCTTATTGAGCTTGGTTTATTAAGTCAGACTTTGCACTGAATGAGAAGTACACTTTCAGGCAGTTGGAATTATGATCTGAAAAAAAGAAAGCAGAAAAAAAAACATGGAATTGGGTGACAAAACTACGTGACACTGTCAGACAGTAAAACTTGTATTTCTCTCTTGTATTTCTCTCTGCAACCAGATCTCTGTCTAATCGCCTCCAATGGGGACACTGGCAGCATTTCACCCAGCCTGGCTCTGGACACAAACCTAGTACTGTTTTCTTTTTAAAAGGAGCCGTCCTCACAGATAACGGACTCCTGTAAATCTGTTAAGCGTGGTAGAAAACAAACAGGGAGGACTCAGTGCAGCCAGAGGGGCACTCAAGCGGAAACCCAAGCGAGACTCTTGGATATAAGTGGAACACCTGGTAGCCATGGTAATGCGGAGCCATCTCATCGTATCGTGACAGTTCTTGCGCTTCAGTGCCGCCCCATTCACAAAGCATTATACTGAGTGTCCTTTGAGTAACAGCTGCACTTACAAGCACTTTGAAACTTCTGATTTCAATTTGGAGGCACTTCAGTAGCTCATAACATAACACCAAGACGATCTCAAGTGAGACCCCGAAGCTTATGTGAGTTTTGTGGGCAAAGCTTTTGTGTGTTTTAAAGCTTTCAGTAACTCATTCTGTCATCATCAGAGTGTTGTTAAGGCTTTACTGGGGCATGGGGTGGAGGGGGTGCTCTGGATGACCATGAGAATCTACTCTGGGAAAAGAGGAGTGAATGTGATTTACAGCAAGGTGTGAGAATCTGTGTTTGGCCATGAGGGGTCAAGCATCTTGGGGTTAAAAACACAAGCGCCTTGCGCCAATCAGAGTGAGAGCAGCAATCAACGCAAAGGAGCACACTCTGTTTGTTCCACGAACAGTCAAGGCAAGGCAGCTGTGAACTTCACATCCAATTCTGCACTTCAGTGCACTCTGGAGCTGGTCAGATATGTTTCCAGGCTTATCTGCTGCATTTCGGACAGCTGTGGGACAAATAAAATGGGATGTGGAAATGGAGGCCTCGCAGGATCAGTAATTGTTTCGTAAGTGGTGCCATCAATCTCTCAAAGCTGCTCCTTTCCCTTCTGAACCAAGTTTGTCCCATGTGACAGCCGCGGCCCATCATGGAGTCAGTGGCAATCTGAGCTGCTGTGAAAATTGCCCAGCCCAGACTGGGATCTCGAGGGCAGGCCTGTGGTTATTCACACTTATTCATTAAGCTGCAGGTTTCAAGGGAGAAAGCAAAAAGAAAAATCTGAGTCTGTCCAAGCCTCTTCCTCCTCCTTCTACCAGCATTTTCCATTTATCAAAGTAAAATGTTTCCAGCTCAAGTGGAACAACTTAGCTGCTTGAGGATTTTTGCTCTGCTTCTGAGTGTTTCTGGCTCCGATTTTAAAAAGCATCCATGCCAAGAGGAGTCTTCAGACAGAAACGCAGATCCTGGCCAGCTCTGAGCTCTTTCTGTCCTGGGTTTCTGTGACCATGGTGTCTCTCTGATTTCCCCCTCTCTGACTCTCACTCCTAGTTCCAGTCCCTGGCTATTAGAGCTCTATGCGTCTCTCTCACACCCAGCCCCAGTCTCTAGGAGTCTCCGCCCTCTGTCGCTCTCATACACTGCTCTTATTTGAACAGGTGGCGTGCATGCCGCAGGTTACAGACATAACTCCCGCTGTAAGGAAGATTGCAGGCCGCGCCTTCTGTGTTTGCTCCAGGATCACTCCTTCTGCGCAAACAGCCTCTCTCTTGTCACCAATGAGCGGACCGGTGGTGCTGCCTTCAGCATACGCCTTGCTCAAGCAAACAATACCTCGCGAATCCCTCTGGACTCCTCTGTTACTTTGATGTTAGCGGCAAACGTCCAGGCATTAAAAAATATTGGCTGGGTTTGCCAACATTTCCACACCAAGACACCTGAGGCTGAGACAAATGTCCTCACCTGCTGCACTCCCCTCACTCCACTGTGCTGCTCAACAATCACAGTCACTTATTCGAGCGTAATGGGGCCTCTCGGCTTACACAGAACAGGTTCTGCACAATAGATAGGAAACAGATTTGTGTCCTACAAAGACGGCTTTGAAAAGAGTCTTACCTTTTGGCTTCTGCCCTTCCTCAGTTTCCACCGAGCTACGAGAGAATAAAGAAAAAAGATAAGATCAAGGGCTGGAACACGCAAGAAAACAAAAGATGGCATGAGTATGCTCTCCCTCACTCCCAACCCGCGGCGTCTCGAAAGTTAGGCGAGGTGAGGAACAAAGCGTGGAGGCAGGACAATGGTCAACGAGAAGCGTCTTTTCACTGCACGCCCGGCGCTGGGACCGCATTCCCATGCACAAAAACACGTACATACACCACCACAGCAGGAAACATAATTAGAAGTTTGCCTCATAGGAGGAGTTTCACAGGAATTTCAGAGATTCCCTATCACAACAGCAGACCCCCCCCCCCCCCCCCAACAACACACAGATATGATTAGAGATGCTAACACAGCTAGAAAACAAATATAACAAAAAAATCTATGTTTTTTAAGGATGAGGATGGAAAATTATCCATCATGCATTTACATTAATAATACATAAGATGTTATTGACATTTAAGAAACGCACGTACTACACGCACTAATCATGGCGTAGCAGTATCACAGAACACGCTGAACCTTGCCCGGGCAGCTGTGAGAGGGCCAAGTTCATTCCCGATAACAACACTGAATGTCTCACAGAGAACAAGGACCACAGGAGCAAGCCATCATTATACAACATAATACAATATCATGCAGCACCTCACAACACTAAAACATTGTGTGTTTCCTCAATTCACACACAACAAGAGGTACTGAATTTCTGTTTGACACAATACTCTTCAAGGCCGTTCGACACGGCAGCATACTCCGGGCCTTTTGCTGGTGGCACGCTCTGTACCCGTTGCTCTCCAGCATCTCACTGGCTGTGACTGGTCGAGTCCGGAAGCGCATGTTGGTCTTGTGGCCCGCCTTGGTGGTTGCGGGGAGGTAACAGCGGGGCCGGCGCCATACCTCGGACCCAAGCCCAACAGCCAAGTTGAGGGACAAGGACACCCTTCTACCATCTGTGCTTCTTTCAGATTGGCCAAACAAGGAGAGTGAGAGAGTGAACTGAGAGGGAGAGAGAGAGAGAAACTAGTGAGAAAAAGACCAAAAGAAGCGAACTGCACATGCAGACACATGCAAGCTATCAAATGTCCACTCGCACACACTCAGACGCAGGCCTCAGGCACGCATGTTAACAGGCGGAACCTGAGTGTGTTAGCGCGTATGATGGAGAGGACACGTCACACAGAATGCACACGGTGAGCTTCAGGAGTAGCGCTTACTGAGCCTGTGCAATGGTGGTATTTTTTCTTTCCAAAAAGAGCTTGATTTGCATCCAGGTTTTTGCCCTTAATTGCGTGGAAAAACCCGCTCTCCTCCTGCTGTTGCTCATCATGGCATTACTCATGCCTCAGCGTCCTGTGGCTGCGAGCCACTCAAATCCCCTCCGTGCCTCAGTCCTCCTGGGGCAGGGCGCATTTAACGCTCGCATGTCAGGATGGGGGAAACCGGGCCAGCGAGCAGGGCTCCTGCAACTGGAAACATTTGGGAAGCATCTCTTCGGGCCCTGTACATCCAGCACCAAAGCGTCTTCTGATGTCAGGAAAGGGGAACATCTGGAGCTTGGTCTCTGGGAGGGGAGACCGCTGGGTCTCCTCTGAACTGAGGGCATAAAGTCATTTAGGCAGGATCAGAGGGGTCCTTCAAACTGTTCTTGAGTTTTACCTTCCACTGCAAAACAGGGAGAGCACATGGAGGGCATTTAGCATTTCACTGGGATGACAGACTCCCCCGCTGAAGTGGCAAGGCCCTATCTTTACATCAGGGTTCTGAGTGGCTCCTCCTGTTAGGTGCTGAAGCTTCCCAGAGCAGGATCCATGGAGAGTTCAAATAATATTTCAATTTTACTTGCAATCAGGCAGGAGGAAATAATGTAGATGGAGGAGAACTACAGTAAGTGCATGCAGACAGACTGTCTCTGAAGTGTGTGCTGAATCTCTAAGGGCGCCACTGCAAACGCTTTCCTCTCCTCTTTGGCCAGGTATGGTAAAGCAAGGCAAATAAGAAGCTCCCAGAAAGGGCAAAGAGACAAGTCCTAAAAGGCCAAAATCCTACAAGCTGGATTTGTCACAGTTGGAATAAAAGGAAAGTTATGGCCAAAGAAAATGACAAACTCAGGAGAGACTGACCAGGGAATTCCCCTTAAACAGGATACAATGCAAAATACTTCACGACAAAGGTCAGATACAATCTCAGAACAGAAAACCCTCTTGCACAGCACTTTGGCAGTAATAGTGTTGTCAAGGAGGGCCAACCCTTTTCCTTCAAATATGCAATAAAGTAGCTTTAGTGGGTCACCCTGTAGTGTAAACAGTGATTTGGAAGGATTTAGCCAGACGTAACCCATAGTGATTAAAAGCTAAATGCCAGGGATGACTTAAGAGATCACCTCCTGATACTGATTCAGTGCCAGGTCTTAGAGTTCCCTGTGCATTCCCCTAAGCCTTTAAACAAACTCATGAGCATTTTACAAAGCATGCACACTAACAGCTCAGTGTAAGAAAATACTGAAGCAAACATAATACTGGTTTCAGAGCTCCCACAAACTCTGACATGCTTTTTGTTCATTTCCTTGGAATCAGCTGGCAAAAAGGCACCAAGAGTGGTATGCGCGAGGAGTGAGGCTGACCACAAGTGGCATTCCTTCCTGTCAGACTGGCTGGACCTTGGTTTGGCACCCCCTATCTGTCACCTCCCGGGCAGGGCACACAGCTGCAGGGTGGGGGTGAGGGTGGACTCTCTCAGCCCACGGCTCACTACATCTCTGCTGCAGCAGAGATCTTCTAGGCTGGTCCACTGACAGGGGTGTGGAGTCGCAGCACCCCCCCGGGCATACAGGGGGGACATAAGAGGTCCCCCTCAGTATGAGAAGGAAGAGAGGTAGGGAGGGGGAGGTGTGATGGTGGAAGAGTTAACATCCATCTTGTCTACAGTGTCTCTGTCGCTTGTCTCAGTGGGCAGGAAAGGCTAGACCACTGCTTCTTTTAACAAGCAAATGGACAGATAAATAAAAGCAGACAGCGCTATGCCTCACTAAACTGAGGAGACCGTTTGGCCCACTTGTGTGACTTGCCCAGTCTAGCACCACAAATTATTGGTGTTTACAAGCACAGCGTGGGTTTATGAAGCGGAAAATGCCACTTGGATTACAAAGGCCTGCTGATCACCACAAACACAGAAGTCTGTTGGTATAAGGACACTGAATCATGGTTCCATTGAGCGGGTGAGAGAATGGAGAAAAGGTCACTCAGCTGGACTTGTTGCTGTGCAGTGTTTGTGTCCAGAGGAAATAAAGCAAATAAATATTTGACAGGCCTGAGAGAAAGGGCACTGATGGCAAAGCAAGCAACATTTGTGTATGGCCACTCATCATAAGCACCCATAAACTGTAACTAGAATAATTCAAATCACAATTAAGCAAACCAAAGGCAGTGGGAGCATAATTTTTAAAGATGAGAAACTTTACTTGAATCTAAGCTAAGCTTCAACCAGAACAAGCTGGCAAATAGTCAGTTATGACAAAAAACTCTAGATGTTGTATCACTGAAGGCAGTGTGCAAATACAAAGAGGCAGCCCTCTCTGTTACCTAAAACCACCCCTGAAGGGGTACCTCATACAGTGCACTGTGACATCACTGCTCTGCCAGAGCAGATGGCACTCAGCAAATGTGCACAAACCAGCCAACCCTGATAGACGCCTCACCAAATACAAGCCCCACCCTCTCTCGTTCACCTGGACCCTGGCGCCAACAGACACGCTAGAGGTTAGAGGCCGAGCCAGGCACACTTTAACTGGACCGGCAGGTTCAGTGCGCGATACCACC
This sequence comes from Megalops cyprinoides, assembly GCF_013368585.1. Taxonomy (NCBI): domain Eukaryota; kingdom Metazoa; phylum Chordata; class Actinopteri; order Elopiformes; family Megalopidae; genus Megalops; species Megalops cyprinoides. The sequence continues at coordinate 38,412,939 of NC_050583.1, forward strand.
ACAGCAAAACACAGGCCTCTGCTTTCAAGATCACCTCCCATGCTCCATCAAGTATGGTCATGTCATCCTGACACATTTGTGTGTGTGTGTGTGTATCTGTGTATAATGACGGTTGATTCAGATTTTACTTGCATATGATTTAGAAGATAAAAGCTTCAAAACAAGTCAAACATATGACATGCAAGTGAAGAGGCATTGGGCTTTCTGTAGCTCTATGCTTGACGAGATTACTTCAGGGCATCCATCAGGAATCAACAGGTCTGAGGTTTTTCATTTCTGTGAAGATTCCAGAAAATTTCTGAGCATACAAAAGTGAATTTCACAATCTGTAAATGGAGATGCTTATTCCTGTAATTAAGACAGTCCTCTTCCTGTACTCTCCCCTGGGACTACCACTCATTTGTTTGAGGATTTAATGTTTTTCTACCCTCACGTGAAATATCATTATTCATAACAGCCTCTCGACAGAATGCTCAAATTTCAGGACAACACTTATGTAGACATCATATGGAGTTGAAACTCATTTAAATGACAGCTGTGATTTTGTAATGACTTTGCCATCAGTCTGAGACCTCCCTGATTTTCAATTCCAAACATGAACATAACATTTGAAGAGAATAAAAATATCTTGTTTAATTCCAAGTGGGCAGTAAAATCCACAGAAAAAAAGGCAATGTCACCGATAAGCGTGGCACTACTCTGATTAGCCAGTAATATTTACGGTAATTGCTGGAGCCCATGCATTCGGGAGCGTTGTATCGGCATGTAACATCCCTACAACTTACCAGCAATACCCGAGCTGTGACACACATCATGAAAGCGCTTTGCTTAAATGATCTGCCAAACTGTGCAAAGCCTTTCAAGGAAAAAAAAACTGAGAACCCACTGACTAGGAAAGTGCATTGTAAAAAAAGCGGTGAAATAAAAGCCTGTATGACAGGTTCTGAGAGATTTAATCAGGCCAGACACCTTAACCTTTCTGCCCTACATGTTTTATGTCTACTGATGACAATGCATTGGCAAAAGCCAAGGTTTACAGCACCTCCCATGCTGTCACAGGCATGTGAATGGCTTTCTAACTTTCTAACTAATAGCTCTATGTTTTTAATCTGTGTATATGAAGTTACTGCAATTTTTTTTATTCCCACAAAAATATTTTGAGAGATTATTGACTGAACAACATGCCATTTCAACACAGGAACTTTAAGAGAGAATACATGTACACTAGGGCAATTTATCTTGTCTGTCATTAACTGTCACCTCTGTTAAAAAAAATTACAAAAAATGAAAAGAAAATGTCTATTGCTGACTTATAAGACGAGCATTTAATGCGTATATTTTAATTTTATTAGATTCTATCAATGACGTTGACCAAAAATTCTCAAATTAAAATGACTGATTAATAGGAAAGGATAGGATATACCAAATGAGAACTCACCTCTTTGAGGAGGGTGGCCCTGCTGTGTTCACCTCATCACCATTGGAGACTTTCGCCACGGTTGTCTCTCGTGTAGGCAGCAGTGCATCATCCGAGCAGACGCCCCCTCTGTCTCCTGCCTTCTGTGTGGTGCCTGAGGCCCTCTGCTCGGCATGGCCGCTTGTTCGGTCGCCGGCATCATCTGTTTGGGTATCATCTTTGACAGAGACTTCAGGCGTTGGCGTCGTCTGGTGGCTCTTGGCAACGGTATCTGAGGCCTCTCTCCTGTCGCTCCTTGTGTATTTGGAGGAGCGGTCCTCTGTGGTGCCATAGCGCTCTGCAAGCTCCCTCCTCCTTTCCGCCTTGTACCGGGCAATCCGCTCTGCTTTGGACTCCAGGGCCGGGCTCTCCATAGTGTCCTTGGCATCCAAGCTTGCTTTGGCTTCTATACTCCCTGACCCTCAACTGGTGGCACCTGGTCCTCCAGCAACTTCACAGCAATAAAAGCCTCCTCTTGCTCCGGCACACCACTTGAGCACCTGTCAAACACCCAGGGGCTTTCTCAGAGTAGTTCTCCAAAAAATTCCTTCTTCCAAACACAGGAACAGTTCCAGAGCTTTTCCCAAATGAACTGATCACTCCATTAAAATGACCTCATTGCTGGAAGAAAGAGAGTAAGACCATTAGTTCACTGCTGCATGCTGGGACACATCATAAGGCCACAAGGCTGTATGTGCAGGATGTATAGGATTGTTTCATCAATATTCTTGCCCCCGACCTGAACTGCTTCTAGTGAACTGCTCTGAATTCAAATTTATCTTGAGGAACTGACAGCATCACACACAAACATATGTGTGTGCGCACGCACACACACGCACGCGCACACACACGCACACACACACACACACACACACACACACACACACACACACACACACACACAGAGTACTGGGGACGGTCAATGGCCTCAAAGAAATGTACATTAGATCATTAGCCAATGTGTCTTCACCCTCACATAACCCCCAAATCTAAAACTGACACCCTGCTCAGAGGGTAACAGTAGACATCCATCCACAGGTCAGGTGCACCTCCACCCATTCCAGATGGTACACACATGCACATACCTTCAAACTGCTTACCACCACCCCTGCCACCAAACCCAGCAACACCACAAAACATCTCACTCAAAACAAATGATCGTAAGCCCAGCTGGGTCCTCCTGGGAAAGTCAGCCCTTTCTCTGCATGTGCATACCAGAGGGGTAGTTTCATTCAGACAACAGCATGCGGGAGTTTTACACCACAAGGGTTGCTGGGAGAGTTATGGGTATGAGTGGAGAGTGTTTATTTAAGGGGGAAGGGATGCCCTTCTGAATTCCTGCTGCACAGTGCGCAGCTTAATGTGGCACATGTGGGACTCCGCCTCTTACAACTTTCACTGACAGAGAGGGGAACAGAGGCCCTCAGCCATGATGGAGTAACCAACTCTGCAGGCAGCTGCTCTCACATCTGATTGAATAACCAACTGCTGGGTCACAAATGAGCCCCAGAATGTTGATTTTCTTTTTTCCTCAACATAGAAAAAAATATGTCAGGGCCCTCTCTCACAAGAGGGACACTCTGCACCTACAGGAGTTCACCTTGACCTAGTGCACCAAGTCCTGCAAAGACGAAACAGCTGAGGCAGCAAATAAATAAACTCAGCTGTCCTAGGGTAGTGTTTGCAGGCTTGCTGCTTACAGAATGGAGAAACTGCCAAGCAGTACCAGGGGAACACCAGTGAGAAACATGACCTCAAAAATGCAAAATGAGCCCCTGAAAATGTCCAACATTGCCACTGAGAGCAGAGTGGTATCTGAAAAGGTAAAGAACGCTTGAAAAATCCTTCAAAGTTTTCCCAAACAGGGCCCACACTTGCCATGTCACAGCCCAATCCACTCTTTCTCCCCCTATGCAGCTGAAACACCTTTAAAAGGAAATCAAACTAAAACTGGATCTGTAATGGCAAAGAAAAAAATTGGCTGTGTTTGGAACCTATTTTTTTTTTCCAACTAAACAAGGAACAGGAGTGAGTCATATCCTAGGAAATTTGCGTATCAGGGAAATGTAAACTTAGACTGAACGAGGTCACTGTTGTGCTTTAAAAGAAATCCAAATAAAGGTAGTTGCAGCACAGAGCAATCAGGGTCAGATTTACTAAAGAACTGCATGTGTACTGCAGGCAGAAAAGGCTTGGCAAATGTGCATGAGAGTTACCAAGAGGCTGTAATGGCTGAAATCCACAATTAAGAAGTGTTTCTCAGGGACAGTCTCCATGCAGGCTTTAGACCTTGCTATACATGAAAATTCACAATTTATCTTTTACTTTATGTGTACATCCTGCCTGGCCTGATATTACCACTAGTGTGTGTGTGTATGTGTGTGTGTGCATATATTGTTAGCATAATGCTATGACAAATAATCTTGACATTAATGGAAAATATTACTTACTTGAGTGGTATTTGGAGCTTTTCAAGTTTACTCTGGATAATATATTTATCTGGATTGTCCAATAAATGTAACAAAGAAAATGAAAGTGTGATGTACAATGCCAGCACAGCACCACATTTAATTCAAATTACCTAATAAACCTGTTCGAAACAATAAACTCTTTGTGGGAGAAAAATGATGTCTGCCCACCCACACACAATATATAAGCCACGCATGGATCAATATCTACTGTGCCTCTATTAAAACAAGTCATGCATTTTGTAGCTTGCCTCAGTGAACTCTGATCTTATAGGTCACAGGGGAGCTGTCAACAGTTGTGGGAAGACACTCTGTCTTGGGCTATCACTCGTCAAGACGTGTTCCGTGGCTACTCTCTCCTTGACGAAAAGCAGGGACTGTAGAGCATTTTCGCAATCGCCTCCGTACCTCCGTAACTGCTCTCCTTGCTTGTGTCAGCATGTATGGAGTTTTCCAAATTCCCCCAGGAACTACAGGCCACCACATGGGGTCTTACCGATGCCAAACTTCGCTTTCGCTGAAACCTGAGACCCAGGTTCCCACTCCATGACCCAAGCTGGACTTCTCTGAGCCCGGACCACCTACGGAGCTGAACGGCCCAGCAGCCTCAATCGCACCGCAGGGCCTCGCCTCTGTTGCCCTTATAAAAATAATTCTCTATTTATACGAGATAATGGAGTCAGCATGGGCCGGGGAGCAGCACCACTTTACACAACTCCTTGTGGAAATATTCCACTGATCCAAGCTTACAATATGGCTTTAATCACTTGCATCTGAATTGTTGTGACTTCTCCCATAAAAACCTGACCTGATTCCATGAGGTCTTCATTCAGCATAAAATTCAGTGCATCCCATTTAGAGACAGTAACGCACACGTTTATAAATGTTCCCATTCATACTCTTATCTGCAGCTCTGCCGCTACTGTGCAGTCACAGCATGCAAAAACATCTCTCACGCAGTTTGGTTGAATGATAACAGAGCACACATAGAATTTCAGAATGACACGCACTGTAAATAAACAAGCAACACTACTTGATGGGCACAGAGGGCCTGATATGTGGGGGGGGGGGTTGCGTTCTGCTCAGAGCTAAGTAAACAGGACATTCAAGTCGGCTCCACTACCACGGGGTGGGAAAAACCCTGGCTTCCCCAGCTGTTCCAGCTCAGAATGGTGAAGTCAGCCCCCACCCCCCCCAGTCAGCAATGCCCACAGCCTTAACAAACAGGGCACTTTAGAGGCAACCCTTCCCACCCCCTGCCCTCCATCACACACACTGCACAGCTCAGCCTCTTCCTTGCTGTAGTGGATGCACTGTGAACTTTCTCCCGCTGGCATTCAAGTTTCTCTGCAGTGCTTTAAAACCCAGACGTCACACACACTTGTTCCATTTAAAACGGTTACTGCAGAATTACAGACCAAGAATCTTTGGTCAAAATTACAGTGAAGGTTATCATGCTCAAATGCACATAACAAGATACAGTTTAATATTTAAAAATAGCTTTAACAAGTATTATGTTTTTATTTGCAGGAATTTATGTTTCTGTGTTTTGCAATGAAATGCTTCTCACATTGCATTTTGAACACTGCAGAATAATGCGTAGGCGTACAGTGTAGGCGTAAGTATATAATTTACAAAATATTACTGACGTCAGCAGACGAAGTGCAGCAGACTACAGGATGAACCTGAACGTGATACTGGAGGTGAGGACACCATAAACACGCCAGGGATGGGGCCAAAACCTAACAGCAAACAGATGAGCGTTTCGTGCCCGCGCTCTGCATGACCGGAGCATGTAATGGGGGGTAACAGGACCCGAGAACACAGCAGCATGGCTAAGGTTCATGCCGGGGACTTCAGGTTGTGGACTTGGGCTGAGTGGTCTCACCCTGCAGGTTCATCTGAGACAAGAGAGGAGAGCAGCAATCAGACCTCCGCCCCCATCACAGGCGTAAAGAGGCCAAAACATAATGGGATTCCAATCCAGGGTCCCCGCTGTGTCAGACTCTTCCGCAGCGGCTCTGCAAACTCTTTACACGTGGGATGCTAACTTCCACCCTGACAAACGAGGAACCTCTCAAAGAGCCTTCATTCTTCACATTTTTGTCCTTTGCCCAAAGACTCTGGCGGCGCCCGGCACCCTTTCGATGACCTGCGGCGCTTTTCTCTCTGGCTTGTCACAGGTCTTCATCACTTCTGGGGGGGAGTGTGGACAGGGACAGGGTAATTGCAGACGGCTTTGAAGAAGAAGCACCCCAACGACATGAGCGCTTCTCAACCTCCTGAATGTGAAATGAATGACATTTAAAAGTGCAACCAGAGAATGCTTCAAAGGGGGAGCGACTGAACGCCTGGACGGTGCTGCCATTGCTTCAGCGAGGTCACTCAGTACCAGCTGGGCCGGGCCGGGCCACCCTTCAGGAGAGGCCGGCTTCAGGGTGCTGAGACGAAAGCATGAATCTCTCAAACCTGCCTGTGCGGTGAGACTGGTATGACAGCACTGCTTTTTGTTTTTTGTTTTTGCTCTCACGGCCCAAAATTCTTTAATAATTATGTCTTCCAGATGTGCAAGGGGCTCTCCTTGAAGGTCTGGCAAGCAGTACTGTGGTGGGAATTACAGACAAGAGGTTTACAGGAGAAACCATCAGTGCTGACACAATACTAATATTAACACACACAATGCAATATGCACAAGTGGACAGTAGAACTGCCTTACATTCACACAAGGCAATCTATAGATGGCCATGTCAAGCCAGGAGCTCTGTTGACCTGATCCTGCATGGAGGAAAAGAACTGCAATGATACCGTGGTGGGTCCTGCCTCATGTTTTTAGAGAGGTCAAATTCAATCCTTTAACGATACATCTTTAACGATATTACACAAGTCCATTTAACCTCTGACCCGTGTCAGCAGACGGGAAGGTAAATTCCTTCACAATCCCAGCCGATGAAAAAAACACACTTCTGTTCAAATTAAATAGCCCCTGATGTGCAGATCCCTTCCACGGCAAGTGGGAAACCACGCTTGTATTGCAAAACTACTCCCTGCTTATGAAATGCGGTCTCCTGGCAAAGGGCGTGCTTTTGATCGCCGCCAAAGCCCAGCGCTAAACCGTCAGACCGTAACACGGGTGCAGTGCGCAGAGACAAATGAGGACAGCAATTGCAGCGAGAGCCAGTTCCGAACTCCGTCTGCGCTTTTTTTCCCCCTCGTGTCGTCCGGCCGTCCCGCGCACCGCTCCGCCAGCTCCTGATGTTCAAGTTTCCATCCTATGAAAAGAGGGAGGAAACTTTCCTCACAGTGAAAAGACCAGGTGCCCGAGCAGGGTCCGGGCGAGGGTGAAACACCATCTGACTCCTGTAAAGAGTCTTTGTTATCCACTGACAGTTTTAACAGGCTCATTTGCCACAAAGCTCAGCGACCCATGCCGAGGAGCGTAAATTGAGAGAGGGGGAGAAAGGGACGGAGAGAGGGAGGGAGGAACGGAGAGATAAACAGGGCATTAGAGTCAGCCAGGGAGAGTCGAGACGCCTCTCCGACAAAGACCGCCCTACCTTTGCTTGCGCAACATGGAGCACGACAGAAAGAGACGCCCCAGGGTCCTGACCGAACTTGTCCGGGCGCAGAAAAAAAACCCAGTGCTCTGTGTCGAACGTCCCATGCAGCAGTGAGCGAACGTGTCCGTGTGAGGTCTGTGAGTCGCTAGGTCATGTGACTAGCCAGAGGAGACACGGCTCAGTGTGGGTCATCAGCTCGTAATCCAATAATGCTATCTGACATGTACATGTGCTAAGTAGCAGATTAAGCAGAATCAATTCACTATGAATATGGGCGAACACACTAGGCTGCCATGCCTTACTGTTTCCACAAAAGAATAACAAAGCAGGGAAGAGACTGGGCAATGTGTTTCCCATTAAAATGACATCTATTGAGCCAATTCCTGTTTGTGTCCCAAATTCCCATCAGTGCCAGAATTAGTAGCTAATTACAAACACAGGGCTCCCTCTACACACGCCACTCCCTCTCAACCCCCCACACCATAATGGCATGCAGCCTGTTTAATAGAGAAATGTAATTATCAGTGGCACAACACTTTTAAACCCCAGAAACAACAGTGATGGGATTCATGCTCCCCTGTTATTTAGTGTGTGAGATTTTGGTGAGATTTTCCGCAGTGTCATGGGGGTGCAGGTGGGGGGGGCTCTGTCTGTTGTTTCAGCAGATTTGGACAGGGCCACTCCATGCTGCTCGGGCAGAAATTGGGCTGGAGTCAGATTAGTGTCTGGATTTCCACCACCCCCAGGCCTTCAGCATATCAAACCCTGCCCCCCCAACCCCCACCCCAGCCCCCAGACACAGTGTCAGCGACAGTGAGCTCCACCCACACACCAGGGCCCTGATAGATACCAGCACCAACCAATTTCTTCTATAGGCCTGAAGGTAGCTGATTGACACACAGCTGATGTGGCATGAGGCAGTGCATTCTTGGAATTCTGTCATTATAATGATTAGTTTTCAGTTCATCTCTCATTTCAAAAGCAAGGCTGAAACATGCACAGAAATAATTAAAAACAAACAACATACTAATAAGAGTACACGACATACTGTCCATTGAGCAATGTGACAGGTCAGTAACTTAATCAAATTCTAAAAGGAGTGATAATGCTCAAAAGCCGAAGATGCATTTTGGTAAGACTAAGAAACCTGGCTGAGATCTTTGTACTTTTTCCTTTACCTCAGCCATTGCTCCTGAAACCTGCCAAAAGGTTTTTTTAAGCATGACAGCAAAAACACCACTCAATCACTCAAACACACAGTTCACTGTCAAAAAATTTTTACGCACAGACTTGTTAAAATGATAAATAACAGTCTGAATCAACAGTAGTAAAGCTAAATATTTAAAGCTCTGCACTCCCGTTGCAGTTGAATTTAGGGGAAAAAACTGTGGAAAATGTATTAACTCAAAAAGAAAACTTCATCATCAAAATCAGAATACTCCCCGCTGACGGTTTTCCATAGCTGTAAGTTGCCATATGAAACACTTGTCACTAGTTTGGATGCAGGAGAGTCTGTGGGGCGAATGAAAACAAACTGAAAATGAAAGTTAAGTCCGCTGATCATTTGATGTTATTTACTAGCTAGTTCTTGTGGAGAATCATTAAACAGAAGGAGGAAGAAAATGTGGGCATGCGTGCCCACGCACACACATACACTAACAGTTTTACGGGTCCCTCATCAGAGAAGCACGCAGGGTGGGGCACTGGAGGCCTTATCAACAGACTGCATCAGAAGATCTCCCCGCCTATGAATAGGCTGTGGCTCTGCTTGGCTGCAGAGCTAAAATTGTTGCTGCAGAAACCCATGGCAAAGTGATTATCGTTTTTATGTGACCAAAGTTGGAAACCCACTCTGTTCTCTAAAGCAATTCTACCATCATGAGTACTGAAGTCATTAATGTCTAAGTCACTGAGTACTCCCTGGAAGGGAAATCCACTGAGATTGTGAAACTGCCTCCAATGCGTTCTGGCAAGCTTTGACAGGACAATAAATTGCCCTTGAAGCTAAACTTTTTGACAAAAAAAAAAAAAAAAACATGAAAAATATGGTCTTAACTTCAAGCTACACAGAGATATATCTTTAAGTGTAAACTGACAATGATTCATCAGTTTGGGTCTGCCTTTTGTTAAGATTAAAGACGATGGTGCAGAAAGCATTACGCTAGATCACATTTCTGAGGGGATTCCACTTAACTACAGCAGACACCAACTGGGCCCCACAAATTCAAGGTCAAATCTGGAAAGACTTCAAAAGCAGGGTGGAAAGTACATGCAGTGGAGTGGAATGATTCGCTCAGCCCGTCATTCATGGGCAGCCCGGACATCACCCGGAAGGTAGGATTCAACAGCAGCAGAGAGAGTGACGCAAACAGCACATTGACTGCAAAGCAAAAAGCTGTATCAATCCCTATAGTGGGCAGTGTTTCCTTCTGTCAAAAGTTCCACAACACAACACTTTGTTTATTCCTACATGTATTAACGTTACACATCGACTCAGTATACTTGGTGAAGTCAAGCTGTACAATTATCTGATCTACAAAAAAGTCACCATGTACTTTGTTGATACAAATCAGAAAAAACCAGGGTATGTGCTGGTACCTAGGCATTCATTTCTCAGTTGAAGTGGTCAGAAAGTAGCCTGGCCTGAGGGAATACAGTAACTCAGTAGTAAACATATAGTAGCTCAGCACAACATTGTTATAATGATACAAACTGATGGCAATACAAACAAGGTGGTGAGAAATTGGGAGTGGTATGTAGGGAACATAAAACAATAACCGCATCATCGCCATACCGTGGTATTAGGAGGTGTACTGCAGTGTTGAGATCGTCACCGCCATTACTGTCATAACAGCTTTTTTTCCCTTATCTGAGAGCGCTGCCATCCTCATGTCACGTCATTGTAACCTTCTGGTCGACTGACCAATCAAATCAATCGAGAGGACTGACACGGAGGAGAAGCGGTTTGCGAGTCTGGTGTTGAAAACTAGTGAACAACTGCAACTGTCAACAAATAATTTTATGGAGGAAAACATTCAGTGTATGATAACCTCTGTCTATACCCATGTTTATTAATTATAAAGCGTAACAAAACTCACATAAAATGCTTTTAAATGTGTGTAATAACCATTTCCACACCAACCAACCATAAGGAAATTTCTACACTGCTGCAGCCCTAATGGTATGAAAAGGTGGAGCCAGTACTCACTCCCATCATGGCAATGTTTTCCACAATGGCACTACATTTCAAAGATGGTAACAATTCAGTATCTGATTGCTGAAGCTGATTGCCTCACAATACTGAATAAGCTTTTTTTTAATGTCCCTCTAGATAAGAGTGTCCGAGTGAATAAATGTGAAGGAAAAATGTAAACTCTATCAAACATTCACCCTCCTTTTCCAGGATGGAAATGCAACAAAGGCCATTTGCATAGCCAATTGTTACCACATCAGACTGTGGGACAGCAGACTTTTATGCAAATAGTTCGGATGACATATGTCCATTGTGAAAAGACCAGTCTCACAAAAAGATATGTAAACTACATAAACGCATATATCTGGATATGGCACTCCATGTCAGGAAACGACGCCTATGTTTTACAAACCTGGGGCTCTTATTGGACAAACCTGAACATCAGTGCAGCAAAGGTATTCCTTCATATCCTCAGTTTCTAAAGCTGTCTGTTGATAACAAGCATAGCTGATACCATTTAGAAAACAAATTAGGTAACTTCACAGATCCAATGGTTCAAAAACAACTAATCCACATTCTGTGGTGTGGCTCTCAGTGGTCTCCATGCTTATTTTTTTTTCTCTTTTTTTAATAGTTTTAATAGAATTTGGCCTCCCAGGAATTCCCCCGCAGTTTGAGAAGCCTTTACCTGCCAGATGGAGACCGGCAGGGCAGCTCCGATTCATCATGCTGCCACATCCCCTCCACTCCCTATAAATATTTACAGAGTGAAACATCCCAGCCAATCGGCCATTACTGTCAATGTGCAGGAAACAGGATGGAGAGCAGCAGGGGGATTGATTTTGTTTTGGGTCACGGGTGCTGACCATTACTCAAGGCTTTCCTGCCTATGAAACCCGATCTGTCCTACAGTCAGCATGCTCACCAGTGAGTAATGCTCCGAAAATGCTGTGACCATTAAAGTCAGTTACAGTAAACATTGTGCCCGAGGGCAGGCTGTGGAGGCAGTAGTGTATGCTGATTTTGTTACTGCATTGCACAAGAAAAGCACATCCCCTGTGTTTAAAACATGTGGTATAAATGCTGGGCCTCACAAAGCTTTGCTATCATCTGCATCTTCTCTCACTGGTAAAGATGAGAGAAAGAAATGGTAAAGACAGGTCACAAACATCTTGAGACCAAAAAATGTGAACACAGCTGCCCGGTGAGGAAAAACACCTCCACGTTAAACCATTTTCACATGAGATGCAGGTTGCAGTTAACTGGTGTTCTGAAGAGCAAGAGCACTGTGGAATCCTGTATAAATGATAGAAGTATTCTGGAGTATGCAGAGCAAACACCATACTCGCCTGACGTAAGAAACCTGAAATGAACTGACGGGGTGCGGTAATGGACTTCCATTTTCAGTGTCTCTAACTGAGGAGCACTGCACCAGCCAAGCGTCAAACCATGACCCTCTTTCCACAAAAGCACAATTATTTCCTGCAGAAGAAATAGCATGACCTGGTAATGTTACTATTGAATAAGGCTTAGAATTTTGCTCTTAAGTGTGCAGGTCAAGCATCAATGTCTCTCAAAAATCACTATAATAGGTCTCTGTTACATAACTCAGGAAGGTTAAATACAACCTTCTTTTTTACACACTCTTAAGTGACTCAGTCCTTCACCTGCTTGAAAACTGACACTGGTATACGTTTAGACAAATCTGGGAATAATTCTATTCTCTGCATTTATACACCAGTTGTGAATGTTGCCACAAGCTCCCACAAAATCAAGCCAACAGTACCATCACCAGAGGATAAATCGGTTTATTGAATCTGTCTGCAGAACACCCATAAGGTTAATATTAATGAGGAATAAATATGATATTATCAACATAAAGCCGCAAGTTCAGGCATGCAAGATCACAGCGTTCAGTACTGTTTTGTAAAGTACTGTGACCAATGTGCAGGTGGGTGGAAGGACCTCTTTGAGCCACACAAATAACTACAACATCTCTTCAAGACACTACTTAGTGACAGTTAAGGAGCAGTGTATTAAACTGGGAAAGACATCAACACTGCTCTGTAATTCTTTCTTGCATAACTCTTTCTCAATGTCTGAATATCAGAGACTTTTCATTACAAGACATTGATGTTTGGAAAGCTTGAGGTTTCCTCTCGTCATAAAACCTTATGCAGGTTTGTAATTTGCATCAGGGTTTAACTAAGGACTGATTCAGCACCCTTTCTCCAGCAACTAAGCTACAGGAAGTCCCCCACTAAGTATTCCCATAAAACCAACCACTTCCTGTTTCCTGTCAAACATTACCACTGTAAGATTCCGTCTGGACTCTGCCCTTCCTGATTCCAGTTTTCTTACAGTCAACACATTTTCATCTCTATTTATTGTTCTTTCAGTAAAATGCTTCAATGTGAAGAACTCTCAAAAATAATTTCTTAATCTAACTGTATCTTCTTTAAGGAAGCCGACATCCAGCATAACAAAACTTCCTGGATAACTATAGAACATACAAATCCCAGTACAGGCAAAAAGGTTGGAATGCACTCCAAAAATGGCATGACTTTACAGACATATGTGCATTCTTGGAGGAAAATGAAAGAAAAAGATGTAATAATAAACTGATTTTAAACATGCCTTCTTCACCGTTTTATTATATTTATTGACTATAATAATTTACATCTTTCTAAAATTTCCCTTCAAGATTTGCTGAATTGAATTCTCTGGACAGAGTGAACTCCTTTTTAAGCATCATGGTGAATTTAAGATGTACTACCAAGGGACGCAAAAATTCTGTTTGATTCAGTCAACATACAGTTTTTGTTGTTTGTTTACCTTGTGATCTGTATTGATTAAAGTGACTTTTTAAGTAAATTTTTAACAGCGAAATCCCATCAAAAGACAAACAACACTCCATACTGCAAATAAATTTCATTCACTATTAGCAACTACCATAAATTGATAATTGTCCTTCTCAATGCATTCTGTCATCCCCAATGATGAGTCACGTCACCTACGAGACTTACATAATGTCACCGTCACTCTGCACAAGTGGTGCGTGTCAAACGCAGGAATTTTTGTCAACCCCACGTCACAGGTTCCCCAAATGGCCTGCTGAGCGAAAGATGCCTGTATAAGCAATTCAGCAGCACCACTCCCACAAGTCATACGCACAAACCCACTGATAACACTTAACAAAATTCACAACATTCGAGAACTTCAAACAAAGATGTTTCTGTCATCCCATTTTTGGTGCGGCTGCTTGTGCTGGCTAAACATGAGAACGTGAACAAAAAAGGTCTGTCGTCTGCTGGAACTTGTTTCCAGAACTATTTTCTGCGGCCAAAAACATGTTTGCCTGTGGCTATAGCTCAGTACGAAAGCATGTGTCTGCAGTTCAGACCCACCCCCTCTGCCTTCCCTCACCTTTGTCGGCAATGCATATCAGGCACCCATCAACATTCCTCCCCTTCCTTGCTTAACTGTGAGCATTTGCAGGTATTTGTGTGAGGGCGTGTTGTGGCAAACACCGCTTTATTGCATCCTGTCAGTAAGTTCTACAAATGAAAAATGATCATTCATACTAACAAGTACAATCGAGAAGCTCCAAGACCACGCTCCTTAATGGTGAACCTATGACACAATCACAGTGACATGGTCTTCATGTAGACTTCTGCAACAACTTGCCTTTAAATATCTTTCTAATTCATGTTTTTTTCAGTTAGTCTATTACAATCTAGTTCTTAGAGTAGAACAGTGGGTCGGGCTGTTATGAGTGTTCACAGTCTTCCACTGTCTTTCAGTACAGGAGGTCTTGAAATGTGGGACAGCTCTGACCCCACTGCAACTACAAATACGAACTTGGTCTATGAAAGAAGGAACAATTTGGCTGTGTCCCTGGAACACTTCCAACACAATGTGTGGTTGAGGGCAGGGTCATGAATTCATTTTCTTGCATTCTGTTCACTCTGCACTAAATGTAAAGTTTCAATATCAAACTATGAACCATTAGCTGCTCTGAATAATCTACCTCCTTTTAAGGTAAAACAAGAGAGAGCTGTCCTGTCCCCTTTTCAAAGTCTCCTTGAGCAGTTGCTTGCATAACAGCATCACTGCCTGAGACTCAGCCCAAAGGCAGCCTTGCACTGGATCCGTGAACATCTTTAAAAATCCTGCAGCCTAGCAACTGCCTACAAACACATGCTAACTCAAACTCCACATGTTGCATGCGCGCATACACACACACACACACACACACACACACACTTCAAGTTGACGTGCAGAAGCTGCACATGCTGAACCTCTGCACTGCCTTTAGTACAGATTGCCCCATTTCTACCTTGTCTCAAGAAAGCAAAATGGGTGACTGCAATGCTGTTTTCAACAAATTCAGGTTGAAACACTTTTACCAACACCACCATTTCATCCTTGCACAACTTCAGTGGAATAAATACAGCATTCCGAGAGGTTCCAGGCAGAAACAAGACATAACTTGTCCCAGATCTCTTTTGCTACAAAACAAATTGAAAAAGATTTTTTTTTTTTTTACTCGTGAAATCAATTTACTCGTGAATCTACTGGATGCCAAGTGTCAGCTATATCTGCACTATCAGTACTGCACTGCTGCAAGACAAATCTACATACCACCAACACAGATGCAAAAACACTGCCTGATGCAAATAAATCAACCATAATGCATATGGTTGTAAATGTAATGACATGAGCTTACTCCCGGTCTGATGAGATCAAAGTCTCAGTCCAGTCAATCTGGCCTACATTACTCTAATGACCCTTAATGATTTTGATTGCTGTGTTTGTGAGGTATTCAACTCTTTGGGACAGAACAAAGAACAACCATGGAGATTCTTCAGCTGAAGAGTGGGAGCATAATATTCTAGGACACTTGCAAGGATGGGGCTGAAGTGCACCAAACACCCCACGACTTCGGTACAGGGAGCTGACGCACTGTGGGGCAGCAGATCAGCCACTAAAACCTACAGCTAGGCTTCATTCCAAAACTCCAAGGACTGCAGAGTCCTCACAGTCTTCCAACAGCTAGTCCTAATGCAACAGGACTTCCTAATGGCAAAATGTTTTCTGCAGGTGCCTTGAGACAGAGCACACTCACATAATCACAGTGGCTTCCTATTGGTCAGTGCTTACCCTAGGAATGACATGGACCTTGCTCACCCTCCCACAGAAAGCCCTGTTCAAGTAAGCACTGTGAGCTAAACTCCTTATTCTCTCTGGATGGCTGCCAAACTTGAGAGAAAAGTCACTGACTTAAGGGAAAGCTGTTTGGCACAGTTTTAATGACATTTTATAATGCATGCTTAATAAACTGCCTTTCTGTGGGAAAGGGCCAAAACCATCCTCAGATTTTGATCACAGGTACACTGAGCAGAATTTGGCCTACAATCAAAGTCTGGCACAATGTCTTTGTTTTCAGGGCTTGCATTCATTATCAACATTCAGACACCTAAAGACTACAGAGGAAAGATATTACATATTCAATTATTCCACAGGGAATAATGACTATGGAGATGGTGACACAAATACTACAATTCCCAGATGTCAAAACATGTGTGACATGTCAGCACAGGCTTCTCAGATTCTACAGTAACCCTGTCATAATCAGCGTGACGTAAACTCACAGTAGACTCATAATGTGAAGCATAATATGAGCATTATCTTTTACAGGAACAAGTAAGGCTGTGTTATTCTCTTCTAAATAATCCCAGCATATGCTTACTATGAGAAAAGTAATAAAGTCCCAATGAACACCCATGCAGTTTTGTCGGTTACAGAGAATGAAGCATCCTTCACTATGGAATGATGAGAAAGTGGTAGGACCCTGATACGAAACACGTTATAGCATTCCCCTCTGATTAGCAACATTATGGTCGGGTCTAGCTCATTTTATTCCATTTTACCTTATCTTTGTTTTACGTTAAACAGCCCATCCCAAACAGAATACAATGATTCACAGACGATGTAATATCAGTACTCGGACCAAGGCCACGCGCATTTAAGAGGATGCAGTAATGAGGAAGCACCTGAAAGCATACAAAAATTGGTCCATAGGGTGCGGCAGTGTGGTGCTGTGCTAGGACAACTGTTAAGTTTGTTGTGGGTTTGAATCCCTAGTGGGGAAGTGGTGCTGTATTATTGAGCAAGATACGCAAGATGAAGTACTTCACGACCTACCTAGATGCATATATGGCTGATTTATAAAATGACCTATGTGTGTCTACAGTGGACGCACGATGAAATAACAGAAAAGTCTAAAGTGCATATATTCCAAGAAGTTTTCACTTTCGACGCACTGAATCGCAATTAGCCATTCTGAGCGTGCAACGAGAATTTAAAATATGCATGACGATCTTTAAAACTAATATAAATTGGCTCGTTGACTAGCTAGGCTAATTGTTGTAGCTCGTGGCTACAATGTAAGCTACTGTCCAGAACGGCAACAAACCCGTAGCTAGCTAAGTATATTGCTGTTTTCATTTTCAGGTGTTTGTATGGTGATCTGTGTAGCGATAAAGCCGGTGTCACGAAGTCAGCATAATACCTTATGGGCTGCATAATGCGATACATTCTAGACCATTAAGTTCAAGCAGCCTTCCCATAAATGACTTAACCAGCACAATAAAATGCATTGATAGCATACGATAACTAGGCTATCACAATCGCTATCGCAAGCTGAGCTAGTTAGCACCCTTCAGAACTAATCGCTGTTTTACAATGTTCAAATAAAACATGAATTGTTAACGTACCTTCTTTCAGTTAGTGTATTTAACTGTAGCGCATGCAGTACGGTGCTGTATTTTCCTTTGTATGGATTGTCTTGTTTCAGTTCTTTATAAGATATGAAATCACTGGTCTTACATGAACTTTGAATATACGCGCAGAACTAAAAAAAATCCGAAACTATCCACAAATGTTAAGCGTAAACGATGTAGTGAAGGAGATGCTAGTCTTTGTTGTATTACGGAGCTCCGCGATATTTCGTGTTCCGGCAGCTGTTATGTTGATAGCCGGGATCTCCTCTTGATTTGGAAGTAGTTTTCTCAGAATATGGCAGTACAGCTAAATTATTCGCTGATATAACACAACCAGTCCCTCTACATAAGCCTTCCGAAGTGTAGTCTAACTTTCCAATCATTGAACAACTGAGACTTGACTGCACGCCCCGCCTCGACCGTACACACACAAGCAGGCTAAGTTGCCCAGACCGACTTTACGCCTTTGCTCTTATTTCGGAAGAAAAAAATCAGTGGAGCAATCAGGCAGCCCGCGAGGAAGCCTAAGCAACTTGCAACACAACCAAGAGCCTGTCTGTACAATGTATTCCATGTACTCAGATTGCTCTGACACTAAAGCTCTTCAGCACCAACAGCGTTACACAGCTTTAACTTGGCAAGTCGTAACTCCACACAGTTAGAACCTACATTGTCATGCTAAATTGTTGCACTGGATATTGCAACCAGCCCCGACCTCGGTGTTATACTACCGTTTCTCTTTGCTGCGTGACGGCATCGTATTTGTAGCAGCATGAAAACCAGAGCTATCTGAGGTCGTGACCAACTAGTCATTTAAATCATACTGTGCAGTATGTTGGCAAACTATCTGATCAAGTAATCTATGTAAACTGTCATGCAGCGGTGTTTCACCTACCCGAATACAGTTGGAGAAACCGTGTCGAACGTGAGGCTTACCTTATGAAATTGGTATTTTTTAATGCAAAAGATGGAAACTTCTCTGTTGAAAAGCCGTTGCACAGCGTTCATGTTATTATTTAAGTTTCGTGGATGTGCTTCATACTTCCCCTTATCCTCTGAGTAAGCCTGATCGGCCTACTTTATTACAATATGGGTGCACTGTATGTACATTGCAATGATATTATTCCCTTTTAATAAATGATACAGACAATCTCTCCTTTCATGTAATGGTGTTGGGTATAAAAATAACTATTAGGATAGCAGCCCAAAAGCAGTAAAGATGATTTTATAAAGAAAATCTGTATTATGTACCTTAAAATTTTAGACCCGAATTGACCTTCTCCCCTGTTTATGATGATTACTGTCTTTCTCACTTTGGCTCAAGACAATCAGAAAATGTGCATCATCTCTGAAGTGCCAGTTATGAGCCATTCATCTTTAGCTATTACTCTGGACAAGTTGATAGGTTGCTGAGTTTACTTAAGCTGCATCTGCTGAACGACTGGGCCCAATGTAGTGGACAAGAGGTGGCAGATAGCTGGGGATGCATGAAAGCCCATGAACAGAGAACGAGCCTCAACGTGATGCCAGAGACCCCTGATCCAAAAAATCTGCCCTGCATGTTCTCCTTCAGGGCACCAGCTGAGTGGGAGGTACAGCACTGTGAGACATGTGTCGATATCAGTATTTTTCATGACCTTACCCAGAGACACCAACATACCGTTTGTTATGTATTACCAATGTATTACCAATTTGTTTAACAATATATTTCATTTGGAAACCCACATTAAAATACACAATGGTCATCATCAGGGTCACAACTAGAATTTTATGGTTATTACACACACAGATGAATACTGATAATAACATATTTACAACCATAAATCTTAGAGACAGAGCACACAGAGCGAGATGAGCAAGGAAAGCATCCCTGGGCAGATTTAATCAGATAAAATAAAGTGAATTACAGACAAAGCATCTGGATTCCATAAGTCTTGTTTTGAGGGTTCTGAGTCATCTCCTGCTTTTTACCAACATAATGGCCTTAAGTGCATTTTCAGTGGTAATAGTGGGTTACACAAGTAAAAACTCCAAATTCTGTTTTTCCGGTTGAGACACAACAAATGTATGTATGTTAAACACGCGGGCTGGTTGGACAAGAGACACGTGAATCTGCTTCCCATGCAATTTCTGCAGCAGACCACTTGTTTCAAAACATGGGTCAGATCATAGTACACAATGTACAGCATAATGTTTCCCATGTCTTACATAAGCAACCACACTCACCTCACCTTAAACATTGAGAAAACCCTTTTAGTGTGTGGCATGTGCACACAAAGTCAAGTATGCACCGTCCATCAAAGTCACACGCGTTAAAATTAGCCTGCATGTCAGCAATGTAGTTAACAGCAAAAGTAACCAAACACACATTAACAAAGCTTAACAAGCACTTTATGGCTTTGCAACAGCTCCACCTGCTGTCCAGATCAAACCAGCATGTGGATCGTAAACCATCTTAGATATGAAAAGACTATCAAGAACATGCCATCTTTTAGAAGGTCGGACACATAGACAAATCTGACAAATAGAGTAAAAATAACTAAAAAGGTAAGCCAGAAACCACTAGTGGTTTTTTGCTCAAGTGAGGCAATGTGATCTCAAGAGGCTAAAGATAAGCACTGGAAAAACATACACCAGTAACTCTGATTGAATGGCTCTCCCCCGCTAGCGTCTGTGTGGCCCTGTCAACTGCCAAGTCTCAGTTTTCTTTGGCAAGCGAGTGAAAAGAGGGGCCAGCGCATGCTGCTTTGCAAAGCGCACGGATGTCACACAGGGAATGAGCCAGCCCGGCGCACGGCCTGGTGCCACGCCAGGGCCGGAGGCCAGTGGGGGAGTGACCACTGCACCTTCTCACCCCATCAGGTCATACAGCACTGGAGCTACCACAGCCATTGGGGGAATAAGACTCAAACAGGGGCACCAGCTAGGTGTTTGGACCCTCTTCCAAAAAACAACCAGTGGTGTGCAGAGGGCTGTGCATCTGTCATGCTGATGAAGATGACAGAATTGGATGAGGAACCCGTTCAAACACCAGTCCCTTCAGCTTAAAATGAAAGAGGGTGAGTGGATCACAGGCAGTGAAAACAACATCTGTGCTTTTACATTGAAGATTTGTTCTAATGTTTACCATTTTATTCTGCAATTGATAACCTTTGCCCCCTGAATGATTCTGCACAGAGGACACTCTACGCCCACCCTCTTTTCTCTCGCGTTCTCCTCATGACTGCCTTTGTCTGGGCCTCTGCGTTTCAGCATTGCCCTGCAAAGCACACAAACAGCAAGTTTATGGCCATATAAAACATTCTAACATTCTTAAACACGTTGCAAATATATAAGTGTTAAGTCTATGGAATGCAGCGCTAAACAACATGACATGCCCATGGTGTAAGCAAAAGATACTAATGGAAAAAAGATTCAAAAAGAAGTGAGGGAAAGGCAGAATAATATACTTCCCCTCTAGTATTTTGACATATACATGACTAAATACTGTGGTGGACAGTACTGCCTGTCTGATAGTACCCAAAGTGGATACGAAAATCAAAATAAAATTGTCTTTCCTGGCATTATTGTAGTCTTTGTGGGAGCTTCAAAAATGAAATGGTTCAGAGCATGTATAGTATCAAAATATTAACTATAAGCAAACTTACAGACTGTTAATGATTCACCTTCAAACACAAATCCAGCCAAAGAGGCATGGGTTCCTTCCTGTCAGAAGATTTAAACAAGTGGTAGTCGTGGTTGGGCCTGTAGGATATAATTAATGATTTTAGAGGGTCATCCATGGAATCTACCATAACTTTTTTCCTTTTTCCAATCAATAATCAGGGCCATTTAACTCAAGAGTGAAGGAATTGTCCTGAACTGACAAACCTTTACAAACACAGAAAAAAACGTATTCCAATGACAAAGTTCCTGAAAGGGTGTCAGGCCCATAGGGTACAAGCGTGCCAGTCCAGAGAAGAGCGCTCTTCACCTTCCTGTGGCAGATAAGAGACGAGGACATCCTGGCCGTGCAGCAGCTTCCCCTAAAATCTTGCAGTCAGGAAGCAGACATCGCTATCTTTAATCACTTCCTGTCCATGTGTTATCAAACGACTACGGCTAATATGCATGTAAGCTTTTGTCTTGGGAGGAAAAGGGAAAAACTGAGAAAGAATTTAACAATGTGTGCATTTGAGGATATCATCAGGCTTGCCCCTCTGCCTCAGTTTTACCACAGAAGTGAGTCCATGCTCTCAACCTCAGTTTTGATTCTTGAAATTAGCTCACTGTATTAGCTCACTCCTAACCCTGCCACTCATGTCTGGAGGCCAGTATTCTACTATTCCAATTGCACACCCCTGACCAGAGACTTGCAAAAGGAAGAATCTTACATGATCCCACCATACCACTGTGTCCTTTGGCTTTAACAAGAACCCCTTAACCACAGCAGGAAATGACCCGTGCTGTCCTTGTTTTTACTCAGTTTGTTGACTACCTCTGCCAGTCTACACAGTGTCATGGACAAGGATGGAAAAAGCTAATTGGCCAGGTCAGTGTAGTGGAGGAGGCAGAGCTTGAGAAATGCCAAGTATGAGAGGTTGTGTTCTGCTTTTTCTGCAACCACACCCATGGCTGCATCGCCCTCGTACTTTGCTGAGCCTGTCTGACTGGGCTGTCCCACAGGTACTCAGGCACAAACTGTTTCACAGCAGTTTGTATTGCTGAATATTAGAGGTTAACGGTTTTGCAAGACCAGATAACTAAATACAGTAGTGATTCTTGATGGAACTGCAGTAAGCAGTTTCCACTGAATTATATCTGTTGAGTGTATGAAGTATGAAATTGTGGGTTCCAGAGGGACTTTAATGCAGTGCAGCACACAGTCATAAAGCATTAGCTCATGATAGAGACTGCGAGAAATAAGACACAAAAATTCAACTGGAATCCATCAGCTGAAAGGAATGAATGCTTCATCCCTTCTCTGCAAAGTACTAACACTGTGACTTCTGTTGCATGCTTCTCCTGCCTCATCCAAAATGTCAGGTTGACCTTCACAAAACCTCAATGAAAACCACTTCCATATGAATGCATTCAGTTAACCATCAGAATACTGTGCTTGTTCTGTAATTGTGTCATTTTGCTAGTTCGGTCACCAAATAAGGGAACATATTAGCTCCCCTGCCTTGCAGATCATAAATACACAGAAGGGAATCAGGCCACAGAGGAATGTACTCCCAAAGATCACTGGGGCAGAGAACGGCAATGTCTTTGGCAAAGGTGGAAAGATGAGACTACAAACATGAAAGGAAAACTGCAATCCCATAATGCACTGCATACAGCATGGAGCCACCATGTACAGGGTACAGAGAACAGAGAACAACTCTTTCTGCTGGCTTGATATTATTTCCCTTAGCTTGATGAACAAAAAAATCTTGATCCCACGGTAAAGTACTGTATGCAAGTGACCCTGATCCGTACTTATCCGTACTTATCGCTCTATCTCTGTAATGTTTGAATTCCCTTCAACAGTGGGCAGCAGTCCTGCACAGCAACATAATAATAGCAATCCTGTCAGGTTCATTGCAGCTGTTTCAGTAAAGCAAATAGAGAGCTATTTCCAAGAAGTAAGAACTAACAGAAATGCTTTGAACACTAAGAATTCGGATGGGGGCAGATCTGAACGGTCTCTTGAAAACAAATGGACCATGAGTTAGCTGAATACGGGCTTATTTTCAGCTGCGTGGAAACGGGATTTCCTTCCACATTTCATGCCTTAGCACAGACATTCAGTCCTGTATTGGCCAGTTGCTGTTTGGGCCCTCAAGGAGTCCTTCTCTGATTTGATCACAGGCACATGGGTGGATGAGTCTGATCAGAGTATTTTATCTGAGAGGGTCTTATATATGGCCTGCTCAAGCAGGAGTGCTTCCTCATCGGCCCAGCTTGCTTCAGAACTGTGGCTCAATCAGAAAGCACAATATGACTTTGTCAAATGGGATATGAATCAGGCAGCCGCTGCAGCTGCCTACAGTTCAGCTGACCTGGTGTGCAGTGAAAATGTACATGCTTCATCAGGTGCCCCATACACTGGTCAGTTACAGGGGAAATGGGCCATTCAGCAGTGATCTACAGTCAGCAGAGCATGTGATATAACTGATATCAAATTATCTACGCTATCAAGGCCCTCATTATACCTCATTACACCTGTTCCACAAGCTAAAGTGTAAATATAAGTTCAACGGGAGTAGGATCTATATGCAAAAACAAGATCAAAGCTTTATTGCAGGTAACAAGACTGGAATGTCACCTGTGTATCAGCTAACACAGCGTGTATTGCTTTTGCACAAATGGGCATGGTATCTTGTTACCAAACAAGAGCAAAACGTTGAGAAACTGATTGCAACAGACTTCCTAAAACTTGCAATCAGGAAGGCTACTCCCCAGATTGCTGATACCACTGACAAACACAGCAGCCAATATGCTGTGAAAAAGCTCACAGTTGTGTGGTAGGTAGTGTTGAATATGAATGATAATATCACTGGATAACATTTTAAGAATAAGCACAAAACACTTTGCCACTGTACAGGCCAGTGCTCAGAACCAGACATGCACATTCCAACGGAAGCTCTACTGCTGGTGCGTACTGTGTAAACAGCAAGGCACTGTATGTGGACCACTCTGTTAACAGTGAAAACAAGAGCCATGAGAGCAAGCCTTGGTATATGTCAGGCAAAAATAGTACTGATGGTCATGGTGTATTGAAAACTATGCGCTTGTAAAGGAAGCAAAATCTAAACAAGGTCAGATTACAGTGAGACAAATTTACTGTTGTAACTATGATAAGTGGGATTCGGGATAAGACTGATCCAAACCTACCCCTATCCCACAGTGCAGGAGCATAGGAGGAAAAGGCTCTTTCATCCATCAAACACAGACATGGAAAGACTAGTAGTGTAACGGTACACTACTAGGTTTCATGGTTCAATACTGTCACAATATTTTGAGACAAACAATGATTGAATAAGATGCCTTGCTTATTAATGAATTATTTATGTGTTTTTATTCATAAAATGTACAAAACAATGTTTTGTTTTCTTTAGCTTATTTTTTACAATTTTTTGTTGAAATTGTACACAAAATGTAACGTATGGCGAAAAAAAATAAGCACGTTTACATACTTATTGCGCCCTCTGCTGTTCAGATAATGTAATTAATACATAGATACAGTTGAGTCACCACCCCAGGATGTGTCTGTGGCAGTTACTATTCATTTGCTATGTGCAATTACTGCACTCATTACTAGGCTTGCTACTGTCATGCTGACTTTCTCAGAGGTATTTACTGAACAGAACACAACTCATGTAAAGTCACTTATCATTTCTAGCTGGCTGGCTATTTCTTGACAATGATTGTGCTTTTTGCTCCACAGTCCTGAACGTATTCAGAAGTACAATCACTAGCCACTTGATCTCCTCTCCCTCAAACTCCAGACCAAGCAGGACATAGACGCATCACTTTAAAAAGCTAACTTCATCTGTTTATAATAGGATACAGGACAGAGAGCTTGTTACCAAAGACATTACTTTCTAAGTACTACAAATACTAGTGGTTAAATCAAGATGAACGGAAACACTAAACAACTATACACGTCTTTGGTGTATAGGTATACCATTAATTAGCAATGTAGGGAGGAAAATCAAAACCTTAGAGAATAGGATTATATTTAATTAGATCAAATAAATAAGGGGAAATGCCACTTCTCTATTCCCTAGAAGATGATGCTAAACTTCTGACTCCTAACCCAAACTGCCATCTGTCACTATCATTACAAAGACACTGATGATGAGAAGTTTTTTTTTTTTTTTTTAATTTTGGTAACAGAAGTCAAAATCAGAAATCAATATCCAACTGCAATATATGCATATCACTTGATTCTTGTCATATAGGTGGCAAACTACAGAAAACATGCTGTGAGTACTCACATTGACTTCAAACATGAAATCCTATAAAAGATTTTGCGAAGTTACATTTAGCCATCATTTCTTCAATCCTTAAAACTTGAAAATTTCATACAAGCCATGCTTTCAGCCACAAAAAAATCAGGTACAATATTTGGATTATGTACAGTATTCATGATTCAAAGGATCATATAAATATGATTTGAGACGAGGAAGTAAACAATGGATGAGATCAGGTGCTGGTTTCATAAGGTATTTTCTGCTCACATTCATGTCGAATACTGCAGCCCAATCTCTTATGAACAGCAGTTGGATTTAAAGCAAAGGGCACATGAAGAAAAGCATATAATGCCTACACTCTCTCTCTCTCTCTCTCTCTCTCTCTCTCTCTCTCTCTCTCTCTCTCTCTCTCTCTCTCTCTCTCTCACACACACACACACACACACAGCAGCAGCAGCAGCAAACTGTGACTCATGCCATCTGCTATTTGTTTTTGAATACCTTGGAAATGTTTCCACAGGAAATTGTATAACCTTTGTAAAGAGAGCAACAGTGCAGAATGTGAGGCTGGTGTGAAACTCAAAGCAACCTTTCACAACCCCGAGGACTGGGGAAGCTTACCTGCATCAGCAATTGTGTTTGCAAACAGAGTGAAGCTGCTACCTGATCTGCAACAGACTCTTCCCCTGCAGGAAACCACTGCCTTAAAGATAAGACATAAGAAAGGTGATAAAAGAATATAGAAATTGAGACAGGGGAGCAAATCCACTAAAGTTTATTTCTCACATATGACCAGCAAAATGACTACATACATATCTGCTGTTACATGATACTTTTTGGAGTAGGTGCCAGCCTTAATAATCTCATTTTCAAAATGACTTACCCTATTGTGACACATTTTAGCTTACTCATGGTGCAGAAAGGTGCAGGTGCTCACTGATGTATTGATACACTAACAGGGCTGGTAAACCACCCAAACCATTCATTATTTTCAGTGGAAAACACCTGCATGGCTTTCACAAAGCGAGAAGTTACCTAATTCAACAGCCTCATTGCTTTTTTATTCAGTATTTTGCAGGTGGCAAACCTAACAGTGTAGGTTGACCATCTAGCATAAATACACTTTCATTCCATGAAAGCTGAACAGTGTCACTCATCAGGCTGGGACAGTCCATTTTAATACAGTTAATCTGACATTGACATCTTTAATCCCTGGTTAGTTTTCTTTTTAATCCTACCAATAGCATACTCTTTCAAGAATGTTATGTAACAACAGCAATAAGCAGACTAAAGGAATACAGCAATCCATGACCGTTTGTGTAATGTAAAACGTAAGCAAATCATTGAATTTAAATGTTCTTTTGTGTTTGAACTTAAAACTGCACATTTTTTGCAAATCAGACCATGTTCTCCCAGGGCCAGGGAATTATTTAAAATTTTTTCCAATATTATTATTATTTATATCTTGAAAGGCGCCACGCTCTGTGATCAACTCTATGACAATTTCCATATTTTCCATATTTCCATAAATGAGCTAAAATGAATAGAAATTGATTGATTGAATTTGATTTGGAAGACTGTGTTGGTGCACATGGGATTCTCAGCAAACTGAAGGAGACAGCATCCGTGTCTGGAATATGAAAAGTGTAACACATCCGCTGAGCAGAACACCTTTCAGACACATCATCCACAGAGCCAACACCGTGACAAACAAGAAGTTCAGCTTTTCATCTGCAATGGAGGGCAAGTGGATATTTAATAATGCAGAACAATCAAATTGGCTACCATGTATAAAACAAGCACTGTTGAAGTGACTACATTACTATTTTATCCAGAGGATAGCATTAAGGCATTTTAAAATCTTGTTGGGGGGGGATGTAAGAGTTACTTCGGATTTCATAAACAAATCCAAACACCTTAACAGTATTTAGAATGTTATTTTGTTTGTCAAATCAAGGTAAGAAAATAGTTTTTCAAGCTTTTTAAGTTTTTTTTGTCACTGCATAATTCCATTTCTGTTATTTCATAGTTTTGGTGTCTTTACTATTATTCTAAAATGTGGAAAATAGTAAAAATAAAGCAAAACCCCTCTATGAGTAGGTGTGTCCAAACTTTTGACTGGTACTGTATCCAATATGATATAAATATTTTAGAGACAGTTTACTTTATTTATACCTGAATGTCAACTATTTTTTAATATGCAAAATAATAAATTATATATAAAATGATACTGTATATTACAAAGGAAATTTCAGTGGCACCTCTATGGAAACACTGAAGAGGACAGCACTGTTGATCTGTAGGGAGCACCTTCTTTATTCTACCTGTGCCCACTAGCTAAATACATCCAAGCTCTTAGCAGCACGACTCCTTTCTCAAAATAGTTCATGTGCTTGGTGCTTCAGTAATTACTGCAAACTACATTTTTGGAACAGGAATATGTTCAAATCATGCATTATTTCGCTCAGCTGAGCATTCCATTCCATGCGAGTGAGCCAAATTATTCTTATTAGCAGACTGTGCAATTCATACAAGTGAGGTATTTAAACCACATTAGTATACGAATGACTCTGAGTGTTTTGATCATTGTATGATTTATTCTTAAATCAGTATTTCAGTGCATTGTACGTATATGAAAGAACTGTAATATTCAATATATAAAGATCGTATCTGCCAAGTGATGAGTCCCTGTTCTAAGGGTGTCTGTCTAGTATTCACCTTCAAAGAACTGTCCATTAAAACACATCAGAAGCACAGAATCCTGTACTTGAGTCTTCAGTGAATATTTGTAAGGGGTCAAACTCCCACCACCTTCATCCCTTCTAACTGTTATATGGTAATGTAGCTGGCTTACATGAAGAGTCCACACTGAATCCAGCTGAAGTGCTCGATGGCAGCGACACAATGACAGACAACTCACACCTCTAGTTTTATCCTCCGGAGGGAACACTGAGACGGCTGGTCAAGGAACTGCCCATTCACACACAACCTCAAAATAAACACCCCAGAGGATGCATAAAGAAAGCAAAGCTCAGAGCTCTTTCATTTTTTATTTTTTATTTTTACCAAAACCTGGAACTTCACATCTCCTTTTCACCATAAAACTGTGTGACCAGTTTCACAGAATTTCCCATTTCTCTGCTCTTGTGTGTAAAAGGAACATTTTCACCTTAGTGCTTGTGCCACTGGCAATCTGTCCCACCCACTCATTTCTCTTGTTATCTGTTATGTGTCCTTTATCTCGCAGTGCCCAATGCCCAATCCTCCCATCCCCTCTGTACCATCTCTACCAGCAGTATGCTCCTTCTCCATGCTCAAGCCAGCCTGTCCATGCTGGTCCAAGAACACTTTTTGGTTTACACTGGGCTAGTTTCATGCAGCACCTCTCCCAAGCTGCAGCAGCTGTGGTACCAGAGATTGCAGAGTCCCATGAAGTGGCATACAGCAGGGAGCCAAGATCCCTCCACCTTTTCAATAACATCTCCGTCCTTCTTACCACATGCAGAGAGGGAAGTGGGAGGTTTGAAAGAGTTTGCAATTTCAAGTCACAGTAATTTTACTGAATAAAACTGACAGTAGCCCTGGTCTTTTGTCCACTTTGGATATTTATTTACTTTTTGCGTTTGTTTTTTTCTTTTTTTTATTAATTTCATCTAAAACTTACTCTGGATTAAATGACAGATGGTTTTAGAATGCATTTGTGGTGGTGGAGAATTTTTAAAAATATTACTTGAGTGTATGTTTTGAGAATATGTCACTTGTATATATATATGTGTGTGTGTGTGTGCGCGTGTATTACAATCATGATGGTCTTCAGTTGCTTTAATTGTCTGAATGGTCAAGGTAATGGCTTCAGCTCCATGCGAAGGGAGGGATGGGGACTTTCCCGTCCCCCAAAACAGCGGCAGTGCAGGTCAAGGTCAAAGTTCAAAATAAAAATGGAGGGTAGGTTCTCCACAGCAGAAGGCCTGTCAGTCCATCAGTTGGGTAGTCAGTGCATGGCATTGTCTCCTGGTCTGGCTTCCGTCCCAGAGGGTCACTGCAACACCAATCCCACCTGCAGACAACAGCCTCAGAATCAGCTTGACTGAGACCAGCAACTATTACCTATGCCAGTAAATACACTTATTAATCCACTGTTGACATCTAATGGAGAAGACAGCTTGATAACCTCCCTTTAACCCAATACTAATAACCACACACAATAACTTCATTCAGTGAGGGTTAAGTTTCATTCCTTTCCTCCAGAACTATAGCATCCCCTAGTGCCTGTCAATTGAACTGCAGCCTCAGCAGTTTTTGTCTGCTGTTTTCAGAACATGGTAGCTTTTGTGTTCATTGCTGGTACTGTCCTCTGAACAAACACGGAAACAATTAAAACATGGTGGAGTGTTCTCTGCCACTTGGTCAGCAGTAATATAAAGGGTTTTCCTTTAAAGAAGATCCTTCGTGTATGACGAAAAGAGTTTTCTGTCAACTACAGAGTTTTCAGACAACATTCATTTTAGTGTTAAAAAAATCTGATTGCAATTGCACGAATGAATAGATAGCCAGGTTGGCAATATTGCTTCATATAGTTTATCTCTGGCATCATTATCAATTATTGTGCCTGTTTTAGTCCTCATGTGAAATATTATGTATACTCCTGCTGAAGGAACTAACCTTCTCTGGGCACATGCTGGGGCATTTCCAATTGTACAGGTAATACTGCAGGTTCCCGTCCCCAATGCCAAACTTTAGCTTCTCCAGGAAAGTCTTGTTCTCCATCAGGTCCAGTGCATTGAAGACATCAAACCCTTTCTGAACAGAGAGAAAGACAACAGTGAAAAGGGAGTGCCATAATGGCTGTTAAAGAACAGTGGACCCACACGTGTGGCAGGGGGATACACCAAGCTTTACAGACCTGACCTGCATTAGCTGTGAAGATATCACAGTATCACACACACATGTAGCTCCATGAACCACCAAAGCACAGAGCAGAAATATCTGTGAAATCCCTCTCTGTCCTAAATAGCTGACGGGTGTGAGGCAGGTCAGATGCATTTGGCTCCTGTGTTAAAAGGTTGTCCTGATGCTGCAGGGGGCTCACCGATTTGGCCAAGATGAGGGCGTCGCCCATGAGGTCCAGCAGCGGAGCGGTGGTGTGCACGTTGTAGAAGGAGTAGGCCGCCTTCAGGCTGTGGTGCACAGGGTGGTTCATGATGGTGGAGGGCAGCGTGTAGAAGCTGATGAAGTCCGTCACCACACCCTGCTCATTCTGTGGCAGACACATTGGCACACACTATTGTTAGCAACAACAACATGCACGAGGCTGTAGTTTACCGGACTGGCAATTTCTTCCCTGTTAAAGCTCTTCGGGGAAATAATAGAAAATGGCAGCAAAGCAGAAGAACGGTGGTATGAAAGCAGTGGCTGGCGTTGCCTGGTGACTGCGGTAGGATAGTGTTGGGGCTGCTGGAACAGCATGAACTCAAAGGTTCTGTACAACAGTGGGGAGGACCAGATCGTGCCACAATGTGATTGTTATCGAGAAGTGTACCATCTTAAAAGGATCACACCAAAATCGCTTCTGCTGTTGCTAGGACACATCAATGCCCGATAGTGCATTGGGTCACCTTCAAATAAAGGGCTTCATGGGCTAAAGGGCCAACCATATCCAAACACCTGACAGCAGACGAGCCTGACCCACTGACCTCCACCACGTAGGTGTCGATGATGTTCTCCTGAGGCAGCAGCCAGTGCTCGACCTCGTCTGCGCTCATGAGGGGAACCAGGTCGAACTGCCGCAGGTGCTCCAGCAGCAGGCGTTGCACCTCCGGCACATCCTTCCTGCCCATGGGCCGCAAGCCCTGTGTCTTTGTGGTCTGAGGGTGGGCAGGAGGGAGGGGCAGTGTTGGAGTTAAAGGAGACAAGAAGAGAGGCAGGAGTCAGAGGAGTAGGGAAAGGCAAAAGGGAAAGAGGTCGGTACAGCTCATAATCACAGATGGACTGTATCCTGAGGTATAGTGATATTAAACACGTTAAGAAGGGATGGATTTATGCATGAATAAAATGTATACTTGCTGATCGACTGAATGCAACGTCCAACAGCATGACAGAGTTTAATAATTCTTTCATGTTTACTAGTTACTTAACCACAACATTAAGCAGATTTCTAAGAGCTGACAAAAACATCTGATAAGCAGGTAACGCCTGTGACCTTTCTGTCAGTGCTGGTGCTTGAAAGGAAGTCATACTATGGCAGCACATGCCAACCATTTGGAACAGCGAGAAAAGGGCACCCAGCTCACTGACCTCAGGCAGGCGGTACAGCTTCATGGTGCGTTGCATAGTCATGTTTCGACTCAAGTGCGAAAACTTCACCTCGATCAGCTTGCGCGGGTTCAGGGAACGGTGCCAGTACCTGCCGACACACACACACTTTAGTGCCCGCGAGCTGCAAAATATTCTTGGGAATGCTGTGGCACAACAGTGGATCGACATTATTAATTATTCAGGCCCAGTGCTGTTCTGAAGAGACACAGGAAGTCCTCTGAAGGTTCACACCTGCAGGTGCCCACAGGTTTGGGCAGCACCACCCCTGCAGTGTACACAGCTTGAAAGATCCCCTGCAGGTTGACCCGTCTGGTGATCTCTCGGATCAGGACCGGCGCCACCCGCTTGGAGCGCAGCTTCTTGTGCACGCAGAGGAAGTTGATCTCAACCATCTTCTTCTCCCTGAGGGGGGTTGAGGATAGTTTCAGCCACTGATCAGGTCAAGCACAGACACAGTGACTGGTGCTGCCCCAAGCAGCCAACAAAACGGACATTTGAGCATCAATTTTACGTTAAAAAAAAAAGAGTTCTTTCAATTTACATTAAACACGGTGTGGTATTCCCGCCCCCCACCCTTAAAAAAGTAAGCAGATGGTTTTGTAGTTGTGCTTTACTGACGTGTCGTAGATGCGGATATTGGCCGGAATGGCACTGATGAAGCCCACCAGCTTCTGGTTGGAGTTGACTCGTACACCACAGTGCCACTGGGGCAGCCAGCCCGGGGGACGCAGGGCCCTGCGGCAAGGACACAATGCAGACAGGACATCGGCATTTCACTTTCAAACGAACCATCAGAGGACAGACACTGCACAACTCTAAAGGAACCCCTCATTATTTCAGCCAATGTCATATTTTGTGCAGTAAACAGCCAACCTTTGATATTCTGTTTCCCTATGAATTGCCACTGACATTGGCAATAACATTCCTTTGTGTTGCTTTTTTGTCCTATTCGTTTTAACAACACATGACCACACTTCAATCCTACCCACAAAACTAAACAAATTAATTGGCATGTGATTGGGGAGCCACAGAATTAATTAGGCCTCTGTGCTCAAATTCAGCAGAGGTGGAAATGAACAATTAAATGAAAAAACATCCAGTTATAAAAGCATTAATGGCAACTAAACAGGGCAATACTTTAGTTCACAAAAGTTCCCGGGCTTGAACCTGCAACTAACACAGAGGTACCAACAAGAAGAAAAATTGGATCAGTTGTGTTGCTCCGGTTTAAGGACAGCCGTCTCTCCAACGTGGACCTGCACCCGAGACTCAACGTTTCTTATCACCCTTGATAAGCTCTCACAGCACCACACTGTACACTAGATATGTGCATTTGCAACAAGCAGCCACTTCAACAAAACATATATGGGCATTTCTGAACATGAGATAAGCGCCCACCCCTCTAAGTATTGTTAATTTACACTGGAGAAGCAACAGCCCCAAGGCTGACAGCAAACGGACGCCAACAACAGGCACAGCACACCAAAGATGGAGCCAGGCAGCAGCTGCGCGGGACACAGAGACGCCACTTCACGCTTGTGAGATCCTGCGTGCGGTCCTGCGAGCTCAACATGCTTAACTGTCTCAGCGAGGCAGAATCAGACTTCAGAGAACCAAGGGGGGGAGGGGAATAACAGCGCAAAAGATCGCTACCAGGATGCTGAAAACAAAAGGCTTTCCTGCGAAGGTGACACGTCTAACAGATGTTGACTGCTGATTTCAACACTGAGAGAGGCAATCCAGCACTTTGTGATGATGTACTCTGCCAACTGCAGCACGACACTGCACTCACCACAGCAGGAACTCCGGGGAGTAGTCAAATCTGAACATGTTATCATCGTCCTCCACGTAGTTCTCATTCAGCAGGGTGTACAGCTCTTTCAGCTGGCAGGATGAGGAGGAAAGGAACGGTGAGTCATGCGATTCATGTTTACACAGGAGAAAACTACAGAGAAATGTATCTATGCTGTGTGAAGGTTAGTTGCTTACCACGCTAGCGTTCCCCAAATCCAGGGTGTCCCAGGAGAAGCCATGCGGAAGGCTGTAGGGCTCCTCGCGGATGTTGGATTTGTCTGGCTCAATGGAACCATGTGATGTCACCTGCTCACCTGAAAAGGAAAAAAAAAAATGTAAACACTCAAGGAGCAGGAAGAGAGGGAGCGACAGTAAAAGATGTGCTGTCCTACCACGGGGTTCCAGACCTAATTTGGGGACAGGTTGTGTGTCCCAGAACTGGTAACTGCGACGGCTGGCATCCTCCATGGTCTTTGCAGGGCCCTGGCCCACGGAAAACAGCTCAATGGCCTTCTGGATCTCCTGAAGCTTTTCTGCCGGCAGAGAGTTCACCTGGGCAGAGTGCCATTGGTCAGCCTGAAGCCAGAGAGCAATATACCAGCGTGCACACACACGCTGACATAGACACACACAAAACAAACACTTTGCCTCTATTCTTTCCTATCTTTATCTCACAGGCAGATGCGCGTGCACAAGCACAAAACAAATGCTTCACCTCTATTCTTTCTGATCTTTCTGTTTCTCACACATACACAATACTCACCAGTTCCACTCCCATACCTACATGAAAAACTGTACAGCTATATTTTTTTGTACTCACAAACACACACACACACACACACACACACACACATAGAAACGCGCCTCACCTTGGCTAGTGGGTCATGAGCTGCGTCCTTGCCCCCCGCTTTGTCCTTTTTCCTCTTCTGTTTCTTCTTCTTCTTCCTGGTGCCGCTGTCATCCCCCGTACTCTTGTCACTGAAAGGGGATGAGAAAAAAAGAGTTATCACCACCTGCCCCAAACCCAACCTTGAACCTTTTTAATCCCTTAGAGAAAAAGAAAAAAAAAACAAAGAGAGAAATCATTACAGGTATTTCTGATCCGACATATTGGATTATGAGCGGTGCAGGCGTTGTGACCTGTTCTACTGTAGCTCTACAGTTTTGAAAACACTGCGCCTTATCTGGGACAGCAGTTAGGGGGAGGTAGGTGCCTCCTACCCCCTCCACCCCATGCGTGCCCTGCCCTCCTAATATCTGCCTAACTGATGATCCATGAGCCACACAGCTGAGCTATAACACGACACACGCACATTTACATGCATCACCGCCATATCACTTCTACATCAACAGGCAATGACTCCACGTAATCAGGGGGAAGAGTCCAAACAAAATAGCACGGTCACTATGAATGTCTGCTCCGTAAAGCCAAATCAAACAATCAGCACTATGTATACCAGAAGAAGCCTCTACAATTTAAAGGCAATGCTGATATGCACTCAGACTGCCACGTTGCACTGCTGTTTTGCCAAAAAACCTTGGCAACCCTTACAATTCATCAGCCTGGATGCAAGCAAGACCTTTTTTTGTCCCTTCATGGTTATTTATAGCAATGAACAAGCAACAGGGCGAACGACTCAGGGCCTAAATCATGCTAGAATAAATGCCACTTCAGAGTACGCACCAGACAGCGCTACGTTAACAAGCACTGGCTATGCTGCCACAGTCTGAGAGCCCAGCACAGTCATCTAAACAGTCAGTGCACTGATTCTGCTCACGCGCTAGACAGGCAGTGAGAGGAGGAAGTTTTTTCAGGTGCGGTCCTTCCCTGTGTCCCAGCCACAATTCAGGCCCCTTCCACACCTGAACTACGTGAGAAGAGGTGGGTAGTGTACTTACACAGAAAAACAGGTTAATCTCATCAGCATCTAAGGGGAGAGAGTGGCCGCAGACTGAGTCGCATTTGTAAGACCAGGGCAGATGGCCCAACATGTGACCCCAAGAGACCAGGAAAGGGTGGTGGGTTGTGGGGGGTGGGGAGGTCGGTTGACAGTGACGGTAGCAGGAACAATAGAAGTGCACAAAGACCTCAATGCATGTTCCACACGGTTCCAGCAGCAACTGCCTGGAAATAAAGGGCCGCTCCTCTTTTTCCACTTTTCCTCTCTTTTTCTCAGAATGTGGATCTGATTTAACAATCTGGAGTGCAGCACGTGCCTGCCTGTGTGTGTGTGTGTGTGCTGAGGCATGTGACAGCCCACTCTGTATGACACCTGGGTGCCACACACCTCCTAGTGCAATATTCACTTGCTCATGCGTACACATTGGAACCCCGCCATGGGAAATGTGGAGCCGGCTGCACTCAAGTGAAAGGGTATTGCCCAGGGTAGCGCATGATTATTAAAATGGCAGAGTATGTCAGGCTGTGCTGGACGTCCCACATCAGTGCATGCCAGCAAACCTGTGGTAAGCCCTAGTCTCTTTCGACCTTTAATGTAATTCGATGTTTAATGTAAATACAGATTCATAATTCATAAATTGAAGGTACTATCACTAAAGACCAATGTAGCACAATAATCCCTATGTTTCAGTAAAGAACACATTAAGCAAAAGTTTAATTAAAAAAAACTGGCAGGGGTGGGAAAGACTACCAATCAGGTCATGTTTCTCCTTCAGCCAGTGCGACATGTGGCACGGTGAATAAGCCTCTAGGAGGATCCCATTGCCTGCTTTCAGTTAAAGTAGTTCGACATTCTATTCAGTAAAACTAGCTGTTTTTAATGCTGGCAGTTTGAGAAAATCAAGGCATAACAAAGAAGTTAATAGTGAACTAGTTGCCACTGACAACAGTCTATGTTATAACACTTCTTCACAAGACGGCAGCAAAATCTGAGCCACAAAACGCAAAACTCACTCTCCGCATGGCTCGGTTCACGAATGACTTGTTCACATATTTATAGATATTTTGGTTTCATAGTGGCCCTCCGCGGTCGTCTAGCTAACACCCTCTCGGCCAGAACTTGCATACGGTGTCAGAGCAAAACCTAACTACACGACGTGCATGACTTCGTTGAACCCAACCTGCGTTTGCGTCTCGTCAGGACCGTGCCAGCGAGCCACATCACAGGACGTATGCAAGTTACGGCCAGTGAGTCTCAAAACAATGACAACAACGTGAACACAGACACTGCTGCCGTGCAGTGAGCAGTTTGGGCTCAGCTAAACTGGGCTCGGCCAGCAGTGCCCCGACAACACTGAATGGGTCTGAAGTGTAGAACCCCTGGAACCGGGCGTAACGGTACGAAACCCCATTTTCAGTTTTTGTAACATCACGCGTAGTTTAAATCCGCTTAAATTTGTGCTAAATGATTTCAGAATGTAACCCATAAACATACCAGCCTCTTATGTTTGAATCTCCTGACTTCTCTGTTTAGTTACTTTGTGAAGCCTGAATTATGCGATTTTTTATACTCGCAGTAGGGTGGAATGTCCGTTACATTGTGTGTACCTATATTAGCTGGATCGAAAGCTTGCTTGTTACATTAAGTTACAAAAAGTTAACTAGTTAATCACAGCTACCCGTATCTGCCGGGCCAGCTGACAGTGCCGCTGAGGAAGTAGTCTTTTCCACGTTTCCCCACTTCAGCCACGGCAGTTACCAGAGACTCGAGCCAACCTTGATTGCAAGCTTTCCGCCAGAAATATTTAGTTGTGCAATACCCGTGTAGGCAACTAAATTACGCTTACGATTTGCTTAATGTTTAACTGTGTACTTGTCATATTTCAAAAGTTAACAAAACAAGTCTCCCCAGTGAGAGGTGCACATGATATGTAAATGAAACCGTGCGCAAGACAAGCAAACATAAAAACCCCACTGCGCACCAACTCCTTCCCACACCAAGGAATGACATCGCTATTATCCAATCAATTTCGAAATAAAACCATCAATATATTCTTTCCACCAATAATGAGGACACAGTAGCCGAATTACTGTGTTCACGTCCAGTAGATGTAGCTAGTAAGCTAACTAGCTATTCTTTCGATCATCGACACCAACAAATGACGCATACAACTCCCAAGAAAAAAGTTGCGTCTTTACCCGTCGTTGACGTGGTGTTCATCATTTTCGCAGTCGCTGCAATGTCCATGGTCCACCTCTACCTCCTCTTCTTTCCCCGGCTTCGGTGCTGTCTCACTCTCATCCGCCATCTTTGACTAGGAAGTGAGGGATTTACGGAACGACTCAGCATCTCACGCTGTTATTGGTCGCTAATCGATTGGACTGCTGGACCATGTAGTTGTTTCCTGCGGCACATGGTGAAATGTTACTTAATCAATGTCGTTTATTTTCTACAGTGTTGTTTGATACACTATATTTTTGACGCATCTAGCTATGTATAAATATTTCCTCCTTTATAAACCTGCGAACAATTAAAAACTCTTTTACTGAAATATTCCCGATGTTTCCTTTAAAAGAACACACGAGGGCGACCTTATGCTTACTTTTCTGAGGGATCAGGCAAGCTCCAGCTGAACTTCACGTGTAAAATACCTGTGTTACACCAAATCAAAGAGAAACTACCAGGTGAGGAAAACACCGTAGTGCTTGCATGTCTTTGATTATTGTGAAATAGAGTTAGAATAGATAGTTGGGTGATGTAGCAGACTCGAGTCACACAGAGGCGAAAACTAGGAGTATTTAGATGTTCATCAGCAATAGTGGGAATATGGTGTGTTTGTGTGTGTGGTTTAAAGTAAATTAAACGAGATTTTCCGATAACACAACCTTAATAGACTAAAGTAAGATTAGCTTTCTTTTTCC
Source organism: Megalops cyprinoides (assembly GCF_013368585.1). Taxonomy (NCBI): domain Eukaryota; kingdom Metazoa; phylum Chordata; class Actinopteri; order Elopiformes; family Megalopidae; genus Megalops; species Megalops cyprinoides. Next base: position 38,451,269 of record NC_050583.1, read on the forward strand.
TGTCAAAGGTAGGTCTTATTTTACAGCTTTTTTTGCTAAGGAAGCAATATGGTTGCAAAGACCGCTGCCGCTTCACTTCTGTCGTGTAAGGCAAAAGCGAAAAGAAGGAAACTGTAAAGATGAAAACAGGGTGTGTGATAGGATTGTAATGGAGTCAATCATTTATTGACCTCTCCACTAAGGTAGTGACTGGCGATATCTCTTCCAAAGTGATTCGATGTTATGGTAATTTGTTGCATTTTCCCTGATCAAGAGTGTCATTTGTGTCATATCTTGATGAATGATTATCAAGTAAACAAGAAGACTTATGGTGGACTTTCTACGCACAGGTATTTCCAAAGGTTGGACCTTTATTGCTTGCTAGTGGAGTAATATGATAACTTGTGCATAGAAGCACTCATTGTACATTTGTTGTTATTGTCAAAATAAACAGAAATGTGTGCTTTTTTAAGGTAATTAAGTCACAAAACCCGAAAAGGTTCACTTCTTATTTGTCTGCACACATGCACACATGCACGTACACATGCACACATTTCTTTTGGGTTTAACAGTTTAAGATACCCCCAAATGAGAGACAAAATCCACAAAGGCACAAGGTTTTGCCATTAAAATACTTTTAATGAAATTAAAACATGCTTCATCTCACTGCACATCTATCTTGTTTACAGTCAGCCTTCAAGACACCTTAAATAACTACAGTTAATGTATTTACAACATCACAGATGAAATATGGCTTATTTTTTACTTCATTTATTAAAAGCAAGTAAAACTACCCTACTACTGCTGCACCTATTCTGACTCCCTTGTTACAACACATCCCGGATTACATCACTCACAGTCAGATATGTCTTTCTAATAACCTGTATCTGCTGTTGTGAAACGAGGTGCTTTTCCAGTGCAAACTGGAATCTAGACTGGTCAAGGCACAGACGATCCCACAGTGCAGGATCTGACTAGTTTCCACAGCCCACAAGGGAGACGAGAGCAGTTGAAACATTACATCTAATGCATCAGCCTGTTAAAGCAAACTGAGAAAGAATGATCACCTATCATATACATGGATTTGTCTTGAATTGGTGACACAGGACTTGTGAGTCTTGAAAAATGAACAGGTGACAGATAACAGCATTAAAATCACAATAATAATATTGGGATAGATGAGGTGAAATGGAACAGAATTGAAATTAAAATAATGAATAGCAGTAACATGAAAGTAAGAAAATAATCTGAAACAGTACAAATGATCCAGCCGGCTTATTATAAATAACTACAAAATCAATAGCTAAAAGTACTCTGTTAAATGGGCAGCTAAACAACAGTAATTCTGTATAGAACCCTTTTCACATATAAACTAAAGATCATAAATTAAAAAAAAGGTTTGGCTGACCTTAGGGCAGCACAACACTTGGTAGAATAATACTCATCTCAGTAATGGGTTATTCCCACCACTGCTGCTTACCTGGCAGACCACTGCTGTAAACCTGAAACCTTTGGGATTCATCCTGTAAGGACACGGTCATAAACTGGGGTCATGGTGGATCACACTGGAATTGGCTGTAAATGTGATTCACAATTACTTCATCAATCTTTCAATGACCGGCAACACATTGACATGAGTAAACATTTTTAACAACACTGTGCAAACCCCTTTATGATTTTTGGTGGATATCCAGCCAACTACATAATAGTTGTACTGTACTATGTAACAAATGCAACTTTCTCATAACGTTAGAAATATATTAGTAAAAATGTTTGGTGTCAGTAGGTCAAGGAGGAATGCAGGTAGTTTCACAAAGCAGGCATATACTGCGTCTCAAAAAGAGCACATGAGACCATCAATATAGGAATTCAGTCTTATCTACAGCCATTCTCTTAGCTTCACTCTCTAACTCTGACAGTTTGACCCTCTATAAATCCATAACACTGACTGGATCAGATTAGTGCATTATCAATGGCAATAATTCACAGGGTGTAATTACACAAATCCTTATGAAAAAACAACATATTTCAATATATTCTAAAACACATTTCTGTTTATAAATATACTATAAAATATAGTAACTCCTTTATTGCCTGGGCTAAATTATATGAAACTTTCAAAGATGTTTTGAATCATCATTGAAAAAAAATCATTATCGGCTGTATTATAACATTTCCTTTTTCATTAGAGTAACCTAGACAAACACCTGAAAAGACAAGAGAGAACATTAAAGACGTTAAGGACACTAGGGTAAATGCAACTAGTCATCTTCAGGCTCCAAGGCTCTTCTCTCCACAAGCTTAAAGCCAGTCAGTAGATGAAAAAGAGACTGCCTGCATTCTCATCTCTGCTTTCCTATCCTGGCCTTCCCAAATCTGAATTCCTGTCCCTGGATCCTGAAACAGAAGCTCAGACCGGTACAGGCAAGCTCCAAACCAACAGCCTGGCTGTGCCACTGTCACCCCCCCACCCCCTGCTAAGAGACATTACCGTTTGGACGGAGAATTCTGAGCTACGTACAAGACATTGCCTTATTCCCAGTAACCTCAGCTTCATATATGACAAAAATACTCCAAATGCTGAACACCATCATCTATAGAACACTTCAAAATGTAAGTAATAAATACACCTAGGATATGTCTGAATTATGTCAGTATGTAACCTGTAGTATATACAGCCATTGCTTTAGTACCTCTAACAAATATAATGACCTGATAGCTATATCTAAGTCAGTATTTTTTTTTCTAAAGCTATTTCAGTAACCAAAATTGGTCCGTCCTGAAATGTTTTTGTCATGTTCCGCGGTCCCTATATAGTCTGGAATACAAGTCTCTTCTCTGCTGTGTGTTTAGTCAATTCAGCCAGATGTAGAGTAAGACAGTTATACAGGAATGTATAACCAAAGGACAGACATGTATTATGTATAGGTACAAGTACTGTGTCCTCAAACAGACCTTGCTCTCAGCTGAGAACTGTCTCATTGTGGAACTGTACACATCCTGTCCCCGTACTGTCGCTATACTTGCTGTATGCACTTTTGTAAGTTGCTTTGGATAAAAGCGTCTGCTAAATAAATAAATGTAAATGTAAATGTACAACAGGCCTCTAACAGAGTCATTTAATATGCCCTATCACTGAGTTTACCTCAAAATTCATATTTGTTGTTGCCTTGAGAGTTCATGGGCTGTGAAATGGGCCACACACACATCCAAACCCTGTTCAAACCTGAAACCGTACATTTAAGATTTAAACCACTCGCTTGGCCTCTGAATGACTGTCATTGACTGAATTTAAACTGCCACTGCTCTTGGTCCAACAGAAGGCTCCCATCCAAGCACAGCAAGCTCCTGGCAGATTTGTGCAAAGCAACGGCCAAAAGAATGAAGACTCAACTGGAGCCAAGTCAAATCTACTGGTCAAAGGTGTAGAGCACTCTGAGATTAGAAGACTGGTGATCAGTTGCTGTGCCCAGCAGTGTCAGTGTTTGAGGCAGACACCGAGCAAAGGCAGTCTGAGTGTCTGACTCTAAAAGTGCTCAGAGGGAAGGCGGAGCTTCTGTTGGCCCACCCTCCTCCCCATCCCCTCTTATCTCCCACTGTCGCCAGCAAGTCACAGAGCTCAGTGTCGACACGGGGATGCGGCCTTTACAGGGACTCCTTTGTGGGACACTTTGACGTGGATGAAGAGAGTGGCGGGGGACAGACTAGAGCCATCAGCCTTCAGCAAGTGGACATGTCGGTAACCTGTGGGTGAAAGGGCAGCGGTCAAAGGGGACCAGATTGGTGTAGATTCACACACACACACACACACACACACACACCTACTGTCTTACTGAGTGCTGGGTACCTGTGCGCAAGCTAGTGAAGGGCAGAGTGAACTGGCCCACAAAGTCATTCTTGGAGGTGTAGTCATGGTCCTCCACCACAAACCGCACTAGAGCCATCTCTGGCACATGAAGCTGGAAACTTAGGGTGCAGTCCCAGCGGGGGTTGAAGCCTGGGGGGAGGGGATAGTCATTGTTCATTTCCTTAGCAGATGCTGCTAAAAGAGTTATGTCCTCGAGAACATCACAATTTACAGCATTTATACCACTTCAAACTGCACTGCCATGCACCAGCTGAACAGAGAAGCTAAACAAAACTCTTGCAGACATACAAAATGAATTCAACAGAAGAAAAGCCTGAATGTTTCATGCTCTTCCTCAGGACAATAACAGAGAAGCATGGAAGAATGGATGGAGCACTGGCGCACCATTGTTGTCAATGCGGTGGGTTTTATTGCGGGCATTATCAATAGCCACCCCGTGAATCTCCACCCACACCAGCGGGTCTATGATGGAGTTGGGCTTCTCTGTATCCAGCTTGGGGAGCTGCTGGGCCGAGATCACCTGAGCAAGAGAGAGACGCACATATCCTTACACCACAGTACATCACACGTGCACAGAAACCTCACACTCAGGCCATACATATCCATTCAAATTAAACTAGTACTTAGTCCCATTGCTTAGTGAAAATCTTACATTTTATACAATGTACAAAATCTCTAAAAATAAGAAAGGATAAATACAAATAATAAACAATTTAAACATATGACAGTATGACATAAACTTTTACTAACACCTAAGGAAAGGGGACATGAAAAGCTACTGTTGTAGAAATGAATTGTGGAGACAGTCACAGTGCAAATATTTTTGAAAAAAAGTGTTTAATCCTTACTTTTTACAGTAGATTGGATTAGCCCAATTATTCATAAGCATGCTGTTCATGCAACAGATATTCCATCCATATTCCACCATAAAATATATCATCAAATATCTTACACAATTTAAAGCATATTATCTGATAATAATCAATTGCCCATAAGGGTAAAGATCTAACAAATCTAATAAAGATCTAACAATTAATAAAAAAGTTTAGAACTGCAGAGTTTGTTAGTATGGTAAGGTAGAATATTAGAATCATTCTGCCACATTCAGAATGCTATTTCCCTTCCCAGAGCGCTGCTCACCCGGATGTTCAGCAGGGTGGGGTTGTGACCGGGACCACCGCCTGTGTTCTCAGGGTTGAAGTCGGAGTCGGCACAGCGCAGGAAGCTGGGCTTCAGAATGTAGCCACAGCGTCCATTGGGCAGGAAGCGGCCCTGGTTCAGATCCATCTGCTCCCCTGGGGTCTGGAAATTGAGGGCCACTGCAGAAGAGCACAACATATCAGACACACTGCAATGCACTAAGACATGCAGCAGCAACACGTATCCACAGTAAAGCAGTGCGAAAGACTACAGCACTACAGCAGAGCACATGCTGTAGATCATGGGGTCTTACACATTGTGTGATCATTTCATCATTGTGAGTATCTCTAACATTTGGGAAATTCAGCCAATATCACTTTGAGGACAGAATTCCACTCCCATTCTAATAGTACTTTAAAGCAGCTATAAGGTACGAGAATACCATGATACTGTTTGCTATCTGCTTTATTCTCAACACCAGTACAAACAGCATGATGAACAGCGATGAATGTGAGTGCCTGACCCCACTGACACCCAGATGCGGACACAGCACTGACCTATCTGGCAGCCGCCATTCCACATTTCCTGCGGGTCGTAGTTGGAGGACTGGAGGCGCTGGCCGGAGGGGTAGATCCTGCTGAGCTGCCTGCTGTTGTGCCGGACAAACAGTTTTCCTGCAGGCAGGAGAGGTAGAGGACACTAAACTTCACTGAGTCACACACACATATACACATGTACACTCACATACCCATCCATTCATACAGACACACACACACACACACACACATACACACAGAAGCTGATCCCTTGAAAGCACATGTCAAAGCCAGTGCAGTTTTGGCCAGTCATCCTCTGTGTCAGAACAGAGTGTATTTTTTCAGTAAGGTTTTGAGCTCAACCCAATCCACAGGTAAGAAACAGAATGTTTGACCCCAGGTAAGAAACAGAATGTTTGACCACAGGTAAGAAACAGAATGTTTGACCCCAGGTAAGAAACAGAATGTTTGACCCCTGCCTTGCTGCCCTCTGTGCCCCATACCTGCGTCCTTGATGAGACGGAGGGCTTCGCTCTCGGAGAAGGACGACATCTCACTGGGGGGTTTTCTGGCAGCGTGGTCGAACCCCCGGAAAGGCACGCTGCGACAGTACACGACCAGGTCAGACAGCTCTGGGCTCAGCTTGGATGACGCAGCCTGATAAATGTCAGTGTGAAACAGAGGGAAATGCCCAGTACGTTCAGTGACCACAAAAACGAGTAGCATGCAAGGGAAAGCAATAGCATGACATTACAGAGAGAGACCAATAGAGGGCAGGATTTCTACATAATGTGATACACTGTTAGTGTTCATAATTATACTCACTCTGAATGTTGCTCAATTCAAATAAAATGGAATGAAAGGGAGCGTAGTTTCTCTAGCTGTGAGTTCGGATTAATGACAAACAAAAAGAGAAGCTTGTGGTGACAATGTGCTTATGTCTCATTTGTGAAAGTATATTTCTATAAATAAACACCATGACAACCAGTTCTACTGGCACTTCAGCTCTGGCTGAGGAAAACCTGTCATTGTTGTCAGGGCCTTCTCATCGCCTGACGTAATTTTTGATTTGTCATTATCACATGTTAGTACAAAAACCAGATACAAACAATTGGAGTATGGGGAAAGTGCTCAAGATATCTTTTTTGTTTGTTTGACATACGCCCTCACACAGGGTGAAATATGTAGCTGATGGTTCTTCTGTAATTCCTTTTTGTGACATAGCCAGGGGTGTGGTTCCTGGAACAGTGCAGGAGGAACCATGTGTTACCTGGAAAGGCTCAGTCTACTAGGCTCTCCCAGAATTGTGCGCCCAGAGTCAATCAACAGCCAACAGCCAAAAGCCAACAGCCAACAACCAACAGCCACTGCCATATACCTAAAGCAGATTTCCTTCCTGGCCACACCTTTAAGTGATCTCCAACCTGCCAGTTTGTTGAGGTGATTTTTTGAGAAAAAAAAGAATGGTTTTCTAGTTTTCACGCCATCTATTCTTATGAGCTGATCTGAGCCCCGCAGTCCTTTATCTATTGAGGGCACAAGAAGTGAGTTTATGTTCTGCAGAGCTTGCTGTTTATTTTGTGGGTACAATTTTGCCTGTGTATTGTTATATTTAACAGATCTCTTACAGTTAATTTTACTCACTGCCTTTTGCTCTGATTACCCACTATTCTGTTGATAACATGCCAGATGCATGTTTAGTTTTTGTTACAATGTGTGCATCTTAATACATACTGAGGCAATTTAGGTGATTCAGTATCTTATCTACTACTTCTGTTTAACACTTGTCTCTGGCTTCAGTCCTGCTTGCGTTCCACATAATTACCTTCAACAGTGCATAAGGACAAGTGTGTTAGCCATAGTAGGCCAGCTTCACAGTAGTGATAAAATACTTACTGCCTATATACACACACACTATACATGCCTAGTGTACAGGCATATGTCTGGACAGACTCACCTTTCCGGAATCCTTCTTGGCTTTGGTCTTGCTCCCGCCCCCAGATTCATCTTCTGAGCTGGAGGAGGAGCTGGAGGAGCTGTCTGCCTTCCCAGACCGGACGCTTGCCCTCTTCCCTTTTACCAGGATCCGCCACTTCAGCTCCTGGAAGAGGCACATGGAGAATTGTCCAGGTATAACTTCATTTGGGATGAAAAATAGCATGAATATCCATAACTGTCTAGAAAAGTCAGATATTTCCGAGCTGCAAACATCCGTAACCATCTCACTCAATTCAGCATGTTCTTCGTATCCAAAAATAAAAATTGATAAATTAATGTTTCTGCCTCAACCGCCTTCAGTAGTTTATTGCAATCAGGACTCTCATGGAGAGACCTTGTGGGTCTTTGTGTCTCTGTCTCTTTCTTTGTAACACACACACACGCACAAAGAGTGGTCTAATGAGAGGTTGCGAGAGAATCTTATGTGGACTGACAGATGGTAGCGCTGTCCTCATTTTCTGCCTCTGTGTGGAGGTATCCTCCCCCTCACCTGCCTATAGACTGAGCTTCCTGCAGCCCTCTAGGCCATTGTATCAGCACATAAAATTATGCAAAAGACATGGATTTCGCCAAATAACACATGCTAAATTGTGCTCTTAAATTTGTCTCTTGTTGCCGCCTTTACCCTGACGCTCATTGTGCCGTTTGAAGTTGTTGAAGTTTGCCGTTCGAAAGTGTATCGTATTAGTTGCCCTATAGGCTGTAATTGTACAAATCTGATAGTACTGCGTCCTCAAACAGACCTTGCTCTCAGCTGAGAACTGTCTCATTGTGGAACTGTACACATCCTGTCCCCGTACTGTCGCTGTACCTACTGTATGCACTTTTGTAAGTCGCTTTGGATAAAAGCGTCTGCTAAATAAATAAATGTAAATGTAAATGCTGCACTGCAGAGCTGAAATCCCTTTTCAGAACAGTTTCCCCATGTGTTTTTATAAAAGACATGGGGAGAGTTGGGAGATTTGACTGGGCGCAATAAGAAAAGCATGATTATTATTTATCTGTTTAGCAGACAACCTGAGCCAGGGGAAACCTACATAGTTTTTACATATTCTCCATTTATATAACTGGATATTTACTGAAGTCATTCAGGTTGAGCTTTTGCTCAAGGGTAGAGCCCAGCTACGTCACACAGCAGCCGTAAAGAAGTCTAAATTCTGTTTAAATACTCAGTGAAAAAAGCCCCTGTAGTGCAGGGTTTGGATCGAACGGCAGTGCATTTTGCATGTGGAAACAGTGGGGAAAAGGCCAGTTTGTATGAAATGGTCTAAAAACGCAGAGGTGGCTCCAAAGCAGTGACACATCATTTATTTTAAGAAATCTTCAAGTTTATTCCCCACCCAAAGCGGCCTCACTGTGGCGGATACTGTGCATCTGAGCACGGGCCACAGAGGCGCAGGAAAGTCGACAGCTAATCAACAAGAGACACAGAGGAAAGTACAGATGCAAAAGTGCTTTAACAACACAGGTTATCTTGCCAAGCAAATAAAGCAAATTTTAATTAAAATTGGTTAAGAGGGAGAGAAGGATGGAAAAGAAAAACAGAGAGTGAAAGCTGGGAGGGAGGGGGGAAGAGGGAAAGACAGACAGAGGGACGGGCAGAATAGCATACTATCTGATCCTAGTAACAGAGTACACCATGGAAGACCATCTGGCTTCATTAAATATTGAAACAAAGAAAATCACTGACAAAATATAGATTGAGTGTGCACAGTCTGGCTATAGCATCACAAGCAGACATGGCTTCCCAGACAGGATAGACTGACTGGTTGATTTCTTGACAAGGCCTTATTGATTGCTGTTTATGCTTTGCAACATGTACTTTGTACACCATGCCAATAATGCATTTGAATTGACTTGAACTGAACTGAACTGACAGCCAGACAGAGGCTCACCTCTGGGGAAGGTAGGGTCTTGAGTAGCTGGCCATTCAGGGGCTTGGTGAGCAGCTTGTCCCCCAGGATGGTGTGTAGGTGCTGGGCCATCACCGCCTGCTGCTCTACCGAGCAGTGGTTCTCCAGGGACAGGATCAGGGGGTACGGCGATGCCTGGGTGGGGTTGAGGTACAGGATGGGAGGGCCAGAGAAGGAGAGGGATGGGTTTGTAAATCTGTCACTCTGTCCTCAACATGCACAGGAAGGATGTGGTCAAATTTTGGGTTGGAGAGAGGAACAGGGCTGAAAATCAGCAAATGGCTGGCGCATGATTGGGGCGGACAGCTTGAAGAAGGCTAAGCCCTCTCTATGACCGGCTTCCATATATCAGGCTTTGATCTCCCACGCAGGGGACCTTTTTGGACAATGACTGATCTTACATTTACATAACAACAACAGAAACATCCGCTTATAAAATAGAAACCACCTGCTATATGATTGAATGGGATATTTCAGGACTTAAGTGGTCCTTTGCCACCTCTCCATACTGCAGATGTGTGAGAGCCAATGAAAGGGATTCACAGACTCTTGTGTGTCAGTGGATTCTTGAATGAGTGAATATAGGGACCACATACTGTGGGTAGTGAATCCACTGATGTAAATAAAGCCTTGAGCAAGTGACTCAGCCACAGCAATGCACAGATCCTAAAAGGATCAATGGAAAAATACAAATGCCTTTTCATTCTTTGGAAAAACTAGTGTGCATTATTTTATGCATATCATATACAGTACTATTTATATAGCCCTGAGAAAGTGTAGATGAAGTATGTCCTAATTCATGAACCCTTATAAGACAAAAAGTATATGTATTTATATATGTTTAAATAGAAATCACAATACATTGCTAAGGTGTTGCCCATTTTGCCTACTGAAATTGTACTGTTAAGTTCACTCTGTTCAGAAACAACAGCTGTAATACATATTCAATACTATCTGCAGAGGCTATCATAACTCAAAACGTTTAATGCTGGCTTGGAAACTCATTTTTGGACCATTCATATTTTGGCATTTCTTCTTTCAGTTCATCCTTAAAAACTGACCATAAATTTAAAACTGTATGCACTGTTCCTCACATCTGCAATATTAAGACTCCATATTAAACAGCTCTTAATTTGTATTAATAACCAAGAACTAGAACTTGTTTGAAATCCTTTCCATGTTTGAACCTACTTCACTGCATTTGGAAATCATGCCGTTGTTATTTATATTTTAAAAGACATTTTTGGTCACATCAAAAAAATACAGACGCCAGAAGCTTAGCTAATTATTAGATACAGCCCAGTCTTTGAATGCTAAAACAGTGTGTGTATTATTGCATGCAATCCATGTGGTAATAGCCAGAAAGACACAGCCTAACCAGTTTCACAGTGCATTCTGTAGGCTGGAAGCAAAATGGGAGTTCACCTTGAATGCGTATTCAGCAATGGTCTCAATGACCTCTTTGAAGAGCACTTTGGAGGTGAGAGTGTGTCCGTGGTAGATAACTGGCTCTCCCTTGTCCCCATCCCAACAGTCCAGCTCCACACAGCGACAGCCTTGATTCAGTGCCCTGAGTGCATACACACACACACGCACACACACAAAAGCACACATACAGACAAGATTACATACACAGTGCACACATAGATCAAATGGTAAACATTCATTCTTTTTGTCACTGAAATCACAGTGTGGGCAACAATAAAGAGATAAGAGAGTAGCAACCAAAAGGAATGGCCACTGATAAGATACCATAGGTCTATTTACATTTTAGGCCAGAACTTGATTACACAGGCCCTACACAGGCTGGGTGTGGCATATGTTCAGTTTTTCATAAAATGTTAGCATTATCTTAGATTTGTAACTAATCAGAAACCTCACAGTTGCAAAATATCATATTACATCTTCACGGGGCTGATTTATGAGTAGTACAAATAGAAGTGCATGCACTTTGTAAATCCTAGACAAGTCACTCTGTGTTAGTAAATACCAGAGAGTATGTATGGGATATATTGAACAAGCAGTTTTCCTAGACACACTGCATCCAGTATGTGGCAAGTAATGTTTCTGTGTGACATAATGGAAACAAACAGAAGGATACTGTTTCAAATAAATGTGACAGACAGTTAATTAGAATTACTATTAGATTAGTAATTAGAATTACTATTAGAATCAGCATTAGTATTAGCATTAGTATTCGTATTAGCAACAGTATTAGTATTGTTACTACGGCACTACTCTTAAAGGCTTACACATTGCTAATAACTCAAGCAGTTCAGAGGCTTATTTTATGAGGGTGGTTTAAATAAGTCAGTCTTAGCTCCAGTTATCTGGTTTGCTCTAGTCACAGACATAGACTCATATAGAATGACTCATATTAGCTGACTCACTCGATTTGAAAACACTTGTTTAGGACTAATATGATCATGCTAACTCAAGGCCAGCCTGTTAGACTGAGCTATGAGCATGTGCATGTCAAACATTTAAATACAGTGCACAACGATGTAATGACATTGTATTCAAATACATATACTTTAATATGGAGTTGGTCCCCCTTTTGCAGCTATAACAGCTTCTACTCTTCTTGGAAGGCTTTCCACAAGATTTTGGAGTGTTTCTGTGGGAATTTGTGCCCATTCATTCTGTAGAGCATTTATGAGCTCAGGCACTGATGTTGGACCAGAAGGTCTGGCTCACAATCTCCGTTCCAGTTCATCCCAAAGGTGCTCAATGGGGTTGAGTTCAGGGCTCTGTGCGGGCCAGTCAAGTTCTTCCACACCGAACTCATCAAACCATGTCTTTATAGTCCTTGCTTTGTGCACTGGGGCACAGTCATGTTGGAATAGAAAAGGGCCTTCCCCAAACTGTTGCCACAAAGTTGGAAGCATATGCATGCCGAAGCATTAAGATTGCCCTTCACTGGAGATAAGGGGCCTAGCCCAAACCCTGAAAAACAGGTGTGGCCAAATACTTTTGTCCATATAATGTGTGTATGTGTGTGTGTGTGTATATATATATATATGTGTATATATATATAAAAATGGTACCTCTGTTCCAAAATATTCTCCAAGATATACAATGGTGAAATACAGCACTACATCATTTGCAGATGACAATGGAAACTGTGACCATATTATGCAGTAACCTGCCAAGGGGACCAAAGCAGATGAACCAATATCATAGTCATCCTGGCAAATCGCTACATTCTTTGTCGATTTCAACAGTTAATATACTTGAGATACTGCTTGAGGTTTTTCTGCTTGACAGATTGCACACTTTGTTGCACATGCTTTGATTCATTGCCTCACTCTGCCAAGGGGATGTAAGAGCATCCAAATAATATCCATTCCATGACATATTTTATTTGTTATTGTGTCCAATCTTTTTAACACACAGACGTTGCCCACAGTATCTTCCAGCCCCAGGGTCAATGGAATCTCCATCAAGGCGACATCACTTTGGAAGAATGGATGACTGTAAGAATGGATAATCTGATTTGATTGGTTGAGTCCACATGAACTTATTTCTATACAGCCAGGCTAACCTCGAGTTAGAAGGATGGAGATCGTATACGTTGCCATGCTATGTGGTTAACAAGTCTAAATCTGCTTTTGATCAATGATGCCACACTGCTGCCAGTGCACTACATATGACACCACAATGTGGGCATACAGATGCCGCAATAGCTGCAATACCTGATGTAGGGCTCGGTGCTGCTCGCACTGGTCACCTGGTCCTTGGTGAGATAGGTGTTGTGGGAGGAGGAGATGTAGTAGTGGGCCAGCGGCTGGGTCATGTCCTGGTAAACGTCGGCGTGATCGGGGTTGAACACATCATTCTCACGGGACAGCATGTACATGGTGAAGCCATTCGGGGTCATGAACTGATTCTTCTGGGCTGCAGAAAGCAGGGCACAGACACATGCTATGCACATGCACATGGTGTCTATACAGGTAAGGGCAGCAATAGGTCTAGAGAACCAATCTCCTCTCTTGGATACAAAGGAAAGCATGCATGCTTTTAAAAATGATTGGACAAAAATTTAAATCAGAAAAGAATTAGTTCCAGCAGTTCCAGAATGATCAACTTAACATTTTTATGCTATTTTGTGAGAGAGTGAAGCAAATTTTGACTGATTTCCTCATCAGAGTGAACAGCGCCATACTCTTATTTCAATTTGAGTGTGAAGGTTTGTGTTGTACTTAATCCAAGGTACTCCTTACTGAGGTTAAATATGAGTCTATTTTAATTTAGATCCTCAAGAGAGATATTCTCAGTGCCCATGTGAGGGCCTGCAGTCTGCTAATACGTCTGAGTGTGACTGAGGGCAGGCCTTTGCGGGGGACTGAGGGTGACAGTAAGTCATGGTTACGCTGAGCGACGAGGCCTACCCCACTGGTTGAGCTCGTAGGAAAGGATGAGGCTCTGGGCATGAATGTGCGAGGCATCCTCTCCCTGGTCCCTCAGGAAGTCACGCAGCTCCAGGGTGGACAGAACGTAGCCATTGCCAGAGTAATGCAGGAACACTGAGTCCAGCTCCGGCCGCCGCAGCAGCTCCCGGCAGAACTCCTCGATCTCCACGTGGTCCAGACGCCCGTCTGCAGAGCGGTCACACTTCTGTTAGAGAGAGAAAGTGAGGGGGAGAGAAAGAGTCGGGGGGGGGGGGGGGTGGAGAGAGAGACAGAGAGAGAGAGGAGAGAGGGGCAAAGAGAGAGAGAGAGAGAGAGCGAGATTCTCACAGATCATAAATACACACACTGATTCTTACAACAAAAGTTTTACTCATATTCTTCGCAACTTCTACATGTACGCAATTGTTACTTTTCACTCAGTGAATTTTTACAAGCACCATCCCTGTGCACAGCATTCATAAATAGTTATCATCTCATCAGAAAGAACACAATGATATGGAGAAATGCACATACACATTCATGCATAAACATAAACCACACACACTGTAATTTTCATATTATTCTAGCCCTTCTGTTGTCAGCAGCTCCCAGACTGTTTCTCAATCCTATTCTCCGTGCAGATTAAAGAGGGGGTGGGGTGTTGTGGTAACACAGTAGGGAAGAGGTCAAGGGCTGCAGGGCTTTTCAATGTGATCTGGGAGCTGGTCTCCTGAAGTTGGTCACAATACAGTTGTGAATCTGATGATGATTAGTCAGTTTCTTTGGCAAATGAGCAGGAAAGGATAGGAGTGTGTGTGTATGTGTGTTTGTGTGTGTTTAGTCTGAACATGAGAGGCCCTCTGACTCAGCACAAGGGGCTGATAATTGAACACAGACTCACACAAGACAGTCTTGGTAACAGAGCTTAACTCCACTGTGAGCAAACACACTGGTGCCTCTGATAGTACAACAACTCACAGCACATGCACACACATAGCTGTATGTATACATTGATATGCAAATTACCTATTATACATCTTTGATCTGATTTGATTGGTTCTGCTTCGCTAATTTTTGTTTTGTGCTTTCATTGCTGGTTTTCTTATCAATTATTACTAGTTTTATCTCAATGTTATTAAAATTCTGTTTCACCTGTTGCTTACTTTTTATCAAATTTCTTATTTTTATCCACTGTTATGAGCATCCTTTTCTGCATTTTTTAGCTATCATCTGCTTTCTTCCAATGTTTTACATTATTTCTGTTTTATTTTGTCTTCTTACAGTGCATTTTATTACTTGAGATGCTTCTTGCTATACTTTGGATGTCAGGAAAGCACAACATAAATAAAATGATTTATTTTGTAGAGAAGGGAACGGTACTGTAATGTAGATTTATTATTCTGTCATGGCTTCATGGTGACCCTGATATCACTTCAACACAAATATCAAATAAAAAAACAGGTCCCCTAACATAAAAGGCCAAAAGAAAAAAATCTGATTTAAACTGAATCCGATGGTAAACTGAGCTTTTCCACACAAAGTTTCAGCAACCTTTTGGCCCACCATTCAAGTGGTATATCATCCCAAAAGTGAAAACACGACATGTTGTGGAGTCAAGTGGTAGATGCAATGAGGCGGGGCTTTATTTCTTGGTGGGTCTGAGGGAAAAATCTGGTAATCTGCCTTGGGCCGAGCCTAGCCTGGGCTTCTCTACACAGGGTGAGGGGCATGTCTGAGCGGGTATCTGAGGCAGAGCTGGTGGTCCTCACCTTGAAGAGAGTGCGGGCGTACTGCTCGTTCAGGTCAATGTTGATCATCTGCAGCAGCCGCTTCACCTCGTCGTAGCTCATCTTCCCATCCTGGTTCTGGTCTGCCCTCTGCAGGTAGCCCCGAATCCAAGTGCACGGGCGGGGTCAAGGTCAAACCCACCAATCAGGAAAGCCCGGAGCCAGAGCCAGGCCCCGTTAAAATAAAAGCGCTTTGTAAAGCATGTAGAAATGCACACATGTACACATGCTTTAACTTAGAGGCACACCCTATACACATTGCGAAAACACACACATGCAGAAACACACACTTTAACCATGAGCCACACTATACACACTCACACTGTAGAACATGCAAAAACACACATTCAGGGTCCAAACAATGTGGCCAATGGCCACACCACAGCTCAAAGCCTCAGGTAAGAGATGGGAAAACTCACATACAGACATCCACAATCAGAACACACAATAGCCCAGCCACATCTCTCAGGTGTCACTTCATAGCGACCAGTGCAAAAGTGATTAGTTAGCACCCTCATAACCTCACTGCACAGTTCGAAAGTCACCAGCCTTGGTATGTTCATGCCTGAACAATTCCCATTAAGAAAGTGAGTGTACAACCGGTCAGGTGCTGTTCTCATGATTCTGTGTATTAGCTTTCCTTACATAATACTCTTTAACTATAACGGACATCATGTACCGTAATACAGTGCATATTTATACATTTTACTCAAAGGGTCCTTGTTGTTGCATGCCTTAGTCGTGCAAAATGCAAGCTCTGGCATGATGGCCATCGCTAGAAGGGCCTAGCAGGGACAGTGAAGGATATTGGTCGAGTTTCTCCTTCTGGGTCATGTTGGAGACCCTCTCCTGCAGGGTTTGGATTCCTCTGACCCAGCTCTGCGCCTCCTCCTCGCTGGGGCAGCACAGGTCCAGACTCTTCCTCCCACCCTTGAACACCACGGTGAAGCACCGGCCCTCTGGAACTGAACCAGCCAACTTCCGCAACACCTCTGACTGGCAGCCTTCACGCACGCACTCTACCTCTGTCACCGAGACTAAGAGAGACAGAGGCCATCATAAATCACTGTTTACAATCTTGATGAAATTATATATTATATATTATTTATAAATTATATATATCTGTGTGTACATGTGTCTGCATGTGTGCTTGCTTTTGTGTGTGTACACCCCAGTGGCCTAATGAATAAGCCACTGGCCCCCTAACTGAGGAATTATGGGTTCGACTTCTATCTGGGGTGGTTAACTTTACGGGCAGCAGTATGGCATAGTGGTAAGGAGCAGGGTTCATAAGGTTGCTGGTTCAGTTCCCCGCAGGGGCACTGCTCTTATACTCTTAGGCAAGGAACTTAACCAAGAATTTCCTCAGTAAATCTCCAGCTATATAAATGGATAATGTGTAAAACTGTGTACTAGTTTTAACATGTAAAACCTATGTAAGCCGCTCTGGATAAGAGCATCTGCTAAATGACAAAAATGCAATGTAAAAGTTATGTAGATAGATAGACAGATCTAGACACGCTTCCACTAAGCAGGCACTCAGTACCACACTGATTGATAGTTCATGTTAACATTACCACAAATCCCTACTCACCAGTTGTACACACAGTTAGAACCTGTATGTGTCATCATGCACCAGTTTATAAGCAAAGCATTCTCCAGTGTGGGAGGGAACTGCCCAGCATTATTTTTGGATAGATACTGCAGACCCTTCACTCTGGACCTCCATCCCTTGTGTGATCAAAAACTGCCCCTTTGGCTTAACTAAACAAAAATGCTGCTTATCAGACAACAGTTGTACCAATGAGTAAATGTGTACTTCGCTCCAAAGTTTAAAGGCCCCAATGTAAAAAAACATTCCACACCGTCCGTCTGTTTTCTTATCAGTAACAATCTTGGGCTCAACAAACTGAGAAAACATGGCAGTGTCATAATCTGCACAGACAGCACACCCCTCCCCCCTCACAGCTGGAACAAGGTGTGCCAAGTGTCCATGTGACACTGGCATCACGGGTTAACAGCTAAAGACAGAGAGACAGAAAGAAGGAGGGTGAGAAACAGAGGGGGACAAAGGAATGACAGATGTGACAAAGAGTCTGTGAGTGTGTGTGTGTGTGCGTGTGTGCATGCGTTGTGTGTGTGTGGAGAGGGAGCAAGAGAGAGAGAGAGGGAGAGAGAGAGCAAGAAAGAGAAAGGGAGTAGGGGATAAGAGGTAAAGAAAAAAACACGCCAGCCAGAGAGTATAAGAGAGGGAGACAGACAGTTGGATGACAGACTGAGAGGGAGAGGTAGGGGGAAAAAGTGAGAGATAGAAAGACTAGACAGACCGACTAGACTAAGAATAAGAGACAGAGACTGACAGAGACACCGGATGAGAGGCAGAGATAACCAGAGTGGAGCTGCACAGCTGTCGTATGGTGGAGTAATGGGTCAGGGTGAGGTTGAGAATGTTGTGGCAGGACATGTGAGTAAAAATGCTTACTGTGCAAATGTCCTCCAACAGACAAAGAAACTGTAAATTCCCCCACGATGCATACAAGAACTGGATGGAAAACCCGTGGAACAATTGCTCAGCTGCACGTACCACTAGCCATGTTTGCAGGCTGTTTGGAAAGAGAGAGTTCAAAGGCTAACCCCTGCTGGGACTGCGCTCTAAGCTTCCCACTGCAGGTGTAAGACCTGGCCCTAGTGCACTTTGTGATGGAGGGATGTGACTGCACCTTCAAGAATGACACTGAGGGCCAGCTTACCCTGTCCCTCACTAGCCTGCACACAGGTACTCAGCACTCAGTTACAGACTGTGTGCATGTGTGTGAGACTGATGCAGAGCACTGCTCCCTATGGAGTGAGTACTCTTAATCCACCCCATTCAGCTCCAGCTTTATATTGAAATGTAGACAGGTATAGGGTCTGTCCCTCTCCATAGTAAGACACGACCCAAGATATTTCCCAGCTCATGTGGGTCCTGGTTCCAGCATGATCCAATGCTTACTGTCCCGTCAGCATGATGCTCACATACAGTACCTCATTAGCATAGCTAAGCTGTAAATGGGACCCAGGCAGTAGATTCTCACCTTCTCCCAGTGCCAGACTTAGCTGTTCTAAGTGTGAGTGATTAACTGGCGCTGCCTCCCGGGCACCAGCGGGCCACTGTCCAAGCACGCCACTGTAAAGGACAAGGAGCCTCTCTGCCGCACTCACAGCAGGGCCAAAACGCACCAGGGCGGGCGTGCCATCCCACAACAATCCCAGGTCTACAGGTCCTCTTCTCACTAAGGTAACTGAGCACCCTCCTAACATTGCCAGAATCCTGCGCATGATCCCTGAGGTTATGCGACTAGGGGCTGATATTTGCAGAAAAAGTAAAGGTGATTAAGGTAATTAAATGTGACTGAGGGATCAGGTAGGGTGGGGGGAACACAGTGTGCAGCACTGCAGTCACATTGGATTGCTGGTGTGTGAGGCCTTCTGACTGTCTTGGGTACTAGCTATGGGATTCCTGTGTGTGCTATCAGCCATCCTGTCATCAGCCCATGGTGTGAGGGAGAGAGTACCATGGTTAACATCAGGCTCCTTATACTGCCTGTTTGAACCCCTTCCCCCAAACCCCACACACACATTCCTGCACCCATGTCTAGCAATTACTCTCAATCACATTGAGGGTTTAAGAAGGAACTGGGTTTGAATCAGAGCGGACTAGCTGTGGAAAATCTTGACTCCAAAGAGAACAGTGTGTTTTGTGTGTGTGGGTTTTGGTTGGGGGGGGGGGGTACTGATAGCTTGTGGAGAGAGGTCATGTGACTAAATCTCCCAGCATACTCTGTACATTCCTGGCTCTGTAGGGCTTCTCTGGAGCAATTTACTGCTTTATCAGTAAAGCCTAAGGCACCATAAGCACTATTTAAATGTTAAGTGGGTCAGTTTGTAATGAAATTGGCTTTGGTAGTAAAAAAGAATACTTGGTAGTCTTACTCAGGTGGAAGCTTCTAACCCATTTGGGTGAATCATCTCTTCCCCTCTCACTGTTTCTCATCTTACTGTTACTGTCTCACACACACACACACACACACAGGTCACTAGAGGACTTGGAAAAAGGACTGTCAGAAAAGCAAAGCTGACACATTCATGATCAAAAGATGACATCTTTTTGACCTTTCCACACAAGATATTATTCACACAGCTGAGGCCGCATGAGCACAGGGCGTTTAATCCTTTGCAGTATTGTGCAGTTCTGCACTCACAGGTGAGAACAACCTCGCTAAACGTACTCCATCCATACGAATGGGAGCTCACCTACTCACAGCCTGGATGTAAGGAGCACTTTGTACCACACTGGGTGTGACCACTTTGCCACAATCACGTCACGGACAAACAGTCACCCCCACAGGTGAGCCTCTCAACAGCAAACACCAGTGACATTCACCAGCTCTGCGCCAAGATTAGGGTTTAACACTGCTGTTCAACTGGGGCTGTGTGTTGGGTTGTGTCCCTGGCAGAGCAGTGAAGCTCTGTGATTACCTAGGAACTGTCAAGATTTTTTACCTGGATTTGTTTGCTAAACAGACATAAATACAGTGCATGTAGTGAAAACAAGAAGGCCTTCAGCAGCAGGTGGAAACTGGGAGTCTTTCCTCTCCCCGACACATGGGGTATTTTCAGCGTGTTTGTTTGCTAGCACATATTTAGAAGAATGCGAAAAGGATGGCTTCTCTCAAAACACGCGCAGAGAGGCATAAATAAGCACCGGTAAATACCGGCAGTCATGTCCGCGGCTCCTTGATGTTTGCTCATCTCAATTTGTCAGTGCAAACAGGAGCATGATTCTGCACTGTCCCACCCAGCGTCCACTGGAGCATCAGGACCTAACGGAGATCATGAGGGACCATTAATTTAGGAAATGATAGGTCCCTGACATATGGCTGACAAGGCGCCTTTAATAACACAGCCCTTAATGATAGCTGTAACCACTGGGTGTCTACCAGGAAGGGAGTGGGCGGGGCCAGGCAGAGACACACCCTGCTATTGGTGGTCAGAGACCAAAGCCCCCCCACGTGAAACCAGCAATCAGATGTGAGCTGCACTTGGCCACATTACAATACGCTCGCTTGAGTCTGATGAGAATTGAAGGCTACCTTTCTATGTTCAGACCTCCTGACACCAGCCAAGCCTGTGATTTTCTCCTGCTTTTAGCTGCACCGAGAAAGCCACAGTTTTCGAGGGATACTCCTTCCACCCTATCTGTCCTCTCATTAGAGAGTGCTTCAAACAGAGAGGCCCCCTTTCCTGAGCTGGAAATAGAGCTGGCTTTTCTGTCATAGCTATACATTGATGGCTGCCAGCTGTGTGAATACTCAATCCACCACCAATTTACAGGGCTCTGTCTGTGTGCCTGGGCCTCATGCTCATGTTCTAATTCCTAAACAGGGTTTGAAACTTTGAAATGGTAGAAACCTGCAAGCTAGTAAAAAAACACGTCCCCCCACAGTACGTGAAAATACTGGGAATGCAATACCCACGGAGCAACTGCTCAGCTATGTGCAGCATCCACCACATTTGCAGGTTGTTTTGAAAGGTAAAGAGTTCAAGGGTTCCAATAACTGTAAAATATAAAATGACTATCCACTCCCAACAAGCTTAAACCCACCTTCAGGAACGACATTGTGGGTCAGTTCACCCTGCCCTTCACAAGCCTCTGCACAGGTACTCAACACTCGGTTAAAGACCGTGTGCAAGTGTGTGTCACTCTGTGTGGGTGCATGTATGTGTGTGTGTGTGTGTGTGTGTGTGTGTGACTGTGTGTGGGTGCAGGTATGTGTGTGTGTGTGTTACTGTATACGTGGGACTGCTGCAGAGCATCATTCCCCCATGGGGTGAGGTATCTAACTCCAGCTGATCGAGGTCAGTGCCTCGGGCTCCCATGTGCCTCCTCCCTCATTTGCTCTCATATTTAGCACATCTGCTTCAGATCTGCATGTTCTTTCCATCTTAGTACACTTTCCACAGAGCTCCTGTCCATCCTTGGAAGGACAATGCACCAGAATTATACCCTGAACTCAAGCCAGACTTCGAAGACTTAAATTGCATGTTTTTGAACCTGGGTTTGCGGCACGAAAGATCACACTCTGATCTGGGAAGCAGATGGGATACAAGCACATCCTTACAATAAGGTTCTAGATATATTGCTGGACTTAGTCATTTAACAGAGCACTGAATGTACTTAAACAAGGACAGTGGTCTATGTACCAGTGATATATCATTCGTTCTCATGCATTATGTAGGGATGTTCACCATTTGGCTTCTCCCTTTCCCACACATCAAAAATCTCCTTCCCCTATGAGACCACCTCTTTTCCTATGACGACAGCCTCTCCCCCAACTCTCTACCAGCCTAATCACTCCTTGGAATCCCTCTCACTCATCACCCTGTCCCCTCCCTTCTCACAAGCACCAGCCCACCTCCTCTCCCCACAAGCTCCCCCCTCCTCCCCGGTCACTCACAGATCTGCTGGGCCTTGGCCCTGCGGGAGCTCTTGCTGGACTCGCACCACACGGTGACCCCATCGTCCAGCAGGCGCAGGGCACGCCTCTTCTGCCAGCGCGGGGACCGCACCTTCACCATGGTGGTGCCCTGCAGCATCAGCTGCACGTTCTCATCGTCCCCCAGGCCTGGAGGGGGGAAGCACAGAAAAGGACAGACTGATAAATTAAACTGATAAATAAATCCCTGCTATTCGATAACCGAACCTGTGATAGACTCCATTCGGTGCAGTGTTAACTGATATACTTCAGTCCATCTCCTGCCACACAGCACAGGCACTGGCTTCCTCTCAGCTGCCTGCTTTTAATGAAATTGGTCTAATAATCCATACCATTAGCAGATGCCCATATTAAAGCCTCTTTTAGGCTTAATGCTGTAATGGGAGATTGATTGAGTGGCTATAACAGAGTTGCCTGCAATGGATGGGCCACACTGCCTACAATACACACACAGCATAGCATTTCCCTCGTACCACAACCACGGGTACTGCGTTAGCCATTGTGGTTGAAAGTGGTACTTTTTCTTCCTCACTGGCTCAGCCGGTGTCCCCTTGCCTGCACCTGCACTCTCCCTGCAGCCTGCACTCTCATCATCAGTTGTGTCTGAGTCTGGACCTCTCGTTGGCTCTCCCTCTCCACCACCCTCCTCCTCTCTCTCCTCATTTTGTTTTTTAGAATAATCAGCAATAGACCGCTTCATCTTTGGAACATGGTAAAGGCTAAATGGATTTTTTGCGTGTTTCATCATCAGTGCGTGTGTACAGGCAGAAAGTGCAGGCAGGGAGAGTGCAGGTGGGGAGAGACCCACTGAGCCAGTAAAGAAGAAAAAGTACTACTTTCAACCACAATGGCTAACGCAGTACCCGTGCCAGAGGGGAACCAAAAAAGCCTAATGATCATCATGCACTCGCATGAATGCGACCACATGAAATTGTACCTCGCACACTCTCAAAATATGTTCACAGTCTGGAGCCCTGTATAAAGAAGCTGATGTAGCCGGGCTGCATTCATTTGCTCCTTGAAACCCCCCACTGTAAGTACAGAAGACCGATGCACAGGACCCACATTGCTAAACAAATGTGAAAATAAGGGATCTGACAGAGAGATACAAAGTACCTCTATGGAGAAGCATATACTAATGATCACTACATACTCTCATTTGGAAAGTTGCTACAGGGTGTTTTTAGCCCATTCACATCAGAGTAAATGTTTACATATTTGTTTACAAATAAAATACTATTTTGGTCTACAGGAGTCGGACTGGTAACTCATTTTTAGTTCTGACATGAATGGTTTGATACATAAAAAATCTATATTGATGTTCCACCAACGATCGGTGACCAATGATATAAACATGGGTTCAACACTGGCTCCTCCAGAGTCTGTGTGTTTCAATCGCTTTTGCCCACCATACCTATCCTAAGAAGCATAGCAAAAATGAGGGTGTAAACTGTGTTTATATCTGACCGCTTCTGCCGCATACATTGTTTGTCCAAGCTGGTCCAACACTGCTTCACTCTTATACACAAAGTCCAGATGGCCCACAGGAAAACATGTACAGGCTTAAGGACAGAGATTATTAAGAGATCAGTTAGGGTGAGAAAAATCAGTTTCCCTTGCATTTAGCCAATGTTGAGGAAGAATCTCCAGCTTTTACACTTTAAGCTCATTTTGGAAACTTTATATTCCGTTGACCATACACCATTTTAGCCATATTGCAAATACTTTAAGAATGAGTGTGTAACAACATATCATTATGTTCTAACCACACAGTAACTAATGGGGTAGAGAGTTAATTGCTTTTGCATAATACACTATTGGTTAAAATATGGTTGCTATGTAACAAGGTCAATCATAAATAAACCTCTCGAAAATAACTGCAGTTTTGTTACACTGATATTAGGTCAGACTACAATGTCATGCTCCCTGCGTTCAGCTGCTATGCAGTTAATGTTTAATTTTGCTGCCTCTTCTGAGTTTAGAAGCAAATGCTGAGTCTGCCGAGGCTCGGGAATGCAGAGCTACAGAAGAAAAGCTCCCTTTTGAGTGGGGGCAGATTCCAATACGCTCCAGATGAATTCCCTGGGCAGCGGCTATTGAAGGACTCTACACTAAGGGAAAAAGGGGAAAGCACACATTCCAAGCAACTGGGGCAGCAGAGCCGAGAAGCCTGGCACCCATGCCAGGAAAACTGCTGGAGTTTTATGGTGATGGGAATTTAATGCTTTGATTTTTGTTATCGAATACATGACCCCTGATATTTCTATCTACATTTTCAAGCCAGAGTGAAGGGAAACCCTACCCTTGAACACCAGCATTAAAATGACCGGCTGCTCAAGTCTATGTTGAGCTCCAGAGTAAATACAAACACCTTGCCAAGACATACTATTTTCCACTGAGACACTCAACGCACAAACAATGACAGAACACTCTGAGAAAAGACAGTTCACAGACTGAACCAAATCAGATAAAATGGATTATGTCTGAACCATGTTTCAGTAAGTCTGACTGAGCTCCATGATCCAAACTGTGAGCAGAGCTAAAATCAGGGAGCACCAACCTGGATTGTACAGAACTGGCCAGTTCTATGCTCCAGTGCATGCCATCTCTTTGTCACTCTGCTTTGGAACAGTGATCCATCACCTCAGAGAGGGACAGAGAGGTACACTGTCTTGACGGTCAGTTGCTGAGAAATAAGACAAACTAAAAAAACTTCTGTGCTGTACAGCAATGAACAGATCTCCGTACCTCCAAATCAACTGTTCACAATGTTGGGACTGAGGAAAAACTGTGAGCCTCTCCTCTCCAAACTTGTCAACAAACCCCCAGCCCAGCCCCATTATTTGACAAACCCATTTTGCCACATGAGACGCTGCGTGCACCAGGGGATGAAAGAGGGCAAAACTAATTAGAAACAGCCTTTACGTCTGAGACGGCAGGGCTCCTTATTAAAGCAGACTCTCCTTGCTTCTTCCTGCTGCCAAAACTCTGCCCTGGGTGTTGCCACATGCGAGTCACTCTTGATGCCAAGACAAAGCTGCCCATTGACCAGGCCCCGGACAGCCTGGCTGTTTTCATCAGAAGCAGGGAAGTAACCATGTTTAACCATCTTGTTTCCCCTCCAGCGTGTCCATCCTTTTTCTTTGTGAAGTACTGACCCCATGTTAACATTCTTTGAAAGTTTACAACGCATTCCCCCTTCTCCCCACCATCACACACTTGCATACGCTCGCACACACACACGCACACGCACACGCACACACACACACACACACACACACACACACACACACACACACACACACACACACACACACACATTCAGCCAGCAAACCCCTGACTTGAATGAGAATGAATGAGATCCAGACAGTTCCTGAGGGACACAAAGCTCAGCAAGCAGCTGAGGGGCCAGTAAACTGCGCGTATGGATTCCCAGAGAAAGAGGAAGAGCCCAGAAGATTCTGCTCAGGCTAAAAGGAGCCGGAAGTGCCACATGCTACACGAGGAAGGACGGCTCCAGCTGTCACCGAGGAGAAGGGCACTGCATTAACCTTTTTTGAAGAGCACTGCACACATTCACAACCTACGCCAGGATCACGAGAGCTCTTGTTTCTGCTTTGAAGCATTCCACTGTGCAGGTTTCCGCTGGGTCTGCGATGAGGTCACGCAGCCTCGAGGCCCCCTCACACGCATGCAGCCCTGCCTCCCTCTGTGCCCATAACGAGCGAGGAGAGCAATGGTGACATGTGCTTCATCGCTGGGCTGGCATGACCTAATTCTGTGTGTGTGTGTGTGTGGAAGTCAGAGCATTCAGCAGAACTCCACAAAGATTCTTGCAGTGAAACTGAAATACAAAACATGGAAACTGACATACGGATTGAAATATTCATCTCTGACAGCAGTATACTGACCTTGCTAAAAAGTAAAATCACATCACAAAACGACCTTACCTGCACTGATCAAGAAATGTGGGCCTTGAGTTGAATTGCTCACAGACAGAAAACATTTTTCATTAATAAAACTAGAATCCTGTTAATGGATTTAATACCATAACGCAAAACAAACCACCAGCATGGGGGTTGAGGGGAGTTTATGATCTTTGGATATTTAGAGCTGTGCTAAATACATTCGTCTTTGTGATCTGTCAACATGCAAATCGGTAGAACATCTGGTAATATATTCCAGTCTTGTGAAGGACTGCTCTCCTTGTCTCTGCCTACTACCCAGTCCTTGGCGCTATAGGTGATACAGCACTGTTACAGCACTGCAAGGTCTCCACATTCACCAGCCCAACAGATTAAATGTGATTCCAATGCTTCTGTGTACATTATTTTGTTATATGTACATAAACACAGACCCATAATGTCAAACAGGAAATTAATAAAATGACACAACTGTATTTTTTCATTAATGTACTTCCTTTAAAGGCCAAGTAAATCACAGTTGCTCAAGCAACAGCCGTTAGCAATCAGACCTGGAAAAAAGCAAACTCGGACACTGGAGTGCTCACACATTAGCGACTGCAAGAGTCCAGTAAGCACCACTCCTACACACAGTTCCCTTTCAGTCCATTTAAACTCTTCTTAACTGTTTTTAAAAGGAAACATTCAATGAGTAAGCACTTTCACTCACTCCAGCAACACCAGTAACAGTTGGTTGCCTGGAAGCCGGTAACAACCCTGCATGTAAATTTGCACAGTTAACCACTGTTATTAATATAGTCCACTGAGTGGTTAGTTTGTTAATGTGGGCTGAAAATTGTTTTGAGGCCTATCAGTTTTAAAAGCTCACTGCAGTGTTTCCTCCCTATGCTCTGGCCTCCCAATTCCTCCATAAACCATTTCTGCAGTGGTGAGGAAGACTGGCTGGGCCCCTCAAACTGGAGACAATGTTCTCACAAACCTCAATATATATTGCCCTGTGCAGGAGGCAAGGACAAAATTCCTGTAGTATTGCACCAAAGTAATCCCCTGATAGAAGCTTGTTAGTTCCTTGGCCTTAAACAATTTTAGTTTAATAAAATTGGAATGTTGCAGTTTTTCCAGTCTGGTATTAAGTGGCGGACACTAAGAAGTAATATGATTTTGAAATCTTCCTTACATCAAATGCGCAATTAGAGGTAAATATGCTGCAGTCTTGACCGCAAGAGCCTGGCCCACCATGGGAGCCCACATCGAGAGTGTCCCCAGGAACCATCCCTGACCCAACCACAGACCCCACACAGTACATACAGGCATCATGTCCCCCAAACTAGGTCACAAATACAGTGGTGAAATACATCTGCACAGGGGTACCTGTGCATGCTTAGCACTTGCCATAATTGACAAGCAGGGATGAAGCAATATTGCATATGGCACACATTATTGCACTCGGCTATTACAAAATTAACATCAATGGTTTTTCACAGAGAAAAGGTTCCTCAAATCTGTAAGTTGTGAATGACTAATTGTCATAACTTTCACATGCAATTTTGTACTATTGTGTTTCCCAATCCTGGTCCTGGTGACCCACTGAGTATGCTGGTTTTCATTCCAGCTGAACTAGGTTTGAATTAGGTTTGTTTGAGCTGGACTGTTGGAAATATGTTTATTCTAACAGAAATATCCATATGAGATATTTCTGTCAGTTATTTCTATTCATTTGAACCGCAAAAATGAAATAGCAACACCAATGAGTATTCACCTTAATTAATTAAGAGTAATTAGCTGCTGAATGGGGCCTAGAAAAAGTGAACAACTAATTATACTTAATTGGGACACCTGTACCAAATTTGTCCAAGGGGCAGGCTGAGTAACTTTCTTTTTACTACAAACACATCTGTAACAGCATATTTTGTTCAAACAGAGACACTGTATGTGACTCTTTAGAATGAAGCAACAGTACTGATAATTATTCATTAGAGGGATGTTGGTTTTAAATACAAGGCTGTTGATGACTTTTCATTTTAATTTTTTTTTCTGAGGACTAAATTGCTTTTTTCGAGTAGCACTCATCCACACTCGAGTTAAATGTGACACATTGTTTTTGATGACCATTGTCAGCAAGGCACTTGGAGCTAACAAGTGTTCCTGGCTGTTGCACCCTATCTCACAGCGGCTGTATTTTTACTAGCCAGGTGAAGGTGACTGCAAGAGAGGGAAGATTGAGAGGGCTGTGAATCAGGAGGGTACATTGTTGGACACATCACCACACAACTCTGTGTTTCCACACACACACACACACACACACTCACACACAGTATTTAACATCACCAAAACTCTCTTACTTCAATCGTTTTGAGTACCATTTCATAAGAGCAATTTTGCATACCTACCTGGGAACATCTGCAATTGAAATCAATAGAGCGTCAACTTGTCCCAAATTGGGTTGTTTTTGATAAAAACAGCCTAAGCGCACGTATAAAAGTCCTTTCGTTTTCAGGTCTTATTACTTTCCTCATTTCACAAGTATATCCAGTTTTTAGGTTTTCTTTTAAAAGTCAGTACTTAATTAATTTTAGGTAAAGTGTTTAGTGGGACATGTAATTCGCACAACAAACCCCCACCCTCCATAAAGCTAGTTTATAAATGCCTATTACGTCCAAATAAACATCTTCTCCTGTTCTCTGCTGTTGTTGAATAACCTGACGCGC
Organism: Megalops cyprinoides; assembly: GCF_013368585.1. Lineage (NCBI taxonomy): Eukaryota > Metazoa > Chordata > Actinopteri > Elopiformes > Megalopidae > Megalops > Megalops cyprinoides. The sequence continues at coordinate 38,480,048 of NC_050583.1, forward strand.
CTTAGGTTATTCATGGAAAAATCCAGATAATTATTTTCCACGATTAAAGTCCCAGGTTATTACTATCATTGTTTGCACATGCACCCAATAACGACCATAATAACAGCAGACATAACTGTAATAACCGTAAACAAACTAATCGTAATCGTTAAAAGAGCACAGTTAAACTGTGTCTCAACTGGCAACTCAAAGAATGCCTGTTGGAGCGGGGTGCACAATTCATATGTTGAACGGCATCAAATGTGACAGCTGCACACCTAATACAGAGAGGAGGCAAAGTGGATAGACAGCATACCTTTTATCTTACCGAGCACTAATACTGGAGCTCTGCGGAGATCAGACATATTAAACATTCCAATATTCCGAATGTACAACGCAAGGAAAATACTCAAGATTGACCCATTGAAGAAACCAATTCTAGTTACCTCCTTACCTAAATTCCTTAAGGGGTCGTGCCCTGCCGCTGTCTTCGCTTCATTCTTCTGCACAGGATTCGCCTTCTTGCCTGTGCCTAACATGACGCCAGTAGCTGCTTCTTCTGTTCACTTTGACTTACTTCGTTTCTGGCTCAGCCCTTCCTGACGTAGTGAGCTTTAGAATCCAAGTGCGCCGAGATGGGTTGCTGTTTAGCGTCTCTAGGCAGACGGTCAGAACTTTTCCTTTACAAGTATTGCAAAGGAGAAGAGAAGACTGCCCACATTCACTAAACGTTGCCAATATAAGGAGGCAAACGCACTTACTGCGTTCATAAAGCTAAATCTCACCTCGGGTTTGCCACATCAAAAAGGATTACACTACACAGTAGGCTAACGAACAGCTGTAAATCAGAGCAGAGGAAACGCTTAAAACCATGCCCTTCAAACAGCGGTATCTGCTCCTCTTGACAAATGGTACTGGCCACCCAAGTAATCTGTTTATTAACCAAAGCTAAATCCAGCATTCTTTCTTTGCATCCTGCTTTTAACCTCACTTTAACAGAGCCACGCCTCCATTGGGTATTATTTTAGTCCAGATCCTGACGAACAAAGAATCCGCTAAGCCTCCTTCGACATCACCCTTTGATGTTTATGGAGAATTAGTTCTCATCGAACAATAAAGCAGCCACGATGTCTCAAGTTTAGGACGTATTGCCACAGCAGATCGCAGAGCATTCATTTAAAAGACTCTGGAAATACAACACTGTATTCCTTTACCGTATTAGCCACACAATCACAGGAAAGGTGGAAATCTGCCGTCGTTGGCATGGGATGCGAGAGAGCACATTAAAATCCATACAATTCAAGGATACGGGCTGGACATGAAAAAACTGACTGAAATTAGAAACAAACGCCGGGGTCTGCGCCGTGGGCAACCTGGGACCAAGATACAAGATTTGTCCATCCCTGGTGATGTGTTGCCCTCTAGCAATAATGGAGAGAATTTCAGAGGAGGACAACCTCGGGATAAGGGGTTAACGTAAATCTTCCTCCAGTCGAATTGCTGGCTGTCTTTTGGCACTTGGCTAGGATGACCAATAGGGTCATGTCATCTCCTGTCATTTTTACATTCAAATTATTTCGCATTTATATGTACTGTTTTCTCGATATCGCACATTTCCAGTAAGTAGCTGTGGAAATTGTCACATTTTTATGCCTATAACTGTGGGCTTGTTTAGATGCTGTATCATAAATTGACACTGGAATACGAAACAAACTGGACGCATTATAAAATAACCCCTGCAAGTAAGGTGATGATGATTATGATGAAGATGTTGATGGTAAGAAGAATGATCATAGTCGTGATCGTTGTCATTATAATCATTATTATAAGCATCTTATGAATGAATATGAATATCGTGTTTATTCCAATTTCAGTTGCAATATCAGAGAAAATCAACATACTAAATAACAACAGATGTTTCTGTGTGTTGCATTCATAAAAAGCTTTGGTTTTGTTGACAAAATATAAATAGAAATGTTAGGTCATGGTGTACGTATGCATGCTTGGCCCGGCTGTCTAATTCCTGTGCTCAGCTCAAAGAAAGGGGCGTCTTGTGAGTTGAAAGTACAATTATGATTGGTTATTTACTGTTCCTGCATTGAAGCGTGGTATTTCTATTGGTTAAGAACCACGGTACGTAAACGTACAAGACCGCCACGTGACAGAAACTAGTTCTACGTGAATTTCTGTAGACGAGATTGTAGGATAGAGGATTCGGCAAAACGTTAAAGAGAGCAGAAAGTTGATAGTCAGCTAGTGTTCTACCGGCATCAGACGAATTTCAGTAATATAGACTAGTAACATTATGTGTGTTTTTCATTTTCTAGATGTTTTGCACACTTAGCTAGATACACTTCTATGACACCCAGAGTCCTGTCATGACAGGTAGCTAGCTAGTGTAGTTAGCTAGCTACCACGATCAACAAGAACGAAGGTGAGCAGTGAGCTAACGTTAGCAACATGTACTGTCATATTGTATGACCTTTCGAATCACAAACTTAACCTTTGCAGTAAGGTTGATAGCTGGCTAACCACCCCGCTTTATGGAAGTACCTTACGGGAGCTACCTAGAAAGTTGAACTGAACAGCAACATGTAGCCAGTTGGTGTGGCTGTTCGGCTTGCTTCTAGCCTGCTAACTTATGTGTTTGCATTCATCCGAATTCTCTGCGAGGTCACTTTCCTTCGAATTTTAAATCAGTGTAAACTCGTTAGATCTTCAGGTAATATGAAGGAGGGGTCATAAAGATTTTCAATAACATGTTGTAGGACAGAAAAGTAGTGCGTCCGTGCACCAAACCGTAACCACTTACGAGTTGGCAAGAATTAGCTAACGTTAGCTGTTTAGTCTGGCTGTTTGAATTTGTTGACAACGTAGCTAGCTTGTCTGGATTAGATTAATAATTGAACTTGAGCTATGATATAAGCAAGGCTTTCTGGTTGCGTTTTTTCTTAGTAAGGGTAACTACGGTGTCCCTTGGCTACTGGAGCGTGGGAGTCGGGCTAGAGCTCTCACTACCGTCCGGGGACCCGGCTGGATGCCACGGGACTGTTGCACCGATAGAGCGCGGAGAGTTCTGCCCGTTCTGTCTATGGCAGAGTCAGAGGAAAACTGTCAAAGGCGCTTCCAGGCTGCCGTTGACGTAATACAGAATCTTCCTAAGAACGGTAAGTGATGTTAGCTTTGATAACAAACTTAACTGAACGGACCCAGCGTTGAAGGAAGAAATGCACAGTCGTTTTGGCTGCCCAGCACACATTCCTTATGGTCCAGTGCTCTTACAGTGACAGCCAGCTGTAAATTCCAAGAGACAAACAGGTTGTGATTTCTGACAATCAGATAGTGTGTACATATGATGTACCTTCCATGCTGTAAGAAAAGTAGACCAATTGACATTGTGTGAAATGAACACCAACGGTCTGAAGTGACATATTTCATTTTAATGTTTAAAGATGCTTACTACTCAGATTAGACAATCGAGTGCTAACCAATCCACATTGATTCACTGATTGAACAAGTGTCTTGTCTCTGACAACAAACCCTTTGAAATAGTTGAAATAGCCATTCATTAGTTTTTTGTGAACATTTTTATGAAGTTAATTTGGCACCAAGTTGGTGAGGCCTCATTTTTACTCATAACTTCTCTGAAGTTTCCATTTTACATTTCACATTTTATTGTGAAAAGCAGTTATAAGCATTTGCTCTTGGCAGGTGAAGGTTGTTGTAAATAAATTCATCACAGCTGATATTATGACAGACTTTTTTTCCCACTTTATTAATCACTGCTGCTGCTGCTTAATGGCTCAGAATTCTAAAATCATATCGATTTCTCACAGAATGAACCAGCTGCGTTGTGAGTGGGCGCAAAGGGTTTCATACTGCATGTATGAGGAACTAAAGTAAATTAATTGCCGTCAGAACAGTTTTTAGAAGTGTAGTTTCACTCATTACAAAGTTGTTAAATGCATTAGCACATAGTTTAAAATTAAGCAAAAAAAAAAAAAACTAGCCTTATCTGGAAGAAAGTTACAGTTGTATTTTCATCAAATTTTACAGAGTCCTTTTTCATTTTGGTGTTGCCATTAATCCGCTCCTCTTACAGTTTCTGGTGTTCTTCTGCAGCTGGTTAACATGCTGTCAGAAATTACAACAGGTTCTCAACAGGCCAGCTAAGTTAACATAATGGCAATCACAGCTCTACGTTTTCAGCTGAATGTGTGTGCACGATAGGTGTCCTGGATCATGTGTTTTGTGCTGTGCTACTCCCTCCAGGTGCTTACAGGCCCTCCTATGAGGTGATGCTTCGCTTCTATGGCCTCTACAAGCAGGCGGTGTGTGGACCCTGCAGGGTCTCCCGGCCGGGCTTCTGGGACCCTGTTGGTCGCTACAAATGGTGAGAGGCAGAAAGTAGAAAGAGGGGACACACTATAAAATGTAGCGGACAAGGTTTAAATTGTTGTTGACATGTTGCTGTTATTATTGTGTTGTAATAAGATGGAGCATGCTTGGTTTGCCAAGGGCCCTTTGTGGTGTTATTTTCAGGGATGCCTGGAGTCGCCTGGGGGAGATGAGCAGCAGTGCAGCTATGATGGCATACGTGGAGGAGATGAAGAAGGTGGCACAGGAGGTACTGTGCAGTGTCCTTGTTCTCTTCCAGCACTGGGACCTATGAGTGTCCATATGTCTGTGGACCAGTGGATCAGGGGTGTCCATTTGTGTTTGGGTGTTTGTTCCCCTGCATGAGTCAGTGTTGACACTGTCCATTGGTGGTTTAGCACTGTACATGTCTGTGTGTCTTTCTGACTGCGTCGGTGTGTCTCTGACTGGCCCTGGCATCTTGACTAGCAGCCATCATGCCCTGCCTTACAGGTCATTGACACGATGCCAATGAATGAGAAGACGGCGTCTCTGTTCCACTACTTTGAGCCTCTCTACCTCGTCATCCACGACATGCCACGGCCACCGGAGGCGCTGCTGAGTCTCAGGGCAGGTCAGCAGCGGGGCAGAGAGCAGAACAGTTATGATCTTGTAACCTCACAGACTAAGAATGTAGGCCCCTCATAAAATGTCTGACCTAAATTTCATTATATTATAGGTGTTCTTACTGAAAGTGAGCAGTTCTTTTCACTATGGTGAGATATCAGTTTTTGTCACCCATAATTTTGTCACACTGTCATCTGCCTGTGACATTCCTCTGCTCTGTCACATGAGCATTGAATGGATGCTTGATTAATAACATCTTGCAAAACTCAGTTTTTTCCAATTTCTGTGTGAGCTTTCAAAGCTTTTACAAGTGGCTGTCCTGTGACATTTATGACATTTATTTTTTTACTGAAATGTTGCTTTGGTATCATTTTAGTTGAAACTGAGTGTACACCATCTCATTTTATTCCTGTCTGGCTCTAGTCTCTAGAGTACTCTGTATAGATGGTCATGCCCCTCTGTCTGTTAGCACAAGGCTAATGCACTGTTAAAATGGATATAAACTCACATTCCACACAGTAGGACTCAAACCAGTTCAGTGTATATACAGTAGGCAATGTTCTCGGCTTTCTTAGTGTTGGGTGATTGTATTCATGAATTCAGGTGGCAAAGAATCATTTTAAATAATGAATTTTCACAATTACTGTAATCCACTGAGAGAAGGAGAAGTAGCAAAATGTAGTCTAGGATTGGTATGATTGGTATGGTGCAAAGCCTGACAGGGTATAAAACCAGGAATGGATTTCAAATTGACAAGTATTCATAGTTATTAAAATCCATGAAAAGCTATTCAGTATGGATACTAGTGAAAATAAAAATAAACAAGGTTGAACATGCTACATTGAAAGTAAACACATTGATCATAGAAATGCAATTGTTATTGTTTAAAGATTGTTAATATGTTTGTGTGTTATGTGTAGAACTAGAGGGGAGCGACCACACAGCTAGCCCGTCAGAGGTGGAGAGTGAGGTTAAGGAGGAACCAACCCAGGGGACATCCAGTGACCCTAAGAGTAAGTGTTGAGTGCCACACATCAGTATTGGTCGAATAGTATTGTTCCTAGTCTGGTGGAGAGAATGTGCATATCAGATGTGTAAGAATTGCTGTAAGTGGTGACTGATTTTAGCCATTTTTTGATGGTGAAAGAAATAAGTGAACAGATTACTCGGTGCCATTTGATTAGACCAGAGCATTCCGCCGACGAAATGCATTTAGCCATCTCTCACCTGCCTAACGAAATTCTCAATGCACTGCTGGAAGTGACTACACCCACTGTTTGTGCTGCAGTTCCCACAAAGAGCCCTGATAGTTAGCTATCTTAGGTTAGCTAGTAAGAGACAGTGATTGAAATGGCACTCATCTCCCATTAATCATGTAATAATTTGTGCAGCTCAGAGCTTTTGCATTTTATTATTAGTAGTATTCTCTTCCATACTCACACTAGCTGTGGGTGGAGGAGCAAATTATTGAGTAAGGACAGTTAGTCATTTTCCACTGCATATCAAGTAAAGTGTGACAAAAGGCAGTTCTGAGGGTGACTGACAGAAGATCTAGTCAAGGGAAAAGGGCAAAGGGAAATTCACAGGAGCATCATTACACTAGTTTAAAAAGACTGAGAGGCAAATCACTCTGCATAGAGGGTGTATAATCGAAATTATGCATCAGGCAGACAATTACAGGTCACAGAAATCATAAGAAATCAGTTATCATAATTGTGGTTGAAATGTGTATTATTACCCTCAATTGGGATTGTAATCCAATCAGATGGTGAAACTCATTATCACTCAGCATTAATGCAGTAGATCTTGGCTGTTGACATGATGCTGTTGCCATAAACCGAGATTTTTCTTTCTTGCTTGTACTTATATGCTGCCGGCATCAGAACAGCCTTGAGTGATGACCTTTTATCTCTGCAGATGCTGCTTCAGCGGACGGCTTGGTGGTGACCAGCGACTCAGAGAGCGAAGTCTTCTGTGACTCGCTGGAGCAGCTTGACCAAAATAAGGTACAGACTGTTTTTCCCCTCTCCATACTGTACCTCCTTCCCTTCATCCTGATTCTCAAAGTGCTTAAATGTAACTAATCACCAAAAAGGGACATTTTAAGGCACTGATGAAAAGCAGTATTTGAGGGGTTGAAGGAGGTATGTGTGGACTTCTGCGATCCTCACATCCTTTCCCATGTGTGTTCAATGTGTTTATGTGCAGGGTGCCTCTAGACCAGGCAGTCTCCACAGTGAGCGCGTGCAGTCCGAGCCTTCCTGTAACCCCATGCAGTGCCGCGCCCCCATCTCCCGGGTGACACAGGTGGGAGCTGGACAAGGCGGAGAAGGGTCCGGAGAGGGAAGAGGTGCACCAATGAGAGGGAGAGGCTCGGGCAGGGAGATGCGCCAGGGACGAAGAGAAGAGACACGTGAGCTCCTCCATAACCCTTCTTTCAGCAGAAACACTTGTCAGGGAAACCTTGAGTTTTATTAATGAATCATTATAATTCATACCTTTAATAAGTATCAAGTCTAAAATGATAATGATCTTTCATAAATAAATACTATGCAGGGATAGTACTGTTGATCATTCATAAATCAGTTCACTGTGCTATGAAAAAGTGATGGCTGTTTATAAATAAGCTTTCTGAGCAGTAAATGCAGTATTTGTCATTCCTAAATCAGGACTCAGCAATGAAGTCAGTCCTGACAGTATCTGTTAAACACAAGCTTGTCGTGCAGCCATGTAAGCTGTGGGGTGGTTGTGTGACCGTTTGTCCAGGTGGTGAGCCACTGGGCAGCGCGTGGCGGGCGGCGCGAGCGCCCTCGGCGGCCGGCGGAGGGGACGGCTGGGAGGGAGGACCCGGGAGAGAGCAGGATGCGCAGCTGCAGCAGCAGATTGTACTGGCGCTGCGGCGGCTGCGAGAGGACATGCACAGCGTGATGGAGAGGCTGCAGGCTGTAGAGAGGCTGGCTGCTGCACAGGTGAGGGTGACATATGCTCAACCCCCTAGGTTAAGACAGGGCCAGTGATGGCAGCATATTCGATGCGGGTGCAGCAAGCAGCAGGAAGTCTCATTTGGGTTGTAAAAGGGTTGTAACATTGCACATGCCAGAGGGTGGATGCAATCCATGCATAGGCTATATGCAGGGCAGACCTGGAGCTCACCTTAGGTCTCCCTGCTCATTTTATGTGGAAACATCCTTGAACTTAATGCCTCCTCAGAAGGGTTTTTCCTTCTGGACATGTTCAGACAAATTGGTCATAGGGTAGTTCTACAAAATGTGTAAACACAACAAAGTAACTGTATTGCACTCTGTAACAACACCTGTTTTGGTATCTCTTAGATTGATTGATGTTTTGATTGTTTGAACTGTTTAATTTTGAAAGTGGGTGATTGACTGTCAGTGCATCGACTTAACTCCCCACGTCAGGCTGACGCTGGTATTAGTAAGGGGGGGTGTAATCAGCAGCAGCAATGGTGGATTAGACAGCCCCTGGAGGCAGCTTTACAGACGGACCCTCAGCTCAGGAGATGAGGGATAATGTGGCTGCTGGGGGAGACGGGTTTTGGCTTTATCTAAGGATGATAACTGCTAGAGCGTCAGCCTAGGATCTCTCCTCCTTTTGCTCTGATTGTAGGCTCAGAGCTCAGACTGGACACCTGCTGGAGAATTCACAGCTCCTGCAACAGAGGTAAGACACCAAATAGGTGTGTGTGTGTGTGTGTGTGTGTGTGTGTGTGTGTGTGTGTGTGTGTGTGTATGTGTGTGCGTGCGTGCGTGCGCTTGCCTACATGCATGCGTGTGTGTGTGTGTGTGTGTGAGAGAGTGCATGTGCATTTCCCATCACTCTCTTTTTTTTCCTCATACCCTTGGCTCCTGTTGATAGGAAAACAGGTGGTGTCTGTCGGGCTCTGTGGGGTAGGGGTTGCTGGCTGTATTTCACACAAGTCTTCAGTCCTCTCCCCTGTAGTCAGTGCCCTAATCTGGTTTGGCATGGTGTGGGACCAAAGGCAGCAGCAGTGAGAGAGAGCGAGAGCACAAGTCTGAGAGGAGAGAGAATAGGCAACCGCAACAGCTTCTCACCCTCGCTTTGTGTCGGAGCTGTCTGTCAAACTATGCCAACCTACGCCAGGCACACTTGGCACTGCTGGTATTTACGGTTTGGCTCCATGCTCTCTGAGTGAGAGGGATCCACTGACTGTAGAGTAAAGGGCACTCAAATCAATAAGAATTCCATTCTTGATCTGGAAAGTGAGGCTGGGCTACTTGGTTCTCTGCAAGTAGGTGTGCATGTTTGTCTCTATCTGTGTGTGTTGATGGTTGTGTCGGTGCATGCGTGTTTCTGTGTGTAGTGATAACCTATCTCTGTCTCCACAGGAGGCTTGGTGGTGGCCATTTGACGTGTCTGGGCGCACGATGCTGCTCCTGCTGCTCTGGCCCTTCGTCGCTCAGGGGCTTGTGTTCCTCCTGCGCCGCAGCCACAGGAAGTCCCGTCTTGCTGCATAGAGACGCTCCCTCTCAGAATCGGAGAGAGATGGCAAGAAACAGCCAAACGCTGATTGAAGTGCGCTGGACTGGATACACCCCCTGATGCTTTATTTGGAGTTCAGATTCATTAGGGAAAGCTAAATCTTTTCAAACCCCCGTTAGTCTACACTAAAACTAAGATGAAAATGAACCTAACACTTGAGTTGTTGCTCACCTCATGGTACCCTGTAATCATGTGACTAAAATCCATTCAAGGATGTGGACAAAAATTGTGAAAGACTGTAGTTTCTTTTTTTGTACCCTATACTGTCATTGATTATGTTAGTCTTATTATAACTAGGGTATTGTGAGGTGAAAGGAATAACAGCCAAAAGGTTCATTATTGAGGGGTTTATAAAGATTTTGATTAGAGTTACCTAAATGAATTCTCTCGCTGGTAAAGAAGCCATATTCAGTCCATTGTACAGCTAGATCAGTGTTTTCAGTGGGCCGTCTTCAAAACTCTTAAAACTTAGCACAGAAGTTTCAACGCAACCCCCCTGATTGAGTGACTATGCTGCTGGATATTTGCCTCCTGACACCCAAGCCAGCTTTTTCCTTTTTGGGGGTGTGGATAGATTCTCATTCACATCACGACCTCAGCCTTCGTGCAGTTGTCAGTGTCTGCCCTGTTGAGCGTTGAAACTAGTTTCTCTGTCTGCAGTCTGCTTTGTCACAGTTATGATCAAACAAATGCAGCAGTGCAGTGACTCATCAATGCATAAGCCTCAAACAACCGTGTTCTGACAGGTTGTGTAAAGTGCAATTTAATATATATTTTTTCTCACTATGTGCATTGACTTTCAGGACTCGACACATAATCCTCAAAAACAATCTCCTTTCCTCAGTGGCCAAAAAACATACCCTCCACATCCAGAGGACGACTACTTGCAATGCTCATGCATGATAGATTATACAGGGGGGAAACTAAATCAGACTCTGCCACGACACTATAAAGAATGAAGGCACGGAGCAATCACCAGAAGTGTACAGATGTGTCTTGACATATATACATGGGAGTCAGTCATTTGTTCTGAGGATTCTTACGCCCTGCACAATGTTTCTAACAAACAGGTGCCTACTTGTCTGTTTACATATGAAACGTAACAACTATTAAAAGATTTGAAACTGGGGTAGCAGGAGAATGTGATTGTATGTTAATGTCTGCAGTTATAAACTGTGTCCTTGCTTGGCCTGCAACGTTCTCAGGCATGTGCTTCTACCACAAAAAGTGGGGGGTGGGGGGGGTATGGTGCGTTTCAGCATTACAGCAGGCAAGATCCTGGGCTGGGTGAGAGGGCACAGAGAGATAGCAGTACCCAGTATGCAGTGTATGTGACAGATGTTGGAGCCCCTCAGCCTCTCTTCAAACCTGTTTCTCTTACATCAACATATGTTTCAATCAGCCCAGAGGTTGTAAATGATTCAGCTAAACTTGGAGCTATTGGTTTAAAAAAAAAACAACAACACTGTAAATTACATATGACACATATGAGTGGTGCTGTGGGGGATCACAGCTGACATTATGATCAGAAGCTCCTGCTTTATTTATCAACCCAACATTATCCTCAGGGTGGAGGATGGAGCCATGTCTTTGAGAGACGTCAAATCGACAAATGACACTAGTAAAATTAACAATGCCAACGTTACGGATTCGACCACCTTTTGACATTAGTGTGCACTACAGACTCTTACTAGGGGAAAGGGGTAGAAATGGGATTGGGCTTTAGTGTCTAATTTTCGGATGAGTTCATGGCGGGATTACTAGGAGCAATCCATTTCTTTTTAATTCAAGGAACGCGCAAACATGTACGTGTATAATTGGCTCGTACGAGGCACGTGGTACCTAATCAGATGGCGGTAGCCACACAACTGACGCTGGTTGGATCTACTGATGCTCGGTGTACGCGCATGAAACTACTCCGCAGGCACACCTCCTACAACAATCGTCGTATGTGCTGCGCAGTTACAAAGCATACCTACTTGAACTATTAAATATTACCTATTCAGCCAATTATTTTACACTAACTGGTAAAGTTGCTTCCTCAGCATTGGTAAGAAAGTACCCAGCAGCTATTGATGATAGACATTAGCCAGCTAGCTCACTGACGTTAGATGTTGTTTGTCCCCTGCTTTAACGTCTTACCGCTAGTTAAAGATAAAATCACTAGCTACAATAAAATTCTGTGAATTGGCGTAATATCTAGTTCATACGGATAACAATTAACGTCCGTTGTCTATGCAATTTGGCTGTCTTTAAGCAGCGGGTCATTAGCTACTGCTGTCAAGCTAACCAAGTTTAACATTGGATAGCTAGCTAGCAATTTTGTTCCTCGGAGACTCGTTCCAAATGTTTGACTATCTAGTTACAGCTAGCGACGATAGCAAGCAACATTAGCTAATTTCGACTGAACTGATTTTCAGCAGACCAAGCCAACTAATGCTAGCTAGCTAGCTGGCTATGTTCCACATTCTAATGCAAACTATCGTTTTGTTCCAGAACCACAAGATGGTAGGTAGCTGGCTAATAATATAACTATATTTAGTGAATCAGCTAACTACCAATTTTAAAACACTCCCCTGGGCTATGTTGAAGGAATGGGTTATAAATCGGAGCCACATTGCTCATCTCTCCAATATGTCTGGTCGAACGAAATTATGAACATAGTATCAGAGTACACATTTGATTGAGCTGGGTAGCCAATATAAAACTAAAACGACAATCACAAGATAACGCAGTAATGTTCAGTGAGGAATTGTGTCACAAGCTGTTTATTTTAACAGTACAAATGGCAACTTCTCGTTCCGCCATTAACACATTTGTTTACGTTTCGTCAATTTCTCCCATCTCCTTACGCTTCTTTTCAAGGGGGGCGGACAACAGAATAGTGCCACTCCGCACCGAAAACGAGGCGGCTTCTCGACACCACATCGCCATAATGTCATTCAGAAGGCCACTCTTTAATAGTCCCAAGGAAAAAAACAGATCAATACAAACTGAATGTTTAATGAATGTTTAACGCTGTGCACTGGAAAACAGAACTAGTTAATGCACGACGGGGCTAGGCATCTCTTCTGGTAAGAAAGGCTTGAGTGGGTTTTTATTACCAGTACGATGAAAACACTCCCTTCTAGTTGAGATTTAAAAACACATTAAAAAGTAACATCAACAACGTTTCATATAACGTTATAGTTACGGTGTGCGTTATGTTTCAAAAATGAACATTGTCACCCTTTTCTGTAAGTGGTAGCGTCGACCGGGACTGCTTTCCTCTAAGGAAAACAGGATTTATGATTGACTGTAGAGAAACCCAATTGGGATACAACATAAGCGTAGCAACAGCGCAAGTACATTTTTAACCAATAGTATTATTAAAGAGGTGGGTCTTGCTGCGCTCCAAAGCGTAGAAAATGATTGGCTTACATGTTAGAGAAGAGGTCCGTAACTGTGGACTGTGTAGTTTTGTAAACGATGTTTCCATACAAATCGTGATCTTTTAAACTACAATTCCCATTGGACCGTTAGCTCTGACAATATTCGCCTGCGCACTGAGAGTAGCGGAGTGGGTATATAAACAAGGCCCCCTTCCTCTCAAGAGCAGTAATACACTGGATGGTTCTGTACAGAGCGAGACCTATCCGGAGCGAGGGAAAGGAGGCTATTTCTTGCAGCATCGAAAGGGTTAACTGTAGTCATAGAAGCTGACGAACTGAATTAGCTAATTTTATTTGAGAGTTAAGAAGTAAGATCAGTCAAGTTTCTTTTATTTATTTTTTTAAATCATAACCATGTTACAAATATAGCCAATGTTGCTTTATTTAAGAAATAGAAAAACATACTTTACAAAGCCTGGAGACTTCTATAAAGGACTTTTATCTTCAACCACACCGTGACTTAAACCTGGAGATAGCTAGCTAGCTTGTTGACAAACCTACTTGCCGTTCCCAGTTGTCAAGATGTCAGAAGCAGGCGATCAGAAGACCCATCACACGAAAACTTCTCGCACCACTTCAGGTGTGAGCTCTTCAGTTTTGGAGCATCCTACAGCCAATGAGAATGGTGGACAGGAGGGTGACGATAGGGGGCGATACAGAGATGGCCAGCAAGCAGACGGCAACACTATTACTATGAAGCAAATGCAAGGGGAGCAGCTGGAGGTGTGTCCAGGGCTGGTGGCTAGAGACGCACACCCCTTGTGCCCAGCAACAGCTCAGCCTTGTCAGGAGCCCGATGCTGGTAATGCAGTCGGGGAGGACGGACTTGTCGCTCGCGGCAACAGTGGAGACAAACCCAGAGAAGAGACTTTGAGTCAGGTGCAGGGCGAAAGTGGTAGCCACATTAAGAGGGTAAACTCCGGTTGCCCCGGCGGTAGGACCCAGCCTTTGCCCGATGCGCGACTAGGCAAGAAGAAACATCGCCGACGACCCTCCAAGAAGAAGCGACGCTGGAAGCCCTATTTCAAACTGTCATGGGAGGAAAAGAAGGAGCTCGACGAACGAGAGACTGCACGGGCATCCCGCATGCGAGCCGAAATGTTTGCCAAAGGTCTCCCCGTCGCCCCCTACAACACGACGCAGTTCCTGATGGAAGAGCACGACCGTGAGGAACCCGACCTCAACACCGAGCTGGGAGGCAGGCGCATCTTGGGCGCTTGTCGCTCGGACGATTCCAGCGAGGAGGACTGTGTCGATCACGAGGAGGAAGAGGATGGCAGCGGAGGTGGCAGTGATGGCATGGGGAGGCCAGGGAACGCTGGAGGGGAGTTTCTCCAGAGGGACTTTTCTGAGACCTATGAGAAATACCACGTCGAGAGCCTGCAGAACATGACCAAGGCAGAGTTGGTGCGTGAGTACCTTGAGTTAGAAAAGTGCATGTCACGCCTAGAGGAGGAGAATAATCGGCTCCGCCGAACCAGGAGAAGCCCGGACATAACCGCAGAAACCCCGGTTGCCCAGCCTGACGCGTTGCGCCTCAGAGAGCTGGAGGGCGAACTTGAGAGACTGAGAGCACAGAACACTGAGCTTCGTCGGCAGAACCAGTTGTACACCGAACGGGGGCAGACCGTCGAGAAACAAGAAAATGAATAAAAGACGTTAAATGTCTTGATATTCAGGGGCTGGTCATGTAAGTTCTTTCTGTTTTCTGTTTTTTTTTTCAATGTGACTTCTGTTTATTGTTAGTTAATTGGTTTGACAGCTCATTGGACTGTACTCTGTTTCATTGCAATATTCATTACTATTCAGTTTTTACACAGCGTTACGAGTTTACATTTTCGACGTGAAATGTAAAAATGACACAAAGTCCATTGTTTAATGAGCAAAAGGGGAGGGTTTGTTATCATTTCCCTCTTTCATGCCACATCTTAAAACTATTCAGTGCTAAAGCTGGTTGACCAGCAGGACATGTTTTCTCCAAGTTTGAGCTCTGTCCTAAACTGTTATGAATTTGTCAGCTTCTGAAGAAACTATGGTCATAATATTGAATGTGTAAATATATAAAGAAATGAAATGGGTTTTTGTGTGTTTTATTTTTGAGTTGAATGTTACTGGTGTGTGGGTGTTGTCACAGACTTTAGCCTCCAGAAGTGAATAGAACATCTGATCTGTGAAAGGACACGTGTAAATATTTTTTCCTTCTAATCAGAATGTAAGTTGAGGATGACACAAAAGCTACTGATTAATTACTTTGATAGTTAGTTCAGAATTTCAGGCTTTCTTGCCTGTGTCAGTTGGAACCCTTAATTGCATTAGTCTGGCAATACAGCAAATCCCAAAAGCACATAATAGTTGTTCAATTGAAAAATGTTTACACGGTTAAACAGTGCATTCACATGAGTAAAGCTTAAACCCATATACTGATGTAGTAGGAGCGGGTTGACGTGTACAGTGGGACACAGTTTCCAGAAGCAGCAATGGATTCCAAGCTGTTGAAAATGGACCATCGCCCTAAAAAGGCCACCAACATCCTCTGTGTTCTCAGCCATTCTTTACTGCTGCACCACATAGCCTCTCACATGGGGCACTTAAGGCAGTTTTGTACACCGTGGAGAGGGGGGAATGTCTAGATTTAGCTATGGGCTTTAAATTTCATAATGTGCTTGTATCTGTGATTTAAATCCACTTGCATACACGGCTTGCAGCTAACTGCCATGTTAAGACAAGGCATTTCTGTCTAAGGTCAGAAGTAAAATGGGAGATGCCAAAACAGTGGAGGTGTGTCTGGGGTATGCTTATGACTCATTTTTGCCCCATTGTGTTTGCACATACAAGCCTTTTCATAACTCTAGATCCTGTTAAAACAAGTATATTTATAGTGCTCCATTTTTTAAAAAAATCAAACAAGTAAAAATCATAATTTTGGAGGCAGCTAACTTACAAGCTTTCTTAAGACTAAGGCTAGAATGACATAAAAATGGAACCCTACACACACACAAAGACAACCAGTGGACATGAACATTTTGCATTGCATTTGCAAATTTTCATCACTGTGTGGCAGAAAAAAATTGCTCTTGGACCTGAAGTATAAATTTTTAGTTGACCTTAACATTTAGATTTCCATAGGCCTGGATCTATACTGAGTGATAACTAGAGGAGATCTGGTGGGCACATTGTTAACTCAATATTAAAAGTAGATGTCATGCCATGGAAAATACACAGTGGTATATCCCTGATGGGTTTTATATGACATTTTGGAGTATACAGTATGATACAAAACATTTTTATTCAACAAAAGAATTAGAATGTACTACAGCCTGTTACAAGGGAAATATTTGTCCGCAGTAATCTTACTGTATTAAGTTTTTAAATAACCATTGATTGTAAGACAATTCAATAAAGGCATTTTGAATATTCTGTCTGATCAATGGAAAATAAAGGAATTTAAAAAGGTAGACTTGTTCTTAGAGGGAGAAAGAAAGCTGCCTAAACCAGTTTTATCGCTTTAGAATCCGTTTAGAGACCGTTTAGAATTATATTTACCTTTGTTGCATTAAACCATTGGCATACAGATATGTTACTTACCTAGGTGTGAAAACAACTTGCAACATATGACTATTGAAACTCTGCACATTACTGCACTTCAGTTTTATTCTCTGTAGGTGAATGGATTTGAAGAGGACCTCTCAATAAATACTGTGCTAAGGAGAGTAATAGCATGGTGATCATGTCACCAATTCATACTGTGCATTTTTCTTATTGGGCTGTCAAGAACACTTCAAAATTTGAAATTTTGAAAGCACAAGCCATTCTCTTTTGAGGTCATTTGAAACTGTCAGGTTACATTATATTTATTGTCCTTAAAAATACATTACAAACAGAGTGATATTTGTCAAACGTTCCAAATGCTCAGAATATCCCAAAGCAGATGTGAGTGTGTGTGTTTGTGTGTTTACACATTTAAGGAATTATTTTACAGAAAGCTGTAATTTGAAGAGCCATGAATTAATGATGCAACTGAGATTTAAAATGCAAGCATTGTCACATCTTCTATATAATTAATTATGTTTTGTTAATGGCAGCTGTGCACAAAAGCTTTGGCTAAGTAGTTTTACTTACACATGCAAATTAAACTTCTTATTCAACAAATGTCTTACTCTTAATTAAATCCTAACATTGCAGAAATTAATAAGAAAAGGTTATAGCCACCTCAAGTAATATATTCTGCACATCAAGGTCTTGTTTTGACAGGAAAACTCCCAAGTCTAGCTCAGTATCACTTTGTTGAAGGTCTGCCTCAGTAAAATAGTTTGGGTGTCTATCATATTGACTTCAAATAAAGCATTATGTCTTTGAAGAGTTCCCTGGATTGCTGAGCACAAAAAGGTGGATCTTTACTGTTACAAATAAGATCATATATTGTCAAATGGACATGTATTGAACAGCATTGTCGATCTTATCATTATTCAATCATATATTACATTTCCTACAGCATTTGCTAGCATACACTGTACAAGAATAGTCATAGATGTATATTTACATACATTTACATTTAACGATTTACCTAATACGTTGTGAGATGTTTTGGGCTTTATTTTAATTTGTTAAAGACAACATATTTCTCAAACCTCAATATCGTCTTAAGGTGCATATCGCAAAGCCTGCGCGAGGCCTGCAGTATGCAATCGGCCCAGTTTTCATCATCATGATTTCCTGAGCTCCTGCACTGACGATGCACAGAATTCTGACGTTCTAAACCGCTTTCGACTTATCGTTGTAAGATGGCTAACCTCTGTATCCCTTTGTGTTCAAAATTAAATGAAGTATGTCACATGAAACTACTCGCTGCATTTATGATAAATAGTTTAAGAATTTGGTGGATAAGCGAATACTAACAACGACAGGTTGTTAGCCCCATGACGAGGAAACTAGACAGCAGCGAGCGGATAGGCGGAGCTTTCTCTTTTTGCAACAGTCAATGGGAAAGTTCTGTAACGCTTTTCAGTTGTCTTGTACACCCTTAGACACAACTTTACCGATAGAACGTAGTGACCTCTCAACCAATACACGCTTTAAAGTAGCAAAACTACTTAAATGCTGTCATCACAGATTGCGTCGCGTCCCCTGCACACCTTTTTAACAGCAATTGTGGACAGTGTTGCTCGATTCCCCAAAATATTTCGTAAAATTTCCATATTTGATAGTTCACACCAATACAGACTGACAAGTCTTACCAACAAAGCCTTTCTCACCTGCTGATATATTTTCTAACTCTGGCACTTTCCTGTTTCTCACAATTTCCTTTTATCGCTGCATTTGGGGATGAATCTCGGATTGTCGAGTCCTGCGTCCGCGGGGCAAAATTCAGATACCATTCATGAAGCTCCAAACTAAATTATCCACCGCTTAAAGCAAGCTCCGTCCAGTTTCACGGGAAATACTCCTTCTGTTTTCAACGTCACCTCTGGACAGGAACTCATCATAATCAATACTGACACCTAAACTTTTAAAATTATATCTATGAATTTTTGTTGACAAGAACATGATGCTTCTATTGACCAGAACACAGCGTGTAGCCACAGTATATTGTTAATCTGACACATTTCTATAAATTTTGTCTCACTTGTATCATACAACAAAATGAGTGTAACATACATCCCAGATCTCACAAGTATGTGAATGCTTTGCTGTAGGTGCTTCTTTTTATCTGCTCTCTGTTTTGAGTGAGGGGTTACTGGTTTTGATCACATCTTTTTAGCATATCTTTTGAGCTGTTATGCAAATATCTGTACATACTGATAGTTTCTCTGACCTTTGCTACAGATGCAGCAGAGCTCAGTACAGCATCTATGTATTGTTTTTCTAAGGCTGCAGATTTCACAAGTCTGCGTTGGAGTTTACGGTGATGTAACAGCAGACATACAGTATGTAGATTTCTAATGGTTTTATTCTTATGATGGAACTCTTGGTGTTTAGGCATGTTTCTGTTTTATACCAGAAATAATTAGCCTATCAGTTAGTGCCTCTGGACTATCTTAGGTCATGTGATTAAAACGGTGTCTATTCAGGTGTGCGTGTGTGTGCGCGCGTGTGTATCTGTAGAAAGGATATATGAAATTTACAGATGGACTTGGATTAAAATTTTTGAAATTACTACCTACAGGACACTGAAGATGTAATTTGATTTTAGAGCTGATGCAGCAGCTGTTAAGGGTGGCAGAGGTATGCGCCCTATGGAGTATTTATTCCACCAATTTACAAAATGCCCCTATAAAAACCACAGTTTATCAGACACTCAGTAAAAACAATATTGTGCTAAAATCATTGATATTCCTCCAAAAAAGTGTAAAGATAACTGATATTTTGTGACATATAAAATACTTGTCCATTCTAGCCAGCTAGTTTTTTTTTATTTAGAAACTGATTTTCATTAAAAGGAATGTCAACCGGGGGTTTTAGCAATGCAAAACAGAAATACAGAAACATACTTACACAATATTTGAGACGGACCGCCCTCTTTGTCCTGTCCATTCTTAACCCTCTCCCAATATTTCCCATGTAAACAGCAATGGCCAGTAAAAACAAGTGAGTAAGAGTCTAATCCTCCGCTTTCACACATTCATGTGATATGTATTCAATTTATGACATGTCTGATGATGCACTTTTGAACACTTTTTTCAAAATAGGGAATAAAAATAGAAAATGAACAAATTATGTAAACTATCACAGATGTAAACAATCACAGCAACATTAACACTATTCAGTTAAATACAATTGCAGTTGAATTGACTGTGAATAACTGAACTATCCAAACATGACAAAACTGTTACCATATGTGGGTAATAATTTCTGAGGATTCTACATGGTGTGTTTGGCTCAGAAATAAAGTGCCTATGTATATTTTCTACCCTATCTGGTGTGCTGTAATGGTTTAATTGCCGTATCACTGTTCATCAAATTTCACTAACTTACATCCACATCTATGTTTCTGCAGGTCTACACAATATCCCCTGGCTATCTTCTACCATAACAATACTGTGCAACTGTCAAATATTAAAATTCATGTTTTAAGTTGACCCAAAATGGATCTTTTCAGATCTAAAGCCCTAAAACATAACTTTACTAAAGATTACTAAAACATAGGGGTACCATGGTCTCTGCAGACCACAATGACATCAATATATCATGCAGACACAGAAATATAAATCTACTGGGCAAATTCAGTAAATCCATGATATCATCAATCCCCAAGCAAATGTACACGCCTGGTCATTTTTGTACATAATTCCATTTATTTCCAACATATATAGACCTTGTTTAAGGGGTTGCATTGTTTTTTAAAGCACTGAACCATGTAAGAATTAAAGGGACTGGTCTCATGCATGCTGCCTTAGTTACGTCAGGCCAGTTTCATTTAAGCAACAGTATTCTTAGAACAATTCAAAATACTCTTTTCACAATATGTTACACATTTGAAGACAATATGTACAAAAATCTTAAACTATACAGTAATTATTTGCATACAGTTTCAAATGTAGATACATACATGTAGAGGATACACAAGAATCTCTGTGATATTATTGTTTGAGTTTTTCTTCAAGGCCTCAGTAGGAATGGTTGAAATTGGTTTCTTGCTGTTTCTGGAAAATTGACAACCTACCATAACACTGTACACTGTATTCCTTATGGAATGAAAGTACCACAATTTTCTTTTTATGTAACCCACAATTTCATGTAACCAGTGTCCCTCAGTTTCCTGAATACAACTGATACAACAGGAAGTTGTTTATCTGAAAAGAAAAAAAAAATGAAACAAAAAAAGCTTTTCCACAGCAGCATTGTGTTTTTCTCGTTGCTTTTTTGTGTTCCCAAAGGGAGCACAGAAACTGCATAGATGTGTTCTTAATCTGAGTGTGCTTTTCCAAGCCTTTCAGAGGTAAGAGTCGTTATGCTTTTTCATCAACCTCAGGAGGCCTCAGACTGTGGAGGCGGAAAATGACGCAAAGTGAAACAGGTGAAAACAGTGTTGCGGTGAATGAGGAACTGCAGCATAAGAGGAATGCCACTTGAGGTGTGGCAAGAAGGAAGATGCTCCAGAAACAGGAAACTTCCAAGGGACTTCGTGAGGAAAGGCAATTATGCAATGGAGAAGAACAAAACAGAAACTTTAAAATCTATAACAGATCTTTGATGTCCAAATGTTAGTATTTGGGGACCTTAATTTAAGGAATTTCTCCTGAACCTTTATATGGATGACCCACAGCCTAGGGGCACACCAGGCATACCCGATGAGTTTTAAGGACCTACAGCACTACATTCAGTCCCTTGTTTCCTCTACCATGTACAGTTAGTTATTTTAATATACGGGAGTATCTGGCAAATGGTCCAAGACTGAGGCTAGGGGATGACCTCTGAGGACCTAAACCTTAAGATTTTGAACTCTCAGGAATGAAATTTAGCTCTTGTTGCCTGCTTACACTATGTTAGATCAGAGTGTAAATAACCTGGATGAATGAAACAAAAGTTTCATTTTGGTCAAGGCATTGCTTTACCCTCACCAATCACAGGGTGAGGGTAAAGCAGGGCACAATTCCAATTACTGAAACTGCAGAATGAGGAGAATCTAGACAGCATCAAGCGTTTGTCTCAGAGCAGACAGCAGAAAAATCTTTTGAGGGAAAATTATTTTTGGTTCAATACTTGGATAGTGGCACGTGACCTGACTTGAAAGTCTTTAAAAGTGATTTTACTGGCTGCTCTGTATGAGGACACCAACCCTCTGTGGAAAAGTGACATTTACGAACATTTCAACTGTCTACAGAACATTTACATACATTTAATATCCCTGGACCTTCTACTGTAAACTTGTAGGCATGGAGAATGTAAGGAAAATGGAGAAGTTCAAAGCAAAATCTGGATGCAGACTTACTCCCCTAAAAGTATGCATGATTGAAGAGGTTTGTGAGGCAAGTAAGCAAGGCAAGGCTTTTCTGAAAGGTGTATTTGGATACCCAGATTCAGAATGGACATTTCAAGTTCAGCTGTAGGTTCTATACATAAATAGACTATAACAGAGAGCCAATCATATGATGTCAGAGGAGAACGTTTCCTTCAAACCTCACACCTGAGGTACCCAGGTTAAATAAATACACGTGTCTCAATATTTTTGTCTCAATATGGGCTGAGCTCAACACAAACATGCTGGCAAATGAGATGCTGCAGATGAAACAGAGTGTGTCATGATTTGCTTCTCTTCCTTTCAGACTTACACAAAATGTCTAATGGGGAGTGAGGAGTGGGTCAGTGTCTGCTCTAATTAAAAGTTGCTTTATGTAGATACACCAAAAAAGGGGAGGACAGAGTTTTCAAAGCACACAGAGGGTTAAAATGCTGAAAATAGCACAACTGCTTTTTGACATTTTGTTGATTTGAGTGAAATGTTGGATGGTTTATTTTATGCCGTTGTGGTGGAAGAATAAACTCAAAGATTTTTGCAGAGTAGCTGAAGCCATGAGAAACATTTACCATAAAAAGGAAACAGTCATCTCATTAAGTTTTGTTTTTTGTTTTAGTTTTACACAGAAACACCCCGAGAGTTCAAATCACAATAAAAGTACTTATCTTTCATACAAAATATATTTCATATATATATATATATATATATATATATATATATATAATATTGTAAGTAATATATGAAACAAAATATCTGAAACATAGACATGGAAACATTTCAAGTAATAGCAAAAAAGAAACGATTGTGCACCATGATGCACCATTGTAAACAAAAGACAAAAAAAATCAAAAACAAATATTATGATGAAATATATATATGTATGTATGTATAATATATACATTGAGGTTAACTTAGCAAGGCTTTGTACAAATGTTACAAAATCGCTCAACACACAATAACAAACACACATGCGTGCACACAGGCACACGAACACGTACATACACGGACAGACGGACAGACAGTGGGGCCGCAGGCAGCAGGGGCATTTGGAGGGGAGTTGATGGCCGGCAGTGAAGCTCATCACACTTTTGCACACTTTTGTATAGAAGCCACACACCCAGCTGACTTCTGCTGTACATCAGAGCAGCCAGGAGAAAGAAAAACTATTCAAAACCAAAAAGCACCAGGGTCATCACAGGTCAGGCTCTTTGAAATAGACAAATACAGATAAAAGAACAGAGGGGGAAATACCACTGCGGCCTCTCTCTGACCCTCCTCCTGCTACAGGGCCACTGCTGTAACACTGTGTAATACTGTCAGGGCTGCTCTTTGTGTGTGTGTGTACCCTATGCATGAATATCACCTTAGTACTGGAATTAACAGCTACTCAGCTAAACTGCAGGGTGCTCTCTAGCACAGTAGCTAGCAGTAACAGCAGGGGCCAGAAGCTCCATACATGAAGCTGCACTTGGCCATTACATTTATTGGACAATGAGACTCCGGAGTCACGTCCTGTTTCAGTACGCTACCGTTTGAGGAAGTTTTGGCAAAACTGGAAAGTCC
Organism: Megalops cyprinoides; assembly: GCF_013368585.1. Classification (NCBI taxonomy): domain Eukaryota; kingdom Metazoa; phylum Chordata; class Actinopteri; order Elopiformes; family Megalopidae; genus Megalops; species Megalops cyprinoides. Next base: position 38,503,481 of record NC_050583.1, read on the forward strand.
TTGCTAGGCCAACAGGGCCAGTGTGAAACAAATGAGACCATGAATGTATTTGCTGTTATACTGATATGTCCCCAGCCCTGCTAGGTATTATACTGCCTTCTACTCTGCCCCTCTCCCTTTGAGAAAGTCTGTTGCATCTCTGCTGCCTCCTTCCTGCTCCAGCTGCCTTAGTGCTGTTATTTGGGAACTTGGCCAGGGGGACTGTGGGATGTACAACCCCCCCCCCCACCCCTACACCCACCCTGCGGCTGTCCCTACAAGCACTGGTGGAACGTGGAGGCCGGGATGTGCCGTGCAGGGGGGGAGGCAAGCTCCGAATTCAGGGGGGCGCCCCTGGATTTGGCGGTGAGAGGCTCCGCAGGCGGGGAAGCGCAACCGGGCATGACGTCGGCGGGGGCGGCTACAGCGTCACTCAGCCCGCCCAGGCTGACCACCACAGTGTGGCGACGCCATGTGCTCTTCTTGCGGCGCGTCTCCGGCGAGACCGGCTTGCGCAGCCCCACGGCCCGCATGTCGTCAGCCGAGGTCATGAGGCGAGCCCGCACCTGCTCCACCAACGAGCCCCGCCCATCTCCGCCAGGAGAGAAGGAGGCAGCCTCATTTTCCCCAGGGGGTGGGGGAGAGGGGAGCGGGGCCGAGGCAGGGGCCGGGTGCAGGCTGTCCTGACTGCTACTTGATGAGGCTTTGGCTCTCGGGGCACCCGCCCGTCCGCCTTGAGACCCCGGCTGACCGGTTCGAGGCCCCTCCCCCGCTGGTGCCGTGTCCACCCCCCCGTCCTCGCTGCTTGGGCCCAGCTCCAGCTGCAGGTCCAGGGAGCGCGCCTTGGCCTTCTCGCCCTTCAGCTTCTTGCGCGCCAGCGTGTCGCACTGGATGAGCTTGTGGGAGTTGAAGGAGGGCCGGCTGTGCAGCCTGTGCGGGGCGGAGGAGGAAGAGAAGGAGGAGGACGAGGGGGTGGTGGAGCGTGCCCTGCCCTCGCCCCTGTCGCCCGCATCGACGGTCGGCAGGGGCGACCTGCGAGTGGGGGAGGCACCAGGTGGGGCGGGCGCCTTACAGTGCGAGTACAGGAAGCTGCGTGGGGGCTGGGCCGGCTTCTCTGGCCTCTCCTGGGTGAGCGAGCGCGAGGCGAAGCCGCTCTCGTTGTCCGTCTCGCTCACCAGCTCGCTGTGCTCGTCGTCCGCCTCGTCGCCGCGCCCCTCAGAGGCCAGACTGCGGCCCAGGGTGGAGAGGGTAGAGTACCCCGACACGATGGAGCGTGCATCCTCTGGGCCCCGCCACGCCCGCACTTTCACCCCGACCCCGCCCTCTCCTGCCAGCATCCCCACGGTGACTCCCTCCTCTATCTCCTCCTCACACAGCCTGCTGTGAGGCTGTCCCTCCACCTCCACTGTCGCTCTCCCGTCCTCCTCTTCCTCTTCCTCCTCTTCATCGTCCTCCTCGCCCTCTGCTCTGGGCGCGGTGTCTCCTCCCCCCGTCCCCACGGCCCCCTCTAACTTTCCCCTTTCTGGGCCCCGCCCACCCCTGTTGCTGGCTTTGATTGGCTCATGCTCCGAGTCCTCATCTGTGCTGCTGCCCAGGAGGCGGGCATTAGGGCGCTTCTTGCGCTTGCGGGTGACGGCAGATATGATGGACAGCGAGAGGAAGTCCTTGGCATTAAGATCCCGCTTCGATCCCCATGAGTCCTGAGATACAGAGTCACAAACATCACAACGCTGACCTAACCTGCAAACCACACTCCTATTTCAGTTTACCAAGCTGGTGCTGATGGTACCGAGTTTAAAATTTGTACTGTCATACTGTCAGTGGGAAATGGGGAATCTATTACCACATCTCCCTGAGATTGTAGCTCAGTCTGAGTGAGAATTCACACACAATATGCCAGAACTGTGACTGGAGGAGCAGGTCTTACCTTGGATTTAGCTGAGTCGCTGTTGGTTGAGTCTGCATCAGTAAAGAGAGAGAGAGAGAGAAAGAGAGGGGTTGTTAGCACCACAGGGGAGGTTCATTAGTGTGCTGCTGAGGAAAAGGAATGGGAGTAGCAGAGGTGAAACAGAGCAGGGTACACACACAAACACACAAACACAAACACACACAGCCTGTTTGGATTTTCTTAATTAGCCACTTTAAAGCATTTGGGTCTGACAGCGGTTCTGCATCTGTGGATATAAATATAATTTAATTGGCTGAATGTCAAACAATGCACAGCAGAATTGTCTAGTCTGCAGTCTCCCTCGCCTCCTCTCTTCTGGCAGCAGACTTTGATCCACATGTATGAAGTGAGACCCTCAGGAGTATGACATATTACCTCCCAGTGACTGTCATTCAAGGAGAGCATTTAGCACCTAAGCGTGTCTGGGGGGAGCCAGTACACACTGGTGAAACTGGAATTCATTAATCCATTGGCTGCATTGGATTAGAGCGTGCAGGATGCTTCCACATAGCATGCTTTCTCACTGAAGCCTTAGCAACACTGACACTGAGCAGGGACTTCATCTGCAGGGTACTATACACACACACGCACACCCACAAACACACACACACTTGTACACATACATACACATATGAACATTCACAGATGACACACATATGCACGCATGCGTATATGCACCCCACAGACATGTACACGGGCACACACACACACACGCACACACACACACACACACACACACACAGACACACACACGCATGGACACACACACACACACACACACACACACACACACACACACACACGCTCACTATGCCAGGGGAAATCCTGTCCTACCGCAGTGGTTGCTCCACAGGCTCAGCTAGGAGGACGCAGAAATGTACAGAGAGAGAAAGTTGGAAATAAGTATGTGGAAAAGAAACAAGAAAACAGGGAAAGAAACAGAAGTGCAGAAGTACACTAGTGACAGCATCAGGAAAGAAGCAGTGCAGCGCAAAGGCGCTCCTTGGCACGGGTCCTGTAAAAGTGCACTGCGGCAGCTGTTGTCTCACCTGAGGCCTCCCCCAGCAGGGCCGTGCGTCCGATGTTCGACAGCAGGTGGTCGATGTTGGGGACAGGCTGCAGGTCCCCTGTTTCCACCGGTGTCTGCAGAATGACAGAGGAGGGGTGGGCATTTCGCCACACAGGTGGCCTACGGCACTGTTATGCTACATAGTGACCAGGTATTCAGCTCTGTGCACTTTGCAATGAAAGTTCTGTCCCCGCCGTTATTGATGTTCTTAGTGTTCTGATTTGCTGACTCATCATGAATATTCTTGAATGGGTGTGGTCTGAAACAGTACACCAGCAAGCAGGTAACAACTGAATCTCCTATTATTAACTGCAGCCTACCAGACAAGAAAGTGCAACGGACAGAAAGGACAGAGGGAAGGCAGACGCTGAATATCTGGTCATAATATGGACTATCTGCTGCCTGCACTCTGAGTTTGTCTGAGGTCTGTTCATCTAACACTGAATAAATATGCCAGAATTATCAGTAGTTTTGGCTGCAGCTTCTGCTGGTGTTAGTCAACACACAGGTAAACATCCTAGTCTTTTCTTACGCATCCACATCCATACCTTCTCATCTTTGTCCAGCCCTTCGTTGAAGAACCAGGCATGCTGGGAGAAGAGGAGAGAGAACTAGGGTCAGCATAGGGCAGTGGGTGAGGCTGGAGTCAGTACTGCTGAGAGCAGGGGGAGGGGGCACTCACGTGTTGAATGAGCGTCTCCACAATCTTGTAGCGGTCGGGCATGTGGGTCACCATGTCGGTCATGTTGTCCTCCGATGTGCGCACGAGCGTGGGGCCGAAGACCAGGGCCAGGTTACGGGGCTCCATCTGAATACAGGTGGAGAGATGAATGGAGGGGTAGAGGCTAGACGTGGACGGGGGGCTGGATTCATGTGCATTTATCTACCTTCTGTGGAGAGGTGGAGGAAAAACACCCCTATGGCACCGCCTCTAAGGGTATCACAACTGCTCTGATGGCAACACCTCTACTTTAACCTGTAAGCAATGAGCTGACTTACAGCATTCTACAGCCCTGAGGGAATCCACGAATTCACATCCAAACCACAACTCCATTATGCTGAGTAAGCAACCCAGAGTGTGCATATGTGCATGGTACAATACAGACCTTATTCTTATCTGCATGATCTGCAACCGTCTTTAGGTGGCCCACCAGGAACTTCAGGGTGTGGTAGTAATGGTCAGGCAAGTCATGGATCTGAGGGAGTGAGTGACACAGAGCGTGTGAGAGAGACGGAGACAGATGGGGGATAACTAGGTAGGACAGAGCCGTAACAAAGCCTGATTGTTTGCATTTGTCTGCATTTCCTCGTTCCCTCCCCTACTTTTCAACGCACCAGCTTCTTCATGGTCTTCAGCCTGTCCCTGGCATCCTCCATTCTATTGGCATCAATGAAGTCGTTGTATTTGTCTGCAGGGGGAGAGAGGACGGTGAGTTAAGCAGTCATTCTTGAATGGAAATTTGGGATCTGGGACTGAACCTGTAGCACTCATGTAACATGACACCAAGCCTTTCCCGATGATATCCATTTATCTGTATAGTATAGCGTACAGAGGGTACTGTAGCATGCCCAACCACCATGGCCAACATGCCCAGGGCTAGTGACATATCTGATTGTCCTGTACTGCCTTACTGGTCTGGACTTTGTGCCAGCTAGTAGGCAGCTTATGAGCAATTTGACCCCACCATCAATATTTGATTCATGTATGTCAATCACTATACATTATAATAGATACGCATTCATCATATTCCATCATGTATTCATGCATCACCCAGTTAAGCCAGTGTGGTGGTGCATCATTAATATTTAAGGTGTGGCTGTTTCTCATGGCTGGTCACATGACAAGTGGGGCACAGGATGGGTCAGGACTCACCATCAGTGAAGAGGGGTTCCGGAAGTTTCCTGAAGAAGGATTTGAGTAGGCTACTGATCACGTTCAGGTCTTGCCACTTCTGTAGCAACAGATTGGAGAATAATCTGCTTCAAACCTCAGGCTTTCTACTCTTTCCATAGTTTCTGGCATGTGAACTGTAGCTGTGTATCAGTCCCTCCCCCAATTCAAGAGATAACCCATACTGGAAAACACCATGCAAACATTATGTCTATTTAGTGGCTCCAGAGTTAAGACACTAGACTTTGCAGCATCTCAGCTGGCATTCAAGCACATAAGTCACTGTGTTGGAGGACAAAAGCCCACTTTCCTAAGCATGGCTAGCATAAATCAGTTGAAAACATTGTAAAGGCTGTACATTTGTGATGAACAATGCGGCATGTGATATTCACTGCTCCAATGAGGCGTGCGCTGTAACGGGTGCAGCGCTCATAGCGCAGTGCCTGGTGCCCCTCACCTCCTCGGTGGGGTTGATATCGACGCCCTTGTTGAGCTGGTCCTGGAGGCTGGACACCACGGCGTTGTTCCCCGGGACCCTGTAGATTCCTGTGTACTCCAGACCCATGTCCTCCACCAGCCCGCAGCAGATCTCCACAATCAGAGGGATGAACTACAGCGGGACACAGAGAGGGGGGCATGTTTTTAATGATGGTTTATAATGGCTTATAATGGGGCACTGAGGGGCACACACACAGTACAAATGAACATACACACAGACACAGTTAGGCAAGGACAATGAGACTGGAGCTTTGTAACAGTAGATGTAGACAGACAAGAACCGTTTACCATGTATAGGTGGATAGTTTACCTGTGTGTATGCTCAGGTAGGTATGTGTCTGTCTTTGGAGGTGGGGTTGCCGTGAAAGACTGACCTTATTGCTGACAGAGGGCTGACAGTCCTCCAGCCGCACACCAAAGGCCTTGGGCCCCGACTTCTTGGACTTCTTCATGATGTTGATACCCCACGGTGACTTGGGTGGGCTGCTCTCGTCTACAGAGGGACAGAAAGGGACAAGGAGATCCTGTTACACCACAGCCAACGGCCATCCCGTGAGCCTCTGTGGCTGTTGCAGCGGAAAGCGCAGGCGCTGCAGGTGCACACTCACCCTTGCCGTCGGGTTTGGGAGAGCGGGGCGCCCCTGCAGTGTTGTCCGTCTTGGCCAGAAGGAAGGGCGGCTTCATGCGGGGCACCCTGGGGGAGGAGTCTGGCTTACTGCCCGTTGGACTGCGGGGGGAGACAAAGAGACACTGAGGATATACACTTACCTGGAGGGCATTCATTCATGCAGATGCACAATAACAACAGGCTACCAGAAACACAGAGCTGCTGAAATCACTTCCTGGGGGGCAGGCATAGCAGACAGCATATGCTTCTTTACTTCAAACTAAGAACCTTGCTCAAGGGCTCAACAGAAGTCCTCCTCTGAGGGTTTGAACCTGCAACCTTTCAATTACAAGCCCAGTTTCCTAATCACGCGCCACCAAGGCAAACTGTTGCAACAACCCAGAAGTGTCAGTAACAATATGCAGTTCTGTCTAAATCATAACAGGAGTGTTGTTTACGATGTTTTGCCACTGTGCACCAGTCTAGTGAACGGCCCTCCTTTCTCCTTTGATGCACCCACCTGTGCTTCCTGTAATCGTTCAGCTTCTTATTGATGAGCGCCTGCCGAGAGAAGCCCAAATCCTGGAAGAGCAGGAGACAGGTTCAAATATACATGTCACAGGGGACTAGTGATTAAATGCTCAAACACAGACACTTTACAACTGGCTAAAAGTAGCTAAGTGTGACTGACTGAAGCCTGACAGACATGTCAGACATGCGGTTCTCCCTGAGGTGTCATCTAAGAAAGGTGAAAGATTTACATGGGATAGTATTATGCCATGATTGACATAAAGTCGCAATATTCCACCTCAAGCGTTTTGGATTTCAAAGCGGCATAAAGTCAATACAAATCAATTAGAGCACACCCAGCCTTGTTAATCAAGCAACCCTGTGAATCACACATTCTAGTACCCTAAAAGAAAGCAGATCTCTCTCTTCAATCTAACTGCAATGTAAACAGCTCTGAACATGAAGATTTTAAGAAAGTGTTGTTTTATGTTGTGGAAACAGGATTTCATGTTTGTTCAATGGTTACTGAAAAGACAGTGTTGTGTAAGAAAGTAAAAAGCGGAACATTTGCTTCATCCCTTAATACACATTTAAAGGCAAACTGCACTGCACTTAGACAGCAACTACAATGTAATATATACACAAATGTGTAACTTACTTTAAAATACATTGAAAAACAGAGAACAAATACCACATGGATCACCAGACACACCATGCATATAACACTTGGCTGTCACATATTAGGGGGAGGGGTGTGGGTTTTTGGGGGAGCCCCCTGACCTCGCTGTCCGTCTTGCTGTTCTCACGGATGACCTTGATCCAGCCCAGCATGTCGTCGCGATCCTCCGCCTGCAGCAGGTACTCGCAGAAGTCCTGCGTGGTGAGGCGTAGCGCGTGCTTGCGCTTGGTCTCGCTGTAGGCGATGTCCACCAGGCAGCCGCGGATGCTGATTGGCTGCTCGTCCTCGCCGTGGCCGGCCCCGCCCCCGGCCCCGCCCCCTGCCACCGCCGCGCTGTGCATGACCGCCTCCCGCTTGTCCTTGTAGAGGAAGAGCGAGTGCGAGCGCAGCACGGAAAAGACGCGCTTCCACGGGCGGATGCCGCCGCCCACCTTCTGCAACACACATGTGGAGACAGAGAGAGGGAATCAGGGCCCCTTTCTTCACCCGAATCTCACTTCTACGCTTAGCTCCATGTGCTTGCTTTCAACATGCCTGCTCCTTCTTAAGGGACAGTCAGCTGCGGGTCTGGAGAAAAGCAGGTCTCTCTACACAGTCACGAATAACTGTATACAGCCAGAAAACTTGAACTAAATCAGGCCAATGCAGGACCTTGAGCTTGAAGAAGTTGGAGTGCAGTACTTGTATCTGAAGAAGCTTACGAGGCAAATGCAGTTTCAAAGAGAAAATAAAGCTGGGCATAATAAGCACTTATCAGCCTCATAAAGGAACCATTTACTTGGTGTGTGATGTCCATGGAGATGTACTTCCAAATGACCTTTTCCTGAAAACTTCACAATTAATTTCAAGCTCCAGCAGAGGAGACTCGTGAGTGTAAAAAAGATTTGGCTAAAAGCATTTGACCTACACTCAGGTACATGATGCCCAGAGCCTGTAGAATTACAATGGCTTTCAGCAATCACCACTTGTCTAATGCATCTAATTGTATCTAACATGGTTGTGTGGCCTTTTGTCACCTTGCATTCATTACATGAATGTTCTTAGGGCAATAAAAAGTGTGAAGTTAAGGAGCAAAATCTAATAAACTATAAACTATGAAGTTAAAAAACAATGAACAAGTTCACAAAAAATAGAAGTTTGAAGGTATAATTTTAGCCTCCCCTATTTAAAGCTCAGGAGCCTGCCGTGAGCTTCAGTTAGACATACGTGTTAATGGATAACTGCGAGGCACTGTGAAGCACTGCTGTTCTTTTATCGGTCAGCCCTAGGCACCCTTTGGACGAAACACACCCCCACCCCCATGCTCCCATCCGCTCAGCAGCAGCCAGTTCATCAGATGCAGCCGGCCGCTTTGCTGAAACGCGGGTGTCTGCTGTCAGCTCCCACAGTGCCTTAGGTGGGGCCCTCACCTTGCCCTTCTCTGTGAGGATCTGTTTGTAGTGCAGCCAGCCCTCCCTCCGCACGTCGCTGAAGGACAGGTTGCCCAGCTCCGAGGTGGAGTGGCGCTTGGAGCGAGTGTCCTCTGCCGACCCCAAGCTGTCCAGGGACTGTTGCACAGAGAGGGAGGGGCAGTCACATATGGGGTGGATAAAGCTGTATGTGCTTAGGAGAGGCATGTGAGGGACTTTTTCACTGTTCGTTCATTTGCCTCTGTAAAGCACTTTGTTTTGCAACTAAAAATGAAAGGCGTGATTTTTAAGTTATTATTAATATCAAGTCAACTCCATAACATGCACACATTCATTAACAAGGAAACCTGCTCTTTCTTTGCCAGTATATGTGATTAATTTGTTGTGTAAACTAGATAGGTTGAAACAGTTGCATTAAGTCTGTCAGCATAAAATGTGAAAAAACTCACCCCATCTGTGAAAAAGCTTTTGACTCTTTTTGGTAGTCTCCTGAAGAGAGAGAGGCAGAGCACAATAATATGGATTTAAGTGAAGAGGCTAAGCTATGTCAAAAAAATAATCATCCTTCCAGCACTTTGCCCTGTAATCTGACACTAACTTTGCAATGAGGAACAGAGGTTTAGAGTTTTATGTTTCTGCACCAAATAGAATACCCCAAATTACATTAATTCTCCTCCTCTTTTCTTAACACCCCGTAATGCCTCAAGTGAAGGGGCCTCCCAAATCTTCCCCTCCCACGCCCACACAACTCACGAGAATACACGGCCTTCCTCACGGAAAGTGTTGAGGCCCTCGTCACATGACTTGGAGCGCTCGGTGGTGATGGCAAGCAGGTAGGAGGAGCGGCGGCTAGCCTTGATACTGCCTGCTCAGAGAGAGACACAGAGGGAGAGAGAGCGAGGAAGAGAGGAAGGGAAGGGGAGAGAGAGAGGATGGAGATGAGAAGACCGACATGGACCACGGACACCGTCACTTTGGCGAGGAGAAAAGAAGAAGGGAGTGAGGGACGACAAGACAGGACAGAGCAGAAGGGGGAGGCTGGTGGGTGGGGAGGCGGGGCGGGGCGGGGCGGAGAGGGGGACTGAGACAGGGACCCCACGGCCACCGCACGTCACTTTGCTCATTTCTACACGGCTGCCGCAGTCTGGAGGGACAGCTTTACCGTGCCTCGCAGCTCAGTCAAATGAGAGAGACGCTTGAGCCACTGGATCTGTCTGCCTGCAGAAACATGGATCAGTCCTGAGCTCACGGGCAGAGCGTGGAGGGATAGATCCTGGAAAGCCCACATCAGTCCTCGGACTCTCTCTTTTACTGCCGAAATTCCTTTTGCTCTTTTAATCGAGGATGAGTCTCCTCCCGAGAGGTCACCCTCACTCAGCGACACGGAGGCGAAGGCGGAGCATCCCTGCCCCCCTGTTCCACCTGCAGGAGTGGAGTGTGGGACGGGCGAGTCATGCAGGCATGCAGGGGCGTGCGGTGGGTGGGGGGGGGAGGGGTGACACTCACTGCAGTCGTGGGAGAAGAGCCTGGTGAGGGGGAAGGTGAAGGTGGGGGAGGCGGGGCTGGTGGTGACGGCGGGCGCGGAGCTCATGGCGCTGGACACCACTGAGGAGGCAGGCACGTGGCGGGCACGCAGGTCGGCGCTGGGACTCGTTGGCTCATCTGTGGGGTCGGGGAGCGGGGAGGGGAGGAGGGAAGGGACAGAGAGGCAGGGCCACGAGGCACCGCCAGGTTACTGGGTTACACACACGCGCGTGCACGCACACACACACACACACACACACACACACACGCACAATTTACACTGCAAACAAACACTGCGAAGCACATCACAGCTCCACGTTCATACAGTCACGTGCACTCTCACTCACACACTCAGACTTCACAGGGCAGTGTTCCCGGATCCTCCCGCTGCAGGGAGAGGGGACAGTCACAGACAGGGCGGGGAAAACCACAGCACACAGTTATTTGAGTGGAAAGCATAGGACACAGAAAGGGAACTTGGACAGAGTGCCCCTCACCAGCCCATGGTCCGTTGCTATGGAGGAGATATCTACGAATACATCGACACAATGAAAGGAACAGACAGACATACAGACAGAATTCCCCCTCCGTAATACCTGCGTCTCCAGTCTTGATATTAGTAGCTCTTTGTGTGAAAATGACAAGCACGTCTTACTCAGAGAGAACACAGAGTTTCAGTTCTTCAAGTGTATTTATGTGTGTGTGTGTGTGTGTGTGTATGTATGTAGATGGGTTTGCTGCTCATTGAACCATTTGTTGGATTATGTTAATTGCCTTTGATTTTGTCTGTCACTTGACCTGTTGATACCAGTGACAGAGGCATAACATGTGACACAGCATTCCTGTGAAATCCCTTTGTGAATGTGTTGCAATTCCCCACACACCCACTGGAATAACCCATCCGAGACAGAGTGCTTCTGTGACAATACCCCTGTCAATGTGGTGAGGGGCCAATTAGTAGTGACGCACACAGTGGAGGGAGAGAGATGAGGAAATCTGAAACAAGTCAACCCTCTCCTCCTCTTCCCCTAAAGACACCCTTTGCAGTAATTCTCACATGCAGTGGCAGTGAAGTCATTATGTGACACTCTCAAACTCACTTTCAATTCCTCTCCCTTGAACTGCTCCACCCCACGCAATACTCTTACCGGACAGTAGGGGGAAGCAGAGCACCACTCTGAAGGGGCAGAGTGTATCAGTGGTCTCTCTCTCTCCCTCTCTCTCTCATTCTCTCCTACCATCTAATTCAAATGCCTCTCTCCTTCTCTCTCTGTTTTCCTCCCTATCTACATCAAATACAAATGCCTTCATTGGCAGAAAGGAGTTACATCCATGGTTTGCCAAAGTCTTGATGATTCTCTCTTTCTTCCTCTCCATTTTCACTCCTTCCTCTCATAACTTGTCCTAACACTCGCCCTCTCTCTCTACTGGTTGGGGACACTCCCATGTGCTGTTCAGATGCTGCATGCATGCGTGTGAGGCTGGGAGTAGAAATGACTGGAATTCAGCTGTTTATGGCAGACAGCAGAAAAAGTCATCATTAACCCTGCCACCACTGCATCACAAAACAGAAACACTCTTTCTTTCTGAGGGACAAGCCGGAGGTCAGAGGAGTCCCGCATTAAACCCCACGTCCTCTTCAGGAGACCTCTACACTATCGGGCGTGATGGAGTTTCTGTATGAGCACAGCATCTCTTGTTCCTCCTTTTCTCAGAGTTCACCTTGAGAAAAAGCTCAACTGTAAAAGCCCTGAACAAAACCACTGTGAAGAGTGTTGTGCCAAATAAAATTGAGTTAGCAGAAAATGATTTGATTGCTTCAGTTCATCCAAACAAAGCTCACACTGACACCACAAATCAAATAGCAGGCCTGGCCTGGGCGTAGGCTGCTCCACCCACTACTCTCTCAGTCTTTCCCCATTAGTGGATAGGCAAAGGAATGTTCCAGAACCCAACAAGAGCACTGCAAAGGAATTACATTCAGTCCCTGATGACCTCGACCCGTGACCCTTGAAAGGAAGCCTAAAGTGAATCCTGTCTCTCCTCCATGCTTTTCTAGGTTTGACTTATCTGGGCTTATAGGAGCAGGGGGACGCACTTTATCCCTGTGACAACGGCCCACTGTCACAATCAAGTGTCACACTGCTGTGTGATTGAGTGGAGCAAGGAGACACTCCAAAGTGCACACGCATGCAGCTGTACACTGGCCTGGGATTAAGGGCATAAATCAGAGTCCATTCTACCCATTTCAGTTCCCCCTTACTGTAACATCTGATATTCTATTTCCCTTTGGAAAACTGTTGACCTTGTTTCTATTGCACGCCGGTTTCAGTAAAGCCTAGAAGCACCTGAAATTACCATTCCACAGACAGTCATTAATTATCAGGAAAATCCAGAAATTCCCCTTATGCGATGACCCAAAAATGGCCACGGCAACAACAGAAGCCGTGAGTGGCTGAGGTCAACCTGTTCGTCCGTCGAATTTAGAACACAGAGAAGAAGGTTTAGGAGCACCCCAAAGCCTAAGGCCTCATTCAGACTGAGCAGAACGAAGACACGAGGCAACGCTGCAGGCACGCAGGGCTCGATAATATCAGCCTTGAGCATGCAAGAGAAAGGGAGGCAGGCCCATCAACTGTAAGCATCCTAGTTTCAGTCCTCAGCCATTAAACGTGCCTCAGCTTGTGGCCTCGAAAGCGGAGTTTCGGGTAATTCTTCACCTCATGCCACAGTAAGACGTTGTTTTGCTTTTCATTCTGAGAGGGTTCTGTCTCTGTGTGCGCCACTGCTGAGGTGTTCTGACTTGTCAACCGGCGCTGTTGAAGCCCGAGTCAGAGCTGCGCACACCTGTTCTGTAATCAACAGGCAACTCTGGATATCAAAACATTTCACATACAATTGTTTGCAGATATTGCAGATATGGTAAAATTTGCCATCTGTACCTTTAGCATAGCTTGGGTAACAACACAAGGTAAGCAATATAAAGGTTTCAGAAAATGATGAACATGCCTCAAAAAACAGCAAAGAACTGCAACGCTGCTGCTATCAAAATGAAAGTAAGCTAAACCTGATTTCAGCTTCATTTCAGTTCAAAAAAAGAGAAAAGAGAAAATAAAAAACTACCAATCTGGTAGAGTACACAAATGTAGGTTGCCACTGGATACAAACCAACCCCAATATAACAATATTAAAACTGTCAAAATGACACAACCTTGAATCAAATAAATAGAGTACTTACATATGCTTATGTACCATGCATTTTCATTTCCTTGAAAATAATAACCACATATGCAAAACGGAAGGCAAATTTAAAAAAAAAAATAAATTCTGGATAACGTGTAATGCTTTCAACACTCCTTTAAATCTTTAGTAAAATGCACTACAATATCAAAGCTATTAGGTGTGAATAAAATACCATCACTAGGTTGAGTGTGTGAGTGTGTGGGGAGGAGTGTGTGAGGAGGAGTGTGTGACACAGGTTAATCTGTGTTTCCATGTCAGCTATAAATCAACTTTAACTTTCTTTTTTTCTGTATACTCGGGTAAGGTGTTTGGTCAGACCACAATTAATTTTAGCCCCGTGGCTTCAATTTATAAAGTGTTTGCTCAGCATGTCTAGCCAAAGCCTTTTTTATGGATTTTACCTGGAATATGATAAACTTCTTCCAGGTGCCCTCACTCAGACTAAGCACAGCCCTTTGTGCTCTTCAAACGCTCAGTGATTTGGATCTCGACTTCAGTCCCTGTGCTCAGTTCACTTTTCTACAAAGCCACCATGCTTGTCCCAGAGGGAGCGTGTCAGCTGACAGCTTTCCGTTTCATCACGCAAAGTGGGAGGCAAGGGTCAGCACACCCAGCAGGGGAGTGATGGGCGCATGCTGGAGCACAGCTCCTGCCTCCACCTCTCTGTTCAATTCCACCTGCAGTTTGCTTCGCAGCAAATACACATTTACGATGCTGAAGCAAACACATTCTCCTTTTGTAAACAAATGGGAATAATAATAATAATAATAATAAGAAGAAGAAGAAGAAGAAGACGTACTAAATAAGAAAAATTTAATGATGAAAAGCTGAAGTGAAAATAATTAAAATTAAAAAGACAGTGTTACAATAGGTGATCTAGAGTGTCAAAAGGAAGTATAGTTCTTTTATGTTACACAGTCTATCTCTCTCTCTTTCTCTTTCTCTTTCTCTCTCTCTCACATACACACACACCCACACCCACACACACACACACACACACACACACACACGCATACAAACACATAAATAGGTGTAATAGGTCCAGATATCCACCCTTGGAACCCTAATCTCTACCTTTCCCATACTACACAAAGGAATTATAGTCTCTTGCAGTTATGAGTTTTGCATTCAAGCTATACACTCTGCTGCAGGTAAAGGCAATGATTACAGCTCTTTTTAGAAGGCTAAGACATGTTCCTGCCCTGATTCCTGTTAAAGATGAGATACAGGGAAATGGATCAGGAGGGAAAAGAAAACACTACGATAATCAGTAAGATATCAGGTGTCACCAAAAGATTCCCATCTCCTGGGCAGAACGGCTGAGGCACCTGAGGAACTGCCAATGTTACGCAAGACCCACAGAGTCAGGGAAACCTGAAATGAACCCAATGACCTCAAAGGGTAGAATCGAAAGGTTCACAGCAAGCTGATGTTCTCAACATTACTCCTACTGCAGTACTTTAACAGTAGAAGAAGCTAAGTCTAACAGTATATCTCATTAGCCTAAAAAGACTTCATTTCAAAATATCAGAAGCACCTAATATACCAAGTTTATAATAAGGACTCTCACACTCTCACACACTCTCTCAAGCCTATCCTCAAATCCGAGGGGAATGGTGCTTCGGTGTGTGTGTGTGTATGTGTGTGTGTGTACATGTTCGTGTGTGTGTGTATGTAAGGAGAGCTGAATCCACCACCCTCTGTAGCTATCTGCATCCACAGTCACAAGTACACTCAAGACACATGAAAAAAGAGGTACCCAATGTGTAATGTAAGCGAAAGCCTGAAAAAGAAGAAAGAAGAGAATGTGGGAGCATGCAGTAAGAAAAGGCTCTGACACGTTCCCCTGCACAGGCCACTAAACCCAGCCACTGCAGTCATCCCTACATGCAAAACAGAATGCAAAGCAGTCATGGGTGCAGCGTGAGAACAGCAGACAGAGTGCTGACTGTGTCACTGCAAGGGTGTGTCACTGCAGAGTGTCACTGGGAGTCACTGTGATCACCATGGTGCTCGAGTCTACAGTGAGATACATTGTGGAGCACATTGAGTACATTGTGGAGCAGGGTCCCTTACACTTGGACCCTTCCAGCATAACACACATCCACAGCATAACACAGCCCAGTCATTCCTATGAGTGTGCTTTTGATCTAGGTCTTGTCTGAGGTTAGTTGTGTGTTTGGCACCGAAGAACAGACAGCTGCAGATTGGAGCTGTGTGGCTTGGGGGAAGTGGGTCTCACCTATGAAAGGGATGGAGGCCAGTGAGTCATCCTCCACGGGCAGGGGTGGTAGGCTGCCATTGGCACGGCGGGAGGCGCCCCCCTGGCGCGGTGCAGCGGGGGCGGGGGCTGGGGCTGGGGTGGGGCCTGGGGCCGAGTCGTGGGACTCGGCGGGGAACCCGGGCGGCTCGGCAGCATCAATGGGCAGGGCGTAGTGGGGGTGCCGCAGCGCGTGGGAGGTACGTCTGCCTGTGGGCGGCTTTTGCCTCAGCACCACCTCCTGAGTTTGGGCTACCGCCTCCCGCTCCTCCCCCACCCTCTCGTGGCTGGACTGTCGGCAGGCTCCGTTCTGGGGCTCAGGCGTGGTGGCAGGGGGCGAGGAGGAGCAGGGTATGGAGGTGGCGGCAGAGACGCTGTCTGGGGGACTGGTTTTTGGAGTGGGTGTCCAGGAGAAGTGCGGTCCTGAATATGTAGGGTCCCTGAAGGAGTGCGCCTGCATCAGGCGGCCCGCCTTGCGGTAGAAGGAGGGGCTGTAGCTACGGTAGCCCACTGGCTGCTCGTCCATGGCCTGTGTGGGGAGCCGCCTGGGCTGGGCGGCCGACTGGGAGTGTGAGGCCGCCTGCTGCTGCTGTGCCTGCGCCTGCCTGCCAGCAGAGGGTGCCGATGTGCCGCCGCAGTGATTCCCCGGCCTCTGCTGGCCCTCAGTTCTAGGTGGGGCCTGCTGGGCCTGCAAAAGCCACGCTGGCCTCTCAAACCGGGGAGAGACCAGCGCCGCCGCCTGGTCCAGAGTCTCGTTTGAGCGTCCGCAGCGGTCATAGGCGGTGGCCAAAAGGTTCTCCGAGCGGGCCCGGTTGGAGGCCTGGCCGTACGGGGTACCCCATCCCCCGGCCCAGTACGGGTCACCTTGAGGAGCAGAGCCATGCTGCAGCAGCAGGGTGTCCTGGGAGGCACTGTGCGGCCAGCCCCCGCGGTGGTGCCCCAGCGCCGCCCCCACCTCGGCGAGGCGGTCCTGGGAGTAGGAGCGGTGGCGCGGGGGCATGGCGCCGCCCGTCCGCTCCGGCACCTGGCTGTAGTACCAGTCCGTCAGGGCCTGCTGGCAGCGCTCGCTCTTGCTGAGGCCGCCGGAGTGCGGCTGGGGCTGAGAGGCCGAGACGATGGCGGCATTGTGGTTGGCAAAGTGGAAGTGCAGAGGGCTGACGAGGGCCCCCCCTGACGAGGCGGAGTGGGCCCGGCCACCGGCGCCTGCTGCATACTTGACCTCCCCGGACCGGTGGGCAGGGCTTGCGCCGCTGCCGCCTGCCCTGGGGTCCACGCCCCGCCCCTCTTGCCAGCCCGCTGCGCTGCCGTCCCCAGAGCGGTTGTCCAGCGGGGAGGGCGGCACGGACGAGCCCGGCCAGCAGCTCCTGTTGTCCAGCTGGTTCTGGCCCGTGGGCACCGGCGCGGCGGGAGGCTGCTGGGCCTTGCTGCGTGGGTATGAGATGGGTGGCGGGTCGGGCAGGTTCTGGGCTCCCCCCGTGTAGGGTTCATTGCCCTTCAAGTAGGCATCCTGAGAGTATGCCTGTGGGGGAAAGACAAAGGGCAGAGTGAGAGGAGGACGTGTGGAGGAAGAGTACGGACAGAGGGGAGAGAAAGAGCAGGACGGCGCCAAAGCCTCCTGTTTATGTCCATCTGTTTTGTGCGGTGACTGGTCTTGTGGGAATGAGTGTTCAAAGCTCTGTGTGCGTGGGCCCTCTACTTTAAAAAATGAACCTTCAGCAGCACCATTCGACCCTATGACATACCACCCCTACTGCCACAGACGAGACCTCTAGTGCAAACACTAGGTGACTGCCAACTTGCAAGAGGAAATTGCCAAGATCAGGGAACAGCTACAAAGAATTTGTGAGAGACAGCATTACACACCCTGTATGCAGTGAAATCAAGCGAAGAATAAAGCTTCAGCGTCTTCAGAGTTTATCTCTGTGGCTTCTGGAAGCAACAGGTTCTCCCCTCTCTTTGGGCAAGCAAAGAGAGACACTTTGACACAAAGTATTCCCAAAAAGGTATCCAGACGTTTCAAATCTGTTCACAAGCCTTAAATCCAGTGAACAGTCTCTTTTTGTACCTCACTCAGACTCTCTCATGCTTTCAGAATGGCTCTCCTTCTCTACTCTCTCATTCTCTCTCCTCCCTCTCTCTCTCTCTCGGCTGGGCTCAGAGTGGTGTCTTCACACTGGCCACGCCCTCCCAGCCACTGAGGGAGGGGTACGGGGGCTGGTGATGTCACCCCAGGAATGCAGCTGATGCAGGCGCTGAGAGAAAGGGGTGGTCTAGAGAGGGGGCGAAAGCCTTGGGGGCGGGGGCCTGGTGCGAGGGGTGTCTGGGGAAGGGGAGTGGACGGGGAAAGGGTAGAAGGGTAGACTGTGTTTGGGAGACTAGGGCAACGCGTCTCCCAGTCTTGTTCGTGATTCACAAAACCAGCATTGCACAATGTGTTGTGTGTTATTTGTGTCGGCCTGCGTGTGCAATTGTTTGTGTGTTACGCCACAGGAAGCAGAATTGGTGTGGTTTATGGCCCTGACCAGCCCATGTGGCATAATCACCATATAGTGCTGCATGCCATAGAGTTTACTGGACTGACTCACACTTCAGGCGAGCCCAAGTAGTTCTTTCACTTGTTCACTTCCTACCAAATCACAACAGGCATATTTATGTAACTGATTTTATTTTGCAAAAACATACATGCCTCTGCATGCTCTAAATCTTAGCGATTATAACAGATGACCAAACTCTTGAGAAACAGAAAGCACATCTGTTTGAAAAGAAAAAAACTTTTGATATCAGCTTTGATTATCAGTTCTGTCTTTCTGTGTCTATGTAGTTTCCAAAAAAACCTGTGTAACAAATGACAGGGGAGGGTGGCTTTACCTGTATGCATGTGTGTGTACGTCTGAGTGAGTGTGTGCGTACATGCACACCTCTGTCTGTGCGTGTGTGTGTGTGTGTATACTGAGACAGAAAGATCATACTCACACTTACCAGCTGCAGCACGTCTTCATCTTTTGGCATGATAGAGAGCTCCAGGACACTCTCACTGCAATAAAACAGAGAGGAAGAGAGGCAGGCAAGAGGAGGTGATGAATCATGAATTAACAATTCAACCACCTGCGTTATGACACATCACTTGATATCAACAGAAGACGACATGCCACAATTTTCACAGTTTTTGTCACAATGAATGTAGCTAAATGGCATACATGTTAGAATTAGATTGATCATGTTAGGACTAGACTGTCCTGAATCACACTGACCTACACTAGACTAAGCATGTAGTCCTTGAACATTACTTTATTAAGCATTTTTACTGCGAGTGAACCTGACACACTTAATGAGTGGACTGCTGCACAATCGAGGAGTTGGGGCTAATGCACTGCACCGGTTTTGAATTTGGGGGAGTGTGTCACCACCTTGGAACTGATTTACAAGCCATATGGCTCCACCCACTGCCCTATATTGCAGCAAGGTAACAAAGCATAACTTCCCATAACTCAAAGTCATCAATGGTTTTTTTTATTGAGCAGTGCAGCTATTTCTTTGCTCCTATCATACTTAGAGGTTGCTGTTTATGGACAAGTTCAATAAGCCCTCATGTTCCCACTACAGCCCAGCGAGTTCCTCATCTACTTCTATCCAGCATGTTTCTGGTTTGCTGTTCTGGTATTCTACTTTCAGCTCTTTTTCCCTCCATGGCCTTTTGCTGTATGTGCCTATACAGCCAAGAAACAGTTTCCAGAAAAAAAGCTGCTTGTAGTTGGCACATTATGTAACCAAATGGCTAGCTGTCATTGGCAGTCTCTCATGACTCGTGAAACATGACACCCAGCACGATTTGCTGTGTATTTCTATCAGGCAAGAAACTGACTTGCAGCTCAGAAGCACTCTCAAGGGAAGGTTATCACTGGTTATAAGCTGCTGATACACAACTCAACCTGAGGTGTTATGCCAATGTACAGCAGGATTACAGAAGGAATATGGCAAATTTTACTGGAAATCATACTCGTTGTGACTATTAAAACAACTAAAACAGAGATGCAATTGCAACATGAATGGTTGGGAATGCATGTTAAAACTAGAAGAGGAGTGAAAAGAAGGACCGGGCTCCCCATACTGTTCAAATCCTCCCGTCCCCCTCAGCCTCAGGGCCATGGACGCTCAGCACTGATCCTCACCTGTTCTGGATCAGGGCGATCACTTGTGAGTACGTCTTTCCCAGAACACTTTCCCCATTCACCTTCACCAGTCGGTCCCCTGGAAACACACATCAACAACGGTCCTCTTACTGCGCTCTACCTGGTCTCACATACTCACACTGAGCCCCTCTTCCAAAACATACAGATCGGAGCGACAGGTGATCACCACAACAAACACACCAAGACCGGAGGTGCGAGGGGTCACCCATGTTCAGCTGCTTTGAAGTACACTTGAATTTTCTGTGGTGTTATTCCATATGACCTGGATTGGGGGTCACTGTTCATCTCCCACAGTGCTCTGCAGTACCAGAGAATAGTTTTGACTCCTTCAGTGGGGTGGAGGGGCATCAGGGTCTGAGTATCTGGGCTCTCTGTGCCTTTGCGGTATGGCTTTATCAGTGCTGCCAACTCTCTGATTTTGTCACCATATCTAGACAGTGTGCAAGAAATGCACAGTGTGCAAGCAAGGTTACCATACAGAAGCTGCCAGATTTTTTGTTACCTACAATTCAAAAATGACACATTCATGTTTTACACATTTTATGTTGTACCACTGTATCCAAACAGTGAGTTAACAACAATCACAACCGCCCTCTGGATAACTTAAGGTCCTTGCCCTGGCCACTCTCGTCTATAAAGAAATGACTTTTGCTAATCTGATAACTTACTGCTCCCTTGTCCCCCTAAGAGCAAGCTGCGCAGTGCTTGATGAAGTCAGATCCCAGGAGAGAGCATCCTTTTCCGGGGACTTTTCAATGAAGTCAATTCCATAGAAGGAGGATATTCAGGTACGGAAATATTTCCAGGACTCAAAAAAATGAGCCCTCTGGGGGGAGCGCTGTGGATACACGCTTCCTTGGGATTGTAACAGTGTAGGTGTGCCAGCGAGGGGGACTAGGATGGGTGGGGTCAGAGGAGGAGAGCTACATTGGGGAGGAGGTACACCAGCTGGCAAATGGAATGCAAGTGGGAGTGTGTGGTAAGCTGGGGAAAGAGAGGGCATGGGTTTACTGGGCAAGGGCTCCTCTCCTGGCTGTGACAGGAATAGCACTTAGGTTACCTGGTTTCATTCAGCAAAGCAAAAGAGAAGGTAGTCACTCCCTGCTCTAATGATGTGTTTGTCTGTGTGTCTATGTGTGTGTGTGTGTGTGTATCTGTGTGAGAAAATAGTATTCCCATAACACCTGACTTTCATCTCTGATCTCATCCATTTGTTTGTAACTTTGTCCACACAATGATGTGTTCTTTTGTCATTAGGGTCATTTCCATTGCAAATAGGTCTGCTCCCATGTGTGCATCACACATGAACTCACGCTTTGGTAAATGGCCAAAGGGTTTGCAGGGAGAAAGGAGCAGTCACACACAGAACACCTCCAGACCTCCTACCTGTGCATAAGCCAGCTTGGTGGGCTGGGCCTCTTTCTCGTACATTCTTCACAAAGATGGTGTCCATCGGCTCAAGCCGACCCCGCTGGCATCCTGTTTGTGCAAAAAAAAAAAAAAAAAAAAAAAAAAATGCACACACACAAACACACACACACATAGTTTAAGTTAAGATTATTTCACTGCATACTGCATGTGTTGTTCATTAATGCATATCTAAATCATTTTACAGAGATTGCGAGCTTAGAAGAAGATAAATCACTATACATAAATGTTGCATATGGAATGTGAAAGTTCTGGTCGGCAGATAATTAAACTGCGTTTAACTGCAACGCTACGGACGAATCATATAATGAAACAACAGGTTCTAAGAGGGCGCAATGGCCCAGTGTCTCCAGGAGAGGGAGCCATGTGACAGCAGCTGGCTCAGGGATGATGTCATGCTGGAGGTCCCTGTACATGCTGGTACTGGAGAACAAAAACAGAACTCACCCTTCCCATTCCCGTTCTCTTCATCCTGCAACACAGACGCACAACAGGCTGTAAGTCACCTGTCCACACTTGGGAGTGCTGCCATGGCAACTCACAACCAGGGGGGAGCCTCATCCTTTCATTTACAATTTTGCCGAGCAGTCTAATGAGGTGAATGAGCAAAACTGAGCAATACAGATATCAGAGTGTAGATTTTCAGGTTACAGAATGCCTCTGCTCTTTGTTACAGAGATGTGCGCTCAATAGCTACATCCAAAACTCATTCCACACATTTTAATTTTTAAAATGCAGCTTAACTCAGGGTAGCATTACAAAATAAGTATATTGTCGAGTCTTAATAGGTGTTCAAATGCTCCTCTTATCTTCTCAGGGAGACCTCTAAGGCTTGAACTTAAACCTAAGGGCAGGTGGTCTTTAAATGTGATTTCTCACAGGCTGTATTCCCTTTCATGTGTATAGACCCACTCATGCGGCAAGCAATGGAAATCAGCTATGCAACCTTCTCTGAGCAATTTCCCCTTTAGCAACAGGCACAAGTTACAATGAAACTATTAACATAATATCTTGATGTGACAATAACCAAACAAAACAAAAAAGTCATTTGCCCAACCTTTTGTTGGTCCTTTTCCTCAAATGAAAAAACCATGTTTTAAAGACATGAACATACATCCACATTAACGGGTATAACAGCACCCTGTGGAGGCAGCGCTTTTGAGACCCTCAGCTCATACAGAATTCAGCGCATGACCTCATCTGAGGCAGAAGACAAAGAGCTTAGATTGCTTTGTTCTTACAGCAGAGGGCAGTGCTGTACCCTAAAACAGGAACGCTGTCACACCACAAGACATAAATACAACAAGCTGCCTGCCCGGTAAACAGCTATAATGAAACAGCATGGCTTTGTTTTTACGGGAGGTGTTCTAAGACAACAACAAGGACAAATAGGCGGGTGCTGTTGGCAGTCTCAGTGGGGCGCCTTTCGGGAGCCTGTGATGTGTAAATGAGAAGCAGACAGGCAGGCAGACAGACACCCAGGCAGGCAGGCAGGCCAAGGACAGAGCCAGGTGGGACTCCTGTGTCATATACACCTCCACATGAGCCACAGCCACTGTTGCACCACACAGGGCCGGGTGCTGTACTTGAGTTGCATGCTCGTTTCAAAGCCAGAGACCCAAAAATACGCCTTGGCTTCCTTCCTTTAACACACAAGTCAAAGCGAATGACCTTCTGCTCCCCTGCACAAACGCCTCATTTAGAATGCAGCAGCAGTGCCATCTGGGGGACACCACCCACAATGCACCAGGGTGATCCCATAGGCACCACAGATGACCGTGAGAGTGGGAGTCTGGCTCTGAAATGTGCTCCGCCCTCATCGCAGGTGGAGCACCCTGGCATTGCCGCAGCGTAGCGGGAGCACTGAGAGGACACCGGGAGTCCCGTCCCTGTGACAGGAGGAGTGGCGGGGACGCCACGCACGTGGGTGTGACCGCGCCGAGGACACTGAATGCGGCTGTGACCTCGGAGGCGCTGGGGGCACGCGCACACAGACGCACACAGGCACAGCTGACTGGGCAGTTTGGGCTGGCTGGGCCCCGGCTTTAGCTTCGCTGATCGAGCTCATTCCTGAGGACCCAGACAATGGCACCGGGTTTACAGGAGAGAAAAGAGTGTGAGCAGCCCCAGAATAGACACCACGCTGCCCTCTAGCCACCATTGCTGGGGCACATCCGGTAGGAGCCGTAGCTGGGGGGGAGGAGGGGTCTTTGGGAAATCCGTCCTGCTCTCCGTGTATCTCCAATTCACCATGTGCACCACTGACCCCACCAATCACATGGGAGATTTATCCTGCTGGAATGAGAGAGATGAGCAGACTTTCTGCATAGCAGAATCCCTTCAGTAAGACATCTCTCTATAGGATTTTTATTAGACAAATGATGATCTTAGGTGGGGAGTCTTTTCAGCAAAGTTTAAAATAATGAAATGTCAATCTGCCCTCACAAACTCTGTGTTCCTACAGTCATTAAAAGATGTGCCTCACATCGGTACTTGGTGTACCCTGGCCACACTGCTGATCTGAGCGGCATGATTCCAACGAGGCCAACACAAGCAGCATTCTGGCTCCCTGTTCCGACCAACACAAGCTGTTCCCTGGAGAAAGACTAAGGGCGCTGCGGTGCTGGTCCCATTGTAGCACACCCTGGTACTGCCCAGCTCCACACACACGCTCAATACCACAGTGCCACAATGGAGTCCATTTACTAACCCCCTGCTGTGGCTGGCAGAGGGGACCTAAAGAATAGGGGCCTTGTTTTTGCGGGCTGAGTGCTGCCCATTCTGCATCTGCAGAGCTGGGTGCCCCTCTCCGCACCCCAAAACAGAGGCGATCGACACCCACTGGCACCATGCAGATTTCAGGACGTCGCCACTGCCCGACTGCCTTTGTGTTCAGGTGCCTGGTCTATAGCTCTGAGGCCCTCTTTACTGAAAAGCTGTTTGCAGAAACGAACACTTACAGGCTCACAGAAATGCTGTCATTTCTAATTCAGTAAAATGTGAGAATTGGTCAAGGGTCTGCACTCTTTTGTAAGGCACTGCATCTCTGTTCAGCTCCATTCACACAGAAAACAGACTAAAAATAAGTGAAGTGGCTTTCTGGACTTCTCTGGAGGTAATTTGGAGCATTTACTAGACATTGGCCAAGTTCCCTCCTCATGTTCCCATCCCTGTTTCCACCCCCCACTCCATTTCTCTCTCCTTTCTTCCCATGGAGTCCATATTCCCCCCATTTCCCTCACATCCCCTCATCCTATTGGCTTCACCCTGTACCTCAGCCCTCTGATTGGCTGGCTGCAGCAGGACCCACCTTGAGGCTCGTGTGTAGGGCGGACTCAGGCGGGTACACGATGAAGTGGCGCAGCGTGAACCCGAAGCCCTGCGAGTTCTTGTGCAGGACCACGGTGCGAGGACCCTGCCAGGCCAATCCCTCGCCTGACGCCGGCCGCGCGTTCTCATTGGACGATGAAATCCCATCTCTCCGCCCTTTTGCCTGCAACATAGATGGAGACACATGTGAGAAAAACCATTGGCTAATCTACCAAGCTGCTTTGTGTCATATCAGAGACATAGAGAGGCACGGCAGTCCGTCTGCTCTCGGCCTATCTCAATTCTTCTCTCCTCTCAGTTCCACTTAGCATTTTCTGACCTCTGTTAGAACAATGCCGGGGAAAGACACCCTGAGAAAGGTGACTTCACTTGCACTGGTGAAGCCCCTGGGACAGCATGGCATTTCTGAGTCACTTCCTCTCGCTCAGGAATGTCCAGGGAAGCTATTTTAAACACAAACAATCAGCCTCATCGAGCACTACGTGGTACACGCAACAATGGAGGCCTGAAAATAAACTGGGGGCTTGGAATGAAACAACAGGAAAATAAAAGTTCCAAAAGTAGGAGACTCCTCAAAATGTTCCGCCTGTATGGAGGGCAGTGGGAGAACCTGAGAGCCACGGTGAGGAATGTGTGGACGGAGGTCACACAGCCAATCAGGGGCTTCCTGAGTGAGGCCACATGGCAACACAATCACACTGAGCTTATTCTTCACCACAGGGCTAAACCCTCAAGCCTGTCCCTGAACAGCTCTTTAAACACTGAAAATGAAATGAAAATCCATTTCAACCAGGTTAGAAATGATAAAATAGTTCATTAAGAAGCCATTGGTATTGTCTTGTTGCCTTATCAAGCCTCCTGCCTTGAGACATCTGTATCTAAATGTTGGGGTGATTATAAGGGAGTAGCCCAGATGGGGTCTTCCGGGGTGACTAGATACTTGCTCCTGTTGAACGTAACATAAGCCCCTGTGTCTGCACCTGATATTGATTGGCCTGATTGGCGATCCTGAGGAAGTGGAAAGAGAATTGCAGTCGCAATCAGGCAAACATCAGTATTTTCATTAATTTTTCAGTTAGTCATGCCTTCCTCATCAGCATTTTTTGTTTTTCCATTGTAAAAGATATGTATGTATTGTTTAAATAATATTGTTCCTATATTCTTCTATATGAAAGCTGTTCCAATAAGACATTTCCTGAACTGTTTTTGTGTAATGTAACCTGTGGCAGTTCTTTTTTCCAAGAGCATGATATAAATATAAATAAATAGAACAGAGAGTACAGAAGGAGCAGCAATGGGTGGGTATTTCAACAGCTCAGTACCGATTGCACAGCACACACTTTTTCAGAAACATACATCTAAAGGTAAGAGGCCTTACATAACATCAAAACTGTGTCAACAGACTTTTTCTTTAGATGCTAGTCTATCATTTCGAGGCTAGTTGAGGCCATGTGTTTTATTATGCTTTTAAAAGGAGAGAGAACTTGCACCGATACGACAGTGACACGGTCAGTCAGATGATGACGCAGATGGATGAATGAAACCATGCAGACAGCGTACGCCCAATTCCCTTCAGCAGCACTAGCCCCTGATCAGTGATCAAGGGTGTGGAGAGCAGTTGTGGGTCACCTAAGACTTTCCAAGCACCGACCTGAGATCAGTGTTTCTGAGGAGAGCAGGGAGAGAGGGAATGGGCCTGGAATGTAACCCCCAAGCCCCTAAAAGGTGCATGAGCGGGAAAGCGTGGGCATGGGTGAGCAGGGGTGCACAGACACTGACGTCACACCGAGGCCCAGCAAACAGGAATCCACCCGGCAGGCACGCGTGAGAACTGACACCTGCCACGCCCCCCCTTTTCTGTTACCCAACACCGGGGCATCTGACCAAACAAGCCAGATGAGCGCTGCAGCCACGCTGCTGTCTGTGTGGGGGAGCCAATGGCTCTCACAGGGCCCATTGATACATGTCAGGAGGCAAACTGATCAAACACTTCCTCTGGGTTTCATTTTGCTGTGGAACCACATCAGGTGCCTTTTAAACTTTGCAACAGTTTATGCGTGAGCTGAAATCTCACCACATCACAGCAATTTGCCACTATGGATGGGCGTGTGATAACAAGGTAGTGGAGTTTAGGGAGACTGAAGGTGGACACGGATGAGTGAGTGGATGAGTTAATGACAAATGTCCATTTATCATGGTAACTAGTGAGTACTCCTGTGAGTTCCCAACTCACCACCACAGTTTTAGTTTTATGTACAGATGCATATACAGTTGCTGAGAGCACAATGTTTTTTCTCACATATCACAGTGGGATACAGGTGTACCCCTTCTGCCCACCCCTGTGAAGTCACATGGCACACAAGCTGTCAACAATTGACAGAGGGCATTCCTCCTCTTCTCTGCTACTGCCTCATTCACTCAACTTCCTGCCCCCCCCCCCCCCCCCCCCCCCCCGCCAACATTCGCTGACCTTGCAGGCTCAAAGCCGCACAACAACAGGAAGTGGCAGCCGTAAGGGAGGAAGTGTGGTACCGGAGGGGTCACTGGTCATTCAGAAAATACCATTCCTCTAAAAATAGCAGAAAGCAAAGGGAGGTGTGGCCCTTTCAAGCACACAGCCAGTTTCCTTCACTCTCACAATGAAGTGTGTCCCTCCATTCCCTCTCTCTCTCTCTCTCTCTCTCTCTCTCTGCAGCCACCACAGCATTTCCTCTCCCTTCCTTTCCACTCCTTTCACCTCCACCGCAGGGCTGTGACCGCAGCGCCTCCAGCCTGGCTCTCTAGCAGCACAGGCGTCCACCTCGGCTCCGCCATCCTGCTACCTCCCTTCTTCCTCCTCTTCCTCCTCCTCCTCCTCCTCTCCTCTCTGTGCTGCAGTAGCAGCAGCAGCCGCAGCAACAGCGCTCCATCTCTGCCTGGCCTGGGGGCCATAAACACCACAACTCCACCACCCCAGACCGGGGCTCCCGAGCAGACAAAAGCACAGCACTGACAGAGAACAAAGAGGGGAGTGGGACTGACCTCCAGATAGAGAGGGAGAGAAGGGGAGCGAGTGACAGAGAGCAAGAGAGACAGACAGCGAAAGAGAGAGCCCTGGACATGTTGAGGCTTGCACTAGAAGAGTATAAGAACAAGGATTGCATTAAAGGTTAGAAACAGCTGAGAGATATAGAGATGGGGGGGGGGCACCAAAAAAAAGAAAGTAATGCTGGAAAGAGAATGTGAGGAGAGGGTGGTGGGGCAGAAAGCTTAGTCCGGGACAAGCTCCAACATGACAATTTCGACTGCAGTCTCCCTCCCCTTACTGACATTGGCAACCCTAGTATTACTCCCCACATATGGAGCTGCTTTGCTCTGGCCTCTCCACTTCTGCTTGTGTCTGTCAGTCTGTCTGTCTTTCCCCTCTTGTCTCTCCACATTTTTCACTCTCGCTCCATCTTCTGGTGCCTATGCCAGGTATGTAAATTAACATTACAGAAGTGCTTAGATTTCAAATGCCATGGATTATCCAATTATTCTTCAAGAACAGACACTGACCTCACTATTTCAAATATAATTCACTTAAAACATCATGCATGCCATCATGACTTTGCAAAAAAATGAGTCTATCAGTTCATCAACAGCATAACAATGAAAATACTGCAGTATTGTCGGATCACCACACAAACAAACAGAGTGAATTGGAAAATTAGTTTAATCACTCTCTCTCACTCTTGCGGTGAAGCTGAACCTTGCCATGACCAAGCAGAAAAATAATACGAACAGCACAACCAGTCAGGCTAGTATATTTCATTACTACTCAGCACGTCCAGCCTCAACATAGATTGAGTGCACTCCCCGTGAAAACACCATTGCCCTCACTTCCTAACACAAATTCCTCCCAACAGCTATCAGCCTGCCTGGTTTCCCAATAGAAATCAGAAACATAAGCCGATGCAGATGAACTGAATGCACATTCTTATAGAAGGGATGGGCCGCCTGATCAGAACCAGTGCCTGATTCCACTGCTGATTTACCTTTTATCATTTAACTACCTTACCGCTCCTCCTGCCCACAGCCTGATTAAGGAACTCCCAGGATTAATAAGGTTTTAGGTCATGAAACCTGGAGTGAAAAATCTACGCTCTTCTGCTTTGAAAATGTGCATTATTCATTAAAACATTAGCCATACCTGATCAAACAGCCTCGAATGATTAACAACTGCCAGATATTCATTAACAGTCCTTGAGTCTGTCTGGCTCATCTCCTGAGCTGCACAAAACTAAAGGATCCTGCATAAAAAAAAATTGCATCTCACTATAGGATGTGCATTACGGTATTTTGGAATGCTCCTCAATGAATGTATCCTTGCATCACTGAGAATTTCCACCAATGAGGATTTCAAGCTCATTTTTCAGTATCATTAGACATTTGACAAAATTGAATGTAAATAAGCAAATTCATGGACGCCGCTAGAGAATAATACATTTTACACAGATGTGTTTTACCACTTATACAGTAGATATGCATGTAATTTGCGGAAAACAGCTCATTAGACGCAGACCACATATGGGATGCAGCAGGCCAAACTGTCCACACACGCAGACAGCCCTTAAGAGTGGCTGGATTGGTTGCACTGCACATCTGGTTTTCAAAGCCTTTGACAGGTGCCATTGCTAATGATGTACCCGAGGATTTCTCTCCTGTGTAGTTAATGAGGCTGGGAGTTTTGACGGCTTGGGCGCAGTGTGTAACTTAAATAAGAGGGAGTCTGCGATCCAGCCATCTGGGCAGAGAGAAGACTCACTCTACTTCTGCACACAGCACGATGTAGAGGGTGAGGGACACAAGCCGCCCCACTGAGCTACCACAGCTTGCGGTCCACCTTTTTAACAGATCGAGGGTGAGACAGACGGAACTCTCTACACATCCACACACACACTGCCCAGATTGCCAAGGCTGGATCTTAGACCTGCTCTGGGAGCTGGGCTTCGGGCGTGTGTCTGGCTGAGGGCTCACATTCTGCAATCGTTCACTCACCTTCAGACCCACCAGGAGGGACAGCCAAACCCACCTCAGCAACACTACACAGCTTGGGAGAGGGCCACACACCCAAACTATGACATTCGACAGATTGACTGTCCCTACCCAAATCTCACCGTAGCACTCCCGCAAGGCTATCTGACATCACAATGGAGGTGTCTGTTAGGAGCCCTCTGCCTTCAAACACAACCCGTGCCAAGTTCAGTGGAACATGTAAACAGATCACTCTGCAGGTGCTGCCGTTGGTGACTAAGTCCTTTTCAAACAGATGAATGCCAGCAGGACAGGCTATGCAGGCCTGCTCGTGATGTCTGTCAGATCCTTGGATCATTCAGTCTGGCAGGTAGAAGGAGTCTGTTAAACAGGGATTTCCACATCAGTGACACCAAACAACTCCTGCTGGAAAGAATTTCAGAATAGCTGTCAAACAAACCCAGGGGCGAGGGAAAGCACTGTGCTCGGGAGAACAGACTGGCACCGGGAGCTCGGTGCCCCTCCAGTTCTCAGAATGACCGGTGACATTCCAACATGAACATACACAAGTGAATGCACACACACAAACACACGCATATACAAACGCTCTCACACACACACACACACACACAGAAACATATGCACACAAACTTATCTGTGCCCTTCAATGCACTGATTACAGCTGAGGTCAGTAACGGACTGGGGAACTCCATCGCTCAACCAATAAATCAATTTCCTTTTTAGAGGCCCGTGGACACACAGCGCTTCACAAGGCATGGCAGAGAGAAGCCAAAGGTCACATAACTATTGTAATGGGATGCATGTGGAGCGAGAGGAGAGCTCAGAGGGACGGTCCCTGCGCGCGGGGCGACGCCGCTGCACTGTTCACAGTGTGCGCGCACCACGCAGACTTTTCACCAAGAGGCCGAGAGTAAACACACACCAGGGCGAGAGCTGTTCCACACAGGCCAGATCTCCCTCACATGCCCAGCTGTGCACACTGCATTCACAAGCCCCCCACAACTCTTACCTTAGCAGCTGCATGTGGACCCCTCTCCAAAAGAACCAGCACCACTCTCCAACAGTACCTGTACTGCCTCCAACGAGAACAGCTCTGTGTACTATAGAACCAGTACTGTCTCTGGTAGAATTTACACTCATCTCAATAATAAAGAGATACTCTCCTAAAAATATGATTTCTGAGCAACCAGTATAGTGGACTCCACCAACCCAGTGTGGAACCTCCTCCAGTGATGAGACGTACATGTGCCTGTACCTGTGGCCAATCAATATGCTACATGTAACTACAGCTCCAAAACCCCGACCTCCGCACTGTCCGTTACCCCCGTCCTCTGTCCCAGCCCAGAGATATAATCCGTTACTGTAGCATTAGAGGGGTCATTCTAACATATTCTGGTAAAAATAAACTGGGTCCCAAAGAGCAAAACGCCACTGTCACACACCGCAGGCGAGAGAGCTACTCTGATTCCCTTCCCCTCCACCAGTCACCCGGAGCCCGAGGCAGCCTTTACATAAGACCCTGGCACCGACAACCAAACGACAGACAGAGAAGCAGCCGACTGTGCACAACAAACAGGAAATCACAGAACAATGGAGCCGTTCACCCCCAAAATATAATGCAAAATTCAGCGTCAGACACATAAAGTCGACATCACAGACATAATGCTGGTGCATCAGTCATTTTGCTTTGCTGATTATGCCCGGCTACAATTCCATCTCAGCTTCTCTGAGAGCATTACCTTACTTTATTTGACTGGCCCCGAAGCAACTTTTGGGTGGGTTAGGGGGCGAGAGGGGCGCTTACCCTGGGCTGCCAGCAGTGCTGCCGCTCTCTCCTGTGGGCTCCTCTGCCGGGCGGGCCCGGGGGTGAGCCCACGCGCACCCCGCGCAGCACCGCCAGCCAGATGCAGCGTGGCTCCGGGGAGCTGCAGTCCACCCCTACTGCGTTTTCGAAGCACCACTCCTTCCCCGCCAGTGCCGGGACACCCGCCGCCGCCGGCCGCTCCGCCATCCACATTCCCTCCCCGTGCTGCCCGGACCAACGCCCGCGGGAGCGCAGCTCGGGAGCGGCCACAGCAAACTCCCCCCGGGTCACCATCGCCGGTCCGTACTCCCACCCCAGCACATGGGCCGCGCACCGAACGGGAAGCGGAGGAAGCGATCGGCTGGCGGAAGGAACGGTGATAACGAGGTGGGCGCGAGGCGAGCGCTCCTCAGCCGCAGCTGGCAGGGCGAGAGCAGTCCGTCCACAGGCAGCGGCGGAACCCCCTTCAATGGAACCCCTGCTCGCTTCTCTGCTCCTTCCTCCTGCAGCAGATGATGCTATTCCCACATGTTCCACATCCGATGCTCAGCGCTCGGCTTCCAGTGACTTGCAGGCAAAAAAGGCTGCTCCGGCCACGTTCCCAGTCCCCTCTCCAGTACGCAAGTCCCCGAATAAAGTCAGTCAGAAATCGGTCAGAGCGCGGGCTGTGCCAATCTGCTGCTGTCGGGGTCACCTGTTTGGTACCTCTCCTGACCAGTCCTGGTCACTTACAGAGATTCGGCTGGAGATTTTCCTCACAAGTGCCGGTCAATCCTCGTTTGCAAGCACAACTGCCATCCAGGAGGGACTTGCACTCTGCCTCCTCTCCTTTCTCTTTCTCTCTCTCTCTTTCTCTCTCTCTCGTTCTCTCCCTCTCTCACCCTTTCCTGCTCCTCCCGCTCCCTGGCAGTGCAGTGAGCGTCTTCCGTCTTACCGGATCATCCCTCTCCCTCCTTCTCTCTTCAGCTCCGTCACCACACAGGGACCTTTGCGATCCCACAAACCCAGGTGTGAAAAGAGCATACCCGAAAGAGCAAAAAGGATAGAGAGGACTGAGCGGAAATCCGACCCCTGGCTGTAGCGGGAGGGACAACGGTGCCCCTTTACCTTGACACCTGTGCGCTGTGTGGAGAGAGAGAGAGAGAGAGGGACAGAGAGAGAGCAAACACAGAGAGGCACTGCTCTGATCCCCCACTCCACCAATCAAGCCCCCAGGAGACACCAGAAAAAGAGTCTGGTTTCAAACAAGAAGAAGGCAAGGGGTAAAGAAAACATGAGCTCCACTCCTCGGTTGCCTCTCTTCTGTCATTTCTCTCTCTCTCTCCCCCTCTCACCCCAGGCAGCGCACACGGCTACAGCCCCCGGGCTGCTGATGGGACGGGCAGGGGCTGACACTAACTGGGGGAGCGAAGGGGAAAAAAAAGCGAAACAGGAAAACAGGAGAGAGAGGGAGCTGGGGATGAAAAACAGCGCAGCAGCAGCGGGGAGAACATACTCCACAGACACACAGAGGGCTGAATGACAGAGAGAGGGAGAGAGAGAGAGACAGACACCTCCCCACTGCTGCTCATTCAGGAACGCAGAACAAAGCAGCTGTTATTGGCTATCAAACCACTCAACACAGTCACACACAAACATGCACACACACACACACACAGCCATTTAACAAACAACCAGTCACACAAAACACACAAAACCAGATCCAAATCAAAACCAAATGTTCCCCACGATGTGACAGCTCTCAAGACACAATAATTGAACCTAATAGCAGGCTCTTCTGCCACTGTGAGTTCATACTCTAAAATGTGGCATCATCATACCATAAATTTGCTCTTACAAGCAAATGAAAGTGCAAGACCAAAGTGAGACCAGAGTCCTCTCCTATAGCTTCTTCACACAGTTACATAAACATGAAAACTACACACAGACACACACACACATATATCAAATGCATATGTATGTAAACAAAGTATCTATGTAACAACCTGAATGCTATGACCCTGGACCCCTGACTCCACCCTTAGTGATGGGCAGTCTGGTGGGAGGAGACACACTCCCTTGTTTGTTTTGCCATGTGTGTCACAAAGGCTGAATAAACACCTCTTTGCTCTGCTCTCCCTGTCATTTTAGCACAGTGCTGTACTCCACCTCTCCCTCGTACACACATACACACAGAGGAGCTCTCGCCAAACAGCCGGGACTCCCGGGTCTCTGTGAATGATATGGGCAGGTCAGCATCCTCTGTCAGCCCACCACTCTAACCATCTCGTTACTGGGAAACAACTCAGTCCTCCAGAGGTCTCAGGCTGAAACCACATGACCATTATCAGTGAGGTCTAACTGGTTTTCCCCTACTGCTCGGAAACCCATGCATGTAGAGACAAGTATAAACTTCAGCAAGCGTACACACACACAGGTACATACACACACATATACACATACACAAGTACAGACACAAACATACACAAATACAGACACTATATACTTAGGCATGCATAAAAAGTAGAGAGCTCTGTGTTTGGGAAAGCCTTTCCTTTGTGGTGAAGCCCCATTTGGGAAGGCAGCCAAACACTGTGACTCCTGGGAGGAGAAGCACTCTCTCCTTCAGTGAGTTAAGCTGGGATTGGCTGACGATCCCTGCTCATCGCTGAACCCGCCAGCATGTCTCACCTAAAGCCTCGAGGGGGGGCAGTGCACAGCCAGCCCAGATCACCCCCTATCTCAGCTTACATCAACAGGCCCCTGGCAGCACGCGGAGTGCTCACCGAGATACGCGGTGCTGTGCTCCCGGTGCGGCGACAACCGTACGGCGACAATGTGGAGGGAGAACCCGAACAGGGCTGCGAGCGTACAGGCTGTAGGTCTGTGACCACGGAAAGACGAGTCACCGCCACCATGGGAGAGGAACCCTCTGACCCCGCCATCCCCGACCGGGACAGCGGCCGAGCGTACCTCCCGCACCCCTTCACCCCCCCATTCGAATCCGGGATAGTGAAAAGAGAGTACAGGAGGAGAAGAGAGCTGTGTGTTTGTGTATTGGGGGGGGGCTGTGCGCATGGTAGCGGGGCAGGGAACTCTGAGTACAGAGAGGTTTGGCTGCAGAAAGCGGAACGGATCAAATGAAAATAAAAGTCTGAGTACGGCCGGAGCACTGCCCCAGGGGGCACGAACAAAGGGATCTCTATCTCTCTCACTCCCTTTCCCTTTCTGCGGTAACACGTTTCAGCTGCCCGCAACAATAACCAGAAGAAGAGCACAATGAGGGCCAGGGCAACGAGGCAGCGCACGGAGAGATAGAGGGAGCGAGGGCTGAATTACGGACGGATGACACACACCGTGGCGCTGGAACCGGGGGCTGGCTCGTGCTGCCAGAGGTGCAGGGGGCACACTATTATCCTTTTCATCCTGCTGACCAGCCAGCATTACCGGTGAGATGGCAGCTGGACAAAAGATACTCGCCACCAATGGTCACAGCACACCAGAGGTAGACAGAAGTAATCTGGGGGCAAAGTATTTATGGAAAATGCAGCCGAGGAGTGCAGAGCTGGCCGTTCTGGTTGCACGTAGGGGAACAGCAATCATGCTCTACCATATCAGCCAGGTTTGGTTTCAGACTGTGTTTGCATGACCCCAGCTCTACATCAGAGAAGTGGTGACAGTGACATAGCTCTGGTTCAAGAATATCATGGTAGCCAAACCTGTCTGCTTACTGGCACTCACACACACCTTCAGACATGCCCACAGATGAATGTATGTGCTGGACACGGAGTCCAGGTTGAGGTTGAAGGTTGATCTGAACAGTTAAGGTCAGGTATGGATATGCCGGGAGAGCTGCTAGCATAGATACACAAGTACTAGATCAGCAATAAATAAGTATTGAAAGCAATAAATACATGCACAGCCGGGCAGACATACTGGACAAGAATGTTCTAATAAATTTTTGCTAAAAAGTTATTTTGATGTCAATAGGAATTCAGGAATATCAGGTTCTCTGTCTGTATGATGGTGTCCTGACTGTGCATTTAAAATATAAACCTTGTAGTCTAGTAAGGCTATATCTATGGTGGTTGAACAGTGGGGAGGGCTGCTGCCTGTCTCAAAACGTGTTTCACAAGAAGTCCCTCTGAGCTGGATTTCTCCCCTCTCCCTGCTCTCCATCTCTTTCTGAACATATAACAAAACATGCTACAGGCTCACCTCTGCTCTAACAGACTGAGACCTCTGGGTTCATTCCAGCCTATATATTCCCTTATATATTCCCTGCTGTCGAAGAGACAGAATCAAAGACTGTATGCTGCTAATCCTTGGCATTACCCACCCAACGTTGTGTGCAAGCGAGAAGGCCGACCACTGACAGGCCGATGAAGTGCCAGATACACCCTAATCCCTGTCATAGTCCCGCCTATCCCTCCAACAGCGCAGATTAGCACCTGCTGATAGCACGCCCCTCCTCCAACTTTTTTTCCACTTCATTTCCAAACCAAAACAGCTGTAATACTGTAATAATAGAAAGGAATGAGTTACAGGGTCATATGATGACACAAGCGACACACCACCTCGCTGGAGCAGAGAAGCAGGGCTGCTCGGACAGCTTGTGCCAGGTTTTATGGTGTCTTACACTCCAGGCTAACTCCTAACATCCCTGCAACACTGCTGTGAGAGGTAACGTACTACGAGTGCTAATCACAGTTATGGGAAATTCTTTAGAGCCCTCTGTGTCCAGGAGTCCATCATACAGCTTTTTGCAACGTGATTTGTCCAAATGACCACTTTAGCAAAAAAAGTCACAAAAGTAGAAAACCAATCATACGCATTGCATATTAATTTTGATATGTTTTATATTAACGAAAATGGGAGACATGGCCCCATTTTCTGTCTCAACATATCCTGGATTTCTGAATGTGGCAATTGCAAATGAAGAATAGTTTATGCAATGACACACAAAATTACACAAACACAGCAGGTGAGGCTTCCACAGGCACAAAGACACACCGATCTATCAGAAGAGTATTGCATGATTGTCTTCTGTTAATTTAGTCAGGGAAATTTGCTCAGGGAAATCAGGAACTTATTAAGCGATGGGTGTGCTCATGGGGAAGATTTTAATAGTTACACAGTGACCCCAGAACAGACCTAGCAAACATATGGCTGCATTCTACCAATATCCCCAGTCCCTCCAGAAACAGTAATTTCTGATCAGCATGAGAAGGTGTGGGAGGCAGCCACTTATAAGATGACCCACTGCTCACTGGTCAGAGATCAGTGTTGATAAGGGGAGAAAGGAGTGAGAGAGAACAGTATGGAAGCAGGCTGGGTCGCAGTCAGAACTGCACATTGCCCCCGACAGGAGCAAATGTAAATGGTGATGAGAGCCAGGCGTAGGGCAGTAACAGGCAGAGGACAGGGTTATGGGGAAGGATGGCTTGAGAAGAGGATGAGGAGGGAGCTAGGGTACAGGGGGACACAGAGCTCTCTTGTTCAGATGCTGACAGGGGACACAGAGGCGCTACACAAACACAACACAGCTGACAATGATGCTGCTTAGGCGGGGGAACAATGGGACACGTGGCCTGGATCAGCAGACACACCCAGAGAGCTAACACTTACCCTCACTCACTGACACGCACACACACACGCGCACACACACACACACACACACTCAAGCACCCAGAAGGCTTACACTTACTCAGACTCGCACACAAGCACACACCCAGAGAACCAACACTTACACTCATTCACTGATATAGACACAAACACACACATGCACACACACCAGATTTGATGCATACGATACCCATTATATACATGCCATACAGTCTTAAATCTGGGCAAACTCAGGTCAAACTCATGTAGCTTCCCTTTCCCTTTACAGGATAAAACACCATGTTACCTGGATACTGGTTGAAGAAGACAGTCATATTTACTGCAAACATGGGTGATGTGCTAAACTCAGGAGTGCAGCACTCGAGAAAAGAGGGAACTAGGTCAGCATACAGTGACAGATTGCAAAGATGTAGACTGGACCCCCCTAGAGTGTACGAACACAGAGGAGGGGCTCCCTCTCCAGGGCAGAAAGGATGCTGTTTTAGTCAGAGGAGACCATAACACACACAAACACACACACACAAACAAACACATAAACACACCAACACACAGCCCTGCCAACTCTGCATCTGGCTTTCCACCCACCTCCCACAACAGAAACATAAACACTGCCTTTCTCTGCCAGATATTACCATGTGCACAGTTTCTCACACCAATAATCTGTTTGCTTTCCTAACCCGATCATCACAAAGACTTAGGCCGTGTTTACAGTTTACACTGGACTGAGAGGGCAAAGAGAGGGGCAGAGGCTCAGCATATCATTGATTCTAATGTGGCAGTGGGCTGCTGACCTTTGACCTCCTGGCTACAGTACATCATACATAGAGAAAGCCCTACAGCATAAACTGAATCTGTGCTCTCAGATGCCACTCGTACCCCACAAAGCTACAGTTTGAGGACTACTGGTCACTAACACGTCCGGAAGGGGGCGCTGCAGACACACATCCACAGCAGAAACTGGAAAGCTGAGGGGGAGAGCAAAATAATTAATGTGCTGTTGATGTGTGTGACCAAAAGGATGGTGGCAGACAGGGTTTCACTGGTCAGGAAATCACACTGACCACGTGGGCCAGGTCACTGGGGTGCTCTGGCAGTGTGCTGCACTTACAAGAATCACTGATAAAATGATCTGTCCCTCATAATGAC
The DNA here is from genome assembly GCF_013368585.1 of Megalops cyprinoides. Lineage (NCBI taxonomy): Eukaryota > Metazoa > Chordata > Actinopteri > Elopiformes > Megalopidae > Megalops > Megalops cyprinoides. The sequence continues at coordinate 38,541,616 of NC_050583.1, forward strand.
CAGAACCTGTGGGACCAGTCATTACGGCCCCATATAAAATGCTCTGCTTTCAAGATTCAGCCATTTACGAGAATCAAATCACATTGGCCAAAATGTGATTATGATAAGGAGAGTGTGGTGTACCATGCCAAAACCCGCCAGGAACAAAGATAGAGTCTACACTGGCGCTGATAACAGCAAAAATCCCAAGCCAATTCACAGCAGCCTAGACAGACACTAATAATAATCAGCATGCTATAAAAATCCTATAAAAATCAACCATGTGGACAAAGAAAGCGCAGGCTAAGAGGGTTTATTTTAACCTTAATCCTCCGTAAACCTCTGACCCACACAGGCACGCATGCTCCCTCAACCACCCCTGCCCCTTGGACGCAGCTTCCGCTCTCCAACCACTAGAGAGCAGCAAAACCAAGGCACACACTGGAAAATGTGTTTCTCAGTGCTCAGCTAAACTTACTACCTCATCAGAATTACTTCTTTCACAAACTCTGATGTTCCTCTCTTTGAGGTGTAAGAAGCTATCTGTCAGGACCATCAGTTTGGAAGCAGGAGCCTGAACCTAGGGAGGTGACATTCCCCAATACCTACATGTACCTGGGTGAACACACAAGCTACAACACTATCCTCCAAGCAAGGGGGAGGCAGTCTGAGGAGCGTCCTCCCTGCATTTTATGGCAGACATCGGTACTGACTCCACATGCTCACCCTGGTGTGTTACGTTAATGGTGCAACATCCACGGCCCACGCTCCACAGCACCACTTGATAGAGGGTGCACCGCAAAAAGGGAAACTGCATGCTAGGTCAGAGGCTGTGGCCACCCCTCATCTGGCCTGAAGTGCTCCACGCACCTCTCTGACATGTGCACACCTCCGCCGCGCTGCTATGAATGCTCCCATCAGATCTGACGCTAGCAGCCAGTCTGGGAATGGGTCTGAACACACATCCATGTGCCTGGCGCACACGTGTGTGACTATGTGTGTGTGGGTGTGTGTGCATGTATGTGTGTGTGTGTGTGTGTGTGTATGTGTGTGCGTGCGCGTGTGTGTGTGTGTGTATGTGTGTGCGCATGTGTGTGAGTGTGTGTAAGGATCGGGGGCACAACACCACAGAATGAGGGAAACCCCTGTCAGCTTCTGTTCACAATGCCTCCCCTAAGTCTTACTCTCTGCGCTTGATGTCACACTGAGCAAATGAAAGGAGAGAAAGATGGGAAAAGGGAGAGAGTGTGTGCGAGAGAGAGAGAGGGAGAGGGAGAGAGGAGGAAAAGGTAACGGAGGTGAGAAAGAGAAGAGAAAGAGAGATGGAGGAAGAGAGAGAGAGAAAGAAAGGGGAGAGAGGGGGGGCAAGAGCGGGACACCGCCCAGACCCTCCCAACCCTCAGGATGGATGGAGTCAGCGGGAATAATTGGTCTGGCTGTTGGAGGCCGAGCAGTTGCGAGGCCTGTTGTGGCTAGAGCGGGCAGAAGGGAGGAGAGACGAGGGGGGCGATGCAGCAAGGAGAACAGGAGGGAGCAGAGCCCCAAGGGTCTCCTTCAGCGCAGATCCATCAGGGAGCACCCCTCTGGACTAACAGAGTCCGACAGCCTGAAACTCACCCAGCACAGCGGAACAGGACAGGGACAGGGGAAGTGATGGAGAGAAAGAGAGACAGAGAGTAATAGGAAAAGTGTGCAAGAGGGAGAGAGAAAGGGGGAGATGGATGGAGATAAAGAGAAGGAGAAAGAAATAGAGAGGGACAAGATTAAGGAATAACAGAGGAAAACAGTTTCTAACCTTCCCCTAGAGGAAGCTAAATGAAGACAAGAAACAAACAGCGAATGAGAGAGAGGAGCCCACAAATAAAACCATAAAAACAAGACAGATGGCGTACAGAAATAGACATCACACACTCACACTCGAACACACACCCCCAGATCCCTGAAAGCAATTTTCCTCCCCTCAGAGCAGAGGCAGGCGTGCTCCCCCTCTCTGCTGGTTTTTCAGGCACAGCGCCGCATGTGCTCTGAATTCCTGCTCTGGCTGCAGACGACGCCCACACCACTGTGGTCAGGACCGGAGGAAGGGGGCTGTGGGAAGCAGGGCTGTACAGCCTCACGGGCTGCATCGGGAATCCCCATTTCACAAAGATCTGTGTGGGACACGCACTGCAAATAGACTCTAGCTACACACGTCGTATTTTATGCTACATCGCTTAAGGACCTAAAGTCATATTTAAGTGAACGTGCGTTCAAACCATTCTAACATTCGAATGACGCAGAGAATGAGTTTTTGTCTTAAACTGCAAGAGCCCCGCCCATTCTCACATCAAGCGTTCTATTGGTCAGAGTGAGATGTGCCATTCTGATCTGTCAGTCAGGCCACGGATGGGGTTACCTGTAGACAGACACACACATGCACCAACTTTTATGGGCATGTTGTTGTAGTGCAGAGTTTAATGCTTTCATGTATTCTTCTCTCTCTCTCTCACTGTTTCTCTCTCTCTCTCTCTGAAACACAGATTAATGTCTTTTTCCTTTGACACTCTGTCCCAGCTCTGACCCCATTACCTTGGTTAATATCTGTTACCTCTCTCAATATCTCTTTCCCCCTCTGCCCCTTGCCCTTACACACACACACACATACACACACTCAAAAGTCATAAAAAGTCCAGAATCAAGGGGTGGCAGAAACGGATCTTGGACGGCTTTGAGGATTAAGAATGAAATGGCATGTATCTGAGCCAGTGACATGGTAGTTATAGTAGAGTCATACTCTGTTTCTTTCATATGGAACAGCTGTAGAACAGGGAGAATAAAAGTGAGCTTATTAATCAATTACCCTGATCATTCAAGCCATTCCGCCCCCAATGATTTAAGAAAATTTCAGCCTCTGTGTGAAATCTGGTAAACTACACTGAGATGCTCGGGCACAGAGCTCTCAACAGCAGGAAGAGCATCTTAATTGACCTATTTTTAGTCAACTGTGAAATTACTCCATACTAAAAATACAGCTTCAGATTTCCCAGCTAAATCTTTCTCTATTTCCCCTGCGCTGTTTTTCCACATGGCTGCAGCTGTTCCTGATACTGCCATCCCTCACCACACCCTGTTGCCCTGGCAACCGTCACCGTCCTCCCTTGAACTGCCCTGACAACCCTCAACGTTCTCCATCCGTCATTCTGACACCTGCCAACGCACTATTTCCAACCTGGTCACACAGTGACCACTTCCCTCATGTGATGTTGCACATGCACACACACACACACACACACACACACACACACACACACACACACACACACAAACACACACACACACACACACACATACACACACACACAAATACACACACACACACACACACAAACCTTGAACATGGTGATGCTGTAATTGAAGTCACGGGTGTGTCAACAGGCCCCAGTAACTTCCATAGTGTCTGCCGTTTCCCCCAGTCGACAACAATTGGCAGCCCAGACCGCAGTCTCCCCTGCCAATGGCAGCGCTGGCTAGGGCAGAGTGCGAGCTTCTTGTTGCCTTGGTGCTTTCTGTTGAGGAATGTTGATGTGACCCAGTTTCCCCATGGTCACCGGGACAGAACCCCTGCCACCCCATTCTGCAACAGTGCGCCAGGATAATGGAGTCACAGCCGGGGTAACCCCCGCACACCACACGGCCACCCGTCACTCCCCCCGCCCCGTCCCCCACATCCAGAGCCGGCTCCTGTTCCGTCTCCCTGACAGAGGTATGCTGGGGAAGCAGTTAGGCGTGACACCGCTGCTTCAGCAATGCGTTCTTGCAGTGGTGTGACATATTTTTCTATCCCCACCTGGGAATGGGGTTACCAGGAAGCGCCGGATGTGGCCTCAAACCACCAACACCCAAAAATAAATGTGCACTGCACGCGACTTCTTTTTCTCACATTCTGGCCTTCCAATATCCGATTTTGTGGCTGTATCTTTCAGGTTCAGTCGAGCTCATGGGACATCGTGAGGGTGGGGAAGAGAAGTGGACCTGCCTCAGACCCTAAAACAACAGCTCACATCGGCACAGCATTGAACGGGACCGTCTCACCTGGCATTCACTTCAGAGCAGGCAGCCAAAGCCGCGAGAGGTTTCCAGCCTCCTTGTTTCAGCGGTGTGACATCATCTGCTTTTTGTTTGTAGAGCTTTCCTAAGGTTCCCCATGCTTCACAGCAACCTGTTAAAGCAGCTGCCATTTGGGGCAGCAGTTTCCATCAAAGAAACGCCTTTCGGACTCCCAGCATCAGCTGCCACTTCTGTGTGTCTGCTGCTTATTCAGGTTAAGTACCTCAATCAGGGGCACAACCACAATGCCAGACGCGAGATTCAACCTGAAACTGTGTGTGTACAGGTCACTGTTCTACCTCTACCATTCCTAATGAAGACTAGGGCAAATTTACTATTCCTAATGTAGCTCAGGGCAACTGCAGAAACTAGAGTGAAGGGCTGACATTACAATTACATAATCCACACCCCATGGACAAACCCTACATTTATACACTCATGAGAAGTAGATATACAATTTGGTCAGAGCTCTTTTCCAGGGCAACAAAAATAGTATTGTTTCCATCCTCCTCAATGTTTCACCACTGGGTAACCAGCAGACTTACAGCGATGCCAGATACCACAGCGAAAAAACAACAGACTCGCGTCTAGACCAGATTTTGATCAGATTGTGACGGGACTCCTCTAAAGATACCTTTGCTTGTCCGTGCGTGTAAAACACAGCGATTCCGTGGTAGCGGAGTTTTACTGAAACCACATGGCTCCAGCCCCCCGCCCCCCCCCCCCCTTCTCCCCTTCTCCCCTTCTCCATCTGAAGGGGAGCGCTATTCTCACGGGGCTCCTGCTATATATACAACCCTGCTCACTGCGCTCATGTAATTAGGGGGACGAAAATTACAAGTTAGACTGAAGTGACGTTCTCCATAGCGATCCCACCCTCAGTGCCACTGGATTCTGACCCGGGTGCCGTCACAGAATGAACACCATGACGAAGAGACAGCATGCAAAGTGAGGCAAAAACAACGTTGAACTTCTATGATTTTAATCTGCTTCACGCTGACAGTGAATGGGTCGTGTTGATATGAACTCCACGACACCTCAAATCCATGCTGTGCTGTGAAGATAACCTGGTTTGCTGAGCACTCCCCTCATCCCCAGGGTGTAACCACGTGTGTGTGTGTGTGTGTGCCCACGTATGTGTGATGTGTGTCTGTCAGCTATTTAAGGGCTGACTGCACTTGAATGGCGAACATGTTGGCAGTTTAAGCACTGAAGGTAAAAACCATGCGGTAGGCAGCATGAATTTTTTTGCAGAAGCAAAAACTCAGTGGTGAACACTTTGGTGAAACATACTTTATACAATAACAATACCATGGTGGAAATCGTTGCTACGAGTCTATGACTGTGCAACACTTACTCCCATTGTGGCAGTGTTTTCTGCAAAGGCACTATATGTTAAGTATGTATATAGCTAATTGCCTGGCCCTACTGAATGGACTTTTTGTCAGTCGCTCTCGATGAGTGTCTGCTAAATGAATAAAGGAGCACAGGCCTCTATGTCTGGGAGTCTGTTTCTTTTCCATTCACAATGACACTGAGAGGACTGGAACACAGCAAGCAGATAGAGAGGGACAGTCAGGGGACAAAGAAAGAGACAAGAATGTATGTATGTATTTATTAATTTATATTTTTAAAACTTAGTTATATATTTTAAATATTTAACTATTTTTTATTTAAATATTGAATATTTAATGCTTAATAGTTTAGTATGTATATATTTGGATTTGACAATACTTCACACCTGTGATCATGCTAATAAAATCTATTATTACAGAATTTGATTATATTTTATTATTAAACCCTACTAAAGAATTTGAATTGGAATTGAGAGCACAGCATAGTACATCTGATACTATATACACATGCATATAAATGTATATATCACTTCATTGTCCTCTATTGATTTGTGCATGTATGATTTATATTATAATATATGTTTTGGCAATGGAGATATGATCTTTGTCATGCCAATAAAGCAGGCTGAATAGAGAGAGACAGAGAGCGAGAGAGAGAGAGAAGGAAGGAAGGAAGGAAGAGGCATACAGGAACAAAGGCAGGCAGGAGGGAGGTGAAAAGGACAGGGATTAAGACCAAATGCAGGAACAGGAGAGGGAGAAGTAGGAGGAGTGGAGAGGAGTGAAAGTGGAGATGGGGGGGGTGCTATTCCCTCTGTCTATGCCACGCTCTGTGTGTGGGAATGGAGTGGAATGGGAAAGTTCATTATGGATCTGCATGGGGCAGGAATGTTAAACCCATCTTCACTGCCAGCTCACTCTTTCTCTTTCCCTCATTTCTCTCTCCATCTCCCTTTCTGTACCCCCTTCTCACTCTGCTCTCTTCTTTTCCTGTCTCTCTCACTCTCTCTCTCTCTGAACCAAAGATGGCATTCCATAAGAGCAGCAGAATATGACATAGAGCATGCCGAATGGTGGGACAAGGACCCCTCAGAGCAAGGGTTAAGACTGGTCATAACTACTCCAGACTAATAAAATACCTGTTAGTCTTTGCTAGTGTGGGTTGTTAGAAGACAACTTTCTCTCTGCCTTGTTTTCTCCCTCTCTTCTCCCCACACCCATCGCTCACTCCATCCCTCTCTCTCCCTGGTTCTCTCTCTCCCCTTGCTGGCAGGCCCACACCTCTCTCTCTCTCGCTCTCTCTCTCTCTCTCTCTCTCTCTCTCCTCACTGGCAGGCCCACACCTCTCTCTCTCTCTCTCTCTCTCTCTCTCTCTCTCTCTCTCCTCACTGGCAGGCCCCCACCTCTCTCTGTCTCTCTCCCTCTTCACTGGCAGGCCCACACCTCTCTCTCTCTCTCCCTCTTCACTGGCAGGCCCACACCTCTCTCTCTCTTTCTCTCTCTCTCTCTCTCTCTCTCTCTCTCCCTCTTCACTGGCAGGCCCACACCTCTCTCTCTCTCTCTCTCCCTCTTCACTGGCAGGCCCACACCTCTCTCTCTCTCTCTCTCTCTCTCTCTCTCGTTCTCTCCTCACTGGCAGGCCCACACCTCTCTCTCTCTCTCTCTCTCTTTCTTTTTTTCTCTCTCTCCCTCCCTCTTCACTGGCAGGCCCACGCCCCTCTGAAAGCCCTCCACTGGCACACAGGCCTCATTCACAGGCCGGCGCGGGGCTAGCGGCTAGCACCACGCAGCCACTCATCTGAAACCCACACTGCAGCGCACCACCGTGACGGCACTCCCAAACTATTTTTCCAAGCGGTAAACCAATCCGCTTTTTCCCCTCCGTCCCGTCTTCCACACTGCGTCTGCAGCTTGGGGGCCCCCACTTTCGACAGGCAAGCCGGAGGCCCACGAGGCATGAGGGTGCAGCAGAGCACCTCGGAATTTGGCACGCTGATCTGTTTTACAAGCAATCGCGTTAGCCATCGGGACGAAACCGCAGCCAATCGATTGATCATGAGCCACGCTGAGGCAGATCAGAGGAAAAACACGGCAAAAACAAGACACGGGCATTCTCATCCCATGCCGCAGGGAGCCCTAATGGCATGTTATCGCTTCATTTGTAGCGGTCTGTACTCCGGTTCCCACATTAGGTAGACAGATTAAACGGTGTCCTGCTCCCCTCCCCTCCCCAGTAAAGCGATGCATGGAGATAGGCACTCCGCGTGTTTTGAAAACACAGCTATCAGCCCTTGCTATCTCCAGCTGGGCTGCATACCATTTCCTGTTGTTGCTGGAAACGACGCATCCCTGGGTCTCCAGGGTCTGTTTGCAGTTTGTACGTGTAAGAGATACTTAATGCGTGTGTGTGTGTGTACCTGTGTGTATTTGTGTGTCGCAGATGTCATGCTTTACAAACCATGTGGGCAGCAGTCATAACTATCTTTTTGATCTTTTCCTCCGAATGGACATGTTCTAAAGTGAACACACAAGCACTATCACACACAGGTACAAGTAAACACACACACACACACACACACACACAAAGAGAACCTCCCACTATCCGGTCACGAGGTCAAGGAGGGTTTTATTCGGCACATCACAGTGAGGGACAAAAATACAGAAGAGCCACGGGGATGCGCTTTTCTTGGACACTGATTCCTGGAGAGCCTTAATCCTGCAGGCTTCAGAAACCTTTTTAAGCCAGGGATCATTTTACATCACTGCCACAAGGTCACTTCTACTGTGTAAACCTGAGAGTGGAGTCAATGAGCTCATTAATATATGCATGAGAATTCCACAGAGAGAGAGAGAGAGAGAGAGAGAGAAAGAGACAGGGTCCTCTGCACTGTGCTGTGTCACTTAGCAGGCCCAGATTCGTTACAGTCATGCGATGAGAACATCGCACTAAGGAGCATATCGGGATAGGAAGGCTTTAGCCAAATGCCACAGCCCACAGCACCCCCTCTATCTGGAGGCCAAAAGAATCACAAAGCTAAACAACACAAAACACACATCACTATACAAGCCATCCAGAGGATCTGTTGCCAGTATTACTGCATCTTAAGATGTCCATGAAGTTGTGGCACTGCTGTGGGACTTATGTGGCTAACCTCTTGTTTGTTATTAGCTGTTAGTGACGGTCCCCCTTTGAGTGGTAAGTGCATTGCTACAGAAGGAAGTTGGCTCTGTTAGAGCACAGTGGCCAACGCTGACAGCCTCATCCTGAACTGGCTCCTGGACCCACAACATATCTCAGTCACTTTTTCAAAATTGCTTTCTATGACTTGCAGAACGCTGCAGTATACTCCGTGAGGACACTGACAGATCAGAAGTGCTTAGCCGTGCAAATGAGGTAACCCCTGCCCTCTGCTGACAGTGTCAGTCCCATGTTTTTGTCCCTCTCTCCGTCACTGACGGCAGTACAACTTCATCCATTCCCAAAAAGAACAAGCACTAATGAGAGAGAATAAGCACCGAAAACTGGACATGTCAGACATGTATATACAGTAATGTAAATACAAGTCAGCAACACCAAACATTGCACTGAAGAGGGCAGCATTACCTCCTAAACACAGAAACAAGTCACCTCCCCCAGCATGTAGTTTTGTCAACAGAAACTGAAGCAACCAGGTAAGGAGGTAAGCCCAAGGACTGAGGCTCCTGCTACGTAGTGGTAGAAACATCAGAGCTAGGAAGACATAACAGACGTGAAACCAGCCATACATCCACTTTTTGTTCTTTGTTCAGTTTCGGCCCAGTCCTGTGCGTGATGGCTGTCATGCTCCCGTGCATTTTCCACTGCAGAGCTATGTAAAGCCAACACTCTTCCACCCTGTGGAAGCATATGGAAGTGACAAAACAAACAGCTCACTATCTAAACACCACCCCAAAACAAATGAAGTGTCATGCCAGGCTCTGACAGGTCATCGGAGTCACCTGACCCTCTTGATGTTTTCCTCACAAATATTCTGCACATATCAGCTCTTCCCGTTTGCTTGTCTGCTTTCAGAGAGGCACCGCCCATCAGAATCAGAGAGTGTGCTGAGTAAGTGTAAGGCTTGAGAGAGAGAGACGAGGCCAGGGGAATACCAGGGGGAGCCAGAGGGAAAGCCCCGAGACACAGCGCAGAGGGCTGAGGCAGTCATGAACACGCAGTGATGAAGAGGCGGTCCTCGGTGAGGCTTCCAGAGCAGACTGCGGACAGGCTGCCGGGAGTCAGGAGAGCAGGAAGACCGACCTCACTTTCTTTACCTCTGCACCGTTGTAATCGCATCAACACACTGTGACTGAGAGAAGAGAGCAGCCACTAAGGAGGCACTGGCCTGCAGGGGGCGCTGAGAAGCCTCAATCTTACGAGCCTAAATCCTGCATCGTTACCTCACGCTGCCACGCCCACATACCATACCACTCCAACAGCTGAATAGACTGCGGCGCTTTCCCGTTGCACCAATGCAGCCTCGCAATCGAACAGAAACATTGACATTCAGTCACAATGGCCTTTGCTAGCGGATGTGACTGACCCTCTGGCCCCACAGCCACACTTCACACACACGGCAGAGTAGCAACGTGCCTGGAAACCATGGCGAACAACTGAGAGTGAAAGAATAAAGTGATTCCCTTGCAGTCAGGTTCCTGCCAAGGGGGAGAGAGGGAGGGGGGAGAGAAGGAGAGAAAGGGAAAAGAAAGTGATTGGGAATGAAAGGAAAGAGACAGACAGAGAAAGACTTGTTGACCTTTAAAGAGCCTTATTTAACAGCTGTCAAAAGCGGTATGAATAGACCGAAAAGAAAAAACGAAAACGAAAAAAAAACGAAAAAGCCTTCACACTCTGTACCATTACTGAGACCCTCATATTGTCAAACCAAGGAACCCTTCCACACTCACATCACACATTACCCAATCATGTCTGAATGCACCCAAGTATTCAAGCAATATTATTCAAGTACCCACGCCAAAGGAGACACATAGAGAAACAGAGAGAAAGGGATACACAGCTCTGTTGCCTAAGAGTTTTGTCATATTTGTCCCTTGTGGTCCCCTCCCTCCCCCTGGGCTGACGAAGCGTCTGCACTCCCGGTCCGGGCTCCTTATCTTTCCCATCAGCGTGGCAGCTCCAGGCAGGATCCCAGTGCTGTCCTGTTGGGGCAGGCTCACAGAGAGAAAAAAATAGGACACTGCTGTTCCCCAAACACACCACAGCACCCGTGAGATGGGTCTTGCAGCCCCCTTGAGTTGGAACCCCTCAGTGCCTTTTTGACAGTGACATTTCACTCAGGCTCCCACGGTACAATCCCCTGGTCAGTAAGGCAGTACACCCAAACAACAGTACCCCTTCCAAAATGTCATTTTAACCTATTTAGAGTGTAATACCTGTACCTACATAGTTTATAACAAGGCCAGCTCTTAAATACTATTTCACCAATTGCGTAACAGAAAACATAAAATGCATGTAACCAGCAGTGGCCAAACCTGCTGATAATAACAAGACAGCTACCACCGCCTGAGTGAAGGCCCTGAATCAAAGAGAGTACTTTGTGTGTGTATGTATGCATGTTTGTGTGTGTGTGTGTGTGTGTGTGTGTGTGTGTGTGTGTGTGTGTGTGTGTGTGTGTGAGTGTGTGTGTCTGCGTGTCCATGTGTATGTGTAAATGGAAGTAGGCGCTTGCTCATGTGAGTGTGTATTTCTGCAGGGAGTGATTCAGGTCAGTGGATGCACTGGTTGGAGCTGCCCGAGATCTCCGCAGACAAGACTGTCTCCGCATCTAACCGATACTTCATCACATTCGCATTCGATTCTGACAATTCATGTCCAAACCACTCCCGTGGACCCAATGCACTGAACATCCATTATTCAACCCTACCTCCAAAGAGCCGAAACAAACAGGGACCCTATCGAGACTGGTTTACCTCAACTGTCCAAACAAACATCAGAAGCTAACATCTGCACAAGCTGAAGCGCTGAACATTCCATGGAGGCCAGTGGGGACTACAGCAGCAGGGGGCTGCGAGGGATTCCCAGCAACGGATCACACATTACTAATCACTCTGCGGTGTTCTTCCATCATGAAGTCATCGAATAGGTGTCCTGCATACAGGTATTTGTCCAAAGAGAAAAACAGTCCTAGTTAAATGATTATTGATCTTGAAGTAGTTATGTAGTGAATTTTTAGAGCATAGCCAAACTTATGTGTGACATCATTATTATCTGAGTTGGAGCATATTGGTAAGTACATGAGTCTGGCCTTTCTTTGACTTGAGAATATTTCATCCCAAAGGAGCATGCAAAAGCTTATATTTTGTTTTAATTGTATAAATCCATTCTTACATTAGAATTATCAATCAGAGAACATGAAAGCCTTCCCGGGGAGAGCGCCTCGAAAATCCAGATGCCTAGAGACCCGGCACACGGCGGTACCACTCCAGAACGAGGTGGCTGAAAGTCTTCCTCATGAGGGCCACGCAGCAGGGACGCATGTATCCAGCCATTGTTCCCTCCAGACAGAGGCCTCTGTGTCTCACGGCATTCGGGGGGCGGGGGGGGGAGGAAAAGGGACAAATCTGCTGCCACTGGCTTGGGTTGGAACCGCGTCCAGCGTCCGCTTCAAAACGCGGGGAACAGAAAGAGCAGCAGATTGCATCTGAAACATGAGGATGCAGGCGACGCTTGATACCGCTGCAGATGGCATGGAGTCGAGGCAGACCGCATGGAACGGCTCCGCAGCTAATCAGCGAAAGGCCAGTGGAGCTCTGGCTCAAGGCGTGCAGCTCACATGCAGTGTGCAGCTCAAGCCGCTGTCACATCCTTGTGTCTGGGAAAGGCCAGCTTTCCGGCAAGAGCAGGACACAGGGGGCAGCCATGGAAAGGACACAGAAGTAAAAACAGCCGTGACTGGACCTACATGACTGGACCTCATGTAGGTCACTGCATTCAAGCCACACAACACAACAGATATGCAGAGAGTACAGTTTAACAGAGGCTGAGCCCCACTAAGAGCCAATCTGTGCACAGATCTGGGTTCAGTGAGCTGTGCAGAAAAGCAGGGCACGCTGGGGGTCCTCTGGAGCAGAGGGGGGCAGGTGGGGTTAATGAGAGGGGAGGAGGGTGAGCGGGGGGGGGTGGGGGTGCGTGGGGGGCCACAATACGCTATCCCGGATGCTACGGCAGCAGCTGGGGCACCAGATGGGACTGCTACCCCAAGCAAGACTCCTGGAGGGAAGTGCCAACCCCCTCAATGGAAGCAGGGAGCTCTACTGACTGCACCTGAGGCCTGAGCCCCCCCCCCCCATTCACTCTGCATGGGCAGAACTCTTGGCATTCCCCTGGATTTCATCCTCTGTGTTTCGATCCCTCTCTCCTCTCTCCCTCTCTCTCTGTTCCTCTGCTAGATCTGTGCTCTTCACAAAAGGCTGAGCAGCGGAATGTGCCCCCACATCTGACAGGCCTGGGACACAGAGAACTATTCACAACCACCCCCATCTCCATCTGCAGGGAGTGCGCGCACACACACACACACACACACACACACACACACACACACACACACAAATCTCTCCCTTTCTCTCTCTCATACACACACACAAGTCTCTTCTTTTCTCTCTTTCACACACACACACACACACACACACACACACACACTCATACACACACAAAATCTCTCCCTCTCACACACACACTGTGAGGTCACTTCCTCAATTACATTAACAGGCAAAGGGGAGGCACCACACTGCCGCAGCTCGGAACATGAAGCGAGCCGGTGTGGGCGCTGCACAGAAGAAATCCCCCAGGCAGGGGCGCAGCGATCCCCGGTCCAGGTGCATGACCACAGCCTGCCACCAGCAGGAAGCTGACAGACGCTCGAGGCCACAGCACTTTGGCCTGACACCAGTTGCACCTGCCCACCTGTGGCCCTCTGCGACCTGAGCAGGTTTCTGACTGGCAGCATCGACTGCCGCTTGCGAGAAGCGGTGCATGCTCTCCTCAGCGCCCGCCCCTCCCCCCCCTCCGCTGAGGACAGAGCAGGGCTGTGCTTCTGCGGCGAGCGAGAGGTAAACAGGCCCACGCCCCGCGCCGACTCCAGCTGGAATGTGGAGAGAGAGCGCTGCGGGCTCATTGTGTTAATTAGAGGCAAGGTGCTGCCACTTAAAGCCCCGCCCCTCTCCCCGTCAAAACACCCCCCCCCCCCTTGCTTTCACACAGGGCCCACGAGACAAAACAAGGTATCCACTCCAGCTTTGCCTCTGAGTGGGGTGGGTGACAAGGGTAAGTGCTGCCTCTGACCTTTGAACTCTGACCCCACAGCTCTGCTCCTTCTTTTGCTCCCACCCCCCCCACCCCCCCCCACCCGACTCCAGGCCCAGCCTACAGAGGAGCATTGTCCTGCCTGTGTTTCAAAGCAAGACCCGGCCTGCCCTGCACCTCCCACTCGTTCATACGAGCAAACCCACTCTTGCTCACTTGCTCTGCAAAACACACAAGCACAAACAGAGTGGAGACCGCAGGGTCAACTCAATTTGCTCTCCGCCAGCACACAAAGGGGGAGGGCCATTTTTCCTCTCGCGCAAATCACTGCCCGACGACCTCGGCACTTTCACTCGGGATCAAAGCAAACAAATCGCATGATGACACACCGCTGTCTTTAGCCCTTAGACTCCATTCTTATCTGTGGGAAAAGAGGACTGCTGTGAAATGCACCAATTCGGAAAGGAAGCACAAAACAAAATGTTAACGACAATGCAGACAGCATGACCTGGAAAGTTCAAACAGGCAGACGCAGATCACAGAATTGGTGGATGGTAGACGCTGACAAGGAATTAAGGAGCACTTATGTCAAAGCGTAATGCTTCATTAACATCACTGCAGCATCGCAGCAGCGTGGCACTGCAGCCAAGACTATTAACATGGGATATTCAGCTGCTCTTAAGCAATATGCACTGCACACATCCTGTACAAGGCTTTCATTCTCCATTACTGGGAGTGGATCCCAGTAGAATGCAGTCGGTTTTGGGGTCTCTCAGCCTTATAACTTTTCTGTTGATGCAAGTCCATCCCTGGTCTACCCAGTCACAACCACATAGTCATATATGACTCCCATACAGTCATGGCATCACAAAGATCAACAACCAATGACAATCCTTCCGTCTTTTACACGCAAGTATCCTGAACGCATACCTTCTAAAATCAGCAGCATTCCTCTTATTTTGGGCCATCACAGGACGGCTCTGTTTACAGTGAGAGACTCTTGGCAAGCATGCCGTTCTGTCTGTCCCTGTTGGGCATGTACGAGTAAACACGCAGACAGGCAGCGGGGACCGGTTAATAATTGAGGAGGTCAGCGCCCTGCGCAGCTGTCTGCTTGAGGCCCGCTCCTGCGGGCGTGCCAGTGCCTCGGAGTTGGGGCGCGGCATCACTGCCTCGCCGCAGCGCTAACGGACCTGCGCTAATCGCCCCCCGCCCCCCCTCCCCGGCCGCCCCCCTCTTACCTCCGTACTAAATTCCCTGCCAACGCACCTTCGGTTCATGCATTTCATCCCGGCTATTTATACCTCCTGGCTCTGAGTGGGTCCGCTCAACCGCACAAACAATGGCAGGCATTATAACTTCCCCATGTAAAAACCGAGGTGCTTTGAGGCTCGTTTTCTGCAGCTTCGTGCACCGGTTTCCCCCCGGCGCTCCTGGGACGCTGCTGCTGTGAACCCGGGTTGAATTCAGCTGAGTCAGCGTGCCGAGGTAAACTCTGAGCCATAAAGCGCGCCTTGTGCCTCTGCTCTGACTCATCTGGGGGTCCTGCAAAGCAGAGGGCCCGTCTCACGTAAAGTGTGGCGTCAAAGCATCTGAGTACGCTGTCAGCATGCGGCCGTTTGTGTACATCAGATTTGGTTTAACATGATGCTGTCGTTGAATGACACCCTCTGTGCTTGTGATTATTATTTGTTCAGCATACGTTGCTGTTGATTAGAAAAAAACGATTTGTAACAACCTCTTCAAAACATCCAACAGTATCAAAGACAAACTTGTGATCGTGAACACTTTTTGTGCGCAAAATTTTTGCACAGTTTAAAACACGATACCTGGTTCTTTATGTGGCAACAAACCCTCAGGGGGAATTTCAAAGCAATTAGAACAGCCTCAGGTCTCTCAGGTACACACAAAAGGGCTGCCATCTTTTTTCTCCATGGCCCGTGAAGGAGGAAGAGCAAAATCTAGTCTCTATACCTGTCCCTATCTACTGAAAGAAGCTTTGGATCTTCCTTCTGTGCCTCTCACATCTGTGTCGAAAAAAAAAAACTCTGGAGCTCCGGCAGCATTTGCATGTAACACTGCAGCACACATGGCACGGCAGAGCACACACAGCACACTGGAGCACACAGCACACTATAGCACACTAAAGTGCACGTAGCACACTGTAGCACACACCAAGCTTTAGCACACAGTGCACTGAGGTGAACACAGCACACTGAAGCACACACTGCACACTGGCATACACACAGCACACTGGAGCATGCACAGAAACTGGCGCAGCCCGGCGGACTCCTTGCTCCACCTCCCTCTCGTGCACCAGGCCTTCTCCATCTGGAACACTCAGCACTGCTCTGCAGAGCTCACAGGCTTCCATTCAGAGCTCAGAGAGACACGAAACATGCCGCAGTCTGTGGAACAGCAGACAGCAGTATCCGGCGCCCAGAATCCTAATTAGGCAACAACGCAGCGTAGCGTATCCTTCCTCTGCTGCCTCACGTCTTTGCTCTGCACACGCCGTCGATTCTTTAAAGGGTTTCTCATATCGCTGATCGATACTGCATGATGTAACAGAGCGTCTCGTTTGTTCTGCGGCAGGGAACGGGATGCAGGCCTTTCCTCACTGCCACCGCACTGTTCCCACAATGAACCGGGTTCGAAGGTCTGCTGACCAAAGCCGCCTTTTTTTTTTTACAGTCTGACCACAACAGCAGCACGCTAATCAAAAGCCAGAAGAAAATATGACTAAACTATAAAACCCAACATTCACCGTGGTCACGTTGACTTCACAGCACAAAAACATGGGTTGAAAAACTGAGCATGTGTATCTCAAAAAAAAAACAAAAGCACAGAAAGGTCACTGAGTTGATTTCTCTCTTGGTCCGTCTAATTGAATGAGCATTCCATCATGCTTTGGTTAGGCCTGAGCATTCACATCCCCCTCGCCCAGCACAAGCGAATGCCGGTCTAAACTTAGCCTGTCTGGACCTCCATTGGCATTAGCAAGAAAATCATTTCTCCCCATGAGGGCCTCGTTCATGTGATTTCTGTTAAAAGTTTAAATTGGTATCATTTGTGATAAAGTGCTGGTGCTGGCCTGGGCCGGGGTACAGGAGTCTAGCCTCTGTCCTGAGGCCACGGCCCCCCGCCTCTCACAGATGTCAGCCCATGTGCTTGTGCTCCAGCACCCTTGACCAAGCAAGCCCTTTTAGTAAAGCTAAAATTAATTGCGCTAGTCTTTTGAGGCAAAAGCAAAAGTTTGATTGCATGATGGGGAACTGCAAGGGCAAAGTAATCCGCTTCAGTAAACACGAGACTGAATGTAAGCTCAGAGAAAGCCGAGCAACACGTCAAGCTATCACTTGCTATTCTGACGGGAGACCCTTTTAAGCCCCTACATGATGTTGCAACACTGTGTACAAACAGTGGGTGTGAAGTGAGTGAGAAAAATGTGGCAAAACATTTCACAGCCAGGGCTGATGGGAGATGAAGTCCAGAGTTGACTCAGGCATAGTCTGCAACCTCTAGTGAGGCATCTCATTTCTCATCAGTCGTGTTGTGAAACAATGTGGAATTCTGCCTCTTTAGCCCACTAAGGGAACCCAGCTGAGCCCATGCAGGAGAGCAGAGAACAGGTAATTATGGTGTAAAAGGACCGAGTAGGGCACCCCCCTGAGGGCCAGCAGAGCATCGGGACAGAGCTGCTGCCCGCTCCAGTCCACTGCAGGAGAGGGGAACAACACAAAGCAGAGACAGAGTGTCACTCCCACGTCAAAGTCCAAACCACACAGAAAGAAAGCCGAAAACACAGAGCATGGCGGTAAATGAAATCTAAGGTGGATGGCCCACGAACATAAACCCCACTTTTATCTGCGATTAAAACCGCAAGAGTAAAAATCCCAGAATTCGACAATTTGACAAAATTCTCACTGATTCTTGCCATTTTCTCCCATAACATGACAAACCGCTTTGGGAAAAGTCATTGTGGACGTCTGTTAAAAACACAATGCTGTTAATGAAATGTTTTGAGAGGGATATGTTCTAATTTGCTACATTTACAGTTTCTGAATTAATGTATTACATTTTATTCACGACAGCACAGTTTGGACACAGAGCAAGAGGGCAGGTGTCTTGACTGGGCAGACAGAACATGAACCTTTCGGGGAAACCCCCAACAGGAATGGACACGACCAATGAACCGTACTCAAACATTCATTACATTAAGCAAGGACACAACAGATGGCTGTATACAAAATATTAGGACTAATAATACCAGTAATAGAGCTTAGAGTTTAATAACTATGTTTAAGACCTGCAGTGTCGCTGAAGTTGAACGAGTAACATTACGTAATTCCGTTGTGACAGCTCATTAGGCAATCTTTGACGCCCAGTGATACAGTTTTGACAGTTACGAGCGGAATCCGTTACCTATACAGAGGGCAGGTAGCTAATAACGTGCAGAGGCGAGACTGTTGCTGATATTGAGTTACATATTGACTGAGAATCACTCAAACTCAAACAGCGCAATCAGATGGCTGCGTAATGTTTTTGTAATTTTGCTCATCTATACAGCGAAGTCCTATTCAGACCTAATACAAGAAGGCCATCTCCACGATTCCTTTCAGTAGCCTATCTTTGCACACGCTTTAATCTTCTTAAGGACATCAATGCTCTCTGACCACGTTACTGAAGTTGGAAAAAATAAACACGTACAGACAGAGCCAACAGAGCTGTTCTTTCAGAATGACTGCTATGCAAGTTCCACCACTCAGCATACCGACACGGAGCAATTACACGGAGAAGAGGCGAACACTTACTTCAGTTTCTGGGTAGGGTGGAATTCCAACAAGGCAAAAAGCAACTCCATTCATTGGACAGCTGGGGTTGTTTTGCAGAAAAAACTGGGGGAAGGACTGGTGACCGTTTCTGAAGTTGCAAAGTAAAATTGAAACAAATACTGGACTTGTTTTAAAAATGTGGCAATTCCCTTGAGTGCAGGTCCATAGACGATGCTCGGTAACCTTCACCTTGTTTCCTTCCTTGTAACCCTCCTCTTTTCCGTTGTTTGGGCTACGATGTCACCCCCCTCTCCTCCTCCGCCCTGACTGCTTCACACTGTAAATCCCTCTCCTCAGCCGGCCCGTTAGACTGAATCAGACTAGATAGGGTCGCGCTGAGAAAATCTGTGTGCCGAGCTAACCGCCTGCCTCGCCTTGCCAGCAACAATGGTCCCTCCCTCGCGTTCTCGCGTATTGGGTTGCCCTACAGGAGCGCATTAGCTCCCTCTGGCCGTTCCTTTGATGAAAGCTGTTCGTACTGCAACCCCGATGCGTGGACGTGAGTCAGCGCCCAGTTTCGGTGCGAAAGTTAAAATAAAACAGTTGCGGTGCATGTGACAGTCTGCAGGGACGTTAGCACACAGGTAGTGAAGCAAATATACAGTGCGTGAAGGCCAGGGAAAGGAACATTTTAAAAGTAATACTTCATGTCTTATACCCTGTAATTAGCACCGAGGAAGGCAGCGAATATTTCAAATTACATAATGTGCAGACATATCTTGGGACACAATGATAAACCACGGCAGACATGTAGACTGTCCGCCGTTTCATGTTGTGTTACATTTATTTGAACTTGAACTGAAGAAAAAACTAACAATAAACACACTAGCACATACTGTATCCACTATTTCCAGTACAATCGACAGGATGTGATATTTGATTATTCAGACATTCTACCACGAAATTGCCAAGTAATCACTTCAATATTTTAATGTTTGTGTAAAGAATAATAGATCATTCATTCATATTATCATTTGTCTAGCCTGCAAGTGCAAGTAAATGAAGATGGCTTTGCAGTGAATCATTGTTTACACAAAGCTGAGGTTTCACACATCATGGGGGGTAGGGGTTTACACAGAAATCAACTATTCAAATATTTGATATTGGAAGCCACAGAGCATTTCAATATAAAATTAACCGAAATCCTTGTAACTGACAATGGCTCCTCCTTCAGAGATGAAAGCAAACAAACAGCAGCTAGCTAGGAGAAAGAGGACATCTCCGGACTGGCCAGAAATGGGCCTTGTCAGATGGGTTGGAGAACAGAAAGAGGGGGGTGTAGCTAAAAGCTCCGTGGCAGAGGGGCCGAAGAGGTGCCTGACGGGCAGGGGCCTTTCCAGCCACGCTATGGACAGAAAGACAGAGAGAGCTCCCAGCACTGAGCCATATGCCTGCCATTAGGGAGCAGGGGGCTGGAACAGCCACTTCAAAGCAGTGTGGGCAACAGCTTGAAATGATGAGAATCAGATAGCGACACTGCTCCTAATACCACCGCTGAGCCAGGCAGAAGCATTCCGTGCAATGCTTTACGTTCTCTCTCTGTCATGATTGGTAAAAGAATACTGTATTCAGAGCGGAAGAAAGTGATATTGAACATAATGAGCAGGTTACAGCTACCAAGGTAGGTATACTCTGGCAAACCTCTCCCTGACTGAGGGATAAAACTGACAGTGAGGTTCCTGGTCATCTCTGTAGCCATGCTGAAGGAACAATAAAACCCACAACAATTCCAGATTGCTGTGGGCCGCCTTGCGACTCCAGATTTCTCTCTTTGCCCGTCTCCCACACTGTCTGGCAGCTTCTACCAGATGCTCCTCTTAGCTCCACCCCTCGTAGGACAGCTCTGAATGGAGCCTCTCTCTGCAACCCTGATGTTGTTGCCGCCTCCCCACTCCTGTCCCTCACTGGGCACAACCACCTTAGAGCCTCATGCATCAGCGGTCATCGCAAAAGAGTCACCACGCACCTCAAAACAGCATGGCGCCCCCTGCTGTCCAAAATGCAAACTGCCAGGCCACAGTGCTTCAACATCTTCACCACCCTCATGTGGGTGGATTGCATCTCTGCAACAGCCTCATGCTTTTCTGAAGAGCTGGGTAATATGGCTAAGAAAGTGCAGGTCAGCGATACCCTCACACACAGGCACAGAGGAAGTGTGCAGCGCTCTAGTGCAGTCATTGTCAGTTTTGATACCTACACTATGAAACAGCGCATTGGGCGTAGGGGGTGGCCACACACACAGCTTTCGCATTCCGCTGTTATACACAAACGTGACAAGTCCTACTGTCCTTTACCGCCAACTTCCTCGCAGCTTCGCCTGTTCGCCTTGTACACTTGCACCCCCCCCCCCCCCCCCCCCCAAAACCCAGAGCTGACCAGCGAGCATAAATTACACCGTTCTCGTCAGAGTGTCAGATAGCGTGGTTTGTCCCGCCTGCGCCTCCTTGTGGACGTGCGCTGTCAGTGAGACAAAATGGTGGCTGAATTATTGATGGAGGAGAGGGTGTGCTGGATGACTGAGGAGCGGGCTCTGTCTCACGCACCAGTGTATGGGGTCAGGGGCCATAGACACGTGTCGTTACACATGCTAATTAGCTTTCTGCATTAATCACCCACACGGCGCAGCAGAACAGCACCGCGGCTTCCAGCCTGGTATCCCTCATCCCAAGGAAATTCAATAGGATGGTCTAACACCCAGGCAGTCCGTGGTATATGGGCTAAAGCACTGGATTCTGAGCCTACCTTTGAAATGCTGGTGTTGGTACACTTTGCCTGTTGCAATACTATGAAATCCAGCTGTATAAATCTTTCACTTCACTAGATGAAAAATTTTGACATTATTTATCTGCAAAGCAAATAAAGAGTAATAATATTAGAGGAAAAAAATAATAAAAGACATTACCCATATAAAAGGTGAGCAAGGACTGTATGGCCTCTATTCCTATTCCTATGGCCTTTAGCTTCTAATTGCTAAAATTCACTGATGCTGATAAAATGATATGACGCTGCTGACATGCTAGACTTTCATCCTCTGCGACCTGGTACTTGACCACACTGCATTCGGTCAGTACGCCAGCACGGTAGCCATGTCTGTGATGAAGAGAGCGACCCGTCTCTGTGTGTCCATCCATGGGACCTTAGTACCGCGCCCAAGGGTGGTAGAGCGGCCTGTGGCCAACAGAGCGAGACGCACTTTGACGCTGACGTGGGGTGACACTCCCTCCGGGCGGCGAAGGGAGCGTGTGCGCTCACACACAGTCACTGGTTACGTAACGGGTCAGCATGAAATTACTGCGAAGAAATAGAAAATAACATTCACAAATAACATCCATTATACACTCTCCCTCTCCCTTGCTCCCTCTCTCTCTCTCTCTCTGTCCTTCTCTCTGTCCCCTTTCTCCTTCTTGCTCTGCCTCTTTCACACTCCCTCTCTCCAGCTCCAGACCCCTCAGGTCATCTGCATGACGAAACACTCGTGTGGCTCATCGAATTAATGAGAAAACCCACGAGACCTACAAATAAAACCCCTGGCTCACGTTGATTTTACTTCTGGGCCAGTTCACCGAGCGCACGCTAAAGAATTAGCATCAATTCCCTGTCACTGTAGAGGGCCAGGCCATCTACACTCACACATCCCCTTTCCCAGTTTTTTTTCTTTCTCCTTTGTTTCATACCTCCTCACTCCCTTTATCTCAATTTCAGGCTTTTAAGGATAATTGAATCACGCCGCTCACTCCATCACACATAGCTTTGCTCCTGCTGCACTCTGGCTCATCGCACTATCTCCTCCTCTTGACATCACTTTGATATAATTCCACTTCATGCTATCTTGTCCCACGTGCTAGAGTACAGAGAGCTACAAGGCACATTAATCCACTTCATCCTTCTCTGCCCAATCTCCCTTCTCTCTCTCCTCTCTTTGATTCATTATAAGGCCTGTCACCGTAGCTGCACCTCATATTCCATCACAGAACATAGTTTCGCTCAAGCTTAGCCCTCTCACCCATGAGTCCTCACCTCCTCCACCTGCTTGTATCTTCCACTGGGAGTAATGCGCATCCCCAGGGGAGATGTCTGCGATGTTGTGATGGGTCTTTGAAGATGTGTGTTTGTGTGTGTGTGTGTGTGTGTGTGTGTGTGTGTGTGTGTGCACGCGCGTGTGTGTGTGTGATTTGGTGTACACCTGTGTGCATGTGTGCACATGCGCATGCAAATGTGCCATCTTCATATCTGTGTGTGCATCTGTGCCTGTGTTTATATGTGTGTGCATGTTTGCACGTGTGTGTGTGCGTGTCTGAAGAGGGAGAGAGACATTAGAGCAGTCCCTCGTTATGTTTAACCAGAGGGCCATGAGACACTTGGAGAGAGTTGGAGGTGCACTCAAAATGTTTTAACAGGTAAAAGTGGTTATGAATATCCACATTTGCAATTATGGTCAGGAGAATTCCCTTTTCCTGTCTGTCGGGACATCTGGGGTGGGAGAGGGAATGCACAGCCTGAACCAATCAAAAACAGAGTACTCATAACACTGTGTTATTGCCACTGTTATCATTCAATGCCTCAGTTTCTCAGAAACTGAAAACTCATTAAAAAAAGTTCAGTGATTTTTCAACTTAATTGATTGTTGAAGTTTAATTGAAGTTGCTTTTAACATTGTAAAAGATAAAACATTGTCTTGGATTGTGACTCTAGGCATCTCTAGACACAGTGGCATTCCTCACTCACTCACTCATTCACTCACTTACCCACTGACTCACTAACTGACAGATTCACACACTGAGTGGCTCACACAGTGACAGGGCAAGGTTTGCCCGCTCAGTTCTTGTCTGACAATAAGATTACTTCAGCAAATGTAAATTTCCAGGCAATTCAAATGCATCTGTCGGACAGCGTAGAGGCTGGCTGTTTGATGTGGGTACAAGCATATCTTTGGCTTGTAGTACAATGTAGGGATCACGCCTGGGCATTAGGATGAATTCGTTAACCCTCCATTAGGAAGTCATTCATAGAAAATAAGGTGGAGATGGGGTTGTGCTGCAAGCAGCTGGAAAGGAATTGCTGAGAGGGATTTTTGCACTTGTAGACAAGTTTGGATTTCTAGGTTTGGTTTAGTTGAGGAGGGAATGACTCAAAACTCTCTTCATTTGGAACTTCAGTAAGTGGAAAGTAGGACAATTAAACATCTTTGTTTTGAAGTATGTGAGTAGCGCTTGAAGGAATTTCGTGGCCCATTTCTGTGTGATGTTGCCCAGTCATGTGATGCATTCCAGTATGTAATGTCTTCATACATCTGTGCACTGTGCAACACAGTGTAGTTATGTTATTTATGCTTGAAATAAGGCAAGCGAAATGAGTCATTAGACAGCATTTGATTTACTGTTATCTACAGTACTACAACTGTACCAAACCAGATAGTCCAAAAGTATAATTTCAGATAGGATGACCCCACATTAAGATATATAATATGACCTTTTCAGTGGCTATCCCTGATGACCAGCAATGTTATCAGAGGGAGGTAGAGGGGCTGCATGACCGGCTGTCCGTGGTTGTTATTTTGATGATGGGCACTGCTCAGTCTGAATCTGTCTAACTGCTCCCAGGCTGGTGTGTTCCTGCGGGATTGTGCTGTGGCCCCTCCTCCCCCGGACCCTTTACTCAGTCTCTGCTACAGCTGTTTTATTCCTTCCCCTGCCCATTGCGTAGTCCACTTCTCTCTGGCTCTCACCCCCTGAAAACACAGCCATGAAGCCCCATCTTAAATAGGCTTGAGGACGAGATGATTGTGTAAGCCGGCCTGTTCTGGAGAGGGTGAGTCACCGCACTTCCACAGGGACTGCTTGTGCACTCACTTTCTCTTACTCGCACAGCACTGGAATCCCCCCTAAGCAAGATGCTATTGTGGGCCATTTATTTCCTCTTCTCCCTGTTTCAGAGTCCTAGCTCAGCAGTTAGACGGATGCATTGACGTGCCACTCAAAGCCCGGAACATTAGGGGGGGCCACGTGGCAGATAAGTGTTTGGGGCAGAGGCGGTTGAGTTCCCTGCAGCAGCTGGCTCCTCAGAAAGGGGTCCTCAGTGATGCCCAGGTGCCCTAGTCCAGTGGTTTTCAACCCTGCTCCTTGCTACTTGATTAAATCAGGTGTGCTCAGCTAATCAAAAGTGCCACTGATGACTTCAGTCAGGCAGGTAGATCAAGGATAGATAGAAGATATGAAGGACAGTGTGCCTCCAGGAGCAGGGTTCAGAACCACTGCCCTAGTCTATCAAGGCTTGTTGTCTGCAGTTCGTGGTTCCACCAGCAGAGGGAAGCAGCATGCAAGAAGGAGATACCATATTCACAATGTTTACCAGAATTACAAATTAGAAAATATCCAAGGAGAGAAAGTGTGTTTAATTTAAGGCAGGCTAAGTGCTCTGCAGCTCTCTGGCACTGTTCATCAAGGACAAAATCTGTCATTGCTGTAGTAGCCCTAATGATATCTTTACCTTAAGTGTAGCCAGCCACCTCCCATTCCTGAAAGAAGATGTCTATCACAATCAAAATATCCTCTGATTCAAGCCTTTTATGTCTTCCTTTACCTTCAGTTTAAACAGTTCAGACAGCCACGATTCTCTCTGACACATGACCTCTCCACATTTGAAGACACACTAGAGTCCTTCGTTTAAACTGAACGTCCAGCCACAGGACAGATGCTCTTCTTTTCGGCCGGGGCCTTTCACTGTGAAGGTGCTCTCCGGCAGGCAGCAATGCTGGCCTGTCCCTGTGCCAGCCTCCATGTGGCACCCTGAGGAGGGAGTCTAAAAGGCCTTAATTCCTGCCACTGCCTTCCTGTCCCTCAGCAGAGGAGATTAGAGGCGGGGCAGGCTAAAGACATGCGGGGCAGGCTTTTTAGACTTAGCTTTATGAAACACAAATCGCAGCCTAATTAAATATTAATACCAGGGGAAAGCATCTTTGCGTTGCCCTAACACCCGTCTGTCCTACAAAAAAACACACACACAGGGACAGGGAGGCTCGTCTAGACATGGCGTTAGAACACGGTAAGGCCGAGGGGGTGGGGTGAAGGGGGGGAGTCTCTCGGGAGACTCTGCGTGACGATGACTAATCTTCTGATGTCCTGACAAGGGTCCGCTCCCGCTACCACTCTGGCCCATTAGGAGCACCCTCTCCGCCCACACCGCTTGACCTCAGACCCCCGCTTCGTCTCACTGAAGGCGTGCTACCACGTAGTCCCTTACTGTTAATTTCTCACCTGTGACACAGAACAAGATCACCTCTTTAATATTCATGTATGTTTTTGCGCAGTGGAGCACAGCGGTGATTAGGCAACTGCTTGTGCGGTTGTGATTGATACAGTAACATTGATTCTTGGGCAATAATGCAAGAGTGACTTTAGAGTACATTAATGAAATAGCGCAGTAAGTGGAAGTGCGCAAATTAAATTACAATGACCAGACAAACAAACATTCATCATGTTCTGGCAGCGAGAGAACAGGGGGCATCCATCTGTCCATATGAGGTCTGCTTTGGAGATTTCTATAATCCACATAATCCTGTCAACAGGCCCAGCAATGAACTGGGCTTCAGTAATGCCATCTGTCCAGTAGAGGGTGCTAAAATCAACCGTCCTGTTTACGTGCCTCGCCCGAAAACTGCAAGGCTCTGCTACGCGCCACATTTCTCACACACATGGGTGAGCGTATGTGAGAGCTGGCCTGACTAGCACAGTGACAGGGGAATGAGAGAGGTCACAGAACAAACAGCATCACTCACACGTGGGGGATACATGGGACTGTGGTCTCTGTGATCTGGTCATTCCAGCTCTCTTCAAAATGAGGTTATTGTAGCTACTAACTGGATAGGAATCTGTATCACCAGTTGTTCCAGCTGTCAGCTGAAAACCATTCCAAACCATGCAGCTGGTGGACTGGGAGTAACAGCACTGACGCAGGAGAAGGCTCTTGGCCCATCCAGCGCACAGCTCTAAGTGAGTGACTCAGGCCCGGGTGACACGAACACAGGTAGACAGCCCGCAGTGGAGTGGTGTTTGAATCATCCCTCTAATGTTGCTGCTGACACACTCGCTCCTCTATAGAATCCCCTAAGCCTCCACGCAACGTCCTCTTCCGCCTGTTCATGATTCGTATGAGCAACCCCCTGCATAGGAGATCTGTCTCTGCGGTGCAAAGGATTTTGGGAGTTTGTGGCGTCCTCCGTAGGTACAGCACTAAACTGGATTTGTACTCTTCAGCGTGTCGCGCAGCAGGACAGCGTCTAAAAACAATAACAGACCACACCACTCACCAACAACCTTGTCCCAAATCCCCAGGGACTGGTGACATTAGATGATTTCCCTGAAATCCAGCATCCAGCTCACTTTCTCACTGGCCACTGACCACTCCTTCTGCCACGCCCACAACAGGCTCTCTGTTACTTTAATTCAGGAACATTGCAAAAACATCTCTACAATGTCAGAACATTATCTCTTTTGCCTGGTACCCACCTCCTCCATCAGAACAAGTGACCGTTATCCATGGGTGTCCCCAGTTATGGACCCGGCATGCTGCATGAAAGTGTAACACCCTACAGCACTGTCCTGCCTGCATTCTGCATGATGGTGCAGGTGTCATGCTGTGTTTTTCATGTGCATTGTGTCATTACTGGTTTTCATTCCTGGTGCAGGTGGTCAACAAGGCAGGCTTCCCTTGGAATGAAATTTCCAGCTGCACAAACTTGCAGGACCAACAGTCTGCAGAGCTCACCACTGACCAGAAATTGAAAAATGTATCATGGTCACTTGGTTAAACAACTCAATTACACTCAGTTGGTCAAATGCATTTGAGCAGAACAATTGAACCCTTTCCCTGTGCTATTTTAGGAAACGGGAAGTTCCGTTTCATTAGTTTATCATTCAAATGGGTTTTGTAATGTAATGTTGAGCGTTTCACTCCAGACCGTACCCCTACACCCTGCAACTGTTACAAAACATCCATGAACATGCATCCTTACACCCTCCCTGCTAGCGACCTGCCCCTCCCACCCCCCGCCAATCCTGTAACAGTCTATCTGGGAAAGGTCAATACTGCTATATATTCACAATCTCAACAGGAGCGCTTTGCCGCCTTGAGATGCTCTGCCTGCTTTCTCGGGACAATCTGCCCATTGTTCTCTATCAGCAGGGGCCAATTGGTCACGGACAGACAGAGAATCTTAAACTGCTGGGCCTTAGTGCCCATTAAACGGGCGTACACCCCCCACACAGACAGGCACACTGTGCTTGGCCAATCCCCTAGTACATGCAATCAGGAGACACTGGAGAACATGCTGTATTTCAGTGGCGCACGTGAGAAATTAATGGGAAGACACCCAGACAGACTGACGCGCCGACAGGCCCACGGACACACAGACATACAGGTGTGTCGCCCGGACACCCAGAACACAGCGCACTCCCGTCGTTCACTCCCTATGCCCTATGCTCACAGCTGCGGCCCTCGATCTCACGAAAGATCAAACCTGGAAAGCCGGCGTAATGATGAAAGGAGAACGAGACCACCTCCCGGGGCTGCAGAGAGGGGGCCATGCAATTACTGAACAGCAGGGGCAGGCGGAGCCGAAGGGCGCCGTGATTCAGATGCTACACGAGCTACGCTGCGCCCTGTGCTACAGGCTAAGAGCACAGACGGAGTCCCATCCCTGAGAAACACCCTTAATGACCCCTCCACAGCAGAATGCCAGAGAGAGAACAGAACATGATCAAACACAGACACATCTTTTTTTACTCCCGTAGTGACCTGGATTTACAATCATCATTAAACTGAGCACATTTTCAGATGATGATGTTACACATATTGGACAATATTTTATTTGTAATTAGTTTTCCTTCAGGAAGAGGGAGGCCTCCACAAAGATGTACACTGTATAATTTTTGTCAGCAATTTATGAGGCTGCAGTTTAACGGGAAAACTGGAGTAAAGTGCATCGTTCAAAAAGCAGTGTCCCTTTGGGGACTTAAACCCATTACTCTCCGTAGTGTCCAGAGCATTCCAAGCACAATCAGCCCAGTAATACCCTGACAAAACAGAACACCCTGACAAAAGCAACACATATGCACTTTGTGCCACCACTGTCTGCACTGCAAAGTCACCATCAACCAATGACATTCTGGGGTAGCCTAACGCGGAAGAGCTGGAAATTGAGCCACAGCACTTGAGTGACAAGGCAGGAAGACAGCCCCACCGCTGCCGCCGCTCCGACGCCCACCTCCGCTCCTGCTCCTCACGGCAGGCAAACTCAGCCGGAGATGTAACCAAACAGCCCGAGGGCTCAGCACGTCAGCGCCGCCGTGTACTGGGACTTCAGGGACTCAGTGCTGGGGGGGAGGGGGTGGTACTGTGTGCTGAGGAGGTGCGAGAAGCCCCAGCTGACGCAACGGGGATCCGGCTGCTGCATCTCTGTGTGCGTTCGAATGCGCAACAAAGGCGTGCTGGGGGTGCTACCAGAGGGCGCATTGCTAAGACTCCATGAGTTGCGCATTAATGTATGTGTGTGTGTGTGTAAGTGAGGCTACAGGTGCCAACATCAATATAGTGCAGCACAAGGCTAGTGTTGATACACAATGATATTATACAACACCAAGCCTATTGCCACTCAAAACCGTGAAATACAACAGTTATGGGCACAGATGTCATTTACACAGAGAGGTTAATTTATGCCCCTTTCTCTTTCTCTCGCTCCCTCCCTGTTTCCGTCCTGTCTTTCCTTCTGTACAGGACAGATAAACTTCAGTTCCAAAGTCTGGTTACAGATTACAACGGCAGGAATAGCAGAACTGTGTCTGTATGAGCTGCTGTGTATGTGTGTGCGTGTGCGTGTGTGTGTGTGTGTGTGTGTGTGTGTGTGTGTGTGTGTATGTGCATGTTATTATGATTCAGGGACTCCACTCACCAGAGCCAGGCAAACAGATGCACTCCTCACTTGATTCCTCTCATCCTTAATCAATAGCCCTCTAGGGGACCCTCCAGTACAAGAGAGCTCATTTAGATTTAAGCGATTCACCAAGTCTACGTATTAATGTAAAACAATGTGCTCGTCCACACCAGGGCAAGTGTATTTCTTTTACTACACCTACTTTACGTTCTACAGGGCTAAGCAGTGCTCGCCACACAAACGTGCACCAATGGCTGCCTTATCTGAAGTTGAGTGGTTTTGCTCACACAAACACACGCAAGGGGAGCAAATCCTTCTCTCCTTCAGGGAGGCCAGTGAAAGAGCGCTTTCAGGCCCTGTCTGGGTGTGAAATTACAAGCAGATTTGTGGAGTTTGAGGGAGTGAGGGAGGAAGTGTGACGCCGGCAGTGTGGCAGATTAAAGCACCTGTTCCAGTGTTTACTCTCCAATACACTATCGCCTTTCCTCTCACCATCCCTCCCTCTCTTCCCTCATTCCTCTCTCTCCCTCCTTCTACCCCCCCCCATCTGTTTCTCCCCCACCTCTCTCCCTCTCTCTTTCTCTGTCAATCCCTCTCCTTCTCTGTAGGCACATATTCGGCTGCACAGGGAGACCCCTGTTTAGGAAGGGAAGGCGGGGAATCTCTCTAAGATGCCATTGGCTTTTGCAGCTCCTCTCCCTGTCACTAAAACGTCACCGTTTAGGAGTCATGTGACAGGCAGCAGAACCAAAGCGGTGACGATGCTCTTGTTTCCACGGTGATTACCATGCCAATACCCGTCAAAGACATTCCCTTACTCACAGAGAGGCAGGCGGCTTGCTCTTTGATGCTGGCTAACACATAACGTTCCCTCCACATAGCTGTCATGGTGCAACAACATTACCATGCCGCTGCAGGATCACAGCATCAATGTAAAAATGCTACACATTCGCCAGGACTATACCCTCCCCCTCCTATCCCTATGCCGATCACATGCAATCGCTCTGGACACGAGTCAGATCCACACCCGCCCTCGGTGCCCCTCTCTCTTTTCATAGCAAGGAGTGCTACACTGTGTGTCCCTCTATGCTAGCATTTCCCTCTCAATGACAGACTGATGGACACTTACACGCAAATCCAGGTCCAGACTGCCCTGTAGGTAATCATGCCCAATCACAGCACATTCTTCCCAGAGTGAAACACTGGAGGAGCTCATCATAGGCCTTTTTCTTAGCTACCGCACCCCAGCGCCCCCAAATCACAGCGCATTCTCTCCAGAATGAGGCACTGGGTGAGCCCACCATAGACGATTTCTCATGCAGTCACTGCGAATCAGAGGCCACTACTGCTGAGTGTGACCCCAGCGCTCAGTCGCTGCAAAGGGGCAACGTGATTGGAGAGGATGAGCAGGCAGTGCCCTGAGGCAGCAGAGTGGCGGACATACACACACACACACAGACACATGCACACACACACACACACACACACACACACACTCTGCCCCCACATCCGCTCACACACTTTAAGTAATTGGCCTCTTCCTGTCCTGCAGTGCATCACTGCAGCTGTTGCTATATACATCTGTGTGTGCGTGAATGTGCATCCTACAAAGAAAGAAAGACACAGTAGCACACAATCCCCTTGTCGGAATCCAATTTGCCAGTTGATTCTTGTAAATGGAGCGCTTCTATGGGTTTATAATGGGGTCTGCCCCAGATGGTCTCATCATTATGAGCAGTTCATTCTTTTTTTCTCTTTCCTTAGGAGTGCACTGCACTGTAAATAATACTCTAAACATCATATGAAATTTTCAGTGCTTTGCGCAGCCCCTTTGGAAATTAGATTTTGTATGGGAAACATAAATCCATCAACCCACTTTTACCACTATCAGTTGCATTTGTATCTGTGTGACTGTATCTGTGCATTCTGCTCATGACTGTGATGTATCCTTCTCTCATGTCCTTCCCTGCTTAGTTTACACTCTGACACAAACATACATGCAGTGCCCAGCAGGACTTCATGCCCGTTGACCTCCCTTCTCTCTGTGGCAGGGCCTCCTGCACACTCTTGAACTGACGCTTAAATGAGCCAAGTACTGGTGTCCCCCTGGGTGTCCGCTGCCTGTACCCTGATGCTCCATAGACTCTGATAAGGACAGGGAAGCACAAAGAGCACCTGGAATGGGGCACGGCTGGAAGTGGACATAAGGGGGAGCATGCTAGTGTTGCACATGGGAAACAGAAAATCGCTGTTGTTGTTCAGTCGCCCATGTCTACAGCCTCCCATCAGCAACACTGATCTCCAATCAGCGCCCATCAGGTGTGGGGCTGCTCCCCTCGCCCTCGCACAGATCACAGATCAGCATTGCTGAGGCGAGCCAGGAGCAAAGGGGCAGTCAGGAATGTGGCCACGTCACCACTGCACACATTGTTCCATTTCCCCCGGAT
Source organism: Megalops cyprinoides (assembly GCF_013368585.1). NCBI lineage: Eukaryota > Metazoa > Chordata > Actinopteri > Elopiformes > Megalopidae > Megalops > Megalops cyprinoides. The sequence goes on from NC_050583.1 coordinate 38,573,526, forward strand.
CTAAAGCCTTCATTACTGGATTCTGAGCCGCCATCAAAGCCGTGGCAACAGCAGGGCGCTCCTCCCCGTCATCATGACAACTGGAGAGCGGACAGAAGGTGTGCCTGCCTCCGGCGGAGAATAGAATGTGGGAGGCAAGGCCCGATGATCATCGGCGTCATTATCATTATTGATCTGTTCAGACACTCTTACCCTGGGAGAGAGCACTCGCTGTTTCACACCTCCTGAAATGCGTTTAATGCAGCAGCACGTCTTCTGTAGGTGTTGAGGGAAAGCACCCCAGCTCAGCAGTGCAAAAGCAGCCCAAAGACCCACCTCCTGCCATCAACCCCTAAGGCCAGTGCTCTGACCACTGCCCCACCAGCTGCGTTACAGTCCTGACTCACAATGGTCCAGATGGGAAGGGCTGCATAGGGCTAGATTTTAACAATGAATTTTTACTAACGAATCTATCTAGAATGAATCTAATACTAGCTTACAAACATACGTGCACACACACACACACACACACACACACACACACACACACACACACTGCCCCAATGCTCCTTCAATCTCATCTGATCTCCACGAGGTCACTCACACACTGCAAAACATGACGCTGCAGAAACACACACACACACACACACACACACACACACGCACACACACACACACACACACGCACACACACACACACACACACACACACACACACACACACATGCGCGTATGCAAGTAAGGAGAGGCTGGGCAAATTGTGTCAGTGATCTTTCCATCTGATTAACAGCCTTCTATAAAGAGACCCTTAATGCAGAAAAGAGCAGTTTCTGTGTGTTCCCATGTTTCAGTGGGAAGTGTTTACAAATCAAGTCTAAAAGCGAGAGACACAAATCTTTTAAATGAATGTTTCCGCTGAGGTGATCTTTGAGCTTAAGGGTGTTCTACAGAGCAGCTCAGAAGCTCAGCTCTCTCATAGCAAAGAGCTGCCAGTTCTACTAAAGACAAAGTGCAGGGCCATTGCATGGCTGAGATCCAGGAATATTATACTGCACAAATGCCCTATGAGAGTCATACAAATATTCTAAGCTACCTACTGTATCTACCTACTGTAGGCTGTCCTGTGCAAATTTGTGTTCGTATTGTGCGGGCATATTTAAGTTTGTGAAAACTTACATTTTCTTTAAATAATGAATGTAATTCATTACGCACATCGATAAAATTTGCATCTTTTATCCTAGGAATTTCTAAGTATACATATTACATATATAAAGGCTGTTACATATTTACTCTTAAATATATCATGTGCACACATACACGTGCACACACAAATATACATACACACGCATGCATGCACATACACGTATGCGCACACATACACACTCACTCACACTCACACACATGAAGGCAGGCTGGGGACCAACGACATCATCCCAAAACCTACCCTTACATCATCTTAACAGGGTGAAAAGAACTCTTCCCTGGCACATTCATGATGAATAATTTAGTTTTAAAGAATAGAAAGAAATTCGGACATGCCTGGCTAGTCAATCAGCAGTTTCTAACCAGGTCCACTAGAAAGGTGCGGGGGGGGGGGGGGGGGGGAAACGGACATGAGCAGGGTGAGAGATGAGGTCACCGGGACCTGGTACAGACTCAGGGGAATGTGCTCCGACAGGGAGGGGGACAGAGGAGACAGCCCCCCTTCCTACTGCTGCACCCACAGACTCCATTCACCCTGGAAACAGACCACTCTATCACCTCCATCCCCATCACACTGTGGAGTGTGCGCTCAAGGATGCCAGAAATGAAGAGTGTGTGAGTGTGCATCTACATGTTTGTCTGTAAGTGTGTCTGTGTGTGTGAGCATGTGTCTGCATGTGTCTGTGCATATGTGTCTGTGGGTGTGAATGTGAATGTGTATCTGTATGGGTGAGAGTGTCTGTGTGTGTGTGTCTGCATGTCATTACTGAAAGAAATGAATAAGTAAACCTTGTCCCTGGAGCCTGTGGAGGCTGTCATTGAACTCCTAAATCATTTCTCCCTAAGGGTCCATGCTGATGCCACAGGTAGCATGGTGTACGCAGACACACACACACACACATACACAGATATACATATGTTACACACAGACGTGCTTGCATACACACACACTCACACACACAGAACCAAAGAGATCCTGAAAAAAGACATACAATTACAAACACCCAGGAAAAAAAACTGTCACAGAACGAAGACACATTAGTAAACAAAGACACAAAACACATACATGTACACACCACCGTGCACTCACACACCCTGAGAGCCACCACCCCGTCTCTCCCGAGCCTCCCTCTCTGGCAGCATCGCACAGGCCAGCACCCATTCATAAACACACACGCACACACACACACACACACACACACACACACACACACACAGCGAGCTGTTGGCAGCGGCAGCACACAGCAGCAGCACACAGACACATCAAAAGCGCAGTCACATCTTCGGTGTCACACGCTCCCTTTCAGCCAGGTTCCCTAACCTCATGCCCTATCTGCGCCGAGGAAAATGACAGACCATCGCAGCACACTTAATTCGAGCAGTCATTTCCGCGCAGCACCAGAGAACACCCAAAAAGAACACGGAGTACCCCTTCAGCGGCACGAGCAAAGACCGACCACAAAACAGTCTCATACGACACAAATGATGTAATCCCACAACAGCAGGTGAAATCCTCCGGCAGCACCGCGAGCTACAGGCCACCACAGCGCTTACCCAGCGCTCAGAGAATCCTGTTGCACGCAAGAAGGCGAGGACCTAATTAGCATGGACAAATTCCCCTGCAAATTGGTAGCGTTGCGTGCTAATTGCTAATTATCACAAGACGGCCCAGTTGAACGTTCTGAACACCCCCCCCACCCCAACCTCCTTCCCTCCTCCCCATTATCCATCACACGCCTTTCTACAGTTAATCAGACTACAATCCGAGAACACACAATTATCGACCCGCCTTCTCCCTTAGAATCATCAGTCCTGCAACTGCTGGGATGACTCTCTGGTGGCTGGTGTAAAATACTACACAAACATGCTGAGGCGAACCGGCTTCCCCCCCTCCTCCTGATGGAGATGAATATTAATGGAATGGTGAGTGAACGTGGAGAGGCGCGCTTACTGCGCTGTTTGTTTTGGCCCTGGCGGTATCGTGGTGGGGGGGGTGAACGAACACCCTCCACCCCGCTCCCTCCCTCCTCTTCCCCCCTTACCTGGGCCATGTCTTCAGCGGGGCTCCTGCTGTCTCCTAGTCCCGGGCATGGCACGGAGTCACGCGCGCCCTGGCCGTCCCCCGCCTCGAGTGACACTCAGCCTGTCCCGCGATGCAGCCGGGGCACACACACACGCCGCCGCGCCTCTCCGAAACGGCATGATCCCCTCTCGCCCCCCTCTCTCTCCCCCTCTCTCTCCCTGTCTCTCTCTCACTCGCACTGACAGCCACCAACATCCACTGAAAAGGCTTCTCTGTGCTGTCTGTCCTCCCTTCGCTCCCGCTCCTGTGCTCTCTGTTGTTTTGCTGGACAGGCGCGGTGTGTAATCCTTGCTTCTTCGCTCAGGTAGAAAGAACGGGGAAGGAATGCTCCCCTCTATTTCGCACTCTCCCTCTTACTCGCACGCTGTAAGCTGGCTCATCGCCTCGCCTCTCTGTGTCTCTCTCTCTCTCTCTCTCTCTCTCTCTTTCCCACACGCTAACTCCCCCCGCCTCTCCCCTCCTCTCCCCTCCCCCCCTTCAAAGCACAGACACAGAGCATTAAGAGAGCCAGGGCGAGCTGGCAAGAGGGGAGGGGAGTAGGGGGTTGGGGAGGGTGGTAGGGGAAGACCATGTGACTCCAGCCACTACTCTGTGGGATTGCCTGACAGCTGTCCAGCTCATACCTCCATGAAAATGTCCGTCGCCATTGACAACCACTGCTGTGGGCTCAACAGCCATATGTCTACCGGTTCAGTGCCATTGGCTGACAGGATTCCATCCCTTGCCTGATACAGAGAGCATGTTGGGACTTGTAGTCTTGCTACACCAAAGGTAAAGCAGACACAACATTATGAAGCTGTTTCAGGGGGTGGAGTACCATTTTCCTTGATGTATTCTGCTTTGTGTTCACTGAATTTTTCTAAAGTGTTGAACGAAAATTTAATCATAATTAACACTTAACACGGGCCACCTTTATCTGGAGGGGAAACAGCAGTTTTCCTAGCAAGTCTAAAATAAACACAAACACACATGCATGCACACACACGCCTGCTTGTGCACACATGAGGTAGGATAAAAACTAAGTGCTCGGTCACTCAGGTAGGCAACCTCCTCCAGGGTTTCTCTCAGGCTGTATCACAGTAAACACCAACCCATAATGAAAGGAACTGCACACAACACTGCAACACTGCTTCTCTTTCCTTCAGCATGTCCCTGACTGGCTCCAGAGGGCCAAACCAGCCTCCTGCATGTCACTCACTACCGTCACGATCAGGTGTCACAGAGATGTGCCCGGGGTCCACAGTGAAGTGCCGCCCATGGGGGCTCAACCCCAAGTACTACTGCCACAGAACAGCACGACTGGTGAGGCCAGAGTGAAAATTAGCATAATGCAGGGTGAGCCGGGAGAGAGGGGCACTGTGGACCTAACTGGGAAGGGATGCGCCTTTTGGAGAGCGCTGACTATTGGAATTGACTATTTCTGAGTGGAACAGACTGGGAACTGACACATGTGACAGGATGTGGAGGTATTTTAGATATAATTAGAGATAATTTGACCTGAGGGAGGCCTTTGAACAAAGTCCAGAGGAATGACAAGAAAGGCACACACAGGGAATCTAGAACCCTGTCCCGCACAGAAAAAGGCCAAAGGTCATTTGCAATACAAAGGGGTGACCACTGGATTCCCTGTCAGTTCAGTTGCCTACAGGTCACTGCACTAAAGCCAATGTAGAAAAACATTTACTCTGATGTACAGTAAGTAAGCACAGTAAGCATCCAGCAACCTACTTCTGCAATTATTCATGGGATTATTTATATTTTCCATTTTTAATCACAGAGAATGGTCAAAAAAGTAGCTACTCTCAGTTTTATTTTTAATTGAACTGTTTATCCAAGACATTTGCAAGAGTCACAAGACATATTATAAATATTATCAAGATCAACAGAAGAATGTTGATCACTACAGTCAAAGACCCTACAGTATTAAAACTTGATGTACTCAGCACTGTAGACCACCGCTAGCTGACAGGTGAAGGAAATATAGGCCAGGTGAAATTTGCCTATAGGTAAAATTTTTCTCAAGTCGTATACATTTTATCAAAAGTACCCACGGTGGCATCATCATCGCGTAAACTGATCTCTAACTTAAAAACTTTAAATGCACCTTCAGATCCCTGCAACCTTCTACGTCCACAGACGACAGTTATCTGACTCTCTGATGTTAGGGCGACATCTGCTGGAAATATAGCAGCATTGGCGGTAATGAAGGAGGGGAGGTAATGCCATTCATCGGCTGCATAATTAAGGGTGACCAAAAACAAATTTAATTGATCACTTTTAAAAGTGAAGTCTGATCAGAGCTAAATATTTTGGATTTGGATTTGGATCTGCAGTATTTCAGCAACGAATAAGTGGGACCGCTGTGTAAATCAGAAAGCTGAGAATCAACGCAAACGTGACGGATACTAACTAGAAAAATGTATTTTGCAACTAATCTGTTAAGAAGCTGATCCCTATCCAGAAATAACAGTACAAAGACTAACAAGATTGATATAAGTATTTCATTGCATAACGTGTACTTACATTGTGACATCAACAAAGGAAAAACAGCAGCAATTTATATCTGGTAAAATGCGCACATGCGTAATTCACAAGCTTCTGTGAAAGCTTCTGTGACGCAGGGTTTCATTCTATACCCCTGACAATTACCAGGCAGCCTATGTGAAATTAAGCTTTAAATTAATTAAATTGATTTACTAATTTACACAGACGCTTGTCGGTTTAACCTGAAATGTATTATTTTGCATATGTGTGGCCAAATCGCCTAGCAATTCAGACATAGTATTGAAATATTTTCACAAGTACGTAAGTTAACGATCTTTTAAGAGCAACTTAAGGGAGAGTTTTAATAAATAATACAGAGGTGTAATTAGGATATTCAAGTGTTTATTTGTATGTAATAGGACTATACTAACATTTTTTCATAAGATGATTAATACGTAGTCTGTAATGAGCATCATATGGTTCAGTATATGCATTTGTATATTTCACTTTGAAATGAGTGGATACACGTCGAGTTAAGATTTTAGAAAAAAAATCAAAAGCCATATATTATTACATACCGCGTAACACTGAACAATTAAAAGATAGGCTACAGTACCTACAGCCACGTGTGGCCCTCTTACTGTTGACATTCCACACTGAGGCCCACGGGGCTGAATGTCCTGAAAATCACGTTTACACACATTCTTCCCAGCTTGCTTAAACACGTAGCGTAAGGCCACCTCCATCCGGAATTTACGGTCGGCATATTTCTGTACTGTCAACAACAAACCAAATGCACATTGCCTGTGTCTGCCCAGCTTGAAATCTCACCTCGACGTTTCGTCAGTATGGATTCTACAGCTGAACTTCGGATGTGGTCGCCCCGGGAACGAAGCGATCACACGGCTTTCGTGGAAGGAGACCTTCTCTATGTGTGGGGCGGATATCACGTAAGGCACAGTGCTGTAGATACATTAAACGGTTAAAATTGTGTACTGTAGAACCTAGGCACGGTTGTTACTTACCTACTCATCTTGATGTTAGCAATATTTTGCATTTATATAACAATTGGCCACTTGGTTCAAAGTAATCAGGAGTAGAAAAAAATATTCTTTGAGTTCTATTTAATGAGACATCTTGTATTTCCAGTCTGACAGCAAGTATTTGTTGTAATGTAAAAAAAAATGACTGACCTGGAATAGGTCCTTAGTTTCAAAGTAGGTCGAACCTGAATAACTAAATATGTAACTTGCTGTAGTTATGGATTACTGTTCCTGAAGCTGCAGTAATAATACTGGTATTTTTCAATTTTCTTTTGCAGTCAGTTGCTGGTGAAGAGGTGTTCTTACCTAGTGACGAGATCTGCCTTTATGACATGAGCAGTGGTATATGGTAAGATTTAAAGGTTTTCCATTTTAATGCGATTAGCAAGACAGATGTTGCTGTTCACGTTATTCTGAAAGAGCAATAACAAAGCAGACATTTTCAGCCAGTAAAAATAACATGAAATCATTGAAATGCTTTTAATTCAGTGAAATATTGAACATGGCTGGTATGATCATCTGTCTATGCCTGACCATAATTTGTATATTCTACTTTTCCACTTTCAAAGGAATTTGCACTATTAATTCAACTGCTTGCCTTTCTGCTGTAAATGTATGTGAAGTTTCCATGTAGGCTTTGAATATGTGATACAGGAAATGGTGTTCATGTGACTACACCTGTGCTGCAATGAATTCATGTTACAATAAACAGAAGCGCCCCTGCCACTTTGCATACATAATTTGCATCCAATTTGCACATGTGTCTTAGGGAGACTCAGGCCATGACAGGGGATGTTCCACCTTCTTTGTCGCAAACCTGTGGCTGTTGCCTAAATGGGGTAATGTACATCTTTGGTGGATGCAATGACAACGGCCACACTAATCAGGTAAGCTCTTGGAAGTGCCCCCCCCCCCCCCCCCCCCCTCCCCGAAAGGTAGCTGTGATATTTCCATTGATGTGTCTGTTTGAAAAAGTACCCAAAATAATCACTGTATCTGTTCCCTCAGACAAATAAACAGTGAGGTGCTTATGAGGGGCAGATTATAACAATAGGAAAAGGACGGAAATCAGTTCATGGGCATTTTTGTGTTCAAGGCTGTTTGTATCTTGTATCTTGATGGTTCAAGACTGTGTGATGGTGATCATGCTGAAGCATATTGTATTGTTGCCTGGAAAGTGAAAGCCTCCCTGGAATAGTATTCCAAAGCTGTTCTCACCTATATTTACAGCTTTATTGGGTTAACCTACTGGATGGAATGTTTGCCTGGAGGAAAGTGACAGACACTAAGGGAACTCCGCCCTCACCACGAGACAGACATTCCTGTTGGGTTTACAGGGACAGGTAGGTGCTCACCTGATAAAATGTGCACACAATTCAAACAGGGCTGGACTTGCAGCCCAGCACCTCTTAAGAATATGACTGCCACAGCGTGAGAATTTAAAGCATTTAACAGTACTCATCTGTGCGTGTTCACTTGTTACCTGTGGGTAATACCCGTAGGTTGATTCTACACTGATAAGCAGCTGATTACCTGACTTTGTGGTTGTCTGAGTTTTTTTTGGCTTTGGGTTATGATTTCAACAGGCAGAAAAGAGATAGAAATCTGGTTTCCTGGAAGCTTTAAAACAACTGGGTGTGCTATGTTACATAAACACAGCCTCAATAGCTCTATGGATGGTGAAAAATAAGCATGTGTAAACAGAACAGCAGCCAATGAAGTGAAGCCTGTTAGCTGTATCAACTAAGAGAAATAATATACCACCTTAAGTAAGCATGTAACTGTATACAAATGTTTACAAATCTATAAATTGTAATGAAAAGGTACAGGAAGAAACCTTGTACTCCCCACATTTGTAATTGTGGCAATGTTGGGCAAAAGACATTGATTGACTGATCTATTGACTGAATAGATAAATAAATAAAGTTGTCTTATAAAACATCACATGAAAGTTGTGATTCTGGTGTGCTAACAGAGAAACACAACATGCCAATGTGTAGAAAGCATACCTCAACATAATGCACCATACATCACACCAAACTTTACAGAAGTCACAGGCTACACAGGATTTATAAACTCAGAAGACGGGGGTATACCAGTAATGCACATGTACACAATTATGAAATAAATATTACAAGAAGTTAAAATCTCTTAAAACTCAGCCATAGCGACCCAATGTCTCTTTAATTGCCCTTACTTTAAATGCTTTCCATTATAGGGAAAATGGCACTTGACATCAAAAAGTACATACAGAAAGTGTCAACAGGCTAACTATAGTTTGGGACGCAGTTCAAACCATTCACCACCATCTCTTATCACACCTGTGTCTGCCATATCAAATTCAATGAAGGGACTTGGCTGCTGTAATAGATAATTTGTCTCTGTAATTTACATTTCCAGGTGATGACAGACATCACCAACCCAGATGTTATAACATCAACAGTGCTTGGATAGCTACTGAGATATTTGAAACCACAATGCATTTTGATAGAAAAAAATTATGTTTCATATAGTAACGCTGTGCTGCAGTACATGATGCCATTTTTGCCGTATGCCCATGTTGACAGACAACCCTGTCATGTTGAGCTCTGGCTCATCACGCTGTAGTTCATGTCCTGCTGTGCAAGGTCTACATGAAAACAGGGAACCTGACAGAACGGGTTAGGAGAGAGAATAGTTCTGCTTTAAATCTCATTGTTCCTTTTTGTAGATAGCTGATCTCAGCTGATTGTGTGCGCATAACATATTGCAGAGCAGGTTCTCCATTAAGAGACAAAGCTAGTTTTAAGAGAGGTAGGCATGGCATGCTGTGAAAAAAGCACACAATCTAGACCAGCGTTTCTCAAACCTCTCCTGGAGTACCCCCTGCCCTGCATGTTTTAGATCTCTCCCTGCTCCAACACAGCTGATTCAAATGATCCACTCGTTATGAACTCCTGAAGCTGCTTAATAACAAACTGATCATTTGAATCAGCTGTGTTGGAGCAGGGAGAGATCTAAAACCTGCAGGGCAGGGGGTACTCCAGGAGAGGTTTGAGAAACGCTGGTCTAGACAATAAGGATGAGGCTGCATATTCAATTGCGTATTCAGGTATTTGACCATGAGATCTCCAAGTGATTCTCTGTACCAGCCAAAAACAAGGCACCATGTCCATTTAAGAAAAAAATATTGGTCATTTTAATGTTTAAATTGCATGCACATGTGTTTTCTTCTTTTGTGGTGATATGCATTGAATTTGCCACTTCCACCTCTGGATGAGCACAGCCTTATTTACAACTGCCTAAAAGGAGTGCTCCATTTTCTCTCATTCATCACCAAGTGACTTCTTGGATCAGTGTTTATTGTTTATTAATCAACAAATAAGAAAGAAAATCCAGCTTTATTCTTGCTCATCAATGTTAATGAAGGAGAACCTTAGAACTTTGCATAAAGTTACAGATAATTAATTCATTGATACTCATTTTCCTTTCCCTGAAAGTAAGAGGATGCAGATCTCTTTGTAGTCTCACTGGTGACACAGGAAAAACTAGTTTCATACAGGGATGGCGGAAGAACGGGCCCAGTGATTGCTCAAAAATTCAGTCTGAGGAGCTGTTGAATATTTGAAAATCGGCCCAGTTGAAATGCATATTTCTGCTAGGCAGCATTGTGCTGAAAAACATCAGATAGACATGCAGCAGGAACGAGCCAACCTCATTTCAGAGGTAACCTGACCTCTGTTTCTCTAGCTCTGGCTTTGTGGCTTTGACATTTATGGGATTGTTAGCATGTTCATCCCTTTGTCATTGTTCATATAGGATAATCTACTTTGGTGGATACGGATGCAAACAGCTCCGCGAGGTCAACGACTCCCAGAGCTTCATCACAGACGAGGCATCTTGGGTAAAACCATATTTTCCCTTTGTCCTTGTGTCCTTTGTTTTATATTGCTGTAAGTGATTTTATATCACAATACATATCATTTGTCTTTCACAGGCAACGATCGGGACTGCACTTTTCAGATTTTGGGGATGGAATAATGAAGTCCACGTTTATGACCCCAAAACAGCCACTTGGAATGAACCGCAGACGAATGTAAGATGGAAGACAATAAATGGTTACTTAATTTTAAATTGAGAGCAGTATTTTAACTGCTCCAAGATTTTGGGGAATCTGAAATTCCTATTAAAGGCATACTGTGAATTGAATATATGATTGTATAAATGATGTGTAAACTGTAAGATGAGTGAGAGGGACATAATATGCTTCACCAGATTGTTCCTGGCCATGGAAATGGAAAAATATGAAAGCCAGGTCACAAACCATCACGCAATCAATAAAAAAGGAGTGGAATATTTATTATTAATTTTAGATTTGACCATGTGCAGAAATGGCCCAGTGTCCATCAGTCACAAGTGTTTGTGTCTGCTTCTGTTGGCAGGGTGTTCCCCCGACTCCCAGAGCAGCCCACTGCAGTGCCACCCTGGGCAGCAGGGGGTATGTGTGCGGGGGCGTGGTGAGTGCTTCTGCAGGACTGCCTGATTGCGTCTGTGCATTGCAGATTTCTACTAAAATTCCATTAACATTATTGGGCCTTTTAAATGCACACCATTGTGTTCCCATAAATCAGTGATTAAAGGTGCACTGCTTGATCACTACAGAAAGAGTAAGCTCACAAAAAAGTGCTGTATGTCAAAACATGGTTTAAAATGAAATCGGAAATACATTTTTAGATGCTGTACAATGCAATTTAACAGTATGGTCTTCTCAAATATGTGCATAAAACGATCTAAATCAGATTCTGAAGTTCAGCCTCCTCATATAAGTCAGAATGTGCTGCTACCTGATGTCAGTGTGATTTCTCTCAACAGGAGGCCACAGCAATGGACATGCATTTCCTGGATCTGGAATCATGGACATGGACAAAAGTGTAAGCCTGAAATAATGTGAAAGAAGTCACTGACGATGTAACGTATGCCACAGCTATGCACGGACAAAGCATTTGCAGTTTTATGTAATTTAGTTTGAGAAAGAGTGTTGTGATCTCCACAGTCCCAGTTTGTTTACCACAGTAGTAGTTTAGCTAAGAGATGCTCATCTTCATTATGACACAGTGCTTCTAATATATTTCACAGCCATTTATACTGTATTACTCTTCCTGTATTTGTCATTTGACATTTATCTGAATCTCACAATTCATTAATAGGAGTGTTATGAACCTCACTGCAGAATTTAGGGAAACATTTGAGATCTGTATCTCTCTTTCTTGTGTCTCCAGTGTACCCACATCCACAGTGCCCATGGGGCGCTCGTGGCACACCCTCACAGCAGTGTCAGACAGCGCCCTCTTCCTGTTCGGGGGGCTTAGTGCGACAGGCAAACCTTTGAGTAAGTAACACACTGTCGAGGTGTGACCCTCTGTTCAAGAAGTCTGCTGGCACGGACCACACCTAGGGCTTGTGCTTTTCAATCTGCATCACATAGACGTAGTACAGAGGAACAGTGAGACATGTGAAACAATGGAAAACAAAGAAGCCTGCAGCTTAGTTTGAATGTTGGTGAAGGTTGACAGAAGAGTGAGGGTGAATGAAGCTGATTGGTGGATCCATAATCCCAGAAAAACTTGGTGTAGACCCCTTTACTAACAACTTGTTACCTTTCACATGCTAATTCCAACAATGGAAGGATGAATAGAGGGAGGAAAAGGGTGGAGGAGGGATACCAACTTGTAAATACACAATGGACAAAGATCAGTGGGTGTTGCATGCATGCATTTGGGTGTGCCCCTTCCTGGTCACCTTAGTCATATCAAACAACATCAACATAGTGTGAATGTTTTCTTGTGCTTTCTAGTGTTAAAAAATCACACTCATTCTGTCATATCTCAAGGTGATGCATGGGTGTTTGATGTCCAGACAAAGGAGTGGACAGAGCTGGAACACTCGCACAGAGACCAGCCGAGGTATGAGGTCTCACTGTGGGCTCAAGATCACCCGCTTCCCTGACTAATGTACTCTGACTATAATGCACACATTATCTGATAGAAGCCTGTAAATATTGAACATGGAGCTTGAAAACAGGAACGCTGGTAATGTGGTAAAAAGGCACATGATAGATACAGTCTCAATCAATACACCTAAAAGAATACAAATTTGGAATCTTTTCATGTCCTTTCCATTCCTATTTATATATTGACATTTTCTGGTAAGAAATTTTTATTTGTGTCTTCCAGTTTTATCAGATAAGGTACGCATTAAGACAGTGTTCCAGTCAATGAAGACTGGTGGGGGGGGGGGGGGGGGGCTGGACACATTCATTCATGGCATTTGTGATATGAAATTGTGTATAGGGTCCCTGTGGCACTGAGCTGACAGTGATGCAGCAGTTGATGGTGATATTGCAACAATACATATATCAAGCTTCGGTAATGAGTTTAACATTTAACAAGCTGTTGGCACAGTAATATTGTGATGCTGAAAGAGCATATGAAAGTAGCAGTAATTCCAGCATGTGTCCCTGACTCCCTGTCCCCCCATGTACACCTCCCTCAGACTGTGGCACTCCGCCTGCCTGGGAAACGACTCCGATGTCATCGTGTTTGGGGGAAGTCGTGACTACACCCTCTTAATGGACACAGTATGTACCATTGGAATTACAGGGGGAAACGCAGCTTGGGTTTTTCTACGTTTGCTTTTCCACACTAATAAAAAAAGATAACAAATAATGAAGCTGTTGTGCATGTTCAGTGTTTTTGAGTGGAATAGTGAAAGCCCCTAGTTAGTCATGGCAATTCATTTCAATGTATTTTATATTCATTTGTAGGTTTTGATGTTGTGAAAAATATTTTTTAAAATATGCATCTTTTTTTGGATACTGATTTTTGGAAACTACTGTTATCATTTTTTGAAAAGGGAACAGTTAGCTTTATGTATTTTTGGTCTCTGTTTTATTACAGTTTGGTATATGCTGGGAAGATTGAATCTGTTATTAATGTAATGAACACTTCCATATCCCTTTACATTTAGTTGTAAATGAAAAGACAAAAAAAAACAGCTATTACACAGGAACCCAATCTTTACTGTCCCCACATGACTTCTACGAGTTGAATATTACACTAGAAATCACCATGGCAACCCTTTGATTCACACTGACATTCTACTCGGGCAGAATTTCAACCTAAACATTTCATGCAAATTAACGAAGAAATGTGCCCTTTGGACTGGCAAATTTAAAATTGAGTTCTTGTACAAAAAGTGTGTGTGAAAGGTGGATGAATTAGCACACATTATGTAAATGACTGGGGACATGTAACAAATCCTGAGAAATCCCAAACTGACTTTCCACAATTGTGAAAGGCAGAGAGGGCTAATAAATACTGTGTTAATAGCCACAATCATGGAAGATGGTGGAATTATGTATCCATGTGTATCGGGGATTATCATGATCTGAACATTGTAAAAATATGCATGTGCACATTGGCAGCTATTGGTAAGTGTTCGTTTTCATTTACCTGACCTGTGAATCATTCCTGTTTAAGCCTTTATCGTAAAACCTGCTTGTGAACTGGCACATTGACGTGAGAGCATTTTGCTGTTCTCAGATCTCTGCTCTTCAGTCACCATCCCAGAGCCACTGCAGTGATGTGCTTGTTTTCCAGACCCAGCCGTATCCCCTCATTAGGTAACACTGTCTCTGCCTAATCAATGTGAGCATATTTGTGATCAAAGGGATCAGCTAAATAATTTATACAAATCTGCTTCAAAATGGCCTGTAATATTCAGATGCTCATTATTCTAAGCCACAAATTCTCAACAGGGCCACACTAGTTCTGTTCCCTGGAACATCTGGATGGCTGGGTTGCCTTAACTAGTCAGCTGACAGCTATTATGGCCTGTACACCATCACTATCAGCTGGTTGCAAAGCTATGACTTTTTGTAAATTGCTTTGACTTTGTTTACTCTTCTGAGGTCCACAGAGAAAGAACAGAGTTATCCAAGTTCTGACTTTCGCAACAAGGCCTCGCGTTTTTGTGACATGCAAACATCTGCTTGTTTGAAATAACCTTCATTTTTCTTGAGGCATTGATTCAGAGAGCTTAGTAAAGGTGCTTTTGTGATCTGACTGTTAGCATAAGCAGAAACAGCAGTTATCCCTAGACGGAAGCAGGAGCCCAGCATTTCCATAGTCAGTCAGTTCTGCATACATTTGCATGTTCTTCCATTTTCACTCTGTGCTGAACTCTTGTACACATTAATCAGGTCAGATGTGTGAATGGTTGAGGTTTAAACATTTAAGAGGTTCACGTGCTGTATGCCAAGTCCATGATGACACGTGTGACAAAAGGGGTATTTTCATAAATGACAACATTGTCTAAGCACCATTGCCAGTTGCTCTGATGTTGATTAGGTCTCTTGAATTGAAGTATTACAGAAATTCTTTTCTTCACTCTCCTCTTGCAGGTTATGTGAGGATTGCATTGTAAGGAATTCAAGGATACTACAAGAGCAGCTGCTATGGTTACCAGCAAAATTTCAGGAAATCATACAGAAGAGGACTTCCTGCTTTAGACCAGCTGCAAAACCTCAGGAAAGAAGCATTCCTTTGTTATAGCTGGCAGTCTGGACATGAGTGGAAGAGTGTGAGCATAGCTGTGATACACTGATCTCTGGTGCTGAACGAATGATTGTCTTTTGTATTTCCAATGTAGAAAGTAAAAGCCTATTTACTGCAGTGTGAAATAATTACAATGTACAATTATACTCCTTAAAATATGTCCACATTTTAAACCTGCAGTGCAAATGCAAATGGAAATGGGTCTTCTCAGAGTTAGCCAGTATATGCCACTTTAAACCAACGAAGAAGATCCTCTATCAGATGCCTGAAGACAGGAATAGACACTGTACAGACACTTTAGGTAATAGCTATCATTGATAGAAATTGTTATACAATGCAACTATATTACTGGGGTTCCACTGCTATCCAGGATCATGTCTGTATAAAAATAAGAATGAAAGATGGATGGTGTCTGATGTTTGTATAATACTGTAAAGATTTAATATACTGCTGAATACACACTTAAAATAATTCAAGATGAATTTTAGAAGAACTTGTATAAGGGTTCAAAATCTGATGTGTAAATTTTAAAAAAGAATGTCTGATAAAGACTGCAGATGAAGGCTATGAATGCATGTTGAAATGCTTACTTTTATTTAAAATTCTGAACAATTAAATCATCGGTGGCCCAAAGACTTCTGCCATCTCTCCAGTTTATAGTAGAGTGCTCTTCTCTGATTCCCTTTTTGATCTTCTTATGACCTGGCAAATGGAAAAAAGCAAAAAAGGTTTAAAATGTGTTCTCTTTCATCTAATAGTGAATTCTCAACAATTCTATAACTATTTACACCAGCAACCTTGAGTTATAGCTGATCTATAATACGTATGGGCTATGTTTAAGGTTTGTGTGCCATTCACACTCGTGAGCCAGTCAACACTGTCCGTACCCCTAAAGACGCGTTAAGTATCCAGAGATTGTGGAGGCGTGTTAAACAGATGTAGTGTTGCTGCTTTCATTCAATAGAACCGTCTAATAAGCACTGTAAGACATGCCACACTACGCGTAAATGAAACGAGTGATGTGTGATGTCTGTTGCGTTATAATGCTTGCATTGATTGAGTATTATATTGTTTTTTATCATTATTATATTATATATTATTCACGAGTACGTTCCGAGTAATTAACAGGTAAACTCGCAAATGAATTCTGCTTTAAATTTCAACCAGCATACGCCACATCTGGCAACCAATACACATGATCACACGCTCTCTCTAAACTGTGATGTTGCGCATTAACACAACTGGAAAGGCATGTGTTTTCTTCACGTTTTGGGTTGGAGCACAACAGCATTTCGATCTATTGTTATTGTCTACTTGTTACTACTCATGCAACTCTCAAATTGAACAGCCCGGATGGTCAGCATCGGTTCGCACACGTAGTACTTGTCCACTATATTATGTGAAAATTGCTTCTGAAAATCGACGTGGTGCGCTAGGTACTGCCACGGAGAGGACACCTTTGTTGTACTGCGAATTAAACAACAACGCATTTTTGCCTGTAGTGATTTATAGAGCGTCAGTTATATATTGATTTCAGACCAGATGTGGTCCATTCAGTGAGGCAACATGTAAAACATCCAAGGGGGCACCCGGATTTGAACCGGGGACCTCTTGATCTGCAGTCAAATGCTCTACCACTGAGCTACACCCCCTCCGCTGTGCGCACCCTTACCTGCCACTTTTTTAGCAGCCACGGTGATATAATGTTGCTCTGTGTTTTTAGTCCATGTTCACAAAAGCACTTTAATTCGTATCATTTACAGCAATATTGTGGCAGTTCATGTTCATTGCACTAAAGGGGATGTCTTCGTTTTAAATACGAATGGTGTATAGCAAAGCTCAGGCATTTCACACATCTTTGAGGATGATGTTACCATTGTCACACCGATTCACACACAGCCCTATTATATTCCAAGGTGGTCAAAGGCTGTTACTTTATAATTAAATAACAGAGCTCATATGGGCTACCAACCTCCAAAGTATAAACTCACGCTTTTTTGATGGGGTAGTGAGAGGAGGGGGACTGATATAAAATGTTGTGCGCAAAAATTCCACTTAGCGCCGCCATAGACTGACTAATCTTACAATGCCTACGTGGCAGTTCAGTTACGACGCAGATCTGTCTTCTCTCCAGCAGGATGCGCTTTTGGACTCCGACCGCAACAGGTCAAGGGGTGTGTTCTTTTTTTCAGGTTCGCCTCTTTATTTACATATTTTACACCGATTTTGTACAGATTCTTGAAAACATTTTGCTGTTGTTCAACTGACACCCTAGACATTTATACCTTGCTTATAGCCCACTCTGCGCATAACAGTGCAAACATAACTCTGTTTTCACCTTTGTCAGAAACTTTAATGTGAGGGCTCCTGAATTTGGCTTCTCTTGTAAGTATACTTTTTTTTACTCATTTATGACCAAACTTTGGCATTATACCTGTGAACTCTGCTCATAACCCTGATCTGGCAGGAGGTGAATTCTGAAAGATATCCTACCTTCACACCTGCTGCCACTGGCAAAATGCATATGCTTACAGCAGATAAATTTGGTCTGTATGTTTTATTTAATTCACCTTCAAATTTGGAACATCACCTGTGTCATCTGCCGATGCATACATCTTTTAAATCGGACTGAAATGGGTGTTAAAAATGACAGAGTCCAAATGTCTGGTAGATTCCCTCCTGACGACACTAAGTGCATCAGTAACAAATGTGAGCAAAATGTGGGGGTAGATGAAAATACAATTGATTGTACATAAATACATACCTGTATGTACATTTCTAGGCAATGAACTCTCTCAATTTAAAAGTGTACCCAGAGTTTATTATACTCCAGAAAGGCTATATAAGATGAGTGCTGAAATGTCTTTTGTTTGCTGGTGATTTGAGAAGCGGAGACCAACTCCGTATCATATGCTCTGGTCATGTTACCATCTTACATCATTTTGGAGTACTGTTACAGACACAGTCTCTCTCTGTTTAGTGATTACTAACCCTATTTGACCTCGCTTATGTCCTCTTGGCACTAATGACCAAGCCAGATGAAACAGACTAAATACTTACACCTCTACATATACATATGTGTGTGTGTGTGTGTGTGTGTGTGTTTACATTTGAAATGTACATTTGAAATCATCTCATTATTTACCATGTTACAAGATTAAAAAGATACATTTTTTTTTCTTTTTAAATCTGCCAATGTCATTTAGAGTATATGTCATCTAGAATGGTTGAATGCTTGGTAAGAGTTTGCTTGCTTCTGGTAATTTTTCTTTCCTTTACTGAGTGCTTTCTTGTCATTTGATTGTATTATACCATTTTGTTTTACTTGATTGTTTTTCCTTGTTGACATGTTCTGCTGTATGTAGTTACAGAACTGTAGGGAACTATTAATGGTTGGTTATCACGGGTAGGGGGGGAAGGTTTGCCACTGGAATTACAGTGCCTGAACAGGAAGCTTACTACAACTTTACACCTTATAGATGACATTTGGTGATCATATCATTATTGATGTACACAGGATTATAAAACAATGTTAAAATGCCTTGCAAATATTATAATTAACTGCACACAGGTGGAAGTTTTTCCTATATATACAAAACGTTTTGAGTGCTTCATGAATCCTCCATATGTCTTCCTTGACAAAACTGAATGTCAGAATCAAGATAAAATACATAAAGCATGTTCACATTTTGATTCCAGCATTCAAACACTTAAAAAAAACTGACAGTCATCCACAGCTGAGCTAATTTGTCATGCTATACACCACTCTTATATATAGTTATTACTTATTCACGTTGATCTGGAGGACAAGTGGGGAAGAACTCTAGCACACAGTCAGAAGATAACAGTAACCCTAGCACTTGAATTATGTATGGGAGCAGGTGAAGGACGCATTCCATGTCAGTATAAAATCGTAGGCATTGGCTTATATTGGTTTAAGTACTGTAGAAAAAGTAAGACTAGCACTCTGTGATTTTTTTCAAAAACTTTATTTGCAGTTCTTAGAGAAACTCCCCTCCCCCCAAAAGATCAGAACCAAACATGTGAATAACTGTGGGAACACAAAACACAAAAACAATACTGAAATAACTGCCCTGGTGTTATGTGGTGTGGTGATTTATCTGATTCATTAAAGGTGATTTCATTTAATTAGAAGGTCAATATGCCTGCTAAAAACAATTGCAATGAACCGATGATAACAGTGAAAAACACAGCATTCGCAATGGAACAGTGCAGTTACAAGGACAGTGGAGCGAAAACAAATAATACCATGCCTCACTCTTGAACCAAGAGGCACCTACAGTTATACACAGTTAAATCTATTTCCTGATGTATTCTCACACTACTCATGGACTCATGTTTTCATAAAATAATTCTGTCTCACTGCACGCACATCTGAGCTGACCAAGCGATGGACATTTATGTTTTATGTCTGGAACATCTGTCTTTGTAAAGACAGCATCTCAGCTTGTGTTTGCAGTGACTTCTGTGGGCTTTATCAGTACTTGGAGCTGTGAGACAGGGAGGATTGTAGGTGTGGCTCGGAAGACAAGAGAGGGAAATAACGGATATTGTAATGTGGCGATGATGACTTGCAATTGAGAGACGTTCTATAAACCCAAAGGATTGTGTCAGGTGACCTAGCAATCTTACAGGTCATGGGGGCCTGTCCAATGGAGAGGAAAAGAGGGGGCAGCGGTCTCTTCCACTCCCCACACACCTTTTCAACACTTTTGGCCAGTACATCTTCAGTCCTGACAAGTGGGAGACACCCTTCCCTCGACTTGACCAGCAGGTGACACCCTTCCCTCCTCTCCCTCGTCCTGCCCAGTGGGAGACACCCTTCCCTCCTCTCCCTCGTCCTGCCCAGTGGGAGACACCCTTTCCTCGCCGTCTGAAACAAATGCAGAGATAACCCCAGAAGGACTTACAGTTGACATTGTTGACAACAGGCGACATTGACGTTCTGTGCATCTACCGCACGTCCGTAAGATTAAGCATAATGAATTAGTTTATCACTGTTCGAATAAAATGCAGGCATTCGCCCTGATAAAAGTAGGCTACAATCAGAATTTTGTATATTCTAATGAAGCACTAGCTAGCTACATAGTTTATCGCACATTACAGTGAGTAACAACACGATTCCTTCGTAATCGACTGCAAAGAGAAACAACTGCACTTCGCCTGTGTGTGGGTAGCCTATACGAAGAGTCTGGTGCACTGTCGCAGCTATTTATAGTACGGGTTAACCACTATTCGACCTAATACATTTTGTCTAACACAAAGGCAAACACGTACCTTCACATTGTGCACAGACGACAGATACACAACAACCGAAAATGTCTGTTGTTTATTTTTCGTCCTTTCAAAATGACGCGCTCCGCCATCGCGTCCATCACAGCAAGTAGATGATGTAGGACAAGAAGACGAGTCCAATGATGGTGAAGAACATCAAAATTAAAATGTCCAACATTGTGCTGTGGGCAGGAATGCTTCTGCGGTTAGTACGCGAGGGAAGGACAATGTGCAGTGGGGAAAAAGCCGAGGAGTTTCAAGACATATCTTCTGCAACCCTGAAACATCAGACCGGCGTTTATGGGTACCACAGCCTTCCCAGCGCTTTGGAATGGAGATGCGTAGGGCAAACGGATTTCTCTAGAATTTCACAACCATGAAGGGTGAACCTTGTTGAGGAAAGTATCGCCGCGCTACCGCACGCGAAAGGCGGTCTTCATTTCGTCAGTCAGTGATGTCACCACACCGAAGCAATAAACAAAAGAGGCTGCCGGGTACAAATGACATTTTATTGAATAGTCAGTACACGTAATATGACAGGGTAGCAAGAGATGATAATCAAATTCCTGAAATTCAATGAGTCGCGGAATTATGCATAGTATGTAAAACTATGTAAAACAAAACACGGAATGTATCTCATTCTCATTTTAATTCTTCTATTCATTAATTTACATTTTTTAAATCGGATAACAGAACGGAATGCTTGAGCAAAGTAACAGCGAGGCAGTGTTAGCATAAATGAAGCAGAGATGTATTTAATTGTAAAGTTGCGCGGGGAAAGAGAGGGCTGGAGTGGTTGATAAGAAAGGGGCTGGGGAAGGGGGTCTTACAGTAGTCCATGGTGGTGTGGATGAGAAAGCAGGTGGGGGTGATAGTAAGGCAGCCCCCACCTTTACCTCCTTGCAAGATGTTACACAGCAAGAGCATGTGTGGCAGGTTTGTGCTTCTATGGGCCCATACCCCCCTCCCCGCCCCCAGGCTCAGGACTCTGGTCACCAAGCTCAGCCTCCCACCATTGTCCTGCCAGGACATCTCTGACTCAAAAGCCACTTCAACTGGGGACAGGGGCAATGCCCTTCCCTGGTCACGCCCAGCCAGCACGTCTCATCCTCGAGTAACCACAAATCTGACATACGTCACTGCAAAAATCACCAGTCCAAGAGCACTCGCCACGCAAAACTGGGCCAAACCGGTCCCATTCAGAGATCGTTCCCAGGGTAGCATGTCCAGAAATTACCATGCCAGACTTACAACTCTGCACTTCAACAGTTGCTGTTTGAACATAGTTTGACAGCTAGTGCAGACATCCAGTTATTAAGCACTAGCAACTTTGGCGTTTACCCTTTCTGTAGCAAAACAATTTGTCATTCAATGTATCATGTGGTAGGAGCTGTGAAAAGGCAACTGTAATAATGCACCATTATGACCATCTGAACCTCAAAGATAAATTCACCACACATACCACTCTGATGTTTCTGTTATTCTGTTTCCATTTTTGCAATATTTCATTGACACTCTACTCATTCATCAGTAACTCCAACAAACCAGCAAAATTACAGCTTTAACCCATTCCAAACTAGAGAAGCACAAATTCTTCCAAACAGCACAATATCCCTAACACTGAAACTTTGATTTAAACAATTTTCCAATACCTCACTGCGAATCCTTTTTCAACCTCACAATATCACAATTTCTCATTTCTTTCATATATGTATGTATATATTTATTTCCATTAGCTGTGTTTTGAAGGACTATTTTTAAAGCTCAGAATATTTTCATTCAAAATTTTCCATTTTCATCTACTGCTGTAGCAGTCACAGTGCATTTGTGAACACGCATGAAGCAGAGGGGGCAATCTGTTAAGAGAAGGCAAGAACACAGAAGTGTTGCAGAGTGACCCTGCTCACAAACTCAGGCCTTCTGTCTGGGGGATCCTCAAGGAAGGACCCCACTTCCCTGAGGAGAGGGGGCCGCCCCTGAGGCCACATCACACAACCTGATAAGCAGCTTTTCAGAGCATCCTCTACTCGCGGTAATTACCTCAGGATGAAATTAGTCTGTCCCACATTTGTCTGCTTGCGTAGAATATGGATTTAGGTTAAGTGAAGATATTCACAGCAGCCACAGGTCGAATATGAAGAAATGGATTTTGATTTTGAGGTGGCCTAGAAGCCCAATGACAACAGGCCGAGTGACGTGAGCAAGGACGCAGAAGCTGTGAATGGAGATCGTTCCTTCAGTATGTTTAGAGGTACTTGTGTAGACCTACAAAGTGTAAATGGACCTCATATTGAATAAGCTCAATAATTCAGGGTAGATACCAAACAGGCCGTGAATATCTGTCTTTTAATCTTTTAAGTGCTTGTCTGTTGACCCACAGTTCCAAATTGTGATGCCTGTCTATGTTCTGGATTTAAACCAAAGATGTTTTTCTTATCCTTGGATGACAGTTCTGAGATGAAGAGCATGTTAAGATGGAATGAGCAACAACACAGTGATACCTACAACAGTGACAACAACAATCATGACATTAAACACAGGTGGCAAAATCATTGTCCTTTCTTGGTTTAATCTTCAGCACATTACTCAGGATTATGGATTGGAATGCTTGATTACACATTAACAATGGAATGATAGAAGTGATTGAGAATTCATCATTTCAGACTTGTACACGGTCTCATTTTCCTGGTCAATGGTTCTTCCCTTGAAGGGACAGTGGTGACACAACCATGGCACTTCTCAGCACCATCGTTCCACCAATCGTTTCTTTTTGTATAAAACTGATGGTGATTTCATCTTCATATCACAAAGTGCAGAAAAACAACTCCTAAGTGTGTTCTAGCAGAGCTCTGCCTGTCTACTTTGATATTACATCACTGCGTGGGTGTATATTACTGTAAACGCTGGTCAGCATGAAAGAGAGTGTTACCATGCCTACAGGCCCCACCCGTCCTGCTCTAAGATCCCTCCACAAACACACAACAATGAGTGATCATTAGCTGATTAGTACCCAATTCCAGTATTATTATTGTACCCACAATGCTTTGCTGGACAGCCATCACAAAGAATATAATATAGATATAAATATAGAAAGGCTTTTTGTAAATTGACATTGAATTGACCGTTGCAGCAGCAAAGGAGTATCTAAATGAATGGAATGTATTAAGACCAAAATTTGAGATTTTTTCAAAATGCATGAACAGGAGAAAGAGTTCATGTCTGAGTGCACAGGGTGTGTGTGTGGAGGGTAATGAGGCAGTTTACCCTCTTGTTAAAGGCCAAGAATTATGAGAGGTCAAAATTGTGCTGTCAATGAATGCCAGGTGTTTGCATTGGTCAGAAGTGAAGTAGATGCACACAGTAGCTTCACCCTCTGCCACTCCCCCTCTGTCCCTATCTGGCAACCTGAACAGTGGA
Organism: Megalops cyprinoides; assembly: GCF_013368585.1. Taxonomy (NCBI): domain Eukaryota; kingdom Metazoa; phylum Chordata; class Actinopteri; order Elopiformes; family Megalopidae; genus Megalops; species Megalops cyprinoides. The sequence continues at coordinate 38,597,624 of NC_050583.1, forward strand.
GAGGTGTGACCTTTCCTGCACAAGACTGCCTGGACCTGTTGGATTCCGTCATATTGAACAGGAGAAGAGGGCAGCTGTATGTAGGGAGGTGTGGACTGTCTGATCTGGTCAGTGCAAGCACTGCGTTCATGGCATTGGCTGGAAGTGCTTTGGGGGAGGGGCATCCGGTTTAAGACTCTGTGTGTACATCAGTTAAGACTTAAGTGCCACTTCCAATCATGCTTCTGTTGACCAAGGACCTCAAGACAGAGAGACACAAAAGCAGACAGACAGAGAGAGCCTGCGGCGCAGCAGCTGTGCGGAAGAACAGCCGGGGGGGGGGGGGGGGGGGGGGGGGGGGTCGCTCGGAGCTTTTAAACTGAGAGAACAGTGTAAAGTAAAACAAAGAGAAAAGCGTATTAAAATGAGATGGCACTGGGCTCTGATTTTTCTCGTTTCCCTCCCTTTCCTCCTCCTCCTCCTCCCTCTGGCTCTCAGATGGCCTCCACGTAGTTGGCGGGCAGCATGCCCTGCTGGCCCGTGCGCTCCACGCGCCCGTACATCCAGCCCTCGTCGATCTGCTGCACGTCCACGATCACGTCCCCGTCCAGGAAAGACACCTCGTCTTCATCCGCTGCGGCGTAGTCATACACCGCCCGGTACCGCTTCTACACACGTATACACACACACACACACACACACACACACACACACACACACACACACACAGAGTTAGGGATGAGGCCTCCTCCCCCTGACGCACACACACCTGCGAGGACACAGAGGCTGCTTCTCTGTTTCAGAGCTGTTTCTACCAACAGGGCCCCAGCATCACATCTACAGTCAAATTACACAGTAAACAGACAGGACCCAGCACCACATATACACATATATTACACAACATACAGAAAGGACCCAGTACTACAGATACACACAAATTACACAGTGTACAGACAGGGCCTGGCAGTCTATCTGTACACACATTACACAGTACAGACACAAAGCCCTGCACTCCATCTACACACCCATTACACAGGATGGAGAGAGGGCCTAGTTCAGTTTCTACGTAATGACACAAGGGCTTACACTGCCCCTACACACAGCAATATAAAACACAGCAAGAGAAAGAGGCATGAAAATAAACGGATATAAAGATCAAAAGACCAGGTTGTCTTGGAGCTTCAGGCCCACGGGAGACAGGGTGTTCATGGAGCGAAGAAAAGAGCAAGAGAAGGCAAAAATGGAAAGAGAGACGGTGAGAAGGTTCCTCACCCCGGCACTAGGGGGTGGTGCAGCAGCAGCAGAGCGCACAGGCTCAGGAGCTGGCTGGTAGTTGTAGTTCTGAGGGTTGGCTGGTTGAT